>NC_080579.1:93733839-94420220 GCF_029962835.1 Magnolia sinica
GGTCATTCTATATAAACATGCAATGGTTACCAAATGGCTACTTTTATTTTTAGCCGTCCATTAAATGGCAACCACTCCCATGGGTTTAGTAGGGAAGCTGAGAAGGCTGTAGGCCTAATCATTTCCCTGATGGGAGACTATCTTTGTATTTTGTTTCATTTGCAAAGGGCCATGTATTAAAATTATGCATGAACCCATGTTGAGTTTAAGCCGTCAATTTTGAAACAATGAAGATTGATTGGGCCCACTTTGATGTCCATGTGACATCTACTTTGTCCGTCGTTCATCAACCCACGTTAGGAAATGAGCTTAAAAGGTAGTCTATAACTCGAAAAGGCATAATGTCTTAGGACATGATGAGGATTGAATGTGGACCATTAAAACCTTCATAGGACTGATAGAAGTCTTGGATGGGACGCGGGGTTCCTGGAAAGCCTTTCGCAGGGAAGCGGATTGGCTGGTGTACCACACACCACCAATATGGCTAGTGTGGGTACGTGTCCTGCGAAGCCCGGGAACGGATTGGCTACTCCCCCTGACACCAGCCATTGGCTGGTGGTCGGTGCTCTGTGGGGCCTATCATGATTTATGTGTGTCATCCATGCCGTCCATCTATTTTTATATATCATTTTATGATATGATAAAAAAATTTAAGTATATATCAATCTCAAGTGGACCACATTTCAGGAAACAGTGCTGAATGAATTTTGACCATTAAAAACGTTTTGGGGACATAAAAGTTTTGGATCAAGCTGATATTTATTTTTTTCCTTCATCTGGGTATTTATGACCAAATCAACAGATTGGATGTCAAATAAACAGTACAATGGGCCTTAGGAGGATTTTAATGGTGAATATCCATTCATTAATTTTTTCCTGTGGTGTGCCCCCCTAAGATTTATATCCTTATCATTTTTTGTATCAAGCCCTAAAATGATCTGTAAAAATGGATGAACGGAATGGATGAAACACGCACATCATGGTTGGGCCCACAGAGCACCGACCACCAGCCACGGGGCTGGTGTCAGGGGGAGTAGCCAATCCGTCTCCGCGAAGCCCGGGCGCTGACAAGGTCAGTAGCCAAATGGCTACCGAAGTGCCGTCACTAGGCTCTGCAGACCCACCATGATGCATGTGCTGTCTAACCATTTCTAGAGATCGTCCTATGGTATGAGAAAAAGAATAAGATAGATCTAACGTTCAAGTGGACCCACCACATAAAACTGTGGGATCAATCACAACCACTATTGAAACATTTGTAAGGCCCACCATGACGTATTTTTTAGATCCAACCTATTCATAAGTTAACATAGAGAAAGGTGAAGTGAAAACAAAAATATAAGCTTGATCAGAAACTTCTGTGGCCCCTAAGAAGCTTTGATCGGTGTATGTCAGTGTCCCCAATGTTTTCTATGGTGGGGTCCACTTGAACTTTAGACCTATCTCATTATTTTTCTCATGCAATAAAACGATCTCTCCAAATGGATGGATGGTATGGATACAACACATGCATCATGTTGGGTCCATAGAGAGCTTGGTGATGCCACTTTAGTACCGATTTGGCCACTGACCTTGTCAGGATCTAATCCGCGCCGCCAAGATGACGCTTACACTGGAAGTAGAGGATGTAGATTTCCTGCAAAAGATTTTGGCAAGAAGTTCCTGCACAAGATTTTGTGTGGGGCCCATTATGATGTTTGTGAGAAAGCCACTCCGTTCATTAATTTTTCAAGTTCATTTTAGGACATGCGATCAAAATGAGGATAAAAAACTCAAGTGAGCTACACCAGAGGAAATAATGGAGATTTAGTGATCATTGTTGAAACATTTATATGGCCACAAAAGTTTTGTATCGGTTTAATTTATTGGTTTTTTAACTTCATCTCAGTGAAAATGACCTTATAAACGGTTTGGATGGAGTATAAACATCAAGGTGGATCCTGGGAAGGTTTCAACGGTAGGAATTTCTTTCCCCACCGTTTCCTCTCGTGTGGCCCACTTGAGTTTTTGATCCTCCTCATTTTTGCTTGCATGTCCTAAAATGAACTCGAAAAACAGATGGACGGAGTGGCTTTCTCACAAAAATCACAGTGGGCCCCATCTAAAATCCTTATGCAAGAACTTCCTGCAAAAGGCTTTAGCAGGAAATCCGCGTCCAGAAGGAGATTAGCTGGTATACCGCACACTAGCTATATAGCTAGTGTAGGTACATGTAGGGGTGCACATCGAACCGTGGAACCGGATCGAAACCGACCAAATGGCCCGGTTTGGTCCGATTCTAGATTCAAAAATCAAAGAACCAATTACATCGGTTCCGTTCTGATGTAAAGCGGGTCGCGGACAGTTGCATGGCCAAGATGGATCAGAAAAGGCTCGGTTGACAACAAAAGTGATCCGGACCGTCGGACCTTAGATCGGGCGTATCTCGCAATCCGAAATGAGTTATCTAACGTAAAATATATGATTTTGAGGTAAAACGAGCTACTTTAGCCAACTAACCCCGCTACGCAGGATTGCGCGCTCGGAATTGCGAAAAACCCCTGGATCGACGGTCGTTTCCCTATTTTAATTTCATTTTTACTATAAATAGTAAGTTTTAGTTTGATTATAACTCTTCATCCGTCGGGCTTTAGGAGTTGCACCCAACGTGAAAAGAGCTTAGAATAATTAGGAGAACGGTTTGGTATGTAGAACAGAACTGAACCGAACTATTACATTTATTTTCCATCAAATCTGTTCATAACATGACAACAAATTTCAAATTGATCCAAAACTTATGTGAATCTCAAAAGGGTTTCAATGGCAGACATTCAATCCATCACTTCTTTTTTCAGTGTGGTCCACTTGATCATTATATCGATCTTATTTTTCGGCTCAAGCCTTATGAAAATCTTGCAAAATGGATGGACAGTTTGGATATACACATACCTTATGATTGGACCCACTTACTACATCAATACACAGCTATATAGCAGGTGTGTGGTACACCAGCCAATCCGCTTCCGTTTACACTCATCGAGCTCTGAGATATACGAACGTTCAAAGGAGATCAAAGTTTCATTGGCCACACAATGATGTATTTATTATATCCACCCCGTTTATCCATTTGGAGAGATCATTTTAAAGTATAAGCCCAAAAATGAGTCATATCCAAAGTTCAAGTAGACCACACGCATTGAGGACAATGATTCTCACCTATAAAATATTTTTAGAGCCCACCATAACATTTATTTTCCATCCAATATGTTCATAAGGTCACACATACATGGATGAGCAGGAAAAACAGAACTTCTGTGACTCTAAAATGGTATCAATGGTAGAGGTTCAATCCCCCGCTACGTTTTGCAGTGTGGTCCACTTAATATTTGTATCTGTCTTATTTTTTGGCTCAAGACTCAAAGAGCTCACCAAATGGACTGATGGTTTGTATATAACACATACCTCATATTACGCTGGTGAAACTGATGGGCAGAATGGATGATCAGTTGGACATCAAGGGTGGTCCCATAGAGATTACGCCTATGGTAGTGGATTAAGTGCAGCAGGCCCCGCCTAAGACAGTGCAGTCCTTACCGTGGGGCCCACCTGATTTACGTATTCAACATTCACACTGTCCATTCATTTTTCCAGATCATTTTAGGAGATGGGTCTAAAATTGAAGCAGATCCAAATCTCAGGTGAACCATATTATAGAAAGTAGTGGTGATTGAATGCCCCACCATAAGAAACTTTGGAGGGCCTACTATAATCTTTCAATAATATTTATTTTCCATCCAATCTGTTGATAAGTTTGTAGAAATTAAAATGAAGGGGAAAAAAAATATCAGCTTGATACAAAACTTGAATGGCCCACAAGGAGTTTTTAATGATCAATCACCACTGTTTCCTATGGTGTGGTCCACCTAAGATTTGGATTTGGTTAATTTTTTACCTCATGCCATATAATAATCTGGTGAAACAGATGTACAACATCGATGTAGAATACATACATCAAGGTGGGCCCCACGGTTAGGGCTACAACCCACTCCCTCTACCGATGATGGCTCCCACTAAAATGTCACATCCTACTATCAGTAGAAAGAAAATGATCACCTTTGGGCAATAGTACCGAAACGGAAGCAGATCCAAATCTCAAGTGGACCATACTAGAAGAAAAGAGGTGATTGAACATCCCACCGTTAAAAACTTCCTAGGCCCATGGTAATGTTTTTGTAATGTTAATTTACCATCCAACCTGTTCATAAGGTCACAAAAACCTAAATGAATGGGAAAAACAAATATTAGCTTAATAAAAAACTTATATGGCCCACAATATATTTTTAATGGTACATTATCACTATTTCCTAGGGTATAGTCCTGCTTGGATTTAGATCTGCTTGATTTTTGGGCTCATGCCATAAGCAGATCCATCAAAACAGATGGACGGCGTGGATATACAATACATACATTAAGGTGGGCCCCACGGTAAGGTCCGTACCACCTTGGGTGAGGCCGGGGGCGTGCCGAGGCGCACCTAATCCGCCCTCCAAGGTACAGGAAGCAGATTGCCTGTCAGCCGGGCAGAGATATAACTATTCCGAGGCTGTGTACGACCCACGGAGACGTCCGTGACAAATCCACTCCGTCCATGTGTTTTGATAGACCAAAAAAGGAGAGTATACTGCAAATTAGTTAGATCCAAAACTCAGGTGGACCACACCAATGAAACAGTGGGAACAGAAACTTCCACTGTTGAAACTTTTCTAGAGCTGACAATGATGTTTATATGCCATCCAAACTGTTCATAGGGTTATTACTACTCAGATAAACTGAAGGAACAAATATCATATGATACAAAAATTCTGTCATCCCAGGCGTTCAATCCCCATTATTTAATATGAAATAGCCCATGTGAGTTTTGAATTTGCCTATTTTTTAAATCTTACCTACTGTTGTTTTAAAAACAGATGAACAGAGTCGATTTGTCACATACATCTCTGTGGGCCCCACATGGCCCACATAGATAAGACCAGGGTCACAGGCAATCCACTTCCGAAAATACAGCGGAAAGAAACCAAGGTGAGTTATTTTATACTCTGGCAGAGCATTACGTTTGATACACAAGCACTCACTCAGAAACTATACACGTGGCATACATGAAATCAAATTAAACCAATTAAATTGTGGATCCTACTGTATTTTACCCACAGACCTAAAATCAGATTAGTTGAACAATCTTAACCTCTGATTTTTGGACACTCTCTTAGTGTAAATATGACCATTGGATATTTTCTTTTTCAACTGTCCATTAAATGTCCATAGTCCACCAGCCGGGTTGTCAAGTGGCTCTAATTTTTGGTTGATCGTACATATAAACTGACAGTTCAATTTGAATTTTATGCCATGAATGCAACTTGCGTAATTTCAAGGTGCCGGCGTATTATCCTTCACACTCTACCGGAGTATCAAAGTGTTTTCTCAAATAAATAAATAAATAAGAACACTGATTTAAATCAAGAAGATTGGTCATTTCACTTAAAAGAAGGGTATATTTGGTAATTTCTACAAGGGAAGAGGGGTTTTAATGCTCTTCCTCAAAATATAGCAACAAGCTACAACAGAAATGGCTTTCGCCAAAAAAAAAAGGGGAAAAAATGAAAATTTTCCAATATGAATTGTCACTTTTCCGGCGAAGTGTCAGAATCCGGCCAAAAAACTTGCCAGAATTCCAACATTCCGGCAACTTAGAAATCCCACAGCAGTGAACTTTGAGAAAAACCCCCATTATCCACTCCAAAATCCGCCTCTGGAAACTGCCCAAAATCCCCGCCGGAAAGATGATCGAATCCCGCCGGAAAAAGGCCGAAATCCAACGTGCTCTCGTTGAATCCCTTGGGTTCCAGGAAATCCAAAAACGACCAATCCATCTTCAGCTCGCTCTCTCCACTGTGCGGTCCGCCTTCCGAAACTTCCGACGACGGCGGCGACGACAATTCCGACGACGCCGCTGACGACGACACCACAACCCTTTCCGGCCTCGGTGGAGGCGCCTCGTTGGCGAACCTGGCTGCAACCACCTGTATCTCCGCCGGGCTTAGCGTCCCGCCAGCAGCAATCTCCGGCGGATTCTCAGGGAAGTTGAATTTCGCTTTCTTGCCACGTAAGCAGAAAACGGCAGCGTCGAAGGCCCTAGCGGCCTTCTCCGGCGTATCGTAAGATCCGAGCCAGATTCTTTCCCGGCTATTCGGGAGGCGGATCTCTGACACCCATTTCCCCCATTTCCTCTTCCTGACGCCCTTGTAGCGGAGCTCTTCATCGCTGGCACTTCTAACGTTCGAGATCGGTTTTACCATCTTTGGATTAGATGAACGGCTCTGATTGTGAAGTAGAGTGTCCTTTGTCTCTGTATCAGATCTGCTTCGGAGAGCTTTTGTTTCGATGGAAGAGAGGAAATGACGGCTCTCTCTATATATACCCTCATCTGTTTGAGGCGGGTGGGAATTCGAGCGTGTTTTCAAAGAGTTGAAAAAGACACGTGGCGACGCGTATCGAGCCTTTCTGAAGTTTGCACGTGGGTTTTAGATGGTCCCATTGTTTTAACATGTGGCAATGTTGTTGGAAAATGAGACATTGGGATTTCCTTCTCACTCTCCCATTTCCTCGCAGCTGGTGAGCGAATTCCTCGGCGATTGTAGGGGAGTGGATCGCTGCGATTTTTTTCCCGAGGAGAAGAGGTGAGTTACACTGGGGCATGTTTGATTTTCCACATACAAGGTAAATGCGCTGTAAATAAGTAATGATTACACTTGCATACGTTTGAAAATTCATACGTATTTCTACTTGGAAAACCGGTCCAAATGGATTGGTTTAAATTTGTGAGTCCCATTGTAATATATATATATGATGTATCTGTGCCGTCTATCCATTCTAGCATAATATTTTGAGGTATAAGCCAAAAAATAAGGCCGATCCAACGCTCAAGTGACTCACACCAAAGGAAACAGTGGCCCCAAAAAAATTTTAAAGGTAGATATTTGATGTTCTAAATCCTGTGGTGTGCCCCACTTGAGCTTTGGATCTTCCTTATTTTTTTTTTGGATAATCTCCTAATTTAAGTTGGGATAATAGATGGACGGTGTGGATAAACCACATATATCATCGTAGGCTCCATATATATTTCCTAGCATCGGCGGTTTTCTGCCCAAAGAAGCTAGCGTCAAATCAAGCATGGGTACTGCCGCTGGAATTACCGAGGGAAATCATTACTAACCATTTTCCCTGTATTTACCATTGGTTTGAAAATTCAAAAAAGCCCTGGGTTGTTGCTTGCGACATATATAAATTGCAAGTGGATCGTGGATTAGGTGCGGCCCAGCCCCACTCAAGAGCGTAAAGCACTTACCGTGGGGCTTACCTTGATGTATCTATTTTAAATCCACACCATTCATCCATTTTCATATCTCATTTTATGGCATAAGATAAAAAGTTAAAGCAGATTCAAATCTCAGGTGAACCGAACTAGTATATGAAACAAAGGTGACTGTCAATTGTTATGGAAAAATTTGTACAAGGATTATTGGGATCAGCCCGGACCACACGCCTCAGATGATAAGGCCTCGAAAGGAGAATACAACGTCAGGGTCTAACTCTCAAGTCACGACTCAGAACTGCCATTCTGATTCGCTAATATAAACCCTCGACCTCATCCAAAGGGAAATGGTTAAGCTTGGCCCTGATCTTCATTCTCCATATCAAGCAGTAATGAACTTCGACCTCAGTAACCCATCAACAGATTCTAACCTTTAGAGCTTGGCTTCATGACTATACAATCCGAGGTTAAGTCAGGGCTTGTATATGGCATGTGCTGAGGTCGAGGTCGAGTCCAGGCATGGGCGTATTATGTGTCGAGGCTGAGGGCAAGTCTCAGCATGGGTGTATTATGTGTCGAGACTAAGGGCAAGTCTCGGCATGGGTGTATTATGTGCCGAGGCTGAGGCCGAGCCTGTGAAGGTACTTCGTACGTCGAATTTAGAGATCGACCTAGACGTGAACGTGACCAACGATCTTACCCAAAGATATGCACCATTAAGACATGATACGCCGCGTGGTCCAAAGATTACAGATAATATCTCTACGATCATAATATCACGCTGATTGAGGGAATTATGCCGAGATTGATAGACGTGGATCGCCTAACTCACAGGTATAAATACCAGGGGACCCCATTGTTATAGGTACGCAAGATCTCGCATTATCTCTCTACATTCAATTTAGACCTAGATTCCCTAGCCTGACTTAGGCATCGGAGGGTCCTCCAGCTTAGCCAGAGTCTCCTTTGCTCACCCTTTTGTGTAGGACTAGAGTCTGTCGAAGGTTCACCACATTGAGTGGAGGGTGATCCAGATTTTAACATCAACAACCATTAAAAACTTTTTTCAGCTATAAAAGTTTTAGATGGAAAATAAACATACTGGAACCATAAGGATGGGCATTCAATCACCTCTATTTTCTATAACATAGTTGCATTTGCTTTATTTTTGAGCCCATGCCCTAAAATAATATGAAAAAACAGTTGAACCGCATGCCCTAAAATGATATGTGAAAACGTATGGATGACATAGACGTAGAATAATACATCAAGGTGGGACCCACGGTAAGGGCCTTATCATCTTAGATGAGGCCCTGGACACACCAAATCTGATCTCCGCCCTTCCTCGCCATCCGTTCAAGTAGGGTTGTAAGCCGAATTTAAGATGAACACAAGCCGGAGTAAATGTCGCACGAGGTGTCCCAGAGTTATGTTGTTTCAGGTGCTTCTACAACAGAGTCCCCAGAGGATTCTAATCCACATGTCACTTACTGATCCTGACCATTCATCCAAAATAATCCTATAGAGTTTATTGTCAACATGGCCCCACCGACCGGAGATCATCACAGTTCATGCTAAAGAGAGTTAAAAAGCTGGTATACAGGCCGTTCTTTCAAGCGATGAGATATACGATGAGTGGATTTTTTCCACATCAGCCGCATAGGGAGTGGACTTTTAGATGAACGGTCTGGATCATCACGTGATGGAGTGAAGGGGTGAGAGCGATGCTAACAAGACCGTTTTGCGACTAATCGGCCGTACAAGTGGCACTCATTACATCCGTTCAAAGCTACCAAAATGGTGGCCCCATGGCAGATGGAGAATAGTTTGAAAATCAAACATACAGGTGATCTTGACCATAAACATCTATTGTTGGATTTGGACCGTTGAGAATTTTCTTATGCCCCCATGGTCTGATGGACACTGTTAATGGTCAGTAGATCCATCCACGTGGATGAGTGCTAATCAGCGGTTATAAAAGAGATCTTTTGGATGATTAAGATTACCCCAATGGTGCGAATCTTTTAGTTTTCGTCCACCCACGATGGGCCCACTGAATAAACGATCTGGATCATAGACATCTGTAGGATCCTCTCGTCAGCAAACTTACAGGCTGGTATGATTTAGTAGAATTGAGTCAGTTATTCAGTGATCCAAACCGTTCATATTTTGAGATGGCAAAATTAGTGGAGGGCCACTCAATAATCTACAAAACAGAAGATCCTGACCCTTCAATCAATGACCTCCAAGAGACACTGTTAAAGAGACGGTGTGAATATGAAAAGAGTTCATTGATCAAAGGATGAAAGAATCCCAGCCTGGGGGATCTTTCATCGAACGGTTAAGACCAGTTGGACTGTGGGATATCTGTCCCATGGCCCACTTGGGTGGGGCCAACACAATTCCCAATGTCTTTTCCATGTGCTAGGTGATCCCTCTGTGAGAAGCTGCAAGGAATTGGGAATGGTACTACTTTGAAGAGTCCTAACCTTGATAGCACGTTTTTAGAGAAGGAGAAACCTTATTTTACTTTTAAAATAGGCAAATATTCTTACATGAACTCAGAAGTACACGACATAAGATGGCCCACTTGAAAGAAATGCCTCATCTAATTTGGAGATGATACGGTAGAGCTGGTAGTACTGGAATATATGTGGAGTCATCTCTCACTGGAACAAGTGGTAGGTCGATGAATCCATCGGAGCCGTCCATCTAGTATAATCTATCATGTAGATGAACCATTGAATAAATGGTTTATATTATGGATGGACCACGCCCAAAACATGTCTTGAACCCATGCACCACCATGGGTACTCGTACTCATGACCTTGTGTTGATACTCATGTGAGCCCATAACTTTGTGTTGAAACTCTTGAACTGAATGTTTTTGCAATTCAATCAAACACAAACACAAGGTCACGTGTATTTTGTTTACGTGCGTGGTTAGAAAGTAGAAGCGTGCTAGAGTCATACATGACATAATGTTTGATTCTAGTTACTTGTTCACTCCCCAAGTATAGGGTTGTGATGTAGTAATAAACTCGGTGAGACCGAGGTCGAATCTTAAGGGACTGAAACTTGTATGTAATCTGAAATTAGGTAAAATTAGAACTAGATTAAGATGAAATATAAATCGAATGGTTTTTGAGGAACAATAGTGAAATATTACTCTAAAAACTTAAGGAATTCAGAAGAAGGAAACTAGGGATTCAGAGGATCCACTTGTAGAGATCAGGGAGATCTTATGCCTGTTTTAAGAATTATAGAAATTAAACTGAGCTTACTTGATCTAGTTTTCACGAGATGAAAGGTATATGAATTAGAATGGATTCCATCACCAAACCATGCCCAGGAGACAAAGCAAACAACAGAATTAAACTAATTACCAACCAATCAACATGCTATGAAGGTTAGGAAGGGTACCGTCATCCGACCATGTCAAGGAGACGATGGTGAACAACATGACTTCCTGACGTCATAAACATAAAAAGGAGGAAGAAATACTCAAAGCTATCGCAGATCTATTGTAATTTCAGTCACAACAAACCATAAAAAAAACTGAAAGTATTCTTTTTAATTTGAACTAAAATCAACATCAATCAGTCTAAACAAGAGGCACAAGTAAAGTCTCTCCCATCAGACTACGAGCTTCACCTCTTAGCCCTAGCTAAGAGGTTTAGCCACACATGAATGGGCTGATTATTTTAAACAGAAACATAAGTACTAAAAACTAAATAATAAAAACTCTAACTATCTCTTTCTCTTGTGCAGCCGTCCAAGATTTGGATCCCGGTTGATGCCCTTTTACACTTTCTCTCTCTCTCCTTTTATAGAACTGTAGTCGGAGCAGAGTTTCCGCACTCTATGCGGAAGTCTTACGCAGCAGCGGGGTCGGCTGGGGCTTACGCAGTCAGTAAGTTACGCAGCAGCCAGCGGAAAACGCAAACTCATTGCGTTTGGTTTGAATTTCAGGATGATGGTTATCCCATCTTCCATTCTGACTTCATGAGTGGGGTCAGGACCACCTGATTGAGCGTGTGGACGGTCCGGATCATGGATCCGACCGTGCCCTTGATCACAGAACGGCCCACAACGTCCGGTTTTCACGAACGCAAGGCCCACGAAAAACAGAGCACGCCGTCGTGTTCGGTGGGCCCCACAGAGATGTTTTTGGAAGAATCCACCCCGTTCATTGTATTCAGCTCGAAAAATTAGATGAAAATGGATAGTTTTTTACTGGATTTGGTGTAGCATACTGAGCTTTTTAGACCGCCGTCCAAATTGCGTTTGAATAATGAAAAACCGATCTACGCAATATTTTGAAATTATACCACCTAGGAATGGGATTTTTTCGCCCCACGGGACGAATAGACGGTCCAGATCGTTGATACGGGTGATGGGTGGGGCCCACTACACAAAAATGAACGGACAGCGTCCGTCCGTTGTCTCCGTGTGCGAGATGGATCGGGTCAGCGGCGCTGACCGATTGTCTCGATTTAGTGCACATCGAGTGCACTTGTGCACTGTGCACTGACGATGTCAATGGGGTCCACTCGTGATGTATCTGTATAATCCTCTCCGTCCATCTTCTTCCCCTTTTAATTTAAGACGTTGAGTCCAAAATTGAAACGTATCCAGAGATCAGGTGGGCCCCATATCACTGTTTTGGTGACTGATCTGTCAGTTATGCCACTTCCAGAGGCATCCAATGGCTGAAATTTTACGTGTACGGTTGATTTATGGCCCTCAAGCCATGTATGAATTTTTGAGCGAAACAGATGATGGAAACCCAGTGATCTTGCATTTTGGCTGATTTTCAGGCCGCTTGAGCTTCAGTTTCTCAATTTTCGCGGACCTCTGGTGTGAAATTCCGTTGATCTTGGTCCCTTGGAGTCCGTCCCTTGCCCTTGGTATCATCAGCGCATTAAATCTATGCTTTATCATCCTTTTTTTTCAGTCTAAGCTCGTAAGTACACTCCGCATCACAAACACGATTAAATCAACCATTAAACGGTATTATGCCTGTAGATTCAGGTAATAACTGGGGTCTAATATGCAATATTTGACCCTCAACATTACCCTACGCTAAAACGAGTAAATAAATTGGATTTGAAAACCCATGCATGCTAGAGTCATCCATGACATGATGTTTGATTCTAGTGACCCTAAGCTCAAACGAGTAAATAAAATTGGATTTGAAAACCCATGCATTGTTTCAATCACCGGTTGTAATCAACGATTAAGTAATTTGCAAAATAGTAGAGGTGAGTCTTCCATAATGTATTCTTTTTGCATCTTTCACTACTATTTACAACTGATATATTTATCAAAAGAACAAGAATGGACAAATAAACTAAATGGGCTAAAATAACGCCAATTTTTTAAATATGTAAATGTAGCTTATTATAATCGACAAAGTGTGGGGTGGCTAACAGTGAAGTGTGAACTGACAGTGGGTGTACTAACAAGCTAACAATATATATATATATATATATATATATATATATATAAAATAACCAACAAAGTAAAAATAATCATAAACAATTAAAAAATAAATACCTAATTCATCTATATGAACAAACAATCCAAGCAGATGATCAAAATAATATGATAGGAAGATTGATAACCCATGTAAGGACTTCGATGACTGTGATCCAACAACTTAAGGTTTTGTGGGCCCCACCATGATGTATGTGTTATATCCAAACCATCTGTCCATATAGTAAAATCATTTTAAGGAGCAAGTCCAAAAATGAGTCATATTCAAAGTTCAAGTGGACCACACCACAGAAATCAATGAAGACAATGATTCTTATCGGTGAAACATTCCTAGTACCCACCATGATATTTATTTTCCATCCAACCTTTTCATAAGGTCAGGCAGACTTGGATGAAAGGAAAAAACAAATATCATATTGATCAAAAACTTCTGGGACCCCAGGAAGGTTTTAATGGTAGACGTTAAATTCCCACTGCTTTCTGAAGTATCGTCCACTTGAGATTTGGATCTATCTCATTTTTGGCGACAAGCTATATAACCATCTCTACATAAGGACAGACGCTCTGGATGTAAGTCATACATCATGTTGGGCCCACAGAACTTGTTAGCGTCAACACACCACCGAGGTTGGTGGTGTGTGGCACACCACGCAATTCGTTTCCCCTCCAGCGACGAAATGAATGTACGGCTAAATGGTATCCCGGAACGGAAACGGACTGCCAACTCCCCCGCCACCAGCGCCGTGACTGATGATCGGTGCTCTGTGGGCCCCACCATGATGTATACGTTTCATCCGTGCCGTTCATCCATTTTTACAGATTATTGTACACTTTAAACCAAAAATTAGAGGGATACAAATCTCAGGTCGACCACATAGGAAAACAATAGTGATTGGATATCCACCATTAAAATCTTCCTAAGGCCCACTATACTGTTTATTTGACATCCAATCTGTTGATTAGGTCATACAGACCCACATAAAGGGAAAAAACAAATATCAGCTTGATCTAAAACTTTTATGGCCACCAAAAAGTTTTTAACGGTCCACATTCATTCAACACTGCTTTCTGTAATGTGGTCGCCTTGAGATTGGAATATACCTCATTTTTTGTCTCATACCATAAAATGATCTAGAAAAATATATGGACAGCATGGATGAAACACATATATCATGGTGGGGCCCACAGAGCACCGTCCACGGTGGCAGGGGGAGTAGTCAATCCGTTTGCTTCTCAGAGCCCCGTCCAAGCGAGCGCATTAAGTGAGACCCTGTCTCACCCAAAATGGTAAACACGACAGTAAGGTCCGGACCGTCTTAGGTGAGGCCGGGGTCTTATGTAATACCATCTCCACATCCAAAACCATTTCACTTGTGATTTGAGGTTCATCCAAACACGCCCCCACACATCTGTCAAGACGATTCGCCGCAAGCGTCCTTTGCAGCCTACTTTCAGCCAGTAGCCTTTTCATGTCTTGAAAACGAGTGTCCCAATGCTGTCCGAACGGGTTCATCAAGAATAGGACCACAGTAGTAAAGCAGACGGCAACCGTGTATAAAGTGGGGCCCACCTCACTCAAAAGGTAGTAAGACCATGCTTCATGCATCACACGTCAAGTCAGAAGTAGATATCAGAGAACATTAGGACAGGCTATCAAGTCAACCGTCTGAGCGTTGATTTAAATCAGGCAACGGAACGTACGGTTCAAACATCTAGAAGACGCGGTCCGGTCTAACTGTAACCTAGGAAGTTTCGGGCCCACCTAAACATGAATCTTGCTTGAACAATGGGCAGAATCTGTGTCTGTGTTCGCATGGAGAAAGTGTCAATGTCCTTCCAGACCTTTTATAGTAGATGCAGTTTTTGCAGGCATGATCGTGACCGTTCCTTTCATTTGTAAATGGGTCACAAACCAAAAGAGAATTTTAATCTTCTGATTTGTGGCCCATTAATGAGAAGGTCTTTGATTGTGTGAATCAGTACTCCGCACATATTACTGTCCTTAGAAAGATTGTGGCCCACTTGAGGATGGAATTGCATTTTGATCCTGCTAGTAGAGACCAGGATAGAGGTCAGAGTGATTGTGGGCCTCATCATGATGTATGTATTTTTATCCACACCGTCCATCTATTTTTTAAGCTCATTTTAGTGCATGAAACTAAAAACGAGGCAGATCTAAATCTATCGCAGACCACACGACAGGAAAATAGAGGTGATTGAATACCATTGTTAAAAACTTCTTAAGGCACATTGTTATGTTTATTTGGAATCCAACCTGTTGAATAGGTCACACAGACATGGATGGAGGGAAAACACAATTCTCAGGTTGATCCAAAACTTTCGTGGCCCCGAAGAAGTTTTTAATGGTGGGAATTCAATCGCCACTGTTTACTGTGGTGTGGTTCACCTGATATTTGGATCTGGCTCATTTTTGGGTTCATACATTAAAATGGACTGGAAAAATCGATATATGGTGTGGATTAAACACACACATCATGGTGGGTCCCATAGAGCACCGACCAGCTACTGGCAGGGTCAGATGCAATCCACGTCGGACGGAAATATCCTGATTTGCGATGGAGAAGATCAGATCATTCTTTTCAACAAGATGAAAGGATCGGTCCATATTGCACGTGTGCTTGACTTGTGTGAGTTGGTAGGAAACGTCTACGGTTGCGTTTCCAATTTGGATGGTTTGAAAATCCAACACGTGTATAGTCAGCGAATCCACGTGCCGATTACACGTGCCCATGGGATCGATTCATCAGGTGGGCCACAGTGGTCAACTAGGAAAAAACTGTGCATTAACCATCCATTTGTTTTCTACACTTTGGCCACACTTTAGAACCCACCTGATGGACGGCTCAGATCTTTCAATCATATGCCAACTCATGGTTCTAAAATACACTTCTCAGACAATCATTTCCATCGGTTTCCTTCAATTTCCGGTGAATTTTTAACTATTGACCATTTCCATTTCCTACTGTCGCTTTGAGAACCACCGATCAGATGGCTGGGATCATCGGATCCCTGTGAATTTTCAACCAGTTCACATCCACAGCTGTGGTAGGTACATGAACGGATCGGATTAATAAATCAACCTACCCTACCACCTCCCCTCCATTGAACGGTCAGGCTGTTAATGGGCTAGGCTGCCAAACGGGCTCAGACCTGGCCCATTTCTTGCAGGGCTTAGACTGATAATTAGGGCATTGGGTCAGCCTTAGGTATACATTTATGCCCGCTTATTCATGGGTTCAGTTTTGAGCTGTATCTAGGGACCATCAGTCTACAACGGTTTATTCATGGTGGGCCACACTTAATGAACATCCCAGATCTTGCACAGATGCAAGTGGCTGTGATAGGCTCGGCCTATTCATTTGACCCACTACATGATGAGTTGGCCATTAGTTGTCCACACATCCTACTCTTATTACCGAATGAGAGTATCTTTCGAGGCATTGCATGTTGGTGAATAGTGATAGCTATTTCTTTATTTATAAAGATGTTTGTAATGCAGTATGAAACTTGACTAACTTAGTGTGGTTGTTATTCTATTTTTCAAAAACTTTCATCTATATAAGTTTTTACAAGATGCTAGGGTCCATGGACTGAATTTTTCATTTGTTATACCTATGTTTTGGTCAATACCTAATTTCGATCGACCGTCAAATAACTGAAAAAACTTCCATTTATCTCTCGTTGATATTTTGCTAACAGTTGGTATCATTTGAATTTGAATTGTCAGATATGACATAGTGGGATTAGACATAAACAACTTGTTTAATCAAATGATGCCATTGTTTTTTGTTTAACAAAAAAATCATTTTTAACTGTCCAATCAATGCCCAACAATCAGACTAAGATAATCAAGTAATCTTTATTTTTGGTTAATAGCACATCCAAACTGGGATATATTATTTGGACATTTAATACAAATTAATTGTCTACCCCCTATGCAATTTTTAAATGCCTGCTTATCACCCATCAGGCTATGCTAGATAATATATCAAAGTTTCTCTAACGGTAAGGGTAGGGTCCACCTTTCATGGATCAAAACGGTTTATCTGTCCTAACTATTTCACTCAGATGATCCTAGAAATCTGGTCCACTACTTGACTATGGATAATCACAGTCGATGGTCCACATTTAGCATAAATGGTGGGCCCCATCTGACAGTTAGGATCATCTAATGGGCCAGTTTTGGAACAGGCTTTATCCATGATGGAGGGCAGAAAATGAACATTTTGGATCACCAAAAGCTGGGCTAGATCAGTTGGATGGAACCCACCAGATAAACGTTCTGGATCACCAGATCTGGTATCAGACCCGTTGAGCTGATGGGCCCTCCCTTTAATCAGGGATATACTGAAAATCAGCATATACCAACCATTACCAACCATTTGATAGTATTAATTTGAGCATTGCTGTGTTGTCTCTTTAAGATCCTGCAATACATATATGCTCCATCCAAGGTGGGGACATTAAATCAACGGTTTGGATCACCAAAACATGGCCCACAAGAACACACTCCTTCCTGTCATCAAAATGTAAATTTGCGATGATCACGACCGCAGATTTCGCACATGTCGAGTTGGATGATGTGTCCGGACCATCCACACACCATGGGGACATTACCGCGGGGGAGATGATACGGTAGAGCTGGAAGAACCGTAATATGGTAGGGGCGATGCATCGGGTCCACCCATCTACCAGCACCAGATAGATTACTCACGTTTTAAAAATATAAAACCCACGAGACAATCCTATCCGTTATATTTTCTATGGTCTATCCCACTGCATATTTGACTGCGAACTGTTTTCGTTCTCCACCGTCATTTTAACAGCCACAGAACAGATGGATATGATTGTCTAATGGGAGTGATTTTTTAGTTAAAAACCATCCATGCTAGGGCCCTACATACGATATGCACGTCACATGCCGAATGGACCCGATTTGCACGTCACATGCCACATGTCCTCTGGACAGATGACTCTACCATAGGTGATGTAGAGCAGGTCGTGGACAGTTTCATGGCCAAGATGGATAAGAAAAGGCTGTCATCGACAGAAGTAATCTAGATTGTCGGACTTTAGATTAGGCGTATCCTACAATCTGAAATGAGTTATCACGCGTAACATATATAATTTTGGGGTAGAACGAGCTACTTTAGCCAACCAACCCTGTTATGCCTAGTTACGCAAGTTGGATTTGTGAAATACCCTGGATCGACGATCATTTCCTATTTTAATTCTGTTTTTACTATACATACTAAGTTTTAGTTTGATTATAACTCTTCATCCAATTGGGCTTTCGGAGTTGTAAATAGTAAGTTTACTATTTATAGTAAGTTGTGAATTCTAGGAGTTTTAGTTGTAGTTTGCTTCCGATTTTTCTCTCATTGCTTGGTACCTCTATTTAAAGGGTTGTGAATTTATTTATTTCATTCATTAATCAATTTTAAATTTTATAGAATTTATTTACTATTATGCTTGTTTTTTTTCTCGTGGATTCGAGAAGCCTCTGTGAGGAGTCTAGAGAAATTCCATGAATTCGAAATAGTTATCTTCTTGAGGGAGACGGTGCTTGACCTCATCATGTTCATCCCTGCGTGAATAAGAGAGTTCGTTCAACTCCACCTTATCATCTCTCGTAGATGGACCATGATCCCCAAAGCACAATCTCTACGATCCTATCCATCAATTCGCAGCCTTGCGATGAATGGTAGAAAGCAAAAGCTAAAGGTTGGCATCTACCCAGAAAAAGAAATATAGAGGTGGATGACTCAGATCATATAACTAGTGTGATTTTTGGACAATGGGCCATCTGAGGTAGGGCCCACATGGTAGATGGTCTTTGTCTTCTCACCTTAAAGAGGCTGTATAACATCAACGCCCGTGATTATGAGGCAATCCATGTTCCAATGTGGCATGAATGTGAAAAATCTGACCATTCAATAAGCGGGCCCACCATTAATATGCCCTAGCTAAAAAGCATCTAATAGTTTTAGGGTTTAATTTGGTTCTTTTTTACTTTGGAATTTTAATATGTGAATCAAAGGCTCCGCTTCAAAAGTGGGTGCAAAGTTTAAATAACTTAATATACTTCTAACAATATTTATTAGGGTTCTATTAATATATGCTCAACTATTCCATTTTATTAAGATGGGTAAGACATTGTATATTGATAAATTATCTCATTATTTTTATAATGTTTTTTAGATATCTTATAGTTATATTGTCCACATCTATTTATTTTAAATATTTTAATATCTATTATTGATTTTATTTATTTATTATTATTATTTTTTTTTTTTGTATACACTCACACACCCCCAAACACTCACGCTAGTGGAATTTCACCACCTATGGGTCCTAGAACCTTTGACCAGGTATTGAAACCCCTGAGAGTCTACCAGCCGAGCAAGAGTTATGAATGTATCTAATGTACATACTTTAAATATATCCAATGTATCTTATTTCTTGTGAATGTCTTTATATATATATATATATATATGATCATTGTTATGGAGGAAATAGACCTACCATTTATTGATAGGCCAAATCAACACTTCAAACAAGCAATGGGTGTGACCCATTAGCTAAACCTCAATCCCCTCGACTAAGTACAAGGAAAGGCCTAGCACGACGTCTTTTTCACAGGTCTATTGCGATGTGATGTGAAATAAGTTATCTCACCTTACATCGACGAGACCCATCATTAGACGAACATGGCATCCATGACATGACCCAAGGATGAGAAAGCTCTAAAGCTTAAGTGTTCCACACTGCAAAAAGCAGTGGGGCAAATTAGTCCTACTTTGAAATCTTCTTATGACCTATTAGGACGTTTATTTTCCATCCAACCCGTTCATGAGGTCACACAGACTTCGATGAAGGGAAAACACAAATGTCGGCTTCATCCAACACTTCCTTAGAAGGCATGAAATTTTCAATGGCTGGCATTTAACCTCCATTGCTCTTCATGGCGTGGTCAAGTTATGCTTTGAATTTGCCTTGCCTTTTTTATTTATCTCCATAAAATGATCTCGCAGGATGGATGGATGGTGTGGATATCACACATAAGTCATAGTGGGACCCACAAAACTATGCCACGTAAACGCACAATGCCATCTAAGTAGTATGATAATTGGGACGGATTATTATGATTTTACAATTAATCACCCTAATGATGTGAGTTTTATACCCTATTACTATGGTATTTCAAGGAACCAAAAAGGCCCGTAGGCTTACATATCCGAGCAGCTAAAAGGGAGATTGAAGAAGAAAGAGCAATTCCTATTGGGAATTAGATCGCGGTAGAAGGGTCTTTCTTTACAAAACGGGTATTTTTCTGTTAATCTTTAATCCTTTTCTCATTTTGTGAATCCTATTTGCCATTTTATAGAGCCAAAAAACATAGCCGTTCTGAGATTTCCATCCATTACTATATATTTGTAGAAACCTTCCTTTCTTGGACCGCCCGTTTTTTCTCATACAATCGTATCTCTGCTTTTGAATCCCATATGCTATTTAATAGAGTCTAAAATCATGCCTGTTTTGGGATCTTCTAATCCTGAGAAACATTCCTTTATTCAATCCCTTTTTTTCTCATACAACCGTATCTTTCCATCCATTACAAGAGAGACAAGGTTGGTTTCCACGACATAAGGAGCTCATATGTTTACCACACGTGTGTATATGCTCGGGTCAACGCCTGCAACTCCTATTCAGAATCAAAAGGTAATGCTCGCTTCAAAGTCAAACAGTATCTGTAGTAGAATGAGATCCAAAGGAAACGGATTGGCTACTCCCCCTGCCACCAACCAATGGCTGATGGTCGGTGCTCTGTGGGCCCCACCATGATGTATGTATTTCATCCATTCCGTCCATCTATTTTTTCAGATAATTTTATGATATGTTACAAAAAATGAGGTATTTAAAAATCTCAAGTGGACCACATTACAGGAAACAGTATTGAACGAGTGTCAACCATTAAAAACCTTTTGGAGGACATAAAAGTTTTGGATCAAGATGATTTTTGTTTTTTCCCTTCATCTGGGCGTGTATGACCTAATCAACAGATTGGATTTCAAATAAACAGTACAGTGGGCCTTAGGAGGATTTTAATGGTGGATATCCAATCGCTATTATTTTCCTGTGGTGTGGTCCACCTGAGATTTATATCCATCTAATATTTGGAATCAAGCTATAAAATGATCTGTAAAAATGTATGAAACACATACATCATGGTGGGGCCCACAGAGCACCGACCACCAGCAACCGGGCTGGTGGCAGGGGAAGTAGCCAATCCGTTTCCGAGATCCAATTCCATTTCACTTGTGATTTGAGGGTCATCCAAACACGCCCCCACACATCCTGCCAAGACGATTCGCCGCAAGCGCCCTTTCCAGTCTAGTTGCAGCCAGTGGCCTTTCCATGTCTTGAAAATGAGTGTCCCAAATCCCAATTATGTCTAAAAGGGTTCATGAGGAGTGGGACCACAGTAGTTAATCATTCAACAACCGTGTATAAAGTGGGGCCCACCTCACTTGAAAGATAGTAAGACAACGTACCATGCATCACACGTCAATTCAGAAAGAGCTATCAGAGCACGTTCGGACAGACTATCAAGTCAAGCGTCTGGGCGTTGATTTAAATCAGGCAACAGCACGTATGGTTCAAACATCTAGAAGACGCGGTCGGATGTAACTGGAATCCAGGAAGTTTCGGGCCCACCCAAACATGAATCTTGCTTGAACCATGGGCAGATTCTATGTTCGTGTTCCCATGGAGAAAGTGTTCCTGTGACCCTGTCCTTCTAGACCTCTTATAGTAGATGCGGTTTTTGCGGGCATGATCAAGACCGTTCATTTCATTTGTAAAGGGTCCCAACCCAATAGATAAATCTAATCGTTTATTATAATAGTGGCATAAAAGTTAAATATTTATATGATTGAGGCCCACTTGAGGATGGAAATGGACGATTGCATACTGACCTGACAGTAACAATGTGGCTACTGGTCTATGTTCGGTGGGGCCCACCATGATGTATGTGTTTTATCCACGCTGTTCATCAGTTTTGCCCATTCATTTTAGTGTATAGTTCTAAAAACGAGGCAGATCTAAATATCAGGTTGACCACACCACAGGAAATCATTGGTGATTGAACTCTCACCATTAAAAACTTCCTAGGGCTCACTGTAGTGTTTATTTTCCATCCAACCCGTTCATTAGTTCACACAGACCTGGATGAAGGGAAAACAAATATCAGCTTGATCTAAAACTTTTATGCCACCCAGTAAGTTTTAATGGTGGGCGTTCAATCACCACGGTCTCCTGTGTTGTGGTCCACCTGAGATTTGGATCTGTCTCATTTTTTGATACATGCTCTAAAATGACCTCGAAAAATGCAAGAACGGTGTGGATAAAATACATACATCATGGTGGGTCCCCCCGAGCTGCTGACCAGTAGCAGCGTTGCCACTGCAGGGTCAGCATGCAATCGGCATTGGACGAAAATGGCCTGCTTTTTGAAGGAGAAGATCAAATCATTCTTTTAAACAAGATGGAAGGATCGGTCCATGTTGCGCGTGTGCTTGACTTGTGTGAGTAGGAAGGAAACGTCTGCGGTTGCGTTTCCAATTTGGGTGGTTTGATAATTCAACACGTGTACGTCAGCTTATCCACGTGCCGATTACACATGCCCATGGGATCGATTCATCAGGTGGGCCACAGTAATCTACTAGAAAAAAACTGTGCATTAACCATCCATTTGTTTTCTACACTTTGGCCACACTTTGGAACCCACCTGATGGAGGGCTCAGATCTTTCAATAATATGACAACTCATGGACGGATTATATTTCTAAAAAAACACTTCTCAGACGTATCCTTTCCATCAGTTTCCTTCAATTTCAGGTGAATGTTTGACTATTGACCATTTCCATTTCACACGCTCACTTTGAGAGCCATCGGTGAGATGGCTACGATCATCCGATCCATGTGTATTTTCAGCCGGTTCACATCCACAGCTGAGGTAGCTAGATGAACGGATCAGATTGATACATCATCCTACCATATGAACTGTGGAGAGACGGTTCTTTCTCATTCCATGCTTCCAGCTCTACTGTATCACCTTCCCTCCTTCGTTGAACAGTTAGGCTGTCAGTGGCCCCAGCTGGCAAGCGGGATCTGACCTGGCCCATTTCGTCCTGGGCCTCAACTGAAAATTAGGATCTAAGATCTCAATTCTTCCCATTTTCAGCAGATTGTATTAGGTCCCTGGTGTAGAGCAGGTTGCAGATAATTTCATGGCTAAGATGGACTAGAAAAGGCCCGATCGGAGATGAAGATGATCCGGACCATCAGAACTTAAAATGAACATATCTCGCAAATCGGAATCAATTACTAGACCTAAAATATATGATTTTGGGGTAGGACGAGCTACTTTAGCCATCCAACCCACTATGCCGGATTGCACAAGCCAGATTTGCAAAATACTATCAGATACACGGTCATTTCCCTAATTTAATTCTGTTTTTACTAACTTTTCATCTGTTGGCCTTTGAGAGTTGGGCCCAGCATGAAAGGTGCTTAGAATAATTAGGAGAACAACATTGTGATGCAAAACAGAACACTTGCTATTTTTGACCCAAAAACCCCGTGCACTAAGTAGACATCACGTCCAACTATAAATAGTAAGTTTACAATTTATAGTAAATCGTGAATTTTAGGAGTTTTAGTTGTATTTTGATTTCCTTCCATTTGCTTGGTATGCGTATTTAAAGGGTTGTGAACTCTTTTATTTCATTCATCAATCAATTTCAAATTTTATAGAATTTATTTTTTATTTTCTTATTTTTTTATCATGAATTCCAAAAAAGTCCATGTGAGGGGTTTAGAGAAATTCCGTAGATTCGGAACAGTTATCCCCTTGAAGAAGACGGTGCCTGACCTAACGTCTTTCCCTGCATCAGTCCCATTGGTCTAGATCAGTTCGTTCATGTTAGGGCACACTTAATGAACAGCTCGGATCTTGCATGAAAGTGAATGGCTGTGATTAGGCTCGGCCTGTTTCTTTTGTCTCACTGTAGGATCAGGGTGGGATTGGGCCTAACAGATCTGGTCCCGGCCGACGTGGCTCCTTCATGGTGTCATGCCATGAGATCACGTACGTTGATGTAATGTTTAAAATCACTTTCAACCTTCATCTTTGCCTTTGCTAAGGTGGGCCACCTAATCAGCAAAGCACGCGTCATGCCATGAGTCACGTGTCTTGAACTTGTGCATCTTTGGTGGCACGTGCAATGGCTGTTAGTTTTATATATATATATATATATATATATATATATATATATATATATATATATATAAAATTTACAACCTGTTGTGTTTGGCCGTAAGCTTTAATGATTTAAAAGTTAATGATTGTTTGTATTTGAGTAGCTTTTAAATTGCTTCAGTCCTCTAAATGAATAGCCAATCTTTCCATTTATAGCCGTTGGGCCTTAGATGGAACTTTTGCCGTTTAGTTGGAAATGATTTCCAGTAGGAGAAAGCCTGTCATACCCAGGGCTTCGTGAAGAATTATGTGTTATATCTATGCCATCTGTTCATTTGAAAGATAATTTTTAAGAATGCCTCAAAAGGAAGGTAGATTGAATACTTAACCAAACCACACTTGACGTAGGGATGAATGTGATGAGGATAACTACTTTAAATCCACAGAGCTTCTTTGGACTCCTCACAGAGACTTCTTGAATTCACGAGGAAAGAAAGCAGAAAAATAGAAATAAATTCTAAAAAATTTGAAATTGATTAATTGATGACTAAAAACAAGTTCACAACCCTTTAAATTGGGCTACCAAGCAATGGGAAAGAAATTAGAATCAAACTACAACTAAAACTCCTAGAATCTGCGACTTACCATAAATAGTAAGTGTCCTATTTGGCTTCACCAAACCGTTCCCCTAATTATTCTAAGCTCTTTTCACGTTAGACGTAACTCCTAAAGCACGACGGATGAAGAGTTATAATCAAACTAAAACTTATTATTTATAGTAAAAACGAAATTAAAGCAGGGAAACGACCATCGATCCAGGGGTTTTTCGCAATTCCGGACTACGCAACCCGACATAGCGGAGTTGGTTGGCTAAAGTAGCTCGTTCTACCCCAAAATCATATAACTCATTCCGGATTGTGAGATACGCCTGATCTAAGGTCCAACGGTCGGGATCACTTCTGTCATCGACCGAGCCTTTTCTGATCCATCTTGGCCATGAAACTGTCTGCAACTCGCTCTACATCAACACCATAAGAAGAAATACGGATTAAAAGCTTACTGATGAAATTTTCTTGAGTGCATAAAAGTTTTGGATCATGTTGATATTTATGTTTTCCCTTTATATATATATATATATATATATATGTGTGTGACTTTATGAACAGGTTAGATGGTAAATAAAGATCATGGTGGGCCTTAGGAAGTTTTATAAGATAGGAATTCAATCCCCATTGCTACCTCTTGTATGGTCCACTTAACTTGCCAGTCCTTACTCTTGCTCCAGTGGTAGACTAAGGCGTTTCAACATCGGGGTGGTGAAATCCTACTATGGGGTGTGTGTGCGTGTGTAAAAAAATAAAATAAAAAAACTTGCCTCCATTTTTAAGCTTATGCCATAAAATGATATGTCAAAATAAGTGGATGGCATGGATGAAACATATACATCAATGTGGGCCCCACGGATCTCCTAATAAGATTGTTTGTGTCACGCCCCAAACTTGGAAACCGGGCTCACAAAATTTTCGATTGCCGAATCCAGTGCTGACAGCCTCCGTAGTACCCCATTCTCGGCTCTCAGCACGCATGCGCCAGATTCCGATCCTGGAATCCTACAAGGAGGATTTTCAGTACGATTTTTTTTTGTATGGAGCATAACCACAAGTTTACCCAAATCACAAAGGTAACATCATCATCACATATTCACTAATATAAATATTTGAATATAATGTTGAAAGGAAAATACATATGTCGAAAATCAAGTTCCAGAAGACCGCTGCACGCTCCAAACTCACAATGCTGCAACCTAACATCTCCTGCACGCATCTATTGTGCATAAGCTTATAGAAAGCTTAGAGGGTGGTGTAAGTGTGCACACAAAATAAGTGCCAAGTATTCAATACAATGTCATCATCATACAGTACCGGAAATACTGGTAATCCCTAAATCGTATAATATCGGAATAAACAGATATACGGACAAGATCATGAATTAAGAGAGCAAGCACAAATACTGACAAGAGCAGGAATTATCAAAATAAACAGAAATACTGACAAGGTCATAAATCATATGATGACAGAGTATGCAAAAATACGGGCAAGTCTATGAATTAATCAATATCAGAATACGCAATATAGGATAGCTATGTAAATGAGGAGTCATAAAGAGCCAAATATCAGATGTCGAAGATGCGATGCAATATGCAATTCCTGATGAGTTTACGAATAGCATCAGCCGTACCTAGACCACATAAATGCAAAAACACAGTAATCCAAAATGCCATATGCCACGGAGGTAATGTAATATGCGGTGCGAATGGAATGACCATGCTGGAGTGTGAAGTCGGGATGGTAGTACGTAGTATCGTAGGTTACGGGGTCTATCACAAAAGACTTTTATCCAAACCAGTCTCATATCTAAATTTAGATAATCAGACCCAATGTGGTAGACTCGTGACCTCAGGTTAGTCGCGCGTCCAACCGAAATCCTGGTCATGCAAAGGTACACAACAGTTAATTGCGCACCACCAGCCCGAGTGGATAGTGAATAAATGAATGAATGAGTATGTAATCCCTGCCCAATAAGTCCACATATCAGTACGGTTCCTCTCTGAAAAATTACCGGGGTCTATTATACTCCAAACCAGATTGCCGCCCCATCGCGCGCAACAAGGTGAGTGGAAGAGACCTCACTATCCGCCTACCAATATCGGGACCGGCTCGTCGGTAGCGGACCCATTCCTCGAGCTGGTCAGACTCAGCTTAGCATTGCCCCTTTCTCTCGAGCAAGTAAGGCCGCATCCCCTTCCAACCGACCACGACACAGTGGGAGACGCGGCCTAACAGTATACGGCCCTCATACGCTTATGCATCCACCCGGTCTAGACATTGGAGCAACCTCTGGAACCAAGAGGGTTTAGGGACTTTCACCCAGGGATATCTATAGCACCCCATGTAGAACAGATTTTCGGTGTCCCATCTGGCCATCCACGAAATACCTGTGGAGGCTACGGCCCTGATGTCGTTAGGGCGTACAGTAATCACAACACACAATGCAATATGCATGAGTCATACAATCCAATCATGCATCAATCCTGCACATATCGTGTACTCACATGAGACAATCTCCGCATATCAGGGAGTCTCAGAACAACATGCCCAATGACATATGCAATGGTCAACCACATCTCATAACAAACATACAGATGATGCGTATGGGCATGTATCGTGATGTTATGCTGTCACATACTCATAATCGGTATCAATAACCGGCACTGACAATCGGCATCGACAATGTGAACATTTAACCAACATTGCCACCAAGGAGTGGCCCACATAGAGCCTAACATATAGTGGGCCCATGGCCTCACATAAGGGCCTAATACACATCATGACGGGCCTCAAATACGGGCCGCATATACATCGCATTGGGCCTCAAATACAGGTCACATATACATCACATTAGGCCTCGACAATCGGCCTTGATATCCGGCCTCGACAATTGGAATCGGAATCGACCTCAACAATTGGCCTTGACAATCGGAATCGATCGATAATCGGCCTCGATAATCAAAATCGGCAATCGGTCACGATAATTGGCCTCGATCGCTAATCGGTCAATCGGCCACGACAATCAGAATCGGTAAACGGTCATGATAATCGGGATCGATCGATAATCGACTTCGATAATCAGAATCGACAATCGGTCAAGATAATCGGCCTTGATTGCTAATCGGTCAATCGGCCACGACAATCAAAATCGGCAAACAGCCACGATAATCAGGATCGATCGATAATCGACCTCGATAATCAGAATCGGCAATCGGTCACGATAATCAGCCTCGATCACTGATCGGTCAATTGGCCACGATAATCAGAATCGGCAAACGGCCATGATAATTGGGATCGAACGATAATCGACCTCGATAATCAGAATCGGCAATCGGTCACGATAATCGGCTTATACAATCGGCCTTGACAAATCAGCATATAAACAAGGCGGGGTCCAATGATGAACAGCTGATCAACCATAATGTAAAGATCGGCCCTCGGTCGTGGTTATATTAAGTCCGATAGCACGGAGCCATCCCTCTATGGTGAATGGGACCCACTGATTTGGGTTAACCCACTAAAAGAATGATGAGAATGGGTCTAATAAGGCCTAAGGGAAGGTCACAATGTGGACATCCAACCATCATTGCCTATCAATGTGGACATTTAACCATCATTGCTTCCAAGGAGTGGTCCACATAGAGCCGAATATACAGTGGGCCCAAGGCCTCACACAAGGGCCTAATATATATCACAATGGGCTCCATAATTACATCAAATCGGGCCTCACTCATGGGTCGCATATACATCACCATAGGCCTTAATACAAGGGCCACAAATGCATCTCATTAGGCTACTCCCACGGGCCTTAAATACATAACAGGTGGGCCCTGCACATGGGCCATTAATACATCTCAATGGGCCACGACCCATAGACCTCAGTACATCACAATGGGCCTCAAACCATGGGCCTCAAACATATCTTAATGGGCCTTACTAAATGGGCTGAAAATACGTTATAATGGGCCTCTTCACACGGGTCGGAAATATATTACAATGGGTCACTCAAAGGGCCGCACCAATGGGCCTTATATACAACAAGTCGGGCCGCATCATGCGGGCCTCAAATACATCAAATTGGGCCGCATCATATGAGCCTTAAATACATCAAATCGGGCCACATTATAAGGGCCTCATATACATCAAATTGGGCCTCACTTATGGGCCTCATGCAAGGGCCACACAGGTATCAAGGTAGGCCTCATGATTTGGACGGTTTGGAGAAAACACATACATCACATAGGTCCCACCGTCCATACCTGGATGGTGGACTGCATGGATGAACGCATGCATCATAATAGGGCCCATTGTCCATATCATGGTGGGCCACGTCCAAAAGGGAGAGAAATGGATGAACGGCTTAGAATAAAACACATATATATCATGGTAGGCTCCACATGGTACCATGGATGTACGGAGTGGATACAACACTACATCCAGGTGGGCTTCACAGGCCCTGTCCAGATGGACAGTATGGATACATGATACATATGTCAGAGAGGGTCCCCACATGGACGGTGTGTATAAGACAAATGCACAATGGATGAGATCCCATCGTCCTGTACTTATGAACGGTGAGGATGGAACCATGCACCATGGTGGGGCACTTAGCCCCACCCAAACATTGTCCAGCACCGTCCAGCACTGTCTGGATGGTGTGGATGAAACAAATACATCATAGTGTGGTGTCCACGGTCCAGGTGGGACCCACTGAACTTGGCGACGTCAATGCACCACCTGTACGCTGATATGGGCCACGTTAGCCTATCAGCTCAGCCCACCAAATATATAATAAAAATATATTAATATAATACTTTTATTATTATTAAAATATTAGGTCCAGTCCAGCGTCCAGACGCTGGACGTTTGGATGGACGAACAGTTGGATGGTAAATACATCACTGTGTGCACCACCGTCCAGCATCTGGACGGTGTGTACCCACATGAGTGCTGACGTCAATACAGCAGCTATAAATAGCTGTGTGCCGTACACTACCCAATCTATTTCCACGCAAGTGGGTCCCACGTGGGGCCATCATAACATTTATCTTCCATCCAAGCTGTTAATAAGGTCACAAGGACCAGAATAATGGGGAAAAATAAATTTCATTACGATCCAATACCTCCGAGACAATCCAAAAAAATTTTCAATGGCAGCCGTCAATCACCACTGTTTCATGCTGTGTGGGCCACCTGAGTTCCGGATGAGGCTGATTTTTAGGATGGCCTACTGCACTCAAGGGGACTACCTAATAGACGGTGTGGATATTCAATGCACACTATGATGGGGCCCACACATGGGACCCTGTTTCCAGCGCCCAGGACGCTGCTGGGCGTCCTTTCTTGTCAGCGGCAGCAGCGTCTGCTGTTGCTTATTTATTTATTTATTATTTAGAAACATGTATTTTCACGGTTTTTTGTATGTAGGGCCTGCATCAGTGGAATCCACCTTGGCCATTGGATTCTACTGCTTGGGACCAACCCAATGAGTCCAATATTCAATGTGTTTTGATGTGTGGAAACGAGGGGTGGATTTCAACGGTATAAAACATCATTTGCCATGCTATGACCCATCAGAAATTCAGATCAGCTTCATTTTTCGTCTCAACGCCTAAAAAGTCTTGGAGAATAGAATGGATGGCGTGGATGGGATCCACATGTCAAGGTGGGGCCTATACAAGCAGCCCTCCCCAAACCTTGTTCAACCAAGCTTAATATTTATTTATTTATTTCTCCGTATCACGTCCAGACGCTGGACTGTTTTTTTTTTTTTGGGCATAACAAATACGTTTAAGGTGAGCCCTGCTTAGGTGGGCCACCACATGGCTAGGTGGTGTGGGACATACATATATATATATATATATATATATATATATACATAAAGTGGGCCCCACCTACAAATGGTTTGGATCAAATACACGCTTCATAGTGGGGTCCATCTACGTAGGCCACATGGCTATATTGACACAAAAAACAAAAGGAAAAGAGAGAGAGAGAGGGACAAGTGATGATGGAGGGACCCTGACACTATGGGCCCTCCCTTGCATTCGATCATACATTAAGTAGGTCCCAATACATGTAGGCCCATTAAATCAAAATTCAACTGTGGAGATTCCTTCTCCACTAAAATGGACGGTCTAGATGACCCCTATCTATGTAAAGAAAATAAACATCATGATGAGGTTCATGGAATGATCATGAGGATCAAGGTGGGCCATCGGCCACACCTAGGGTCCAAAGTGAGATCCATACTATCAATCGGTAGGCCTCACTTAGCCATTCATCAAAAAGAAAATCTAGACTTAATAGAGCACTCACCTTTGATCTCTTCTTCCTTCTTCCGCCAATGCATGATACAGCTCCATAGGAACAATTTCAACGGTTGAGATGAAACTTGGATGGTAAAGATGAGAGGTAAGGAAGGTGGGCCACACTAGCTCTCCTCTCCCATGGAAAAATTTTGGACGTTGGGTTGCTTGGATTTTTTGGAAAAATGGAGAAAATGAGAGAGATAAGAGAGATGAGAGAGGGTGTGATGTAAGAGAAGTGATGGGAGAGAGGGATTGTGAGTGATGGGTGATGGGTGAGTGATGTGTACTTAACATGTAAGGGATGGGTAGCTTTGACTTTGGGGTTGCTTGGGGATGGGGTGTGAAGTGATGTGTACTTGACCCTTGATTGATTGGTTGATGTGACATTGGGTAGAGATTCTCTTAGAATTGCAAATGCGCGGCGTTTTTTTCGAACTGAGCGCAGGCCTACATCTCCTTGCCCGGGTATCGCCTCAACGCGCGAGACGCGGCATCGGAACTGCAGCAATGGTGCGGTCGCTAAGGTACAAGTCTCAGGTCAAGCCGACTCAGATCTACGGGATACGACTCAGAGTCGCACGGAACGGCCAATAACAAACCGCGGGTCGCCGGAATTCGACCGGGATGATCGCGGAGACCTAAAAAACGGTACGGTCTAGAATACGGGTCTTACAGTTTGCTCCTAGGTAAGTCCAGGAGGGGGTAATACTCAATCAGCGCCCTTTTATTCTACATTTATTCTTGTTCAATTGGATCTCTCTATCTAGCAACGGAGAGATAATGTCACGCCCCCTAGATCATTTTGCAAGTGTAAAGTCGAAGTAGCATAAGTGCGGGACAATGTTTTTAGTTTTATGTTTGCTATTGAGATTAGTTGTAGTTGGATTTTGTTTTTGGTTCATTAGAATAGTTTGATCTTGAAATTATTGTAATAAAGATTTAATTGATAGTTGAATAATGGAATTAATGAATATTTTATTTCTATTTTCTTTTCATTTGGCTTTTATTGCCTTGGAAATAAATAAAAATCTTATATACTGAAAATATATTTAATTAAATATAAACTAACATCCTGGCATTCGAATTTGGATTTAACCTGACCAACTTGGGAATCGAATTTTGTGGCACGACAAACATGGCTGGTTTCAACAACCGGAGTGAATTGGGTGCAGTCCGGGCCTTACTCAACACGGTGTGGCTCTGACCGTGGGGCTCATTTAGATGTATGTATTGTATATATGTCGATGTCATCTTCATTTTCCCAGCCCTTTATAAGACATGAGCTCAAATAAGAAGTAGATCCAAATCTCAAGTGGACCATACGGTAGAAAACAGCATAGATTGAACACCTACCATTAAAATCTGCCTAAGACCCTTTCATCTAACCTGTTGATAAGGTCACACAGCTGGATGAAGGAAAAAAAAAAAAAGAAGACAAATATAATCCAAAACTTTCGTAGCCAACGGGGAAGTTTTTAATGGTCTTTTACTACTGTTTCCTGTGGTGTGGTTCACCTGAGATTTGGATCTAATTCGTTTTTGAGCTTATACCTTAGCATGATCGAAAAAACAGATGAACGGTTAAGGTCAGACTGTGCTGGGTGAAGTCAGGCGCACCTAATCCGCTCCCTTCAACGACACGAGGAGGTTATACGGCCCTACGTGTATGTCCACGTGTCAACACCCGCAACTCCTATTTTGGCTACTGGACAGTGCTATGTGAGCCCACCATAATGTACTTGTTTTTTTCACATTGTCCATTTATTTTTTCAGATCATTTTTAGGACGTGAGCCCAAAGATTAAGCAGATCTAAACCTTAAGTAGACCACACCACAAGAAAACATGGTAATTGAACGCAAACCATTGAAAACTTTAGTAATGTTTATTTGCCATCTAACCTGCTGATTAGGTTATGCATATCATTAGCTTCATCCAAAGTTTTTATTTTTTTAATTTTTTATTACACAGGCACCCGACACATACCAGACCCATGCACCCACTCACGCCATATTGGGATTTCACCACCTATGCCTAAGGAACCCAAGAACCCGTGTTGAAACTCCTGAGAGTCTACTACTAAGGCAATGAATGGAACCCAGCTTCATCCAAAAAGACTAAAACTTGGGGCGCCTGAAATATTTTTAACGGCGGGTGTTCAACACCAACGCGGATTGCGTCCTACCCCTGCTCATCTCTAGCCCCAGACGGGCAGTTTTGTAGGTGGGCCCTCTATGATGTATCTGTTTATCCATGCTATCCATCCCTTCTCTCATATCATTTCAAGGTATGTGCACAAAACTGGGAAAGATCCAATGATCAAATTCTTGAGCATTGGATCTTCTTCATTTTTGTACTCGTACCTTAAGACGATATGAGAAAAGGGATGGACGGCATGGATAAATAGATACATCATGGTGCGCCCACTCACGGAGCTGCCCATTCGTGGCTAGAGACGGGACGGGGGGAGGACGCAATCCGTGTCTGTTCAACACCACTGTTACATGTGGTGTGATCTGCCTGCGATTTGGATCTGCCTCATTTTTGACATCATGGTCTAAAATAATATGAAAAAATGGATGTACAGTAAATAAAATACATACATCATGGTGGGCCCATAGAGCACTATTCAGTAGCTAGCAATCAGTGCCTAACTTAAGCCGTGTATAAAGTGGGACCCACCTCACTCTAAAAGACAACTAAGCATACACCATACACGTTATACAAGGATCTATCAGAGACAAACAATACAGTTAAGCATCCAAATTTTGAAGTAAAATCATGTAGGTGACAGAATGTACGGTTGCAACATCTAGAAGACGCCATCCATATAGTAACTGAAATCCATGAATTTTCCAGCCCATCCTGGCATGAATTTTCTTAGCAATGACCAGATTCTATCTCCGCGTTCCATGGAAAAAGTGCCGCTGTCCTTCTCTACCTTTCATAGTAGATGTGGTTTTTGTGAGCAAGATCTAGAACTTTCATGTAATTTTTATATGAGCCGAGTCAAAATAAAATTCTAACCCTTTAACATGTAGCATGAAAGTTCAATACTTGAAGGGTTAGGATCATTGAATTAAAGTAAGAGGTGCTTTGTGGATGATGATGTATGTGTTTTATTCATAATATCCATCCATTTGGTCAGCCTATTTTTAAGCATGAAAACTTCTTAGGGTCTATATAAATTTTGGATCAAGATGATATTTGTGTCTTACCTTCATGCAGTGTAACCTTATGAATAGTTTTGATAGCGAATAAACATCATGGCAGGCTCTAGGAAGTTTTAATGGTAAACATCATTGTCCCAATAGGTCCTTTTTGGGAGCGTGGATTTGGAACTCCAGAATTAAGAACCCACTGGATTTGAAATCCTATTGTTGTTTTTGGCACATTGGATTCAAAATTCCCTCTAATCCAAAATAGTTATGTATAGTATAGTTATTAGGTTTGAATTTAATTACTAAATCAACTTAAATATCTCTAATTAATGTAATTATGTAATGTTTGACACAATGTTATAATAAGATTGTTGAAATATATACTCTGCCTAAAAGTAATGTAATTCCAAGTCTCAAATAAGCCACAAGCACAATATCACATCTAAGTGTCTAACCAACGATTTTTAACCATTTATTTACATGAACAATGTTTGGACGGCGCAAATCATCATGTTAAAGTAATTATAGTGATACAATTGATAATTTAATTATTTTAGGATATCATCAATAAGCCATGTGCCCAATAAATTAATTACCTAGTGACACACATGCAACTCTTAGAATGATTTTAGATGTAATCTAAGATTTCACCTTGGATTTCAAATCCCATCTTCGAGAGGATTTGAAACCCCCTGACTTTGAAATCCTCACTTTATGGTGTCAAACCTCTTAGATGTGCCTCATTCTTAGCCTGATGCCCTAAAATGACATTGGAAAATGGATGGACAGTGTGGATGTAATAGATTTCAAAGGATTTAAACTCATTTATCTAAATCACCATTATGTGGTGTAATGACTTCCAACTACCATGATGGTGATAATTATTACTCATAAACAGCACAGCACAGCTGTTTGGCTAATCCAAACAAGCCCTAACTACACGGCCAAATGATATTCATAATAAAATCACGTCTAAATCCATTCTGCCTATGATTTGAGGTTCAACCAAACACGCCCTCACACATCTGCCATATGAATCACGGCAAGTGTCTTTTCTCACATCCATTCAGTCCGTGGCCCTATGCATTTCTTGACAATGACTGCCCCAATGCTATCTGTACTGGTCCAAGATGAGTGGGACCGCGTAGCAAAAGCATTCAGAAACCGTGTATAAAGTGGGACCCATGTCACTCAAAAGGCAGTAAGACAATGTACCGTGCATGATACGGCAATCTAGGAGGGGCTATCAGAGCATATATTCGGACAAACAACGTAGTCAAGCATCCAAGCATTGAATTAAATCAGGATAGAATGTACGGTTGAAAATTCTAGAAAACGCGGTCCCAAATAACTGGAATCCACAACACATATGGCTCTTGTATTTAATGCAACCCAAGCTTATTATTTGGTGTGGTGCAATTGAGTGTTGGATATGCTTCATTTTTTGTAGACATATCTTAAAATAATATGATAGAAGAGATGGACGGCATTGGATAAACAGATACATCACGGTGGGCCCGTCCACAGAACTGCCCGTTCGTGGCTAGAAACGGGCAGGTGTAGGAGGCAATCCTCGTGTTAAACGTGTAAATCATTCTACACAAATTACCTTCCTTAAGAAAATTGTGACCTTTGGCTTACCTGATGAATAGGCCTATGATCATTTTGCTTTGGAACCATCCGATGGATGGCTCAGATCTTTCAATCATGTGCTGACTCATGGACGGATTATATTTCTAAAACACACTTGTTAGACAATCCTTTCCATCAGTTTCCTTCAATCTCTGGTGAATGTTTGACCATTGACCATGTCCATTTTCCACCGTTGTTTTGATAGCCACTGATCAGATGGCTAGGATAATCCTATCCATGTGAATTTTCAACCATTGCACATCCACAGCTGAGATCCATCATCCTACCCTGTGAACTATGGAGAGACGGATCTTCATTGTTCCAGTGCTTCCAGCTCCGTTGAACAGTTAGGCCGTCAGTGGCTCGAGCTGGCCTGCGGGTTTGGGCCTGGCCCACTTCAAACTGGGCTTGGATGAAATGAGGTAGTGGGCCATGTCTAAGATTCAGATGGGTCCGTTCATGGTGGGGTACACTCAATGAACAGCCCAGATCTTGCACAGAAGTGGGTGGCTGTGATCAGACTCGGCCTGTTTTATTTGGCCCACTACCGGATCGGTCATATGCTTTACTTTCATGCTGGGCTCGGACAGCTTGGGCCCCGGTCCACATGGATTGTTCCTGGTGTCATGCCATGAGATCATGTACGTTGATTTAATGCTTGAAATCATTTTCAACGTTGATCGCTGCCTTAGCTAAGGTGGGCCACCCAATCAGCCAAGCACGTTAGCTCCTTAGATTGTGGACGCTGGCCCTGCATGATGCCGGCGCACACTCGTAATACGCCTCCATATAAGGTGGACTCGAAATACCATGTTTCAATGACTTGGGGTCGCCACAGCCGATAGGATGCTATATTCATAGAATCGCTTCGGAGAGTTCGATTCTTCAACTTTAAATGACTCCTGAATAAGGTCTGCGGTTGAAAATTCTAAAGACTTAGATGACAACGAGGGAATGAATTAAGCATCATCAACCGCCTATATTTGTGTGCGGTCTGCACTTTACGGGATCCAGGGTTTTTCAGAGATTTTCAGAATTTTAGAAAACTTTATATTAATAAACTAGCCTGATTACTTATGGTATCATAAACCGGTTTATGAGCCACTGATTCTCAAAATCAATGTCTCAACCCAGAGTATGTTTGGAAGAGATCGAGGGATGCAATATGTTAACAATGTTAACAACCAAATATGTTACTACTCATTTAAATTACTTTTTAGGAAAATTGCAATGTCTCAACATAGGATACGCTTAAGGAGGTGTAACTATTAGTAAAGCTAAACAAATACAATATTCAGATGTTTAAAGAACATGAGAAAGTGGTTTAAGCAACACTTGACTTATGATATGCCAGGATTCGAAAATACGACAAGGTGCATAGCACATAACCAACAAATACTCAAACTATGTGCATGGGCAGTTTGAGAGAAGATGTATGCGCGCAAATGTTAACAGAAAAATAAAGTAGATAGCTAAACTGTTGTTGATACACAAGGAGATGTGGGACGAGGATATGAGAGTTAAGGCACTCCTCGTGAAGGAGATGACCATAAATCTTGGATCTGACCCTACCGTGCTGACCTTGGATGATGGAGATGGCTTGGATGCTTGTGCAAATTGGATGAGATGGCCTCGGTGGATATTAGATTCATTAGGCTATGTAAGTGCTCTTTAGTATAGCAAGTGTATCGCTAACCCTAGGTAGCTCACTCTGGATCTCACTAATGCCTTACTTTTGCCTCAACCCTCAAGTATATAGAGTCTTCCATGGGACAAAGTCGGTGGAAATGCGAAGGGTAGGCCTCTGTTTATAGAGATTAACTTGATAATTTTGTAAATTATAGTAACTTTGAGGACAAATTGTTGAGGGACTGCGCAAGTACACAGAGGCGGATTTAGGATAGCAACCCAATGGGACCAAGCTAAAGGGAGAAGTACACAGAGATTTTAATGTGGAAAAACCCTCGTGGGAAAAAACCACTGCACAAAGCGACAGATGAACACTATGAAAGTAAAATTACAAAGAGAGAGAATTTATCCGATTTGAATAATCTCGAATCTCACCCTTGCTACCCCTTTAAGCTCTTTGGATGAATTTGAAAACTCATAAGAATATTTTCTAATCCTATTTACACCCATATATATATAGCCTGAGAAGAATTCCAAATGGAAAAGAAAACTGAAAATAATCCCATCCCAAACGAAAAAGAAAACATAAAACTAAATTAAAGACATCAAATACAACACAAACATCATCACATGGCATGATCTAAACGGTTGGAGCAAACATGGCATTATAGATTCACTTTAATAACTGGTAAAATGGATAATTTCACCTTCTTAGAGGATAAAATGATCATTTTACTACGAGTGTTGGTTTTCCTTTACCACTCTTCAGATAGAGCTTCAGAGAGATCTTAGTATATGTCCGAATTTCCAAAGACTTGGAGGCAATGAAATTTTTATCTGTACATAATTTTTGCACTTTTAGTCACAGTGCCTTCAGAGCTATGTTCATTGTATGGGTTTGTTGGAATGGGCTTGATTGATAGCTTTATTGCCACCAACACCTATTTTAAATCTAAGATGGGTCGTTATGCATTATAAATGGCTTATGAGCAACGTGGGCCACCCCAACAAGGGTTTTTAAGTTTGCATATGAAATTTATGGGCTGAATGGACCCATTAGGGTTCATGGTAGATTAGGTTTCAAGGATTGGCTGGGCTATATTCCTAAGAGATTTCCGGCTCATAAATCAGCTTATATGATGATGTGTACTGTTCGTTAGAGCAGGGCTGGCATATATTAACTCAAAACTATAGAACTCATGTCCTTAAGTCAGATTCTGATAGCCAGAACAATCCTGACCTTTGGTTGGTGGACACCTGTTAATTGAAATGGGACCGGACCTTTGATTCATGGACACCTGTTAATTGAAATGGGACCATTTTTTTAAATTTAAAAAAAAAAAAATTTATATTTTTAACCGTCCAATTAATATCCAGCAATACATGGTCAGATAATTAAGTAATTTTTATTTTTTAACCGTCCAATTCTTATTTTTATTTTCTGCTTTGCATGCATCCTCTCGTGGCTACATCCCAACCATACGCTGTGTGGTGGCCCATCAGAGTTATGAATCAGCCATAATTTTCGGTAACTAGTAGGTATGACTTATGAGGGGGTACACATGATGGACGGATTGGATGTTGTGGAAACATCACAGTGGGCCCATAACCTAGAAAGCTTTGTATTTTATCCCACCTCATTAAGGAAGAACATGACCAATGGTTTGTATTCAGCACACAAGCGCTGGCCACCTGATGAGAGAATCAGAAATAACTTTCTAGACAGGGCATGTTTACTGTGGGCCCATCTAACGAACGGCCTGGATCTCCTACACTTGCTTCCCTTCTACTCCACATCATTTGATCTTTGCTGAGGGGAATGGTCTTTGGTACAGTATCCGCTATACACGGGCCTTCAATTCTGATAAGTGGGCCCATCGACCATTTTTATAACCGTCCATCCAAAAGGCCCACCAAGTGAACCGCAACACCCTTACCTGATATCACATTTCAGCTCCCTTAATCCTAAGGGCTGGTTTGGGCGCCACTAAATTGTCAGCAACCGTTGAAAGCATATCAACGGCTCGAATGAACAAAAGATTGCGACCCACCCGGATACCAAACCGGCTGAAATTTTATTGAGGTATGCCTTTTGTGATGGAAAGGTTGATGAACGGTTTGGATTCAAACACGAGGGGGCAGGTTTCCTTAATCAGGTTTAAAGTAAATGTCTACCCTGAAAAATTCTCCTGGGCATAAATTTTCGATCAGTGTTTACCCTTCATTCATGTTTGTGTGATCTTATGAACAGGTTAGATGACAAATAAATATTACAATCGGCCTTCTAAAGCTTATTCGAAAAATCTGGAAAGAAATAAATTAGATAACGACATTTCTTACGCATGCAACTAGAATTTAAATTACTTAAGTTAATAGCATGGCTTGGAAATAAATCGGATAACGAGATTTCTCATGCATGCAACTAGAATTTAAATTATCTAAGTTAATAGCATGGCCTATTCATAATTTATAAAGATGATAATTTGGCTCTAATCACGATAATCAATAACTCTAATTTAACTATGCTATAAACCACTCTAATTATAAAATACACTAAAAATAGAAAATTTTAATTTAATCATATAAAATAATTCCTAGTATAATTATAAGAAAATTTTAAAAAGACATCAAATACAAAAACTTTAAGATGAAAAAAATATGTGCAGTCCATCGAAAACATAAAATTTCAGTTTCAATAAATTTATTGTTTGTAATTCGAAACGTAATAAAATTTGGTGGGAATAAAATAGATTTGATAATAAAAAATTTATTCCCACTAAATTTTATTACATTTTGAGTTATATAAAAATTTTAAAAATTTTGAAAATACTAATTACTTGAAACTAACTATTTTCGACACAACATTTAAAAAGTTCTAAATTTAACTTTCTTTCAATTTAGTTTTTATTTATTTATATATAAAATTAGACTCATCAAGCTTCAATTTAACTTTTAAATCACATATCTTGAAGTTGTAGAAAAATATATACTAATTTTTGAAATCAATATATTGAAACTGTCAAAATTTGAATATGCAAAATATTGCTGAACAGTTGATAACGATGGCACCATCAATTTCTGTCTAAATTTTGATGGTGGCACCATAAAAGTCTATCTATAAATTCTATTTTTTATGGTGGCACTATTAGGGTCTATCCACATTCTGAAAATTTCACCTTCCACTCTTTTGAGTGATTTTGGTGTACCCTACATCACTTCTTCTAGTCCTAAATATATGTAAATATGTATACGGATATACACTCAAATCGAGAAATCAAAAGTAACGTCTAAGGACATACAACTCTCAAATTGATAGACTTATTAATTTAATGGGTCAAGCATATGTTTATTGGACCTAGGCCCAACCCTTACATCACATGAGTTAGGTCTAAGCTAGATATGAAAGTTACAATTTAGTTTCCGTGGAAAATAATATTATATAACTATCTAATAAAGAGTCTATATCAATTTTAATGGTAACCATAAAATGACGATCCCTCTAAATTAAATATATAAAACTTGATAGTTAGGGTAGTTGTGGTATACTCTCCATGGACCTAACTGGTTTAGTAATTTGGGTTGAAATTTAGGACCTAGATCCACTATTTGTGAGGTTGAGTTCAATGACTCATTGGATCAATGTAACCATTCATCAGGTCAAGTTTAATAATCCATAAGTCGACGTGGTTAGGTTGAACTTTAAGCCCAAATCAAGTCAAGTTGATTTTAAGAGAACCCTAGACCTAACTCATTTAGTAATTTAGGTTGAACTTTAAGACCCATATCCACTATTTGTCAAATCAACTTCAATGGCCCATTGGATCAACCTAACCATTCATTATGTCAAGTTCAATGACCCATCAGGTCGATGTGGTCCATTGAATTGAACCTTCAGTCCAAAGTCAATAGTGAATTGACTTTAAGAGAACTCTAGACCTAACTTATTTAGTAATTTAGGTATCCACTATTTGTCAAGTCGAGTTCAATGACCTTACTGACCCATCAGGTCGATGTGGTCCATTGGATTGAACTTTAAGTCCAAAGTCAAGTCGAATTAACTTTCAGAGAACTCTCGACCTAACTCATTTAGTAATTTAGGTTGAACTTTAAAACCCATATCCACTATTTGTCAAGTCTTCCATGACCCATTGGATCAACCTAACCATTCGAGTTCAATGGCCCATTGGATCATCGGGTTAGGTTCATTGATTTATCAGGTCGCCATGGCCCATTGGATCGTCAAGTTAGGTTCATTGATCTATCAGGTTGCTGTGGCCCATTGGGTTGAACCCTTTTTTCTTCTTTTTTTTTACACACGTACCCGCCACACACCCACGCACGCCGTAGTGGGATTTCACCACCTATGGGTTTCGAAACCAAGACCTTGTGTTGAAACTCCTCAGAGTCTACCACTCGGGCAAAGACTGGAACCAGGTTGAACTTTGTCCAAGTCGAGTTGATTTTACGAGGACCCTGACCTAACTCATTTAGTAACTTATGTTGAAATTTAGGACCCAGATCCACTATTTATTACACCCATTATAAAAATGACCCATTGGATCAACCAAACCAACCCACTATTTGTTGGGCGGGGTTCAATAACCCATCTAATGGTAATGTTTTTTTTTTTTTTTTAAACATTAAATGTATATTTTAAAATGTCTTGAAAATAGATCTGAACAGTCTATCTTATAATGGTCACCATGGATGGTCCACGGTTCAAACAATATGCTTAATAGTGATCCCGACCCTTGACTTTCAAAGTTGAATGCAGCTGATTAATGATTTCTGTTTGCAGTCGTCCACATTCAACTACTTATCTCATTGCTCAGGATCATTGTTTGGGAACTATTTTTGGACAGCAGTCATCCATGTAGCACCCTGAAAAATGGATGGTTCTGATCAGCTAACCATCTCCGCCAATTTTCCTCAACTAAAGAGGCTCTTGTGATTTCAAGGCCCATTAAAGCCAAAATCAATTGGACCCACAACCTCAGATCGTAACCGCAGATCGCCTAGATTGGTTATTCTGGGACCCATGTTGTTGATCAAGTGGTGGGGCCTTACATGGACGGCTATCTCCTCTTCATCAATCTCTACGGTGTATAGAAATCACTAAAACATAGGTCTATAAGGTCCAATGAGCTGGGCAGCCACCTAGCCCGACCCAGTTGGCCTTGGATTTGGGCCCATTAACTTCACCCAATGGATGGGCCCATGTTTGCTACTTAGGCCCATGTCCATGTTGGGCCAGGCCTGGCCTTACCAGTCTGTTCAGTCCAATCATCAAGTGGGACGTGGATTAGGTACCACTCCCGCCTATCCCGAGCTCGGAACAGGCCCGGGCTCTGAGGGGCCCACCATGATGTATGGGTTTATCAACACTGTCCATCCATTTTGCTATATAATTTTAGGATAACAGGTCTAAAATTGAGGCATATATGAGGCTCAAGTGGACCACATGGTGGGGATTAAATGCTCGCTGATAAAAACTTCTTTGGAGCTGTAGAAATTTTGGATCAAGCTGATATTTGTGTTTTGCCTTCATTTAGGTCTTTGGAACCTTATGAACAGGTTGGATGACAAATAAACATCACCACGGGCTCTAGGAAGGCTTCAACTGAGGGCATCATTATCATCACAGATTCTTATGGTGTGGTCCACTTGATCCTTAGATTTGACTCACTTTTTTAGGCTTATATCTTAAAATGATATGGAAAAATGATTGAATGGTGTTGATAAACCCATAAATCATGGTGGGCCCCTTTGAGCCCCAGTCAAAGCTCAGAGCTTAGCAGGATAGTGCCTAATCCATATCCTATCAAGTGAGGCACCATTATAAAAAAGAACGAATGGTTTAAAAAACATAAAAAATGAATGGTTTAAAAGTACTCGCGAACAAATCTCATTCAATATAATTGCCTATGCGTAGTTTATATACACCCATCAGTTATGAAGTTTGGTTACTTTGTTTCAAGAATCGAAATCGTGAGTATCACGGGACACATTATAAATAAGGATATTTGAAGTAAATTCTTATATTAAACTATTTTAAACCTTTGATTATTTCGCATGAAGAATAAGGATTTAGAAGTGAGTTCGGGCTAATTCCGCCCAGCCCAACCTGGCCTGTTGCAGAAAGTGCCCAGGCCCAAGCTCAAGCCCAACTATAAATTTATTGGGCTTCAAATCCAGCCCCACATATCCTTCATGACCCGCAATTCAAGCCCAAGGTGGACCTAGAACTAGATGGGCCAGCCCTAGCCACTATTTACACAAGTTGCTTTCCATTCTACTCATTTCACGATAACCGTCCATTTTTAGAACATTGGTCTTATGAGCTCCGTTGATGCAAAAATCCAGTTCACCCTCGTCGAGTTCCGAGCACTTGCACAAGAGAATGACAAAAGAGACTTTGACTATAATAGGGACCCTCTGATGACAAAGTCAGGCTGGGAATTTCGGTTTAATAGTGAAAGAGGGTTTTGGATGAGAGATTTTACATACCTTTCCATATTGATAGGTCCTCTATTTATAGGACGAAAGCTGATTACGTGGGTGGAAACGTTTCCTGAATTATAGGTGTGCGTTCAGCGGATGTTTCGCACAATCTCTAATGAAGATAAAATCAAGTGGTCAAAGTCTAAGAAAGTTGAGGCTGATGTTCGAGGCTGAGGTCTATGGCTTAGTTGACCTGTGAAGGCTAAGCTAACCCGACAAGGCCGAGCTGACCTGACGAAGCCGAGTTGACCTTGAGATAGTATGTCGAGCTACCAAGGTGGTTTAGGCCGAGCTAACCCGGGATAGTATGCCGAGTTGACTTAACAAGGCCGAGCTACCCTTGGGATAGTACATCGAGCTAACCTGATAAGGCTGAACTAACCGAAGGTAGTATGCCGAGCCACTGAGGAAGTTTAGGCCGACCTCTCTTCCTTATCCATTGAGGAGCTTATTAGTCATAACCGGCGGTGGCTGACCTCATATCCCGATGAGAAGTTGGAGCCCAGCTTTTTTCTTTAATCAATTCATTTTTACTCGCAACATGCCCTATAATCTTGTTGGGCCCATTTGATGCTAAACTTAGGTATGATTACGAAGCCGCTGACCTACCGGTTTGAGTGAGCAAAAGAGAAATTGATTAGATAGATATCTGACCCTTTGACCTTATCTGAGCTGAGTCAGGCCCAGTTATCCTAACCAGCTTCCCAGCCGATGCTAGAGTGTCTGTTGGGTTATGTATTATGTTAGTTCTGTACGTCCATCCGGACCGTTCAAATAGATGATCGAACTGCAGATGGAGAATATAACCTGAGAACCACAATCAGAAGAAATATTAACCATCTGATTTTTATCTGTATATGGATCACTCGTTATTTTACTTTTGACCGTTCATTGATAGCCATTAATTGGATAGATGGGTTTGCTTGATCAGTGTAAAATTTAGAGGTATGATCTATCCGCAATGGGACCCACAATTTCGACAGTCTAGATAGCAGCACGAGAGTGACACATGTTTTTTAAAGTGGTGCTGAACTAACATAGGAGTTCAGCAACACTAGCTAGACCTGAATGGTACTTGAGGCACCCTCGGTGATCAGAACCGTTCATCTAATTGCCCCAACCTCGGATCAGTGTGTGAAAATCCCACCATCCATATGGTTTTCACTACAATATTGAAAATCATACTGATTCGGCAATCATATCCATCCAATTAGTAGCCGAGCTATAAAGTGAAATCGTTTAATGGTCTACAACCAATGGCCAGAAGTACTGAAAATCAAAGGCTAGGATTGTCTGATAATGTGTGAGTATGAACAGTGAGAATTTCTTGATAGGCCCACTAGATGGATGGTACTAATTTATAAGTTCCATCTCAAGTGTACGCTAGAGAGACAGAGAGCACTATCATAGCCACGTTCTACGCGATCTACCGAATCATTTTCCCAATATCCACATTATTGATAGTTAGTTTACCACCAAACCTTCGATGGTGGTGGCTCATCCAAATACCAACGTGCATCCTGTAACCTGAGAGTTAATCCAGTCCATACAAACTACCCAAAATATCACTCATGGAAGGATAACCATTCAATTTTGTTATTACATGGACTGTCGAGAACAAAATGATCAGCATCCGGAATTCAACAAGAAAAATCCAACGATTAAGATTTTCTGATTGGTATTAATTCTGGAATATTGTCCATCCACAAAAGGAAGAGTAACTTGGACAGTGTCGATCGCCATACTTTTATAACACGTGTATGGCCCATGAATCACCACCATTTAAAAATCTTCACATTTGCACCACGCTTCTATAGCGCTACAAAACAAAGAAAGCGTCAAGCCACAAATCGGGCCGAGCCGAGCAAGCTGAAGCGAACACGTCAGCGTCATTAAATAAAAGATAATCTCTCAACCACCAACGGCTATTGTTTGACGTTTACAGTAACATCACTTATCACGAGAAATACGATCTCATGTGAGTTCATTCTCATATAAAGTTCGATGGTGACTCTTCAACATCATCCACACGGCATCGTTGTACCGCAATCCAGACCGTCCAGATCACCGATCACTGTGGCTGGAGTAGAAAACAAAGTAATAGTAACCTTTCTTCTTCCCTTCGTATTCGGCCCCTCTATTTTAAGTTTAGCCGTCTATTTAACAGCCATCAAAATTGGATGGTTATTATTGTTTTTTCAGTGCAGTTCTAGACATGCGATCCTTCCACGATATGATCCATAATTAGGATGGTCTGGATTTCTTTACGTTGGTTCCATGTTTGATAAGAATGAGTGATCATTATTTTCAAAGTGGTGGTGAACTATCAGTGGAGTCTGTCGCTTAGCGTGAAAGACGTTATTGTCCCCTGACTTCATTTGAAATGACTATTGTGTCCTGAGTAGTGGCGGTAATGGACTAATGGTGTACCCGGCCCATTTAGCACGGGCCTGGCCCACCATGAGTCGGATTCGGATCTAGACGTTGTTCACCAAGTTGGGCTCGATTTTAAGTTCTTTGACCCACCATGGGTGATGCATCAACCTTCACACTGATGGTTCATTGTGGACTGTGTTTATTGATCTGGGCCGTCCATTTGACCCACCATGGGCGTTGCACCCGCTGCTGAGAACAATAGGTGCTCTAGAGGACTCGGGTCCGGGTAGTGGCTTTGTGCTATGAGGTGGGCCCGACCCATTTTGGCTATTGATCCCTACACCAGCCAGCTAGCTGGTGTGAAAGCTCCATGATGTATGTGTTTTATCCACACCGTCCATCCATTTTTCCAGCTCATTTTAGAGCTTGAGCAGAAAAATGAGGCGGATCCACCAGATCCAAATCTCAAGTGGACTACACAACAGGAAAAGAGTGTTGATTGAACGTCCACCGTTTAAAATTTCCTATGGCCCAAAGTCATGCTTATTTGCCATCCAACCTATCGATAGGCCGCACAAACCTGGATGAATTCAAAACAAAATTTTCAGCTTGATCCAAAACTTCAGTGGCCACCAAAAACTTTTCAACGGTAATCATTCAATCCCCACTATTCTCCAATGTTGTGTTTCACCTGAAATTTGTATCTACCTCATTTTTAGCTTCATGCCTTAAAATGATCTCCCAAAACGAATGGACGGTGTGGATAAAACACATACATAATGGTGGGGCCCACAGAGCTCTGACATCGGCTATCTTCTCATCATGGGCTCACTAGCCAAACCTCATCCTCCCCATGACATCCCTACCTAACAAATACAGTTCAGGGTCAAAACTGTCATTTATCTATTCAGGAGGAAAAAACAAAGAAAGATCACATATTTGAAATCCTACCCAACAAACCATCAATGGCCCATTCATGGCACTTCCAACCAAACACTGTATCTGGTGCGCACATTAACTATCCTTCACCCACTTCTCTTATAAGTTCCCTCTCTTTCGCGCTTTCTTTATTGTATATGTTTTCATAATTTCATAACATGGCAGCAGAGCAGGCACTACTCTCGACAGAGATCGTTAATCGGGGCGTTGAGGCGTCGGGTCCCGATGCCGGGTCTGTAACGTTCTCCGTACGGGTCCGGCGACGTCTGCCGGATTTCCTACAATCTGTAAACCTCAAGTACGTGAAGTTAGGCTATCATTACTTCATAAACCATGCGATCTATCTCGCGACGGTTCTGGTGCTGGTGCTGGCCTTTGGTGCTGAGGTACAGAGCGTGGGGGGCCCAACAGATCTGTGGTCGAAGATGTGCGATGGAGAGAGTTATGACCTTTTGACGGTGATCGCTTTGTTCGGTGTGCTTGTGTTTACGGTCCTGATTTACTTCGTGTCGCAGCCGCGGCCCATCTACCTCATCGATTTCGCGTGTTATCGGCCGTCGGATGAATTCAAGGTGATGTGATCTCATTTGCACGAGTGTGTTTGTGCATACGTGCATGTATTCATGTTGGTGTATGACGCCAATTGCATACTGACGCTGCCCGTGGTGGGGCCCACCTTGATGTTTTTATTATATATCCACTCCGTCCACCTGTTTTGATGGATCATTTTCTGGCAAGATCGTAAAAAGAAAAGAGAGAATAATCTCAGGTAGAGTATTCCATAGTAAACAGTGGTGAATGATAATTAAAATCTTCATATGGCCACAGAAGTTTTGGATCGACCTGATATTTATTGTTTTCCCTTCGTCCAGGTTTATTTGATCTTATCAACAGAACGGATGGAAAATAAACGTTACAGAAACGTTACCATGGGCCCTAGGAAGTTTTTATTATTAGATGGTTCAGTCACCACTCTTTCCTATAATATGGTCCACCTGAGATTTGGAACTGCTTATTTTTTGGACCCATGTGATCTGAAAAAACGGATGGACAGCGTGGATATATAATATATACATCAAGGTGGGCCCCTCCATAAGGACCGCACCATCGCATGTGAGGGGCCGCCCGGACCTAATCTGCTCTCGCTAAGGAGAAATTGACCACTGCAAAAGCGACCTTTTACCCGGAGTCTTTTCAAAGCCCCCCAAAATTTTACTTTCCCAAAGTAAAACATTCTGTACGGAAGCACTATTTGCAGACGAAATTCAGTTTGCATGCACGTGGCTAAATACCTCCCACTACGGTTATAATCCGTAGCTATAGGTAATGATTGCAAGGCTTTTTCTTCCGCAAATAGTGTCTGTACAGAATAGTTTACCTTGATATAGCAAAGTTTGGCAGCATCTTGAAAAGACGCTGGGTAAAAGGTAATGTTTACAGTAGTCAATTTCTCCTCGCTAATTGCGGACTGACACCGCAGAATCACGTGGGTGCATGCACAAACATGGGACGGTGCCTGTGGGCCCACAATAACGTACGTGAACTGCTAATATAATTTATTTTTTTTAATCATTATTTTAAAGCATGAACCGTAAAAGAAGCAAAGCTAAATCTCAGGTGACCGCGCCGCAGAAATATTGGTGATTGAACGCGTATCATTGAAAGTTTTTAATGGTGATGTTTAATCATTACTGTTTCCTGTGGTGTGGTCGACCTGATATTGTCATCAGTCTCGTTTTTTGGCTCATGGACTAAAATGAGCTGAAAATATGAATAGATGGTGCGGATGAAACGCATACATAATGGTGGGGCCAACAGATCACCGTCCAGTAGCGACTCTAGATAATCAGCGTCCAAATCATGATAAAAAAACAAAAAATCTCAGGCAGAGTGTAATGGATGATGATACGTGGGCACTTAGAAATGACTTAGAAATTACTTACGTGGCATAATAGGTAAGTCTCCAAAATAACGGTTTGTAATTTAGATGTACGGTCAGCAGAAGTACCTGTCTACAGGCATGGGAGCCACGGTAAAAAGGGCAAAAACATGTGACTTTTCACTGCGGGTCCCATACCTGTACAAGCGCACGTGGCTTTTTATTGGCGCTTGACCTGTTGGGTATGGACGCAATAGCCGTTCTATTTAATGATCTGAGTACTGGATTGGTGGATATTTATTGAACGGTTTAAAATGGAAAACATCCAACGGTTCCATTTATAAGAAAAAAATCGACGGTTCTATTTACTAATTGTGTGCACCCTGCGCATCAAGCGTCGTGTCCGTCACAGTGTCAAATAATTCCGGTACAAAAGTTTACCTTTAACTACGGTTATAATCCGTAGCTATATATATTGAATGCCAGGTATTTTCATCTGTAAATAGTGTGTCCGTACAGAATTTTTTACTTTGCGTTTTGAAAAGACGCCGGGTAAAAGGTGTCATTCATGGTGGTCAATTTCTCGGGAGAGATTGTAGGAAGTACCGTAACTCGTCGTCCAGGCCAATCGTTCTGGAAATGATGCTAGTTTTGTAGGACATCCGTACCATGCAACCGGTAGGATCCCCGGTGAAGATCATCTTTGACAAAATCGGACCGGTTCGATGGTCATTTGAGCCACTGTATTATAATCAATGGACAACCGACAGTGTGATTCAAAATGGTTATGTGGCCCACTTGATGAACGGACCAGTATAATCTCTGTAATTGATAACCTTAATGGTAATTGTAAACGTTTGCATGGTACAGATGTCCCACGTGAATGACAGGTGAGAAGTTATGGCACCTAAGGCTGTGTGTGATCAATTCACACTTCTCATTTAAGGAAGTTTCAACGCTCACCTTTTTCAGGTGAGAACTCGTGAGCATCTTTACACACGTGTCATGTACCTAAAATCGGAACCGTTCAGTTGATGGGACACCCCATGAAACCCTTATCATATAAAATTTACCCTAATCCAAATTTATATGGGTCACAGATAAGGGGAGGAAAATAAAGGGAGGATACTGTTTCCTTTACACATGGCCCACCATATTTCTTTTATCAGGATAAATTTTGGGTCATAGTGGTTTCATGGGATTTCGCATCAACTGGACGGTTCGGATTTCGTTCCCATCCCCACAAGTTTTCACCTAAAACGGGTTGAGTACTTTTGAAATTCGAATCTCAGGTGCCCTGCGTTCAGGAAAGAAGGTAGATTAAACACCCACCGTTAAAAACTTCCCAGGGCTCACTGAATTGTTTATTTTCCATCCAACCCCTTGATACGGTCACACAGATCTAGATGAAGAGAAAACACAACAAATATCATCTTGATCCAAAACTTTTTGTGGCCCACAATAAGTTTTTACAATCACCACTGTTTCCTGTTCTGTGGTCCATATGAGATTTGGATCGCCTTCATCTTTTAGCCTATGGCCTAAAATGAACTAGAAAAAAGGATGGACGGTGTGGATATACAACATATGCATCGATGTAGGCCCCACGGTTACGGACTCAACGAAGGGGGTGTTTCACCGGTTGGACCATTAGCTACCGTCTATCCAGATGATAACTTCCAATTTTTCGTGTACGGAAGACATCTAATCCGTCCATGATAATTGTAATATTAATTCCTCTTGTGTAAGTTCGTACATGTGGGGTCCATGGCCGGTTAATCCAATCCATTGACCTGATGGACCACGTCCAAAAAATCTCCTCAGATGGTAAATTCTAACCATTCTATTAATGGCATCCAAATACATGGTTAAGGGAAAATTGAAGGAACAAATATTGGATGACTAAGGTCTTTCAGTTGGGGAGGTTTTTTTTTTTTTTTTTTTTGGGAATGGTCCACACCTGATGGTGGCCATCAGACCAATGGGTTGGATTACCCAACAATGACCACACAACATGTAAATCCACTCTTCAAAAGAGAGAGAAAGTCGGCCTCCGTTGTCTTATATTAGCTATACATATAGTTTTTTACCTGATTTAATCGGAATCGGGTCCATATCTGAGGCTGGATTAGTGACTCGCGTTTAGGTCCATGGAATCTGATCCGTTTGAATTTTGGGTCCCTTATGATACCTACGCATATTATTTTTAGTCTTATTTCTTGAATGGACCTAATCTGATCTGGAGCCGGACATAGATCCAGACCCGTTATAGACCTGACAGCATTTCGAATTCTAACTCGCACTCGACTCAGTGAGTTTTCGAGCCAAGTCAATGAGAAACTCGGTTTTTTGCATGACTCAGCTGAGTTTTAGAGACTTGTCATGTCAACTCGACACGACTCGCAATGACTCGGCCGAGTAACTCACCAATGGAATTTGAGTCAACCTGACCGGTCGAGGTATAGCTCTAACATACGACTACTGTTCTCAGGTATCAAAGCAGGACTTCATTGATCTGGCCCGGAAATCCGGCAAATTCGATGAGCCCAGCCTCGAATTCCAAGCCAAAATCCTACAGTCATCAGGCATCGGCGACGAAACCTACATTCCCAAAGCGATCATGTCTCCAGCCAATTGCGCCACAATGAAAGAAGGCCGCATCGAAGCATCAACGGTCATATTCGGTGCCCTCGATGAACTCTTCGAGAAATGCCGCATCCAACCAAAGGACATTGGCATACTCGTCGTGAACTGCAGCCTATTTAATCCGACACCATCGCTATCGGCCATGATCGTAAATCACTACAAGATGAGGAGCAATATCTTGAGTTTCAATCTCGGCGGTATGGGATGTAGCGCAGGCATCATCGCACTCGATCTGGCCAAAGACATGCTAGAAGCGAACCCACATAGCTTGGCTGTGGTGGTGAGCACCGAAGCAATCACGTTTACTTGGTACAACGGCCGCAACCGTTCGATGTTGATTCCCAACTGTTTCTTCCGCATGGGTGGCTCTGCGGTCCTTCTATCGAACCGCAGGCGGGACTTCCCGCGCGCAAAGTACCAGCTCGAACACATCGTGCGCACGCATAAAGGGTCTGATGATCGGAGCTTCAGGTAAGGAGTATTGGGGTTTCAAGACTCGGTGACTCGGCCCAACTCGTTTGGACTTGAGTAACTAGGCTGAGTTGGGTCCAGTGACTGGGACAACTCGTTCTGGCCTGAGTCAACGAGGCTGAGTTGGGCGAGTCACCCACACTTCATGCGAACTTATTGGTGTCTGATTGGATTGGACTTGTCTAGAGCTGGGCATCGAGTTAGATCGAGTTAGGGCTAACCCAATAGGCCTGACTCGAATTTGAACAAACTCTGTACCAAGTCCAACATGCCTAACTCGATCTGAGTCTGGGTCTGGTCTAGACTAATCCGAACAGAGTCCAATCCAATCACAAGTACTAAGTCGAGTCCAGTGCAATGGGTATTCACAGGCTGAAATAGGCACTCAAAAGCCTAGATTCACTTGCCAGAATTGTTGCCTCTCCATCAACTACGCGGCATCTCAGATCTAACGTTTCATATCTGAGTTATATATATATACACACACGAGTCGAGTTAGGCTCAAGTCAAGTCAAGTTACCAGGTGACTTGAACTCGACTCAATTTGAGTTCAGATTAGACAAAGTCAACTTGATTCAGATCGAGTCAGATTTGAACAAGTCGGACGAGTTGAGTTTGCCGAGTCGTCTGTGCCCAGGTCTAGACTTGTCCAAGTTGACTCAGAGTTTACTGGGATGAGTCTTCAATCCATTACTTTGTAGTGGGCCACTGGGAAGTCAATCGATTTGTGGCATATTCGTGTGAGATCTGCCCCATTCATTCAGGTGGGGCCCACTACTTGTGTGTTGTGACATGAAGATCAGGCCGGTCTGCTTGCTCGGCAGTTGCGATTCATATTACCAGTGTGTGTTGCTCTATGGGGCCCTCGTGCAAGTATGATTGGATAATCTGGGCCATGTTCTAATTATCATCATCTAAGACTCATCCAATTAATTGGGATCGGCTCCTGTGGTCCACTAATAAATCTGCAAAATGTTTTGACCATTGGATTATTGACTTGAATGTGAAGCGTTCAAATATCAACTTTCAACGGTCCACATTAAGCTACACATATCGAGTAGCAGTGTAAATTTCTCACCGTCCCATGTCGAGTAGCACAGGAAACGTGGACGGCTTTGATGATCCCATGCCTTTGCATGTGGGCGCCGATGAATGTTGACGATCCCGAGTCTATAGGCAAAACGGAGTGGTATTAACCGTCCATTATTTGATGAAATGAGTAACCTGATGAATGGCCTGGATCTTATACAAACATGACACATTGGGATATTTTTAAGCTGGGCCCATCCAAAATATTGTATTGCCGGCCCATTGCCATCCTTACACGTGTGGCAGTAACCACCATGCTTTCTTGCTTCTCACGTGCTGCATGAACCTTGCCTCAGATGCATCCACCAGAAGGAGGATGATCAACGGCTCAAAGGCATAGCCATAAGTCGGGACCTGATGGAAGTGGGCGGCCACGCTCTGAAGACCAATATCACCACCCTGGGCCCACTCGTCCTCCCCGTCACCGAGCAGCTCCTCTTCTTTGCCATGCTGATGTGGCGAACCGTCTTCGGTGGGCCCGACGGATCAAAGCCGTACATTCCCAGCTACAAGCTCGCATTTGAGCATTTCTGTGTGCATGCGGCGAGCAAGAACGTGCTCGACGAGCTGCAGAAGAACCTGGGCCTCAGTGACAGGAACATGGAAGCTTCTCGAATGACGTTGCACCGGTTCGGGAATACGTCGAGCAGCAGCATATGGTACGAAATGGCGTATCTTGAGGGGAAGGAGAGAGTGCACCGAGGGGACCGTTTGTGGCAGCTTGCGTTCGGGTCCGGGTTCAAGTGCAATAGTGTGGTGTGGCGGGCCCTCCGTCGGGTCAAAAGGCCCACTAGGAACCCATGGCTCAACTGTCTTGATCAATACCCGGTCCGAACCTAGCAAGCAACTGTAACGTCTTTATCCCCTTAAAGTACTGCTTTCCGTCAAATACTGAAAATGTCACTTTATTATGATAATTGTATTATTATTACTATTATTTGTTGTTGTTATTGCCACTATTGCTGCCGCAACAAGGTATGGTGCATGCAATACATGTGGAAAGAGGAGAGAGAGGTTAAAAAGATGGTATAGGTTGGTGTTGGCTACGGACAAAGATTGAAAGAGTTAATTAATGAAGTGTATTTTTAAAATATATTTCTCCCATGTTTATTTATTACTTTGGCTTACTTTGTTGAAGTTGATGGATAAATTAGATATCTAAACCGTGTCTAATGTGAGTTAATTAGAAAGTGTAGAGTAGAGAGAAAATGATATTGGCTACTTTCATGGAAATTTTTTTTATGAAAATACCTTACTCAAAAGGCAAGATACATAAATGCCTTTTATTATTTATTATTACTATTTATAATCTCTCAATGATTAATTATGGGTGGAGGTGTATACGAGTTGATCCGAGTCGAGTTTTGCCCAGCTTGGTTCGACTCGGCCAGCAAAATACCCCAGATTGAACTTGGCTCGGCTCAGTCCTTGAGCCTAAATGGCCAGCTCGGCTTAGTTCAGTCAGCAATATAGGCCAATCCATGTAGAGTTCAAGTCAAGATCAAGCCGAGTTCACCTATACATCATTTTCACAAATATATAAACTGTACCTTTAAAATCTCACTATATGTAAAATAACCGTAGTGATTTTACATGTATTTCATCAAACACCTTGTAAGCAACATTTTTTTTTTTTTAATTTTTTTAAAAGTATTTGTTTCATATACATATCTTCCTTGCCACCAACCACACTTCATTCAGTTAGTTCATCGACCACTTGGTGAGCAACATCAATATCAAATTAACCAAGTCATCGAATTTTGATTCAAGTTCGATTCCAATTGGGTTGGATCTGAGTCGAGTCGAGCTCAATTTGAAATTTTTTCAAGCTCAAAAAATCAGCTTAACTAGACTCGAACTCGATTTCAAACCGAGTCGAATCGAGCTTTTTTGAGTCGAGCGAGCTAACCAAGTTAACTCGGTTCGCGTACAGCTCTAATTGTGAGGGTGAAAATATTCGATGACTATTCACGTTATACATGGCATAGATTGTTATGAAAAATGCTCCAGCAAAGACTAACGACGAATGTAGGTTTACCCAAATCGCATACGAATGTGGGATTTTTACCTGCTTACCTAACTTCTAACTGGGTTGGAGTGTCTACTTATCCGTTTACTCAAGGGTGTTTTTAAAATTTACCCAACCAATGATACTTTTATAATTCCACGCTAAGAATCAGGTCGGTCTACAAATCATCTGGGCCACATTTAACTGATGAACTGTACGGTCGTGAAAGAACTGTCCGAAGCTTTCTAAACCGTCCAATTATTTCTAACATCACAGCATACCTACTGATTTTACCACATTTATGTTTTAGCAATAGCATACAAACGGTGAGATCCAAGTGATGGTGGATTGGATATTTCACTTGTTTCCAATGCTGGCATATATACCAGCGTGTGAAATAGTTTACCTCTACACACGTGTGGAATTAGCAAAAGCTCCGTTATGTAAGCTAAGAAAGGAAAATTATTTGTACTCCCGCTCCTCGTGACACTTGATATGCAGGCACGTAGAAATTGCTCAGAGGGATACTTTAATTTACATTAAACCAACTGAATTGCGTGACACTGTCGCCAAGGCACAGTCCCAAAATGAGACTGTTGAATCAATATTATCCCTTGATTGGGGGACCGTTATATATTTTCTTTTTAAAAACATAGGTTATGCCAAAACACTGTCGCCAAGGCACAGTCCCAAAACATATGAAGGAAAATTATTAAGAATTCATATCACTCTACAGAGGTTGGGGTTCGGGTTGGGGTGGATTGGGTTTCCAGGCATCAACCTATGCCAAAGCCAACCCAGGTAGGGTTGAGGATTTAAAGCCTGAGTCTAACTTGATTTCGGCCCAATACAATCTAATACGGCACGGTTTTCTATCTGGGCCAATTCGTTCAAGTTAGGGACGACTTAGTTGTAGCCTAATAATCTAAGGGGTCGTTTGGATACCTATAAAATTCTTAAGTAGAAATCTATTTACGGATAATCAAATTACAGAAGAAGTTTGGATGAGTAATTTGATTATAATCAGCTTGCAGGATGTAATGCTGAGCTATAATATGAAACATGAGAAAAAGTCATGTTTCATATTATAGATAAACGAACTTTAAACAATTAACTTTTTAAAGATCTCAAAGCAGAGAGATTTCCTTATAATTTTCCAATGGTTAAAAGGACATGTTATGGGAAAATGTAGTCCAACCATTTCCGAGGTCAGCTTAGCTCGACGAACACCCGACCCATTCCTGCGACGCTTCACCAAGGGAAGTTGGCATCCACTCCCTCGGGCATAGTCTTTGGCAGAGCATGATCCTAAGTTTCTACCTGCTTGCACCCCCAAGGACTGGATGACTTGGTAACGCTAAGGGACCATTGAGAATGGATAGATCCAACGAGGGATCAACTCTGAGCTACAACTTGGATTGACTTAGCTTCGATTAGTTCAGCTCGGATAATCTCCGGTCGATCAGTAAAGCTTGGTTCGGATTAGCTCAATTTAGGATCCCCCTCAATAATGCATGATTCAAAAGTAATTGCCAACTCCCATTACTTGCGCATAACTGCCCACCGCGTGATTTTAGAGTAACTGCCGACATTCGCCACTCACGCACATTTCGCCTAACGGCTGAAAGAGTGCCTGAGATTGCGGATTACCTTGCCCTACAAACAGTATAGATAAGGGACTCACCTACATGAACAAGTACACAAAATCTCTCAACCAAAACCCTTGAACATGACTAGACCCAGATTCCTAGGCTGACTTGTTGGGATTTTGGCATGCGGAATCACACAAATCTAGAACTAGGATAGCAATACAATGGCACCAAGCACATACAAGAGAACATACAGATTTAACATGAAAAACCCTTGCGGGAAAAAAACACGGCACAAAACGACAGAATTCCACTATGAAAGTATCAATTACAAAGAGAGAGGACTTACCCGATTCGAACAACCTCGAATCCCACCCTTGTTACACCCTTTAGAAACCCTAAAACCTTTTTAGGAATCCTTGGAACTTCTTTAGAAAGCCTTAAAATAATTTCTCATCGTGTCTAGAAAAGCCCTAGAGACCCCTATTTATAGTTTAGGCAACTTTCTTTCGCACCTTGCGAAAGACTGACTCAAATTTCCGCAGTCCGCATCAGATTCGGAAACTAATTAAGGCTAGTCGAGCCGAGGCTACGACTAGTCGTAGGACCCCTACGACCAGTCAAGACATCCCTACGATCGGTCGAGCAGCCCGGACACCAAAAATCCCAAATTGCTGGACTTTGAGTCGAGCGGCTCCCACGACCAGTCGTGGCTGACCCACAACCGGTCGAGTAGCACCCAAAATCAGATTTAAGACTTTTTTCAACAATCTTTACTAAGTCTTCAATCTTCAATCGTGTAGCTCTTTGACATCTTTTCTTATTTCTGTATTGTATCATAGCTTCAATCAACGCTTCTCGTGCACACTCTTTCCTTCTTTTACGCCATCGCCAAGCCTAGAAAAGTTGCACAGAACTTTGAACTTCTCTATAGGAACATTCTTGTTGATCATGTCTGCTGGATCTAAATCCATATGCCCAACCACCTTTGCTCCTATCTTCCCAAAAGAAAAGATGTAATCTTCTTACCATCTCACCACTACCCAATATTGTTTGCCGGGGTACTTGCTCACAACACTGATAACCTATGAAATAACCGATCTAATCCAGACCATGATATACACTGCCAACCGTATTCGAATAAGGCTCATGAGATATCCTGCTTTTCCTCATCTGTTTTGGGACATGTCCTGAGGAAAACTTGAGGAGAGACGCGTATGGAACGCTCTCTAGCTTTTCCTAGCCCATCATATCCTTGATCATACCTACACACAAAGTATTCCTCCTGTGATTACCAAAGCCTACTCCTCTTTCAGTCTCAACACCGAGAACCATCTTTGTAGCCCCCCAATCCTTCATCTTGAATGTCCTACTTAACGAAGTATTCAGTATATTGATTTCAAACATGTCATAATTGGCGATCTACATGTCATTAATTCCTGACTCGCTATGAAGGAAACAAAACACTGCTTAGGCAACAGGTCGAATCACGACCTCCTGCAAAGTTTTTTCTCAGCCCCTTTAACTTCGAACCGCTTTGGTTGCTTCATGTAGATCTGCTCTTCACTTTCCCTTACAGAAGTACAAACTTCACATCCACCCTTCCAGCTCAAGATCACATTGGCCAACCAGCGTCAATCACGGATCTAATAGACATCTGCTATACCGTTGGCGCGAATATCTCTAAGAAGCTGATCCCTTCTTTCTCAGCATAGCCCTTCGCTATTAACCTCACCTTATATCTATGTTGTATTCTCCTGAATATCCACCTGCATCCAACCGCTCTCCAGCCCACTGGAAGCTCCACCAGCTCCCATATGTCGGTCTGGTACAACAAATCCATCACATTGCCCATAATCACCTTCCACTTCTCAGCATCAAGCTTTCTTAGAGTCATCTGAATAGAAAGTGAATCTCCTGCGATATTGGAGTCGTCCATGTACCTCGCCGATATCCTGCGATCATGTCGTGTGATTCTTCTTACAAGTGGTTGTTCCACCTGCTCTATATCCCTGTTCGCGCGTCTCAGCCTTCCTGCCCGGCCCGCTCATATGATCATGCCTAGCATGCCACACACGTGAAGAGGCAGAATCCGCTATATCCACTCCAGCTCCACATTTTGAAGTGCTTCCGATCAACCTGTACATGTTACCGAGTCGTTGCGCTTTCATGATTATCCGTGCCACCTTAGATACCTTAAGAACACTATCAATACCTATGTACTTACATTCTTTTGCTTCAAATACACCAAGAGAAATCAGATTCTGCTTCAAATTAGGAACATGCCTGACACCAGTCAAGGTACGCTCCACCCCATCAAAGATCCTGATGCACACCATACCAACGGTCACAACATTACAGACAAAGCCATTGCTCATAAACACCTGTCCACCATCGCACTCCCTGTAGCTAACGAACCAACTCCGATGAGGAGTCATGTGAAAAGATGCCCCTGTGTCTACCATCCACTCGTCCTTACGATCATCGTATGACCGCCTGATAGTAGACACATACAAAACATCACCATAATATTCACTCGATTCATCTGACGTGGTAACATTGGCCTTCCTGTATGAAGCCTCAAAATCTTCTCTCTTCGATTTAGGATTTTCACAATCCTTCTTCACATGTCCTTCCTTCTCACAATTTCAGTACTTTACCTTTCATTTGCCCTTGCCCTTGCCCTTAGATTTGGATCTATAACCTGAAGAACCCGTATCTTGTTCAGAATTCTTACCCATTGTAAACAGTGCATCAGAAGATGTCCCCATGTCGCCGTTTAGCTTTCTCATAGCCTTCCCTTGAAAGGCTGAGATAACGGTGTCAACACTCAGGGTTTTATTCGTGCTACACATGGTATCCTTGAATGACTCATACGACGTCGAAAGAGAATTCAGCAACATACATGCTTATTCTTCATCTTTCATCACTTCCTCCATATCAAGCAATTTGCAAACTAATTTATTAAAATTGCTGATGTACGAATCTAATAGACACATGCTATACTGTTAGTGCGAATACCTCTGAGAAGCCGATCCCTTCTCTTTGAGCATAGCTCTTCGCTACTAACCTTATCCTATATTTATGTTGTATCCTTCTGAAGATCCACCTGCATCCAACTGCTCTCCGGCCTACTGGAAGCTCCACCAGCTCCCATATGTCGGTCTAGTACAACAAATCCATCATATCACCATAATCACCTTTCACTTCTCAACACCAGGCTTTCATAGAGCCATCTGAATAGAAAGTGAATCTCCTGCGATATTGGAGTCGTCCATATACCTCGTCGATATCCTGCGATCATGCCGTGTGATTCTTCTCACAGGTAGCTACTCCACCTGCTCTATATCCCTGTCCGTGCTTCTTAGCCTTCCTGCCCTGCCCGCTCATGTGGCTATGCCCAGCATGTCACACACGCACAGAGGTGGAATCCGCTACATCCATTGCAGCTCCACCTTTTGAAGTGCTCCCGATCAACCTGTACATGTTACCGAGTCATTGCGCTTTCATGATTACCCGTGCCCCTTATATACCTTAAGAGTACTATCAATACCTGTGTACTTGCATCCTTTTACCTCAAGTACACCAAGAGAAATCAGATTCTACTTCAAATTAGAAATATGCCTGACATCAGTCAAGGTACGCTCCACCCCATCAAACATCCTAATGCACACCATACCAACGGCTACAACATTACAGGTAAAGCCATTGCCCATAAACACCTGTCCACCATCGCACTCCCTGTACCTAGCGAACCAACTCCGATAAGGAGTCATGTGAAAAGATGCTCATATGTCTAGCATCCACTCATCCTTACGATCATCGTATGGCCACCTGATAGTAGACACAGACAAACCATCACCATCACATCCACTCGATTCATCTGACGTGACAACATTGGCCTCCCTGTACGAAGCCTCAAAATCTTCTCTTCGATTTAGGATTTTCACAATCCTTCTTCACGTGTCTTTCTTTCCCACAATTTCAGCACTTTACCTTTCCTTTGCCCTTGTCCTTGCCTTTGGATTTGGATCTATAACCTGAAGAACCCGTACCTTGTTCAGAATTCCTACCCATTGTAAACAGTACATCAGAAGATGTCCCCATGTCGCCGTTTAGCTTTCTCATAGCCTTTCTTTGAAAGGCTAAGATAACGGTGTCAACACTCAGAGTTTTATTCGTGCTGCACATGGTGTCCTTGAATGATTCATAGGACGCCGGAAGAGAATTCAGCAACATACATGCTTGTTCTTCATCTTTCATCACTTCCTCCATTTCCAGCAATTTGCAAACTAATTTATTAAAATTGCTGATGTACGAATCTAATAGACACATGCTATACCGTTGGCGCGAATATCTCTGAGAAGTCGATCCCTTCTCCCTGAGCATAGCCCTTCGCTACCAACCTCGCCCTGTATCTATGTTGTATCCTCCTGAAGATCCACCTGCATTAAACCGCTCTCTGGCCCACTGGAAGCTCCACCAGCTCCCATATGTCGGTCTGGTAAAACGAATCCATCACATCACCCATAATCACCTTCCACTTCTCAGCACCAGGCTTTCCTAGAGCCATCTGAATAGAAGGTGAATCTCCTGCGATATTGGAGTTGTCCATGTACTTCGCCGATATCCTGCGATCATGCCATGCGATTCTTCTCACAGGTGGCTGCTCCACCTGCTCTATATCCCTGTCCGCACGTCTCAGCCTTCCTGCCTTGCCCGCTCATGTGGCCATGCCCAGCATGCCACACACGCGCAGAGGTGGAATCCGCTACATCCATTACAGCTCCATCTTTTGAAGTGCTCCCGATCAACCTGTACATGTTACCGAGTCGTTGTGCTTTCATAATTACCCGTGCCCCCTTATATACCTTAAGAGCACTATCAATACATGTGTACTTGCATCCTTTTGCCTCAAGTACACCAAGATAAATAAGATTATACTTCAAATTCGAAACATGCCTGACATCAGTCAAGATACGCTCCACCCCATCAAACATCCTGATGCACACCGTACCAACGGCTACAACATTACAGGCAAAGTCATTGCCCATAAATACCTATCCACCATCACACTCCCTGTAGCTAGCAAACCAACTCCGATAAGGAGTCATGTGAAAAGATGCCCCCGTGTCTAGCATCCACTTGTCCTTACGATCATTATATGACCGCCTAATAGTAGACATAGACAAAATATCACCATCACATCCACTCGATTCATCTGACGTGACAACATTGGCCTCCCTGTACGAAGCCTTAAAATCTTCTCTCTTCGATTTAGGATTTTCACAATCCTTCTTCACATGTCCTTCCTTCCCACAATTCTAGCATTTTACCTTTATTTTGCCCTTGCCCTTACCCTTGGATTTGGATTTATAACCTGAAGAACTCGTACCTTGTTAAGAATTCCTACCCATTGTAAACAATGCATCAAAAGATGTCCCCATGTCACCGTTTAGCTTTCTCATAGCCTTCCCTTGAAGGGCTGAGATAACGGTGTCGACACTCAGGGTTTTATTCGTGCTGCACATGGTGTCCTTGAATGACTCATACGACGCCGGAAGAGAATTCAGCAATATACATGCTTGTTCTTCATCTTTCATCACTTCCTCCATATCCAGCAATTTGCAAACTAATTTATTAAAATTGCTGACGTGAGCCTCCAGATCTCCACCATCTGCCAGCTTAAAGTTATACCACTGCCGCTTCAAATGTAGGGGATTTTCAGAAGAGTTTTTTGCATAAACATCCTCTAACTTCGCCCATAACTTAGCCGCAGTTTTCTCCCTCATGACGTTGCAGAGAACTTCATCCGTGAGACATAAACGAATCGATGATAAAGCCTTCTTATCAAGAGTATTCCATTCATCATCAGTCATAGTAGACTTTCGCTCCTCAAGAGCACCATCTTCACCTTGCTTGGTTAACAGGGTAAGCATCTTAACCTTCCATAATTCAAAATTATTTTTGCTCGAGTACTTCTCAATATCAAACTTGTCGTTTGCCATTATTACTAATCCTGCAGATTCAGATCTGTGCCCCAACGGTTGCTCTGATACCACTTGTTGGGATTTTGGCCTGCGGAATCACACAGATCTAGAACTAGGATAGCAATACAATGGCACCAAGCACATACAAGAGAATACACAGATTTAACGTGGAAAATTCTTGCGGGAAAAAACTACGGCACAAAGCGACAGAATTTCACTATGAAAGCATCAATTACAAAGAGAGAGGACTTACCCGATTCGAACAACCTCGAATCTCACCCTTGCTACACCCTTTAGAAACCCTAAAACCTTTTTAGGAACCCTTGAAACTTCTTTAGAAAGCTTTAAAATAATTTCTCATCATGTTTAGAAAAGCCCTAGAGACTCCTATTTATAGTTTAGACAACTTCCTTTCGCACATTACGAAAGACTGACTCAAATTTTCGCAGTCCGCATCAGATTCGGAAACGAATCTGCGTAACTACGACTAGTCGAGCCGAGGCTACGACTGGTCATAGGACCCCTACGACCGATCGAGACATCCCTATGACCGGTCGAGCAGCCCAGACACCAAAAATCCCAAGTCGCTGGACTTTGAGTCGAGTGGCTCTCACGACCGGTCGTGGCTGACCCAAAATCAGATTTAAAACTTTTTTCAACATGACTTTGGCATCGGAGGGTTTCTTACTTTAGCCAGGGTCTCCTTTGCTTTTCTTTTGTGCAGGTGCTCAGAGGTTGAAAGATGACGGTCTAGATTATTGCATCAATAGGATTTTTTATTTTTTAAATGAAGAAGAAAAAGAAGACAAACTTCTCTCCTTTTTTCTTTGTTACTATTGTTGAGGTTGAAATTTCTCATGCATTGGGATGTCATCAAATCTTAGTGTTGTGTTTGAATTGGTGAGTCCACTTGCGTGGCCCATCAAATAATTTATTTATCGTAAAAATTAGTCACATGTTTTATTGAGTTGAGTTTATCTATTGAATTATTTTACATAAAAATTTTACATATTATTTAATTATTTTTAAAATATTTATTACCCCACGTGATGTTACAAGTGAATACTTGAATATAAATTTTAAATATATTTCAAATTATTCAAGCACAAACAACTTTTCTCTATCATCATATTACAAATTAAAACTACACCTACAGCCAAATTACTTGTAATTAAATTACAACTTAATAACATTACAACTCAGAAGTCACTTGCATGCATAATCCAAAAACATTTTAGCAGTGTAAAGCCGGAGGTATTTGAAATGAACCCACTGTAGGCATAGTAAGCCAATACCCTATATCATATTGAGTAAAATCTTTGAGGCTCACTGTGATGTATGCGTCTTATCCACACCATCCATTCCCTTTTCCAACTCATATCAGGGCATGACCCTAAAATTGAAGCATTTCTAAAACTCAAGTGGACCAATGAAAAGGTGATTGACTGCCGGCCAGTAAAAACTTCTTTGAGAGCACAAAAGTTTTGCATGAAGCTGATATTCATGGCTTTCCGTCATGCCTGTATGTATGACCAAATCAACAGGTTAAATGGCAAATAAACATTACAGTAGACCTTAGGAAGCTTTTAGTGGTTGGATTTCAATCAACACTGTTTCCTTTGGTGTGGTCCACCTGAGAAATAAATATTCCTAATTTATGGTATCGGATACTGAATTGAGATGTAAAAATGGATGGACGGAGTGGATAAAGCACATCCATCATGGTGGGGCCTACAGAACCGACCAGTAACGAGATTTCGGTATTGGAGGGGTCACTACTGAGTCCGACTCCGTTTGTATGGGGCGATGGGCAACAAATTCCAGACTAATCTGTACAACATTCTAGAAACCTCTTCTTATCAGCTCCCATCCCTGCTATAAAAACCCCTCCTGTAATTAGAAAGCTCTAGGGCTTTTTGTAGGGTTTTTGACATCTCTTTCAGTCGCCCAATTCAATCTCCTTCGCATTTCCGGTCTCATTTCAGGTTCGTTTTTCTTAACATCTTCCAGAAAGTCCGTAATTTCATCGATCAAGGTTCAATTTCATCTGCATTTTCTTTCGAATGAGGTGGATTTTTAGGTTTTTCTTTCTCGTTTGGATGATTATATTCGCGCGGGCCTCCTTTTTCTGATTCTTTTGAGCTTTTTCCTCATAGAAATCTGGAATTTCTTACTCGATTTCGAAAATACGTCTGCTCTCTTTCGGATGTTGTTGATGGTTTTGTGAGTCGAAAACTTGAGGTTTTTCAGCTTTCTGGTGCTTAGTTTATTTGAGGATGTCTTTTTTCTTTGATTCTCCGATTTTTTTATTTTTTTTTTCCTGCAGAAATCGCAATTCCTCGCTCTATTTTGGAAATTCTTCTATTTTCTTTCGGATTTTTAATAATTTCTGTTTTTTTTTTAAATGTTTAATTTTTATTTTTAACATCATATATATTATTTGATTCTTCTTCATATATGTTGTTTTTCCTGATGTCTTTGAGATTTTTTTCTTTTCTTTTTTTGCAGGATTTCCATGGCTACTGTTCAGTTATCCGGCGCTTCTGCAACCAGGAGCTTGCCACCTTTTGAGGGGCTCCGTCCTTCCATGGTTAGGGTTTCTTCGGTCGGGCCTTGCAGTGTAGGGCTTAAGCAGAGGCGTTTCCAAGGGCTTGTTGTTAGGGCCGCAACCGTTGTTGCTCCAAAGGTATTCTTAATTTTACTTTTTATGTGTATTTTCACCATTTTTTTTTTTTATTGGAATCTTTAATCCTTTGTTGAAGTTGTATTTACATTTTTAGGTTATTGAAAGTAATGCAGCTCAAAAAATCTTTGTAGGTTTCCCTTATGAAGTGAAATGTTTACTAATGACTGCATTTGGATTGAAGAAAAAAAATAGGGGATAGAAATGTATGTGAAAGTTCTGATGAAAAATGGAGTTATTCTTGTAACATTGGCACTTTGCTGGCACTATTGAAATGATTTTCAAAGATTTATTTATTTGTAAAATGAGTTTTGCTTGAACCTAAGGCCACAACAAAGTAGTGAAACACAATTGGTTTTTGAATCATCGAGATGGAAATTGAATTCACTCAATAAGATATGACTACCTCCCACTTGAAACCCGAAATCCATATTGAATTGCCACAAATTAGATGACACACTTCAGTTGCAGTAATGTAAAGAGGAAGAATAATAGGATCATAGGATGAAGAAGGATAAAAGCGTGGAGTTTCACCACAAGAAAGTGCAGTTTTGCATCTAGGGATAGAAAATGCTCCAGTTTTAAGAAACCCCTTATGTTTGAACCAAAAACAAAAAGGGTCTTCATTCAATTGATCTTTGTGTTCTATGCTTTGTGTGAATGACAATGTATTGCGTTAGTACATGAAGCTATAAAAGAAACCTTTATTCAATACTCAACTCTTATTTGTCCTCGCTCCACATATCTATTGTTTTATTTGATTCCGTCTTGATGCAGGGATGAACGTGATGAGGTCGATCACCGTCTTCCTCAAGGATACTCCGAATCTAGAAAAAAGCAAGAAAATAGAAAATAAATTCTATAAAATTCGTAATTTGATTGATGAATCAAATAAACGAGTTCACAACCCTTTAAATGGGGATACTAAGCAATGAGAGAGATTTCAGAATCAAACTACAACTAAAACTCCTAGAATTCACAACTTACGATAAATAGTAAACTTACTATTTATAGACGGTTGTGATATCTACTAGTTTGTAAGGTTTTCAGTCAAAAATAGTAAGTGTCCTATTTGGCTTCACCACGTTGTTCTCCTAATTATTATAAGCACTTTTCACATTGGGCGCAACTCCTAAAGCCCAACGGATGATGAGTTATAATCAAACTAAAACTTACTATTTATAGTAAAAACGAAATTAAAATAGGGAAATGACCGTCGATCTGATGGTATTTTGCAAATCTGGCTTGCGCAACCCAGCGTAGCAAGGTTGGTGGCTAAAGTAGCTCGCTCTACCCCAAAATCATATATTTTACATCTGATAACTCATTCCAGATTGCGAGATATGCTTGATTTAAGGTCTGACGGTCCAGATCACTTATGTCATCGACCGGGCCTTTTTTGATCAATCTTGGCCATGAAACTGTCCGTGACCGGCTCTACATCAAGTCTAGCCTACAACTATTTGGGATAATGTATATTAAGGTATTTTTTTTAACAATCCCCGAGTTTCATTGAAAAATTCAACAACTTTCCTAATGTTTCCCCATGTTTCCCAAAAAGTGCGATAAATTATCCAATACAAACGATATATCCCATGCGATAACCGATGTGTATCTATATCCTAAGGATGTGATATGTAACATGATACCGATATCTTGAACACTGCATGACGCTATATTGAAACGCCATGGGATTTGTGCATTGTGATCACTATGGATTTTGATTTTTGTCTTATTCTGCAGTATACTTCAATTAAGCCCTTGGGTGATAGAGTGCTTGTTAAGATTAAGACTGTTGAGGAGAAAACAGTAGGTGGCATTTTGCTTCCTACAACTGCTCAGACTAAACCCCAAGGGGGCGAGGTTGTCGCTGTTGGAGAAGGTAGGACGATTGGCAAGAACAAGGTGGACATCAATGTTCAGGTAAACATCTCGCTTGAATATAAATTTAGTCTTTGTATTTTTGTATATTTATTACTTCTGTGTTTTGAATAAAATGAATGCTGTATGCTGTTGTTGTTTACAAGCCATACAGGCACCATTATCGAAGTACACATGCCAACATGGCAAGCAGTTCATAAGTGGGCCTCCACCCTACCCAAAATAAGGCTGCTGTACCCATCTGACGGGCACCTTCCCTACATGAAAAGAGATGGTATAATAAAAATGCAGTGGACCAAATTCAAATTCATGCTTGGCCCTGATGAGTAGGTTGGCAGGATTTTTTAGATTGGAAATCTCCACATGGTGGTGGCCTCTTTATGCGAGGTTCAATGACCCATACACTTCTCAGGTTGGCACATGTGAAGTTGTGTGCGGTTGAGGGTGCTTGTGAGGCTGGCAAAACCATCTTATCTTGAATACCAATTTCCTTGTGTGATTTTTTTGTTTGTTTTTGGATTCTTTTGTGGTGGTAGACTGGAACCCAGGTTGTGTACTCCAAGTATGCAGGCACGGAGTTGGAATTCAATGGTTCAAACCATCTTATATTGAAGGAGGATGACATTGTTGGTATTCTCGAGACTGATGATGTCAAGGATCTCAAGCCTCTGAATGACCGTGTTTTGATCAAGGTATGTTTTCTCTGTTTCCAAGCATATTTGCAGACTTGCACTTTGGATTTTAAATCAATGTAATTGCAGCATTGGAAGATGTGCATGTTAGAGAGGCAGTGAGCTTATGACCCAGTGCCATTACAAATTCTCCATTGCCTTACTGGACCTACCTATGATTATGGTGGATCCACTGTGGATTGCACATGGCTCCAATACCACCCTAAAAGGCTGATTGCAGCCATTCAAGGGCCTTTAAATGGTCAATACCAGCCATTTTTTTACTAGGACCGTCCATCATCCATGTCCCTAATTGCATGCCATTGATTACATCTAATCATGTTTACCTAGCCAATGGACTTGTTTATCATACCTGGTCCCCTCTTGGGCTCCATGTGTGAATCTTTCTAAGGTAAGAAGAGTTCATGCCAGACTGTAAAATAAGTTCTTCATCATCATCTAAGCCTTATTCCAACTAATTGGGTTGGCTATATGAATCCTTTTTCTGCCATTCCACCTCCACCCCATGTCCTTTTGGGCCTTCCTTGTGCCCCTTTAGAACCTTTCAGCTTGTATGAAGTTACTTCCAACCAGTGCAGTTCATGGTCTCCATTGCACATGACCAAACCAACTAAGTCTGCTTTCCCTTGTCTTGTTACATATTGGTGCTAAATTCACTCAAATATATTCATGTCTAATTGTATCTATCTTGCCACTCATCCATCTCAACATCTTTATTTCTGCGAGACCAATTGTGATAAGATAAACCAGTGGGGCCCCACCGGCGATGCCGAGGAAAAAGAAAGAAAAAAGAAGAAGAGAGATTCTGCCATGATGAATGGGTCTGCTTTTTATTTTTTTTAAAAAATTGCACAGTGAAAGAAATGGGCCACCTGTAATTTCACTGTTCAGTATCACTCACCTAATGACGAAATAGGCTTTATTTTTTTAAGCAATCACACAATCACAACATGGTCCACATGATGCACAGTATATATATACCGCAAATAAATCAAGGCGTGAGGAGAGTAGATTGTACACTCTCAAGGACCCTTGGCAGGCTGCACAGTGAAAACAGTCACATGACATGGTCAACCTGATGCACAATTGCATCATGTACATGCTGGACACGTTTAGCTGGACCATGCTTAATTGAACTTATTTTGATCTACCAGGCATTATTAGATCAAATATGGAAGAGCAAAAAATGCAAAATAAACCCTGGGAAAGATAAATGGAGAGAGATTGAAAGCTTACCTTAGAGAAAAGGCCCCTCTCAGCAATGTCTTCCTATTTGATCGGGGGAGAGTGACGTGCATGTGTCTACGTGTGAGGAAGTTGAAGAGTTGTAGGGAGGGAGGCTGCTACAACCTTGGGAGAGGGTGGGCGTGGACGACCGGGATCGTCCACAATACTTGAACACCCAATCTCTGTGAGGCCCACCATGTTGTATATGTAAATCCACTTTGCCCATCAGGCAGGAACCCTTATTTGAACTGCACAGACAAAAGATCAGCCTGATATAAATTAAAAAAAATCTGTGTCACACCAGTGGGAACAATGTAACATTGCTCGTAATTTATGCAGTGTGGCCTGCCTATGTTTTGGATCACGCTGATTTTTGTACCTTCACTTTATACAGGTAGACCTGATAAATGGGGTTGATGAAGTATGCATGCCATGGTTACCCCACACAAACCTACAGTTGACACTTGACTTCCTATCACCATTGTTCCCCTTGGCATGACCCCTCTTGAGTTGTGAATCTGGCTGATTTTTATCCTCAGGGTCTAGGGTTGAGGATAGAACCTAATGAATGGTGTGGATTTTCATACATAGCATGGTGGGCCCCGCTGCGCCTGAGTGTTTTACCAGGAGTCTTGCAGAGGATTACTTACCTTCCAGGTGTGGAGAGAGGGGAGAAGTGTTTTTTGGGGAGTTTGCTGGCATAGAGGTGTGGTAAAATACATCCCCACATTTGTTATAGATTAGTGGAAATCACTCTCGGATTGCCACTCTTTTAACACTATAATCATTTAATTATTTTCCTTGAAGTATGAGCGGTCTCATTAACCCTTTAACTCTTTATTTGGCCATTGATTGAAATTGTAGGATGTTCTAATCTTGTTGATTTTCAAGGAAATTGCCATCAACTATGTTTGTTTTTTTTTTGGGGGGTTAAACTGTTTAGATCACCAAACATTGCTCTAGATCTAATGATTAATCCCAATGCATTCTATAAAAATAGGTCTACAAGAATTTTAGTTTAACCACCTAAGAATACCAAGAGTACTCTTGATTTACATCAAAGAAAAAAAAAAGGGAGTAAAAGAAAGAGTGGTGCCACCCAGGCAGCTGTGTCCAAAATCACTATTTCCCTTCCAGAATTTATGACCATTTACTGGTGCCCTATAGCCCAACCTATATGTGTGACATCTTCTCTGTCCATTAGATTAGGTTCTTACGGATAGGCTTTGGTGCAAAAACTCTTCCTTATCTGCAGCTCAGGTTGATCACACCACAGGTCTAAGTCGAGATGGATGCCAACCACTTGTGGGATGGATGCTAAACATAGGATTCCGGGTCCCACTTGCGTGAATTATTTATCATATTTGTCACTTCATAGCTAATTTAGCTATACATCAAGAGGGTCATCTAATAGACGAAGTGGATGTACCATTTACAACAGGTGGGCCCCACAGATTGGGTTGTATATACCACATGTATATGCATAACCACAGGTACTGTCGACCTATTCAAAGAAAATCGTCTCTTCTCACTCAGGAGAGAAAAGCTGACAGAGCTAACACATTTTGCTGCATGCATCTCAACCATAATTTGGGGTTCACCATGGTGTGTGTATTTCATCCACACCATTCATCAGGCGTTCCTTGCAAAGTGTAGAGAGGACCGAAGGAGAACTCATACAGGTCATATCATCTCTAATTAACGGATAGGCATGGTTTGGCCCACATCAGTGTTGGATGAAGCTTATTTTTAGTGCATACGGTCAAAATATGTAGGAAGTTGCATCTGATTGGGGGAGTGGATGTTATAGATACAACATGGTGGGTGCCTGTGCCACAAAGTTTAGGTGTATTACCTTCCATCAAGCAATCAATAAGATCACATATAAATACCACAGCATCCACAAGGAATGCTCTCTCCATTGGAAAATGAGAAGAAGAGAAAAATCTTGTCCAAAAATCCTATTTCCTTTCTAGTGTTTAGATAATTGGTACCCATGATGAATGCTGAAAACCTTTCTTTTCTAATTGCAACTGTACATACCTCTAAACTTCAGGTTGCCGAAGTTGAGGAGAAGACTGCTGGTGGTTTGCTGTTGACGGAAGCAGCCAAGGAGAAGCCATCCATTGGGACGGTATGACCATGAGCATATAATATATCGAGCCAACTTGCAGATTGAACTCTTGAGTATTGGATTATAAGTTGTTAGGTTCTTGCATATACATCTTTGGAAAGAATATTGAAGGAATATATTCCTTTAGTATTTTTATTTTTTTTTTGTTCGAAACTTCTTTAAGAATGTCTCATGTGCAACTAGTTGTAGCAGAAGAGAATGGGCTGCTTATATGCTATCCAACCCGTACAATGGAGCCACACCACCATGAAATGGGATGCCCCAAAATGAGGCCAATCATTCGGAGATGGCACCATGTGAATTTGTAGCTCATTGGGTGGTTGTCCATTGTTTTCTATTGGTGTGGTCCGCCTAATGATTGGATCAGCCTCATTTTAATGGTGGAGTCACCCTTCTGCTGGATGGGTTGGATGCCAGGTATAAAACATTAGTGGGCTCTGATCCCACCCTGTTGCAGTAGAGAAGTTGCTAATTTTCTTCCGAATCTGTATGGATTGCCTCTTAGGAGTACATCTGGAAATGATAGAAACTTGGGGGCATACTGCTTGGTGGTGCGGACATTTGGTCTGTGTTGAGTGCACCTGTGGTGGACCATGCTTCCCAAAAAAAAAAAAAAAATCTCCTATATTCTGGGTTGAATTGTCCAATCAAGGAGGAATGGTCCATTCCTATCCACAGTGGGGTTGCAACAACACAGTTGGGTTTCACGATTGAAAGATTTAAAAACTAGGACGGTGCATGTTTGGTATCATAAAATTCCTCGTAGGATTTACTTGCTCTGAGTGATTTTATGCTTGTTTTGAACAGGTTGTTGCTGTGGGTCCTGGTCCTTTGGATGAGGAAGGCAGCAGGAAACCGCTGCCTGTTGCCCCCGGGAACACCGTCCTGTACTCCAAGTATGCTGGCAATGATTTCAAGGGCGCCGATGGTTCCGACTACATTGCATTGAGAGCAGCCGATGTGATGGCCATCCTCTCATAAGTGGACACCACCTACGTTACATCACATCACGTGGGAGTATAGATTCAACAACGGGAGAGATTTTAGAGGTGTTGGGATATTATGATTTGTGATGTGATGGGCGCATGCTATTCACTGGCACGTTTTTGTTGTAGTAGTCTGATTGTTGAAGGATTTTTCATTCCGTTTATTAGGTCCGTTGGGTCGCAAATCTTCAAGTGTATTTTCATAATTGCCAAATCCAAAACAAGGTAAAAAGGCAGTGTGGCAAGATGTTCAATGTGAAACACAGGTTGGGAGGGGGTGTTGATTCCCTTGAGTTTGGTTGCAAACCCACGAACGACATACATGGGCATTGGTGCTTATATAATGAACTGCGTGTGGTGTGACCCACTGCAATTGAGGCTCGGCTATAAACCATCTGTGGTGGTCATAGGCCCCCGCGGTATTATTGTAGTGTAATGGTTTTTCAGTTCTGGTGGCAATTGAGGCCCATTGGGCCTGCTGGCTCCTACAGGATGGACTAGACCACGAGATCTCATGGGCAGGGCAATTACAAATTTTTTTTAAAGATTTGTGGCCCGTGGCTAGGCGAAGAGCACGGAGGGAAAGTTAGAACTTTATGGCTAGGATCTTCTCCTCATATACGAGAGTCTGAACATGTTTCAGAAGTGACATATTAGAGAACATGTGCCAACTTCCCCTTTGGAATTCCATTTTTTTAAATTTTTTTTAAAAAAGAGTAGCAACTAGATTGCGTCTACCCTAACTGAGGTGGGACCGATCGTTGCCGTCCATGGAGAGTTGAATTTTGGGCCTTGAACGGCTTTTGCCACTCCCAAGTCCCAACCCATTTAGCATTGGTGGGCCGAATGGATGGGCCTGGCTGTGACTACACCAGTTCCTAAGCCCACCAGGCCAAGCTTGGAGTGGACTCTCACCAAGGGCCTTAGATTTGTTAGGATTTTACTTTCTGGGTTCCGTCTTTAACCCATGATTATAGCTGGCTGCATGCTTTGTGTAAGCCATTCTAGCCATGAGTATGGTGTGTCCCCACCATGATGAATGCCTGACATGAAATTTGATGGGGATTTTCTCCTCATTGCTGGGTTTGATAAAATCGAACCAGTTTCGATATCATCGATAATTGCTGGATTTTTCACTTTTGGTCGCTTAACAGTTTTTTGGTCCTGACGATATTATCGATGGACTTTAAATGATATCGAGGCTATCATCGAGAGTGGCTCGATGACATCGATAATTGTCGGAATTTTTACTCTTGGTTGCTGGATAGTTTGTCCTGTTTCGATATCATCGATGACCTTAAATGATATCGACGGCTGTCATCGAGAGACATTCGATATCATCAAAGAGTTACGCAGATACGATTGCGGAAATGCAGATTTTGCGAATTTTGTTTCCTATTTGGATTCTATTTCTTTCTATTCTTATATAAAGTGGTGTATGCCGGATTGGGGTATATTCCAGGGCATTCTGGGGTTTCCTAAAGCTTTGCAAGAGTTTTGCTAAAGGGATTAGGGTTATTAAAGGTGTGTGTGTGTGTGTGAGGAAGCTTGTGGAAGGGAGGCTATGCTCGTAGAAGTGATCTACCATTTTTGCTTCCACGTCCTCGTAATCGATGAGATCTCTCCGTCTTCTTTGATTCTCTTATTGTTTATCCTTTCCAGCGTGAGTGATCCAAGCGGTGTGTGCTTGTGATCGGTTGTAACGTTCTGCTTTATAGTGGATTATTGATCTGGACGAGGTCCCGTGGTTTTTACTTCTTTAAGAGTTTTCCACGTAAAAATCCCTGGTGTGGTGTGGTTTATGTTTTAATTTAGTTCATAACATTATTATTCCATAATTCTGGTTTTTTTCGAGAGGGCTAAATCCAAAGGTTTTGTGCAACGCCCCCAACAAAATCTGATAAGCTGCATGCACTAGGATGACTCCGCACCTAACAGGGGCTTAATTTTTGGTAAAAGGAAATGACGGTTGAGTCCCAACTATAGATTCCAGCATGCCGGCTGCTGTAGCTGATCAGTCATCATATATAATAGCAGTACATGGGGAGGGACAGGTAGCAAATAACTCTCTCTCTCTCTCTCTCTCTCTCTCTCTCTCTCCATATTTTTAACATCTTACAACGAAGAGGTCTGTTTGTTAGTAACACTTTGACTTTCTTCAGTACATTGGAAGAAACTTGAAAAAATTTCAGTGGCTACAAATCAATGGTGATCCTGTTCAATCAGATGCTGCTCCAACATTTTGGTGAGATCCATGATGTGTTTATCTGATGGACCCCAGAGCGTATGCGCCGGGGGGGGCGCGGCGGTGGTGTGCTCCAGAGTCCATCTTTGGCCCTTCTGTTGAAGAATTTGATGTGTCGCTTATTTTCTTTCTGGACATTTATATGTAGGCCGAGTCGAGAGCTTGGAATCTGGGGAGTTTCGAGTCATCCTTGGCAAAGGATCACGGGGGGGACCATTTTCGACCCCCACACAGGAGCGAATCCCATGCTTCACTATACCATGCGCCTGCTGCTGATGCTCAGGACCTGCATATGAGCATATGATAGCCTTACTTACACCTGAAATATATATAATAGCTTTTTGGATTTTCAATTGGTGAGTGGCGAATGCATGAATGATTTCCACTGTAATCCTGGTAATCCATCACCGATCAAAAGAAGCAGCTGAATTGTCATCGTAGTGACCCTTCCAACCATTTCCACTATCAGACCCACTACATGCCGGGTTCTGTATGGGAATGTTCACCAAATCGCCGTCCAGACTCATTTGCTGAACTTCTGCAGACGACAGTATCTTGATGCTCTGAACGCAGTTCACGAATTCTCTGCAGTCAGAAGAAGACAGTACATGAAAATCAAATTATCAGATGAAAAAAAAAAAAAACTGATTTAGTTGTGGTGAAGAATTCAATGCCCAAGTGTTTCAATCTTTCACACAAATTGTGCAATGTTAAACAATATTCCGAAGAACCAAATAGTTTACCCCCACCAGATGGTCCTAGCTATCCAATTGGCCCATGTTAACTGCTGGTTGTAGTAATCCATTTTCACCTGAATGGCTAGGATCATTTGATAGATGAGATATTAAGCATGGACCACCCACGATGAAGCCCACCTGATCCACATTTTATGTTACCAAAAATGTGTGGGCCCCACCTCCATTGTTGGGTGGAAAGAAAAAAATAAGTCACAACACCTTTTGAGCATCATATAATGCAGCTACAAAAAACCAAATAATCTTTATTAACTTTTGTCACTCACTCCCATGGGTCGTCCCCGACAAGTAGGATATCGTTTTCGTGATCCACATACACCAGTTTCCATTCGGTCCTGTGCTGATCTTCCAGCTGCCCTTCTATCCCAAACATGCGCGCAAGATCGCGCCTGAGCTCATCATACCCACTATAACGAGTGACATCGATGGATCTTCCAACAGAACCACGCTTTTGAACCTTCCATGTCGATGGGAAGGGTGGCACAGACAACTCAATGATGTCAGAAGCAAATCAAGGAATGAAAATGGCATGCCGCCTCCAAAGCAAACAATACAGATACACACATATCAATCCATCTCAGCGACCATATATCAAGAGGTTAGGTGTTCAAGCTCCAACAACATTACATTTGAATGATGGGCCCAATGCGGTATCTTGAAAATCACACTTAATGTATGATCCTGCCACCCCAAAATGGCAGCCATTAGATGGACATTTACAATGAAAATTATCACGGTCTAAATTCAAAGGTGAACGTCAGAGGATAGTATCATCCAAATAGTGTGATTACCACATATTCTCCATCAACCATGGGCCCACAATGTGAACACTGGACATGTACAACACCGTACATTACAAGAACCTCAGCAGCAGATGTTGGAGCTGAACATACATTCTAACAAGAGCTAAGAGAGGAAATAGGACTTGATTGACGACAACCCACTTAATTATATGATGGATTTTTGCTCTTGAAAATATATGAAATTCATATTTTCAAGGGCAAGATTGGATTAATAGAATGTAATCGGTTGTAGGTGATCATCCCTTGTGTGAGAAAAAGCTGACTACACATCTTGAAACATCATTAACCACATTAGGAAAAAAGAAAAAAAGAAAAAGAAAAAAAAGAACTGCAAAGCAGGTGGATTGTGAAGTGGCAAACCTTGGTAAATGTCCGCATACGCTGAGGTTGGTTGGCCCACACCCCCCTATTTAGAACCGCACTCTCATTGACCACAGCATCGCTTGAACAACCGGGCTTAAACGACATGTCCCGCACCCCAAACGACTGAGAACTGATTCCCGCTGTAGATAACTCCGTCTCAATGTCTCTCTGATTACTATAACCAGACAGCAAGTTCTGAAGATCCTTCCCAGAGCCAAAGCCCCTTGACAACAGAGCATCTGGTGTTAAACCATCGATGTTAACTCCAAAGAGAAGATTATTTCGTGGGTCTGCTTGAACGTCACCATCCAAACAGAATGCAGGCAAGGATAGACTCTGTTGATCGCCACCGTCCAAACAAAACGAGGTTGCAGATGAGGAAGCATCCAAGTGGTCGGTAGCGGTGCTTCGGTATGCTAGTTGGTCCAATTCTTTCACTGCGGGCGTTTCATTCTTGACCCCAATGTCGGGCTTGCTATGAAGTTTTTGAAGTGGATTATTTGCAGGATGAATTGTGGTTTCCTGATGAGTTCTGTTCAACACACTCGATGAAGACACGTGGCAATTATTGGTAGAAGGTGAGGTTGAACATGATGGGGCATCCCCATTGGTGGGACCCGAATGAGTCCTCACAGGCAAGGAGGGCTTGACCTGACCCAGTAGATGATTCGAGGAGGTTTGCTGCGGTTGGTTTACTGGAGGTGGAGAAAACTGGGTGCTACCAAGCTGCTGCTGTGGCTGCTGCTGTTGCAGCTGTTGTTGAAATTGCTGAGTTTGTTGTTGGTGTGGCAGCTGAGACTGCACACGCGGGCTGAGCTGGGAAAGCAACTGCTGCTGCTGCTGCAATTTCTGCAGCAGCTGAAGCTGAATCTGCTGTTGGGATAGTGGCAGCTGTTGTGGCTGTTGCAGTTGTGGTAATTGTTGCAGTTGTTGTGCTAATAGTTGTTTCTGTTGTTGCTGCTGCTGCTGCTGCTGTGATTTCTGTTGTACTGCTTGCTGCTGAAACTGCAAGTTTTGTTGGACAGGATTCTGGATTGGGCGTGGGAGGTTTTGTTGAAGTTGGGCATTGGGCGCGAGAAACTGCTGCTGCTGTTGCTGAAGCTGAGAATGCATGAGAGGTTGCTGCAGAAGTTGGCTTGGGATCTGAGATTGAGGCAGAGGTTGGTTAATGAATGGTTGTTGTTGCTTTTGCTGCAGTTGATCTACAACGCCCGGATTAACAAGCACTGGTCGCGGTTGCTGCTGCAGTTGTTGCTGTTGTTGTTGTTGTGGTGGTAGTGGTTGATGCAACTGTTGCTGTGACTGTTGTTGATGTAGCTGCTGCTGCTGCAGCTGCTGTGTTTGTTGATGTAGTTGCTGCTGCTGCTGTGTTTGTTGCTGCTGCTGCTGTTGAGGCCATGTGGGAGCTGGCTGCTGAAATTGATTGGGCAAGTGGATTTGTTGATTTGCTTTGGGAAGATTGAAGTCCGAATTCGGCGGAGGCAAGGCATGGGCTTGAAAATTCAGTATCTTTGATGGGTCTTCGGTGGTTTGGTTATTATTGAGTAGGGCTGAGGCAGCCATCGATGGGAAGTATCCCGACTGAGCGGCCGAACCAATCAGCTGAGGGTTCTGCTGCATGCTCATCCATTGGACCAGACTCAAGCCCGGGAAGACCGGGCTCTGAACATCCTTCATGCCCATATCGTCGGCAAGCCATGGCATTGCCCTCTTGAAAGCATTCTCCACTTCGGACTCATCATCTACAAAACCACTCCTATGGACCCTTGGTAAGAAACTATGAAGCACCCAGAAATGGGGATTTCAGAGTGGAAAGCACAAAGCTACTTAACAGCCCATTTGGGTTTTGTTTTCCATGTTTCCAAAACGCTTGCAGGTTCAAAATGAATTCCAGATGCTACATTATGAAATATATCAAAGTAAAGCATAACACACCTGGCATCCCTGGTTGTCTGGGGAACTTGGGTCTGAAAAATGGAGGAGGGCATATATAGAAAGGAGTTGTCACAGGCTCGATCTCCCAAATTGAAACTCGGTTCTGCCGTTCACCAGCTGTTGATTCATCCCAGCCAACCTGTCCAGCCCCATAAACTTATGAATGGCAGGGTACATTAGAATGCCAACAAGACAGTCTTTGTCAACACATAGATTCACTTAACAAATATCGTATGCTGGTTGTTACAAACAATCCAGTTGAGGATTCATACAACTCAAAAGTCAATTAGGAAAAGCTGTATGCCAGTTGTTCTCCACAATATGCACATTTAACCAATGCAAACGGATATGGTGGTGGTAGTAGTAACTCAGGTTATCAGTTCTGTACAAGTGGGGACCACTGTTCTGTGTTACAGACCGTTTATCTACTGGTGGCCACATTAGATGGATGATGATCTAGGCATCTTCTTGATGGACAAACCTATGTTTAGGGCTGCAACTTCGGTTCAGGTCAACCCGAACCTGATTGATGCTTCAGGTCAGGTTGGGCCAGGTTGTCAAGGTCCTCAGTTGGGTTCAGGTTGGAAAAGACCAACCCAATTTGAAAACGGGAAGGTTTTGGGATGAGCAACTTCAGGTCGGATTAGGTCAGATTGGGAATAATTACCTGTATTTGGGCCAGTTGAGTTAAGAGTATAGAGGCTTCGATTGGGTTCAGGTACGGCACCTCGGGCGGGAACTCAGGTCAGGTCAGGTTGCAGGTTGGATTGTCCGAGAGCAGGACAGTTTCAGTACTTTCAGGTTGACCCTCAACCCAACCCAATCTGCCCAAGTAGCAACCCTACCTATGATGGCTGGCCATTAGATTGTTAAGGGGGAAAGATTGGATGGAAGGAATCTTCCAAGCGGAGATTTAAGGGGCACGGTCCATCTATCATGGGGCCCATCAAATCAGCAGTCTGTATAACCAAACCAATGACAGGCTCCACTTTTACAAACTGGAAATCTCGGCATACTTGTACATTCTCGGGCATAATCCACATCATACCACGAAAACAGACACGTAACTAAGCCTCCACCATAAATTCAGGTATGGTCTAACACAGTGCGCATGTACATTTGCACATCAAAAGACATAATCTAACAGTACATTTGAGATTATAATGTAAACCTGAAGCTTGCGCCACTCTGAATTCTTCCATCGTACTGGATCAAGATCACTGATGCCTGTAATGGTGCCCATATATCTGCGGACTCCTGATTCCTCAGTTTCGAACATCATCCTGAACCGCATACCAAGGGAAACTTGGTGGTACATTGCTTTATTGTACTTGGCTAAGGGAATCACGAACTCAGAAGGACTTGCTCTGCAAAAGCGTAAGTGAAGTTTTGTTAAATTATGTCAATCTGACATTTATTGATGGAATTACATGGTCCTCCAGATGAGGATCTGCACTGTATCCTTTGGTTTACAGTTCATACCAGAGGGGGTACATGAGTAAGTGATCCAGACCATTGATCTGATGGTCCACACCATGGATGAACCATGTCTCCAAAATCAAAATCTCATGGACTAGATCTAGCCATCCAATCTTTGGTCTTTTTTACTTAAATAAGGACCGTTGTTATATCTCCTTTTATTAACGATATATTTGCAGGGCACAAAAGAAGAGTTGGGTATCTTACCATTAAAGATGATACCATCATGTGTCGTAATGACCCTCACAATCCAATTGATTTTATCAAATCAATCTTAAAATGTTGCGAAGTCTCTGGTTTTTTCAGTTCAACTATAGTACGAGTGCCACAGACGAATTGGAACGGGAGGGACGGAGGTGAAAGATTTCCATTCTATGTTGGGATGCGAAGCAGTTTCAATCCCTATGAATTATCTAGGTTTTCCTCCTGGATAAAACCCTAAATCTTTAGTCACTTGGGACCTGACTGTAGAAAGGTTTGAAAAGAAATTGGCAACTTGGAAGAGATCTCATTTACTGCCCAGGGATCTCATTGCACACATCAAGTCCACCCAATGTATTAACTTTCTCTTTTCAAGATCCCCATTGAAATTCAAAGAGTCCTTTTTTGTTTTGTTTTTTAGACCACAAATATCATCTTTGTTGAGACGAAAGTCCAAAACTGAAAGGAAGGAGGTATTGTTAGTAGTAGGATCAAGCAAAGAAATTGGCTCCTTATGGTGAAGTGGTGGCGGCATTTTGGCAAGGAGATGGGAAGAGGTTGGTCTCTAGGAATAGGAATGAGCAGTAAACGATCTTCCATCTGGAAACCCATCCCTTATTTTGGAAGTTCTTTTAATGGCACGGGGCATCTAAGGTCATGAATGTCAGTAAATGATACAATATTGGGTTGTACTGAACACGTGTTGGAGGATGCATATATATATATATATATAAAGAAAAAGAAACTAACTTTTTTGTGTGTACTTGTGTTTTGAACATGCATTCAATGGTTCACTAGACCATTCTTTAATAAGAATGTGGTTTATCAACTTGACCTATTGAAAGCCAACAAATAGGCTCTAATTGAGCCCAAACCAAGCATGATTTAGTGGATTAGGGCCAATTATATTGGAATACAACAACAACAACAACAACAACAACCAAAAAAAAAAAGGATTAAAAAAATGAAAAGAAGTGATGGTTCACCCTTTCTCAATTTTTCCCAAAAATGGACCTTTTTTTGTTGAATGGTAATGATGACATTTAATAAAAGGAGCCCCAAATGGCTCAAAAAAGCAAACAGCAACTACAGCCCATACAAGGATTTATATATATATATATATATATATATAAAACAATGGCCCTAAGATATGGCGAAATCAAAATTTGGCCTCATTTCCCATAACTCACTCTCTCTTTTTGCCGTGGGGCACTTTTTGAATTTTTTTAGAACAAAAATGTCATTCTGCCAACTTTTCATTCATACGGCAAAAGCTTATCTCGGAAGTTGAAAAGATTTTTTCAAATAAAAGAGTGTGGGTCCCACTAAATCAAGATTTGGCTCACTCAATGGGAGATCTAATCTCTTCATTTTATTCGGGGCATCTTGAGACCTCGAAGGGCATTGATTTCATCTTTATCTGAGCCCTTTGTGGCATCCCCAAATGGAGATAACGGTGGCCTTCCTTTCCGAATTGTTTCCTCTAGTGTGGTCCACCCTTGATGTCCTCTTCCCTCATTCTTGGGGCCATGCCTTGAAATTAAATCTACATTCAAATGGTCGGAGTGGATTTCACTAACAAGAACTCAGCTTAGGCTAAGGATCTCTATTATGCATTTCCAACAATATCCCCATTGAGCTTGGTCCAAGGTCGCCAGGTGGGATCCACAGTGGCAAGGTGCAATCCACACTGGCCACCCTTCAAAAAAACTAAAAAAAATAAAAATAAAAATCCACAAACCTCCTTCCTTGTGCAATCTCCTCTTCATACTCGCCAAAAAAACAAACAAACTCCATATTCTTACCTCTAGCCGCCATAGTCGAATGGTGAAACAAGTGACTTTCAGGCCTTAAAGTTGATGTGGGTCCCACAATGAAGTGAATAGTTCGTTGGAGGCTCGCTAGAGAGTGACCGGAGAGTAGTGGCCCTGCACAACTACCTTCCAACTATCGGAACTTTCAGAATGCTTGGGGGTCCCTCTCTAGAATTTTTTTTTTAAAAAGTCACTGGAAATATGCTGAAATGGAGAGAATGTTGCCGAAATTTGGAGGAATGAGTCCCATAGAGGTGGCAACAATGGTCTCCAATGGCTTCTGCGGTGGTGGTCCCCTCTCTCATAATTTTTTTTAAAAAAAAATCAGAAATACACGAATGGGGTCCGAGGTTAGGTCATGGCCCCACATATAGGACAAGTTTTATGAGGCCCATTGTTACTTCTTACTGAATTCCCCTCCGACCATTCGAAAGGAGAATTAATTTCAAGGTATGGCCCCAAGAATGAGTGAAGAAGACATCAGTGGTGGACCACACCAGAGGAAAAAGCTCGAAAAAGAAAAGAAGCCACCTTCATCTCCATTTAGGGGCCATACAGGGCTCGGATGAAGATGAAATCAACGTCTACTGAAGTCTCAGGATACCACGAATGAAATGAACGGATCGGATTTCTTTTTTTTGTGAGAACCATTCTCTCTTTTTTTTCTTTTTTTTCTTTTTTTAAATGCTTTTCAACTTCCAAGACAAGCTACCGCTATATGTTCCGGCAGCTGACAAAATGACACTTTTGTCCTTGAAAAATTCAAAAAGTGCCCTAGGGAAAAAAAAAAAAAGATTTATGGGAACTGAGGCCAAAACCTTGATTTCGTCTTCATCATACCTTAGGGCCATTGTTATTAAAAATCCCCCATACAACAAAGACCAATCACTTTGGTTAAAACCCTTGCTACATGAGACCTACCCTATAACGTCCAACTTAGCCCTCTAATAAACATCCGACTCCAACCCACTTTCGTTTTAGAAGCACCGACTATTCCTCTCCCCCTAAATTGCCCAAATCATAGCCACTAAAACTAACCTCCAGACCACCATATCCTTTTTTCCCGATCCCCCCTCCATGGCAAGCTAAGAAAAGGCCTTCAATGGATCTTGGCATCACCCAAGGCCATCTAAAACAAGGAATCTCTCCCAAACCATCCGAGAAAATGGACAATAGATGAACAAGTGATCAACAGTTTAGGCATCCCTTATACACACTACACAATAATTGGGAATTGCCATCAATCTTTTTTGAAAGTTATCAATTGTAAGAATCCTGTTTCTACCGACGCGCCAAGCAAAATTCGTTATCTTAGGAAGGGCTCCATTGGACCAAGTGAAGGCCAAAAGACCTTTACAATCTTCTGAAGAAAGGGCACACAACATCTTGTAAAAGGAGTAGATAGAGAAGCAACCCGACTACTCCAAAGACCACATTAGCGAGACTCCCTCCAATGATGGCTTGAAGTGCTTAAGCTACTCTAGAAGCCGAATGAAGTCCCCTGCTTCTTCATCAGATAGGTTACTTTGGCAGGGCGGAGACCAAACAACTGCATCGCCGGAGATAGAATAACAACAATCAATGGTCATATTCAAATCCGTAAAGCCTGGCTTAACATCAGAAAATCTATTTAAAGCAAACACTCCCCAATCCATAAATCACCCAAAACCAGATCCTCTTCCCATCACCATAAGATAATCGGACCCCCTGCTCAAACCTATATTCCAAGCTAAGAACCCTCCACAATCCAGAGGCTCTATACAAAGGCAAGGCCTTCCCCCACCAACCCCCTACCTGAACACCGTTTTTACTAGCAATCACCATTCTCCACATCCTTTCTTCTTCCATCCTGAACCTCCGTAACCATTTGCCAAGAGCATCTTATTCATATGCACAAGGTTCCTTATGTCACATCCCCTTTCCCTATAAGGTATGCATAGTTAATCCCACCATAGAAGGTGAAACTTATGCTTCACTTCAGCACAATGCCACATGAAATCCCACCTCGACCTTTCCAACCTCCCCAATACCAATGTTAAACATCTAAAAAGAGACATGAAGTAGATTGGAAGATTTAACATAACAACTCTGATCAACATGATCCTTCCTCCTAACAAGAGGTGCCAACTCTTCCACCTTGATAGCTTCCTTTCAACCCTTTCAACAAACTTATCCCACAGGTGCTTCGCTGGCTTGCCAATACAAACGGAGAGGAGAGCCCAAGATAAGTGAAGGGAATGATTCGACTCGACACCCAAAAATATCCGCCGAACTCGCCACATCTTCGCTAGGAATGATTTCCAAAGTAACCACTTGCTCTAAAAGCTCAAACTGATAGAGCTTGGCGAATCAATCCCTTTATCTCATAGCCCAGGCCCCACATCCCATAGGTTAGGTCCTCAGCCAAACCCCCCTCGTGGGCCTCACATCACATGGGTTCCGCATCACACAAGTCACCCGCCTCACATGAGTCGCCCACCCCGAGTGTGCCCCTGCATCCCAAAGGCCACCCCACTCGAGCTCAATTTGAAAATGCCCCTTCATTATCTTCTATTCATTGAATCCCACTCAATATTTTGTTTTAATCCAAAAATAGGCCTAGATCTAGTCTAAAGTGAGCTTCGAAGCTCCAAGGATGAAATGGGAAAATGATTATAAAATTATTATTTAAAAAAAGAAGAAGAAGAATTATTATTATTTTTTAGGGGGGGGGGGGGGGGGTATCAAAAGAACCTTTGTTCTATCTTGTGGACTTATGGATGGAGGGAATGGTGGGCTAGTTTTATGGAAAATGCTTCAATATGCGATCTTGTTGGGTATTTGGAAAGAAGAAACAATAGAACTTTACAAGATAACTCTTTGAGCAGATCATAACTGGCTTCCAAAATCAGGAAATATTTGATAAATTGAGGACACGTTGCAGAAGAATTTAAAGAGACTCCTACATGTGAGCTGTTGCATGATTGTAGAGAGCTATCCATGATCATCATATGCCGCCATTACGAGGTTATTGGACTGCCCCCTCTATGAGCACAGTTCAATCAAGTTCTCTTTGTTTCTTTTTTTTGGCCAGCTAGTGTCCGAACTTCCAATAGGTTGGTCTTGTTAGCCATCAAAACAGAATTGCAATCATTGATGTAGGTGGATCCCTAACAGTGTAGAGGAACACACATTTGACTGCCTGGGCTATTGGAATTGTTCCCCACGTTGAGATCTTGCTGTTATCTTTGATGGCATAAGCACGTGTGCCTGTGGTGGATATTAGAGTTCACCATATTCCTAGAGAGACTAAGAATATCGTAGATTTTCTTGCCAAGGAAGGTGTATGTAGATCTTCTCTTTGTATAGGGACTCTTATCCATCATCTTGATGGATCTTCGTACTTTTTAGCCTTATGGACTCTCCTTCAATAAAATATTTGTTACTGATAGACAAAACTAAGGGTTAGAATAGGATTATCCCATTGAAGGAATTTTTGAGAAACGGTCCATCCACTTTGGGATCCATCTTACCAATGGTCTAGATCACCAACCTTGGGTCCTACAAGTACGAACTGAAGACCCAAAGATGCTGTAAATGCCCTCTGGCCGAGGATTATATAGTTCCACAAGTTACAAAAATATTCCTTTAACAACAAAAACAACAATTTAAAGATCACTCAGACCATCTAGGGCTCTCAACGAATCAGGTCCTATGGTACCCATACCCAGGCTAACCGGGTTCAAGTCTTGCCAGGCCCAGGTCTCGTTCTTTAAGACTTGGAGTTGGATTCACTTGGGTTCAGGTACCCGTCACCCATCGGGTCTTAGGATCTAAGCTTCGAGTTGGGTTTAGGACAATAAGAGCATTTACATGGTTGGGCCCACTCAAATGGATGGATTAGATCACACACATATGTGATGCTTTGACACATGCATGGTGTGTAAAACACTCTCTAACATGTTTGTGGCCTAGAAAGCCTCACTTCGTGGTTAGAATGATCATATTATGTAAACCAAGTGGACCCGACCCGATCCGATTTTAACCAGGTCCAAGTTTATGGACCTGACCCAGACCCAGCTAGACCTGGTTTTAACTGGGTCCAAGAAGGTGAGACCTGAAACTGATCCGATTTGTTAATGGGTCCAAAAAAGGGCGACCCGGAACCATTAAAATGAATCCACATACCCATTGATAGCCCTAAGACCATTCCTCAGTCAGTAGTACCTTGGGTTGTAAAATATTGTAAAGGGGCTGTTATTTGCTGCAGCATGAGCAGCAGCAGCGAGGATTCCAATATGCATGCTATCACTAGATAAGACTGAAGACGACAGAGCTGGTTGCTGTCTGTTGGCACGTCTTATACCCAAGAGAAGCTGGGACTTTTCATCACTGCAAACAGAAGCAGATAACCACAACGGTCTTACTCAGGACTGAATAAAATGCCGAACTGAAGATTACTTATGGAATCATTTTCACCTACCGTATGAAAAGGACGGAATCACCAGCAAAGAGTCTCTTTGTGCTGACAAACACACTCCAACCAGTAGTGAGAAGATGCCTTTTTGGTTGACCTGTGAATTATGTTCAAGCATGGATATCCACAAAATAAGACACTAGGGTAGGGATAAAACAGTAAAAGATGAGATGAGGCAAAGAACTCGTCTTGGAAATAAACATTTGTGGACAAATTAAGCCGGATTTTTTTATTTTTTTATTTTTTAAAAAGGAAGGTCAACACTTCTGCACCATCACAAGCCAATCCAGACCAATCATCTAGCATCCTTGTGCTTCAAGACTACAAGCCAATGATCGCACTGATCAGAGAGCTTCATTTTCCATTCATGCTGAAATCTGGAAATTGTTTTTAACCCATTTTTGTCTAGACAGTGAGGATCTGTGACCGGTGAGTTTTTTGCATGTGTCTCAGCTATGGTGGGACCTTCTAGATGAATGGCATTGATCGCCTCATGGGGAGGCAAAGAGCAAGTCTCCTTAATATTACTCTCAATATACACACTCCAGAGCATCACCCTCCATATTTGCTGATCCTCTATACCACATTTTGGTATACAATGTTTGGCCACTCAATATGCACTCACATTGAACCAAGGACAGTAAAAGGCAATAAACTCGTATAAATAGACTGCCATTTGGCAACTAAGGAGACACTTTCTCCACCATGATGGTCCTGATTCAATACCATTAAGTATACTTTTGGAAAGTTGATTAACATATGTAAACACTAGAAATAACTCATTTGAATGTTTCATAGCTGTCTTTAAAAGTAGGCACAAAATAACAAATAACCTTCTTGAAAGGCCTTGAAAAAACAAAAAACAAAAAAATAAAAATAAAAATAAAATGAGGGGAATAACATGTCTCTTAAAATTCTTTCTTTTAAAACTGTGAAAATGCTCTCATTCCTTCACCTGTTTGATAGGCAGCAAATAAGCATGCTCCCATCCAGGTTCTAATTCCCCTTTTCAATACCATGAAATCAATCAAGATAACTCTAAATGTGTAAGGCAAAAATTCCAGAAGGGCACCTTATCTTCCTAATCAGTCATCAAACATATTACATTCTCAAGCTTTGGTAAGAAACAAATTCGATGACGACAAAAGTATTGACATCCTGAACCAATATAACTCCATCGTGGATCATTAGTTGTCCTTCTATACATTTAGGCCAGAATAAGAATGATAAAAGAATTCAATCAGAGAACACAAAAGGACAAAAAAATTTCAGTCAGGACTGCCAAAACCACCAAGTCTTCTATGTTCTGTAAGCTTTGCCAAAGTAACTTGAATGCATGATAAATCAAGGATCAAAAGAAGATGGAAAAGAAAAAACAGTGTAGGAAAGGAGCATATGGCATACCACGATAAATATGTCTGAATGTCCATGCAGCATCATGCAAGTCTCTTGCCACTAGCTCCTGAGCTGGTGGTTGCATTGAAAAATCCTACAAAACAACTTTCCTCATAAGCACTAAAACATGTAGAATATTTTGAGGAATTATAGCATCGTAAGACGTCTAAATTTGTGACAATAAGCAAATATTTTGAGGAATTGCACATACAAGAGGTGGGAAGATCTTCTCTGCTGCACGACGGGGTACAGAAAATCCACCATGGGTGCTTGTGTCACTAGCCGTAAGTGTTTTACAGAAGAACTCAGCAGGTTGCTTGCTTTGCTTGAGGCCCAAATCCGATGCCAGCAATGCTTCGTTGTCATACTATTGAGAACATGGTTTAAAAGGTACCCACAAATAATAAGGAGAAAACGTAAACCATAAGAAAAAGAAATAAAAATCAACTTTTAGGATGCATTTAAATGCCTTTTTGAAACTGAAGTGCAATTCATCTAATTCATAACAGAGGAAATGACCATAGCACGAGGGTCATGAGTTTAATTCACATGGACAACCAAACCCTTTATTGCAGCTCCATGTGTTCAAGTTGGACTTGAAATGACAGTAACCACAACTACGGGCTAGTCACTCATTAGGGAATAGTGATGAAGTGCTAGTCCCATTTTGGTCACCTATTCCTAATTAAATTGAATTATTGCAATTCAAATTCTACTGAATATCCAAAAGCAGCCTTAAAGATCAGAAGAACATCAAGTGTATTTTCCGACCTACTTTATTTACAGGCTGAAGAGTCATCTGTGCATAAACTTCATCTGTTTCAACGTCAGCCTGATCGAAACAGAAGGTGAGTAATTCAACAAAAAAAAATCACATGAAAAAGCAGTCACGTGGAAACTTTCATACATGCAGTGTGACACTGTGAAGCATACAAATCAACTTAGATGGAAGTGAGGGATAGTTTGGGATGCCATCAGTCTCCTTTTGCATTGAAGCCGCAACCTGACATCAGTGTCCAACAAGAACTCTTTAAGAAACCGAGATTTTGGAGATGGAATCTCTTATTGATTAACGGCCAAAAAACATACCTGTTCGCTGTGACCTTGCGGGAAGTAAACCACGAGACTTCCCACTGGAGGCAATGACACAAGTGGTCCCGCACAAGCATGCCATAACTCTGAATTGATACTTTTTTTCTGTCCTGTTTCCACATGCACAAGAAAATTCCGACATTATGTAAACAACAAAACTCAAGAGAAAAAGCACAGTTTTAGACAAATTTTAAGCTCCAACTCTTCCACATTCTTTACCCAGACAAGGGAACAAAGGGATGTACATGACTTGCATTATAAAAAAAATAATAATAATTAAAATAAATAAAATAAAAAATAAAAAAAACTGTACAACTTGGCCATATGCTTAATGGATTCAAAAGTAAGACATGTATAGGTTTCTCTAGGAAAGGCTTGTGATGGAGGTGAGTACCCATTCCGTAGATCTAGTTAGGTATAGCATGAAAGTCATAAATACACATGGATGCTTCAAATCTTGTGTTGCTCTAGCAAAAAATTTGGCGTCTTAATGAACTATCTATTATGAAAGTGGTTGGAATCAAACAAAAACAATTTCAGAATAAATTCCTAGATCGAGACATCTCTTTTCTCTTTTATTTTATTTTCTTAGTTTTTCTGTTTCGACTTCATTCGATGGATCATTCCTCCAGAAATTCATAGGACATTAATTTTTTTACAAATTAAGCAAAACCACAAAGGGGGGAAGAACACTCCAAATTTATATAAAGATGGCGAGCTGGAACCTGGAGAAGCATTCAAATTCCTACAAACTAAGCAAAACCCATCAAATTTCAATCCACCATGCAAAGCCAAAAATTGCTGAAACATTCAAATTCCTACAATTTAAGCAAAACCCATCAAATTTCAGTCCATAAGGCAAGCCGAAACTTACTGAAAAACTCAAATATCTACAAATTAATCAAACTCCAATCCCAATAATTTACAAAAAAAAAAAAAAAAAAGGAAAAGTGTTGAGAGTGAAAAAACAGTTCTTTGCAAATTCTTCACCCATAATCCAAGCTCTGAATCTCACGCAACATTCAAAATCCAACAAATTATGAAAAACCCATCAACCGAAAACTAAATAGAGAAAGAAAAAGTCTTTTCGAAAGAAAATTCCATCCATAATTCAAGCCGAAACTCGCAAAACCTTCGATTTTCTACAAATGAAACAAAACCAATCAATTCAGAAAAAAATCCAAAATTTTCGACTGATAATTGAAGCCACGTAGCCTGGAAAAAAATCAAATTCCTACAAAATTACGCAAAACCCATCCCCCAAAGATAAAAACAAAACCCCAAAAAACCCAGAAGCGCAAATCCAAAACCGATAAAAAAAATTAAATATAAAAAGCTCTAAAAATCATCAAATCCTACTAAAAAAACAACCTTCTCCCAAATCCGCTGAAAAACCGTTCGACGCTGGAGCCTTCATTTCTGAAGATTCCTCGAACTAGATTCTACCAAAATTTCTTCAACAGTACACGGAAACTCCCCCAATTCCGTTTCCAGTCTCTACTTGCAGGATCTCCCCATCTCCGTAATTACCCTCATTCCAACCACTTTTTTTACAAGAACACCCGAATCGGATCTCCGAAGATTTTCGAAACCCTAATTCCCAAAACTCGATGAATGATTTCTTCTTCTTCCGAATTTTCAAAACCCTAATTGCATCTGCGATCTTCGTCACTCTATCGGAATTACAGAAATGCCCTCCGGGAAGGACTCGGGGCTGTAATTCCCGAGACTTTCGAGGGCAAGGTTATTGGAATTCCGATGCCGGAGCTGGGACGGAAGTAACCAGAAGTCTGACTCTTTCCGCCTGAAATCTAACGCTCTCTGCCGGAGACAAAGACGAGGTTGATTTGGGATTGGGAGCCGACATGAAAATGACTGCAAAGGGTTTCAACTTAAAAATCAGAGAGCTGATATCGTAGTCCGCTGGCGTACTGAAGTAAGTTAGTAGCATGCTAGCTGGCCCACCTGTATTGATGATCGAAACGGTTCGTGAGGTGGGCCCCACAACGGAAAAATATTTTGAATCGATAAAAGTTGTCTAATATTTCGGTACGTGTATGATTATGGAACCGAGTATATATTTCGTTAGGATCAGCTTTTCAGGAAAAAGGGGAGCCGTCCATTTCTTATATGTGTGGGCCCTACCTCCTGCAGTGGGTCCCTCGCTGATCGACGCGGCTCAGCTGGTCGGCTACGATTTTAGCCTGCCACGCTGGAAATGCAGGCGTGTGCCGGTCTGCTCTCAGACAAATTCCCTTCCATCCTCCAATTCCGATCGCGTTCACACGGAGAAAATGATATTGTGCTGGCGGCACGGAAGTTGTATTCAGCACCTTCGTAGAGGCACACGTGTCATGTATTGTCCTGATCAGGACCGTTGATCTGGTGAGATATCGTGTAAATGGGCCATAACACTGAAATTGAAGGATTGGGATTTCTGGGTCATCCGATCGATGTCATGAGAAAGAAACGGTTAGAGGACTGTCCACATTCAACCTGAAAATCTCCTAACAAATGGGCGGTTGGAGATCTCCAAATTTTTTACTTTTAGCCGATCCGGGCGGTGGGCCACCAGATCAACAGTCTTGATTATAGAGCTGCAGGAGGGCGTCTACGGCGCGAGTGCATAATATCACATATCATCTTCCATGAGGAATGCCAGGTGTACGCGCTTGCGTCATGTGCGAGAGAAGCTTCCCTGAAGCACGTGCCGAAACACGAGTACGAGATCAGTACCATTCGTCTGGGTTGATGGGATGACTCCAGCGTAACATGCATGTGTTTGCGTGGAGCATGCCTACCACTACTTCTAGGGAAATACCATACCTGAATAAGATCCAACCCGTCCATCTGGTATAAAGTTTGTTTTTTGGCCTTGATCATAAAAATCAATCGATTTAACACTCAGGTGGGCCACTCCATCCCTATACCCAAAAATCTTAAAATTCGCGTGTCGTGGCCCACATGAGTATTTGAATAGTGTAATTTTCTTTTTATGCTTCCATCCTGATGATTAAAGATAGATGAGTGGATTGGATGAAAAGTAGATGCAAAACCAATGGTGGAAATCGCATCCCAGAACTGATGATGGGCGTTCCATTCCAACTTCTTTCCTATGGAGAGACCTACCTGAGTTCTCGATAGTCATGATTTGTGAGCCTCAGAGTCAATGAGAGGCATCCTACCTGATGAACGGGTTGGATCTCATGAATATCCATCCACGTGGCGGTACGTATGCTCCCCACTTACCTACGCAAGTCACGCTCACGAGGTTCGTCATGATGCCAGAAAAGCGAAGACCCAAACGTGCACGTAGAAATGTGTAAAAGTTACAGAAAAGGCCAACGGTCCGTATTCAACGTCATGTGTCACATATAAGATAGGTGGACCGGACTGATTCCAGGCCATTGTATTTCTACGGTTGGCCAACCTGATAGATCCCCCAAGATATCACACACGTGCTCCACGTCGTACGTGTGACACAAAATCCTCTCTCTGTCGCACGCTTGCGAGTATAGACATTCCCCGAGTCGGACGCGGATTTCCTGCGAAAGCCTTTCGCAGGAAGTTCCTGCGCAAGAATGCTGTGTGGGGCCCACAATCATGTTTTTGGGAAATGTACTCCGTTCATCCGTTTGGTGACCTCATTTTAGGAAAATTGACCAAAAACGAAGTGGATCCAAAACTAAAGTGGGCCACACGAGAGGAAACAGTAGGGATTCAGTTAGAACCGTTGAAACATTCTTATGACCATAAAAGTTTTGTTTCAGGCTAATTTTTTGTATTTTCACTTCATCCTTGTGTTAATAACCTTATAAATGGTTTGGATGGCATATAAACATCAAGGTGGAGCCCAGGAAGCTTTCAACGGTAGGTATTTCTTTCCCTCTCGTGTGGCCCACTTTAGTTTTGGATCCACTTCGTTTTTGGTCAATTTTCCTAAAATGAGGTCACCAAACGGATGAACGGAGTACATTTCCCAAAAACATGATGGTGGGCCCCACACAGCATTCTTGCGCAGGAACTTCCTGCGAAAGGCTTTCGCAGGAAATCCGCGTCCTCCCGAGTCACATCTTTGGGCCCTTTTGATAGGAGCGGATTAGGTGTTACCCGGGTAACACGTTAGTGGGTGTTACCCTTACCGTGTGGGACCTACCTTGATGAATTTACTATATATCCACGCCGTCCATACGGTTTTTCAGCTCATTTTAAGATGTAATCCCAAAGTTTAAATAGATCCAAATCTCAAAAGGACCACACCACTAGAAACAGTGGTGAATGACCATTAAAAAAATTGTGGGCCAGGATCAAGTCGATCTTTGTATTTCACTCCATCCCGGTCTGGTTGACTAATAAACGGTTTGGATAGAAAATAAACGCTATGGTGGACCCTAGGAATCTCAAATAAACATTTCCTATGGTGTGGTCCACCTGAGATCTGAATCTGCTTATTTTTTTATTATTTCTTTCTGAAATGGGCTGGATAAATAGATAGAGGGCTTGGATATACGATAAATCATCAAGGTGGGCCCCAGGGTAAGGATAATGCCTGCTAAGGTGTTATCCGGTAACACCTAATCCACTCCCTTGGGCTTCCACTCGAGGTGTGCTGCGATGTATCTTTCCTATTGTCTTGTTCTTTTTAACTATTGGACTGCAGCGGTTAGATCTGGGTCATTTTCCAATGATCCCGACCGTTTAATTATGGAAATTTTCATGGATTGTAAATACATAAAAATTAGGAACGTAATATTGGAAATTTTCAGCCATTTGATAATTTGATTCTTTTTCTTTGAATATAAACCGTTACCTTCAAATGCTCCTTGCAGGCCATTGATAGGGTCTTTAAATCTTTAAAATCATTTGGTCCCTCCATAACGGTGTGGTCCATCTTATAAATGATTTGGATCGTTGAAACATGACCTAAATCCAACCTGAGGTGTGGTAATTACCGCATGCTCGAGAGTACGCGATCATTCCCCATTATTTAAAAGGCACAACCCTAGCGAGTGGGTGACCCTAACGTCCGGGTTTTGGGCATGGATTAGGTGTTACCCGGGTAACACCTTTAGTGAGTGTTACACTTACCGTGGGGCTCACCTTGATGATATGTTGTATATCTACACCGTCCATCCGTTTTTCCAGACCATTTGAGAGCTTTATCCGAAGAATTAATCATATTCAAATCTCAGGTGGACCACGCCACACGAAACATTGTTAATTGAATGCACACCATTGAAAACATCTCAGGGCCTACCGTAAGAAAATACATAATGTTTATTTTCCATCCAATCCGTTGATAAGTTCAAAAATGCCTGGATGAAGAGAAAATACAAATATCAGCTCGATCCAAACTTTTGTAGCCTAAAAAGAAGCTTTTAATGGCCATTCACTACTTTTTCCACTAGTGTGATCCAATGGAGATTTGAATCTTCTTAAATTTTATAAAAACAATCTCAAATGAGCTGAAAAAATGAATGGACTGTGTGGATATACAACATACTCATTAAGGTGGGCCCCACACGGTAAGAGTATCACTCACTACGGCGTTACCCGGATAGCACCTAATCGGCTCCCCCGGGTTTTCGGTGGTACGGGTTCCGACCCATGGGTACCAAAACCACTCATATGATGTGCCTGGCTGCCAATGGCCCAGCACCAAAAGTCCTCAAGGAAGGTTCTAAAATAATGGATACTTTCTGATTTTTTATATTTTATTTTTTGAATTTTTTTTCTTCCTCGAGGAGATCATCATCATTTAAGCCTTAGTTCCAATTAATCGGGGCCAGCTACATCTAACCCTATTTCACTTTATCAACGGTCATAATTTCAGTTAAGGCCTATTTGAATTGGAAATTACATCGTTAATGTAATGTAATAACATGATAAACATAAACTACTATGCTTGTTCGATCATCTCTACTTAGATGGATACACATAAGCTTCACATGTTTTCACCTTCCACCCGGATTTGATCCAAAAAAACCAATGATATGCATCTTGGAGTTTTCGAACTAGACCCAAAGTCAACGGTAGCTTGAGACTCTTCTATATAGTCCTTCGGCAGGGCATGATTGATGGTAGAGAGCTGTTGGGCATGTTGATCGCAGTCGAAGGAGTGTGTCGCATATAACCCACTAAAATTTGCCGATGCAATCATTACTTATTTATAGGATTTTTAGGACTTGTATCTACAACCACTAATGCTTGTTTGTTGCAAGGGATTAACCAGTATTAAGTGGAATGAGACTTCAAATTTTGTGGTAAAAAGAATCATCCCTTGCTTGGTTCATCATAAGTTTCTAAAATGAGGTCATGTGCCCGAAGTGGGAAGGGCTTTTTGTAATCTTTTCTGCTCAACCAGGAATTTTGGAATTCATAGGATTTCCTCCTAAAGTTGTTAGGTAGAAAGTTCTTACACTTGGAAATGAGGTGAGGCCTACGTTGATATTTATGAGGAAACCACCCCGTCCATCTATTTTACATAATCATCTTAGGGCAAGTGACTAAAAATGAGATATATTTAAAACTCAAGTGAGCTACATGAGAGAAAATAACAGGGATTGAGTGACCACCATCGAAACATTTATATGCCCACAAAAGTTTTGTAGCACGTTAAGGTTTCTATGTTGTCAATTCGTTCCGACAAGAATAACCTTATAAACGATTGGATGACATATAAACATCAAGGTGGAGCTCGGGAAGATTTCAACATACGGTAGGGAATTCTTTCCCTACTATTTCCTCTCGTGTGACCTACTTGAGTTTTGGATTTGCTTAACTTTTGGTAGCATATCCTAAAATGATCTCAAAACAGAAGGATGAGGTGGATTCCTCGCAAATATCAAGGTGGGCCCCACTTTACTTCCTAGTATAGTTTTCAAACATGATTTTCGACATTGTTTGTTGTTTTCCATATACAACCAAACATTACATGAATCAAAACATGTATTTAAGTTATACATTCTACGTGATCCAAACACCAAAGTGAATAGGTTAACTCCCATGGCATTAAGAGACAATCCACGAACAAGTGCATTTATTAGAAAAAAAGCAATTTCATCCTACTTAATACCATCTAATTCCTTGCACCAGACACCCCCTAAAACTTTTCACTAGTTGTCGACAATTTTAACAAGAGCCTATTTGGATCGTAAGTCACTTAAGATGAACTACTTATTCCACAAGTTGCTTATCTTAATTTTTACTTACTAAGAAGATAAGTATGTTTAACAAAAAAACATATTTGTCAGCTTATCTTCGTATTCATCTCTCTTTATGTCTCTTTTTAGCTGCTTTTGAAAAGCATAAAAGATTATTTTAAAAAAATGATTGAAATAATTAAATACTTTAAATTTTTTTTTTAAAAAGGTTACCTATAGATAATTATAAAAAAACTTATCTGAAATAAGTCTCTTATCTACTGATATAAATATATAAAAATAAAATAAAATAAAATAAAAGTAACTTATTCGGTGGTATCCAAACAGGCCATAATTTTCATAGATACTACGTATGATACATGAAAGTCATAACACAAAATGTGTATTGGAATGTATTATGTACTAAATTTAGAAAATGATATGAGTTGTTTGCAAATGATAGTCGACATGGTGCCTTTGATTCTTACACTAACAATTGCCAACCTACAAGACATTTAATTAAAAATAACTTTACAAATATTGTAAGACTCTTATCAGGTGAGCCACACATGATCATCAGATCTGACCGTTGGATTATTCAGATCGAGCGATTCAGTGGGCCGCACTATAGTTGTGATTATTGTATATAGGTTTGGGGCGGGACACTTGAACCGCGGTCCCTATACTCGGTTATTAAGCCAGATATGGAAACGTACGATGTGGAAACCCTCAAGAGAGAAGTGTAATGGGTAAGCTTCTACCACTCTTTTCTATAAATAGATGTCTTGGTCCTCTCACCAACACAAGAGAGAAAACCTTAGTCCAACTGAAGGTTCTCCTAAATAGTGTGAGGTGCGAAAGATTAGGATTCTTGTCAGCTATAGCGAGTAATCAGGAATGTCTTCCCAATCAGGTACACCTTAATATTATTGTTTTGAATCTCCAATGTTGATGCATAGAGGATCCGTTAATTCCACAATATAAGTATAACAAATACATGTAGGAACTTCTGCATTGAACATTAAATCTATGCATTTGAGGCCATGGTTGTAATCCAAGCTGTTGATATGATGTGTCCCGTCATCGATGAACCATGTTGAGAGAGATCTCCTTAATTGGTGATCTCAAATCACGATCATTAGCATTTAAATGCATGGTTAAAAAGAAATGCACCAACAATCTATATTCAATGGTAAAAATGGCAAAACTTTGATGGCTAGGATCTTCAAATGTGAGATATTTTTAGGGCACTGTATGTCGATGATGGAGCTGTTATTGGAGAATTTTTCAATTGCTCATACTGGATAGGGAGAAGATGAAGGCTTATAAGACTTGGATAAAACAAAAACATCCCAATGTATTAAATGTTGGTATTTTTTTTTTTCAAAATTAAAAGAAAGGCAAGAGATTAAATGTCTTTTGGTGATTCTTTGAGTCTCATTGTTGTTATTGATTGGTAATGAATGGTTTTAATGTCTTTTCATGTATTTTAATTTCAAAAATGACTGCAAAAGATGCATTAATGAAACAAAAAATTCATGAATAGACACAAAGCATCCTATGTTGCTTTAAACAAAAAAAGGTAAAAAAAAAAAAAAAAAAAACTCATTTTCAGCTCTTGTGAAACATTACAACTTTATCAATCTTTTCTGTCTCCCCTGCTCTCTTAGTTTGGGTTGTTGTTGAAAAATAATGAAGATTGTAAAATTTTTATAGCATAAATTGCAAATACACAAAGAAGTTAGAGTGTGGAAGAAATAAAAAATAATAATCAAGGGTGTTCACTACAAAAGCATGTTTTGGCTATAGTTTTTTAGTTTTCAAGTCGCAATCTTACAATTTTTTGGTTTAAGAAAAGGCTTACAATATCCTCAATATAGATTTGTTGTAATCCCCTCGAAGCTTATTTGAGATGTAGGATTAAGTGGTATAGAATCTCATTTGATCCAATATAAATTTCATCCTATGTTTAGAAATGGTGGGAAGAATCCAAATCTCATATAATCCAATCTCAATAGGAGATACAAAAGTGGCCTTTGTTGAATGTGTTTTATCCACGCCGTCCATCCATACGTATCCTTTATACGTGACAATTGATTTGTATATTCTTATAGGTGACCTTTTGTCAATTGTGAAATCTAGGCAGTTGATTATAATTTTATACTTTATTAAGTACATTATACTTATGCAACATTTTTCTCAGAAGAAGAACTTATCTTATGCACGGGATTAAACTGTCAAAATATAGTATCATAGTATTTTTAGACACGTAATCATTATGTAATAATGGCGACAATCCCACCTAATGTAATTTTATACCATTTAAATGTTATAAGTCATGAATATCTACTTAAAGACAGTGACACTTCCCATCTATTCATTGCATCTTTTAGTGCCTGGATATAATCCATTGTAATCTTTGCGGGATCTTATCTCCTTTTTTTTATTATCTTGTGTTTCTTTCATTTTTTTAATAACTTTTGGAGTAGCTGGAGCACTGATTGGACTAAGAAAAGTGGAAAAAAGGGGTGCTTTCCTCAAAAGTTGGGGTGTGAATGGGAGCTCCCGGAAAGAGTTTCTTTTGGCTGCCTCGGCGACTATGGATTATCATCATGCATCTGTCGCACTATGGGTCCACATGCAGCGATTTCCTCAGAATCGGAACCGTTCAGCCTCTGGATTCTATTTTTAAATAACATGTGATCTAACAATTAATTAGAAAGGATGAATCTGACAAATTTGTGGTTTGGACGGTGAAAAATATTTAATTGGTAGGCTTCTGTCCGTTGAATGTGAACATATGCTCATTTTGTTTTCAACTGTTCATTTTCAATGATTAGGATCGTGTCTGAAAATATTCCATTTGGGCCATTAACATTGTGGTGGGGCCTATCGATTGAACGGTTAGGATAGGACGCACGTGCCCCAAGATATAGAGAAATATAATTTAAGGCGCAACCCGGTATATGCAATCGATATTCTTTTTGCTTTTGAAAGAAAGGGGGAAGATTTGACACTCTAGCAGAGTACGATGGATGATACACAGGCATTTAAAAATTGCTTACGCGGTGTGCAAGAAATTTAAAAGAAACTGTTGCAATGATGGGAGTCACTTTAGATGTATCATGAACAAAACTATATATTTATTTGATTATTGACTATTTGATGGGTGGACATTTATTGGACGGTTGAGGTGAAAAACATCCAATAGCAATATTTCTGTAAATATTGATCCACGAAGCAGAGGTTAGGATTGTTCAATCGATCTGATTGTTGGATCGTGACTTACAAAAAATGGGTTTCGCAAGTTAATCTGTTTATTTTGAGTTAGCATGTGTACAATTTCTAAGTGGCTGCGTATCAAGAACCGTAGTCTGCCAGAGTATCAAATAATTCCCTTTAAAAAATCGCTAGAATTGCAGTTATTCTGGCGAGAAAACCGGACGCTTTCACATGCCTGGTATTCCCACCATATTTATATGGGCGCGACTTTGGTGGGTGCATCCCCGAATTTGGGGCCCACCTTGATGTATGCGCTTACATCCACACCGTCCATCCGTTTTGATATATTGTTTTAGATTATTTTACAAAAAATTAAGCAGATTCAAATCTAATGTGGACCATAGCACAGGAAACGGTGGTGATCGAATATCTACCATTAAAAAATTATCGAGTCCACTGGAATCTTCTTTTTTTTCCATCCAACCTGTTGATAAGGTCCAAAAGTCCTGGATGAAGGGACTACACAATTATCAGCATGATCCAAAATTTTTGTGGCCCACAAGAAGTTTTTAATCGTCAATCACTACTGTTTCCTGTGGTATGTTCGACCTTAGAATTAGATCTCCTTCATTTTTTTGGATAATCCACTAAAATGAGTTGCCAAAACGGATGGACGGCGTGGATGTAAAGCACGTACATCACGGTGGGTCCCACATACAGGGATCCACCGAAGCCGTGCCCTATTTATATACCGTGCGCTAAAAGGTTGTACGGTACGTTGGAGTTCGTTCGTGTGGGGCCCATGTTCCGGTAATCCGAAACGTTGATAAGATGGGGCTAGACATTGATAGCTGATGCCTCTAAGACATCAGAGCTAAGAAGAGCTTAAATCGAGGATGTTTTTGGCATTTTGTTTATTGAATGGACACCGTTGCTGCACTTTCCTTCCCAAACGTTTCTTTGTTGCCAAACAAAGGTTTATGATTTTTCCCAAATAAGATTTATGGGTCATGGACAACTCAGTGAGGCCACCAATATCAACGGTCTGGATCTTTTAAAAACGGCTCCAGTTATGCAAGATGAAAACCATAGCGGTACCATACAGTGTGTCGTTGCATGGTATATAGGTTTCCCACATGCAGCATTACCCACGTGCAAAATGAAGCAAACGAGCTAATCTGGCACGTGTGTAGAATCTGAGCGTTGGCTCCTGCCATGAACATGACCAAACAGTGCAATAACCAGGTGGGACACCTATTTGAAAAGAGTGGATCGTTTAAATGAAGTTGTCAAGGGTCAACATCCAACACACGTGTGCATGCGTATTGAACTGGCCAACTTAATCAGTGGTGATTAATCAATCTAATTGGGGAAGATATCATGGAAATTTCATGATATTAGGTGCAATCAGCTGCACCTAAGAACTTCACTCTCACACGTCTGGAATTGTCAATCGACCAGTGTTAGCTTAGCTAGGCAGGTCCAAGTCCAATCTGCAAAAAGAAATAACTTACAACCCTATCTGGTCTTTGAGCCAAAACAGACAACTTCAAACCTATCTATACTAAAAATAAGAGGGTTGGACGTAGTCTAGGAGCCCGGTTCGAAAAAGTTCTTCATAAGAAGTTAATGATCTTCCTCGAAGATGAGGCATGGCTCCGTGACTTTGTGATGGAGAAACTCTGTTTTAACATTGAGATTATGGGATTGGGTGCTTATGTAGTGTGGGGGTAGGTTAAAAAAAAAAAAAAAATCACTATTGATAAAAGGTGATCCAAATCTTTGATTTCCAGTCATGATTATGGAGGTCTTTTGGATTTGAAACCCATGATGCTACTATTAATGGCTAACAAATGGTTGTTTAATAATTAAGAAAAATACTAGAACAATGATTTAGACCTTTGTTGTCTTTTTATAATAAAAATAAAAGTTATTTTTAAAAAATAAATAAATATATTAATTATTTAAACTTTCTATAAATAGTGTGTATAGTCAGTCGATAAGAGAAAGGGTTTTTATTTCTGCAACTAGGGTTCGCGCACGCCTAGCGTAGGTTGCTTGGATGCTTTATTAGGCACACTTAACACTTCCCAGGTGCGCTTTTTTATTATACTGTTAGATGACTTTTTCTATTTAAAAGGAACAGAAGTATCTTCCATAGGACAAAGGGTCATGTTCTTTCATGGAAAAATGTTATTTGGTATCTCTTCAGGAATAATTCCATGACCATTTAATTGTTATAAATCCTAAATACGATAATCTATAAATATTATTACAAGTTCTCTCGAATTTGATATCTTGCTATGTTTATTCAGAACTTTTTTTAAGGCATATCGGTGTCAAAACTAAAGATTTGTTTAACACTTAAATATGCAAATTTCCTTGTTAAAATTCAGATTGAGAGTTCATTGTATGCTGAAGACAGTTTGCAGATTTCTTTCATTTGCACTTGCTGGAACTACTAGAAAAATGGCAGCAAATTTGTCTTATGAAATTGACTATTCAAGTTGAGCCTTAAACCTGATATATTTAATTGTCTCATTATCTTTTTCTTCTATCCTCTTTGTATTCTAAATTGTTACTTTTCCAACAACCTCTACGTGCAATAGCGAGAGAGAGAGAGAGAGAGAGAGAGAGAGAGAGAGATCCAATGGTTATCAAGCCTTGACTATTATTTACTCAAGTAAAGAGAGATGGTTAGGAACTAATGTTATTATTCAATTCAGACACGTAGCTACATGTGTAATGTAAGACCCATATCTTAGTTCGTACCATTCCGAAGATCCCTGCAATCATTCCCGTCGAATTCTGGTGACCCGCGACCTGTAATCAGCATTTGCACGTGACCTTGAGTCGTACCCTGTCAATCTGAGTCGATTCAACCCAAGACTTATACCCTAGCGACCGCACCGTTACCGCAGTTCCGATGCCGCGTCTCGCGCACTGAGGCGAAACCCAGGCCAGGAGATGTAGGCCCGTGTTATGTTCAAAAAAAACGCCGCGCATTACAAAACTCAAGAGAATTTCTATCCAAATGTTACATCAATCCCATTAAGAGTCAAATACAAGTCAAGTACACCCATCAGTCAACACATCACTCAACCTATCACTCAACCCATCACAACCTATACCTTTCTTATACAACAACTCCAAAAGTCAACAATCTCTTGCATAATCCATCACTCTCTCCCATCCATCACTCCATCACCCGTCCCTCTCTCTCCTTACAAACCAGTCTCTCTCATTTCTCAAGGCCATCTCCCAAGCAACCCATAAAAAATCCCATGTCTAAGCTCTCCCAACTTCCATGGGAGAGTTTTGTGTGTGGCTCACTTCTTAATCCTCTCATCTCCCATCTTAACCTTTCATTCTCCATCATCTTCCGTTGGGATCGAAGCCAAGGAGCAAAGGAAGCCATAGGAGCTAAGAAGAAGAGATCTAAGGTGGGTGATCCATCATTAAATTCAATTTGAGGGCCTACTTATTGTGGGACCCACTTGATGTATGCATTGTATAGGGAGGGCCTATAGTGGCGGGGTCCCTCCATCTCTCCGTTTCTCTTTCTCTCTCTCTTGTATGGATGGTGTGTATGTGTGTATGGCCCACCATGAAGTGAGTATTTCATCCATGTCGTCCACCGAGTGGGCCCACATGGCAGTACGTTTGGACAGGCCTGATTAAATGAAAACACAAGTATTAGTTTGATCCGAAGCCAATGTGGGGCCACACGTGTGGACCCACCCTGATTTTTGTGATGACCCACACCATCCCCACCATTGAACAGTGGAATGCTAATGACGGATGGTTGAAATCTACACCGTCCAGACGTCCAGGGTCTAGGCCGTGGATCTGAACAGCCAGCTCCATATTCATATAACATGTGTGTGTGTATAATATTATATAATATAATATATTATATTGAGTATATAATATATAATATCATATAATATAATATATTAAGATATACATCTGGGTGGGCCACACCACGTGGACCAACCCTACTGGATGTGATGACCCAACATCCAGACTCCCGACCCTACTAGATGTGATGACCCAGCGTCCAGAAAGTCTGGACGTTGGGAGCTTTCTGGGCATGTTATCATATATATATATATATATATATAATATAATATAAAAATAAGATAGATGTTATGGTGGGCCACTCCCACGTGGGACCCACCATACCTGCAACAGCTATATGCTTGACGTGAGGTGAATCCTCACCGTCCAGAGGTTTGGACGGTGGGACCCACTACTGATGGGTGTATCCCATCCAGGCCGTCCATCTGTCTGGCATGCCAGGTATGGCCCAACCATGATGCATGTGTTGTATCCCTATCGTCCATTCATTTATGCGGGGCCACTGTGATGTACGGTGGGACCCACCGCTACTGTATGTGTCGCACCCAAAATGTCCATCCCTTTGGCAAGCCGTCTTAGGTGGGCCACGTTCGTGGACCCCACCCTGATGGATGTGGTTCATCCAAACCATCCATCCATTTGGTGAGCCAGTCCTAAGGCTTGAGACTAAAAATAAGACAGATCTAATATCAAGTGGACCACACTGCAGAAAACAGTGGGATGAACGTCCACCATTGAAACCCCTTGAGTTACAGGATTTTGGACTAATATGATATTTGTTTTTCCTCTATATCTAGGCCTTTGTGACCTTATGAATAGACTAGATGAGAAATAATACTATGGTGGGGCCCACTGAAATTTAACAGTAGAAATCATCATCACCACTGTTAGGTTTGGACCACTGTTAGGTTTTGGACCAGATGATCCTTTGGATATGATTCATTTATATGATAATACTCTAAAATGATCTCTAGCAATAGATGAATGGTGTGTTGGTTTGGGCCCATTTGATTCGGCCCGTTTGAATCTGGATTTTTTAGTGTGGTCCAAGCCCACTTGAGACCCATTGGTGCGGCCCATCCATGGGGCTCACTACCTTGTATTTAAGGCTCATATGATGGGGCCAACTTGCTTGGATCTGAGGTTCAAGGGCAAGGCCCATTGTGATATGTATTAGGCCCATGATGCATGACCCATTTGATGTATTCAATGCCAATGGGCGAGGCCCATTGTAATGTATTCGAGGCCCATGGGTGTGGCCCATTGTGATACATTTGAGGCCCCTTTTATGAAGCCCAATGCGATGTATATGAGGCCCATGAGTGAGGCCTAATGTGATGTATGTATGGCTGTTATGTTGTGTATGAATCCCTTATGTGGGTCACTCCTTGGGAGCAATGTTGGTTAGATGTCTACATTGATGGGCAATGATGGTTAAATGTCCTTATTGTGACCTTCCCTTAGGCCTTGTTAGGCCTATTCGCATCCTTCTCTAAGTGGTTGACCCTAATTATTGAGCCCCATTTGCATGATCAATTTATTCTCATTGGGTTATCCGAAGATGTTGGGCCTCCATTAGTTGTTAGTAGGATTACTTCTTTTATTTTGGAGTCCATCTAGGACTCATTTAGGCCCCCTAGGGCATCTAGCGGGCCACGCAGTATGGTGAAGGAATCCTTTCCGGATGCCTAAGATTGTGGGTAGGCCGCTTGGCCCAACCTTGATATAAGGGGGAGTACATCATCACCATTATATAATATGCTTAGAATAGCTCCACAATCCATGCCCATATGCATCATACATATGTTTGATGTGATGAGTGATTGATCATAACCCATGCCATTGAGTAGACTGTTGAGACTCAAATATTGCATAATTTTTCCCATTTATATCTTGGTTTTATGAATATAAATCATCTTAATATTCTATTTTACTCATGTATGTGTTGCAAGGTGAATTTAAGAGCTTAGATTGAAAAAGGTGTTAAAAAGTAAGAATTTGATGCTCAAATTCACCAAGGCAAGGGATGGATCTTAGGAGATCAAGATTGAAGAATTCACATGCCAAAGATCCAAGAAAACCAAGCGAGGAATGAAAAGAATCGAAGATTTGAAGTGAAGAATCCTGAAATCGTCCTAAAAAAGTGTATTCTGAAGCTGTGAAGTTTATTTTGGAAAACTGCGCAGCAGGAAGTCTATTTTAAATGAACTATGCAGCGAGAAGTCTATTTTAAAAAAATACGTATATTTGAGGCGTTTTCTAGGGTTTTCAACTTTGTACGAAAATTGGAGTTCCCTACTTATAAATAGGGCCTCCTAGGGCATTCTAAAGCATCATTAGAAGCATTCAAGAGCAATATTTATGTTTTTTTTTAAGAGTTTTTAGTTTTATTAAAGCTTTATAAGTTGTTTCTTTCCTTTTAGATCTTTTCTATTTGCAATTTTTCTTCTTTCTTTCTTGTTGCTTTTTATTTCTGCAATTTAATTATGTTTTTCTAAGTTCCCTTTAGCCCAAGCTAGAAGGGAAGCACATGGGTTTAATATTTCTTTAAGTGATGATGATTGATTGTTTTAATGATGAGAATAATGGTGCATGCATATTATCTATTATTTAGGTTTTGTTTTTTATCCTCTTGTAAGATCCATATGTTTCCATCATATGAGATCTACATTGATGGATAGACTTACCCTAGATTAATCAGATTTCCTAGATAGGAGATGTTCTCAACCTGTTATATTTCTTTGATATTCATTATCCTATAGATATTAAATACTTAAAATCACTGGCGCTTGAGAATATATGTCAATGGTACAAATTCATTATTTTCTAATCTTTTATATCATTTATTAAAATATTTAAAGTGTTTTATTTTCCGATTAGGCTGACCATAGTGCTCAGATCCTAATTGTGTTATCCAAGTCATCATGATTTTGGAACATTAACCTATGTGTGGAACTTTGAAGCTTGGGTGTTTTTTATTCAATTGAATTACATCCATTCAAAAATCCAAAAATCAAATCATCAGTTTAGTTTTTTTTACTTAGTTTGTTTTGCATTTGATTTTTTCCTTCTTGCAATTCATCTCCCTGTGGGATCGACCCTGTATTCACAGGATATTACTTATGAACCTCTGCACTTGGAGGCAAGCAACCAAGTTTTTGGCGTCGGAGAGACTAAGATAGATTAAATTCGTGCAAGATAGCTAAGGTAAGTTTTCTTCTAAACCCTCCAGATTTTCTGTAGATTTTTTTTTATTTTTTATTTTTTATTTTTTTCCTTATTTTCTTTTTTTTTGAAAATAAATTCAGTTGGGTCTTTCAAGCACTAACTATGACATAAGGTTGCCCTGCTTGGGATTTTATCACCCAAGTGCTATGGTTGTCCTATAGTTGCTGTTTGATCACAAAGATCATCCGTTGAATCTATTTTCCATATTAGCATAGTTTAATTTCTGCATTAGTTTTACTTTTATTTATTTATTTATTTATATATTTTTTAATTTTTTTAATTTTTTTTTGCTTTGTGGACTGAACCCTCATGGTCAGCTCTGCCACCTGGGTTATTGATTTATTTTGCTTTGTGGACTGAACCCTCATGGTTGGCCCTGCCACCTGGGTTGTTGATTTAAGTTTTTATTTTTATTTTAAGTATCATACTTGCGATTTGAATTAGTGGTATTTGTTGTGTGGTGTGGATGGTTTATGTCCCGTTGGAGTAGGGATCAAAACAATTGACTCTCCTCTGAAGGGGGACTAGTTCCAGGCCTTGATCATTCACTTAAAAGAGGCACTCAACATCACTTGGATTCCATGGCAGACCCAGTTGATAATCCAAATCCAAATCTGCCAGATCCAACTATAAATCAAAATAATCCTCCTCTTGAGGATGAAAATGAAGTTCATAGGAATGTGTTAAATCAACCACAGACTTTACGTGAACATTTACACCCTGAGAGATCAACTTTACCATCTTGTATAGTGTTCCCTGCTCACACAGGAAACATTGATTTTAAACCAGGTGTGATTCAATTAATTCCTAAATTTCATGGCTTAGATTCTGAAAGCCCCTACTTGCACCTCAAGGACTTTGAGGAAGTAATTGCAACGTTACAAGTAAACAATGGCAATAGGGATGTACTTAAGCTTAGGTTATTCTCATTTTCTCTAAAGGATCGGGCCAAAGCATGGCTCAACTCTCTAAGACCTAATACCATCACTTCATGGCAAGCCTTAAGTAGAGAGTTTTTGAAAAAGTTCTTTCCCGAGCACAAAACAAATGCACTAAAACAAGAAATCATGTCATTCTCCCAAAAGGGGAATGAACTATTTTTTCAAGCTTGGAAGCGCTTCAAAGATATTCTAATTACTTGTCCACATCATGGTTATGAACCATGGCACGTGATTGATGCTTTCCGAAAGGGGCTCACCATGGATACCCGTCAGTTCATAGAGATGATGTGTGGTGGAACCTTTCTTGATAAAGATCATAATGAGGCTTGGGATTTTCTAGATATGTTAGCAGAGAATACTCAGACATGGGATGTCTCTGTTAAATCAGACCAAACTAGACTCATTCCTAGAGAGAAAGCGGGAATATATGTCCTAAGAGAGGAAGACGACCTTAATGCAAAATTCGCTGCATTGGCTAGAAAGGTCGAAGCTTTGGAAATTAGGAAGGTTGATATAGTTAAAGCAAACACTTCCTTAGGTAATTTTTGTAGCATTTGTGGTGGTACAGACCATGACACAAAGGATTGTCCAATAATTTCAGTTGTACAAAATATCACGCATGAGCATGATCAAGCAAATGCTATAAATAATTACCAAAGGTCAGTTATGCAACCATTGAGAAACACGTACAATCCAAATTGGCGTAACCATCCTAATCTTAGTTGGAGGAATGGACCACAAATTAATGTGCCCAATGCACTTCAAATGCCTCCACAAAATAACTTCTTTGGGGCACCTAACAATGCACCATATGTGCCCCCGCCAAAGCGATCATCTGTGGAGGATGCATTGATCACATTCATGAACTCTCAAGCTCAAATGAATCAGTCTCTAATCCAATCAAATCAGGAATTAAAGACAGTTGTGTCTAGGATTGAGACTCAACTAAATGCTAGGGAAAAAGGCACCCTTCCTTCTCAACCTGTGTCAAACCCTCGAAACACACATTTCATTGGAGACTCAAATCCAAGTGAGCTACATCATGAACAAGCTAAGGCCATCATTACCTTGAGAAGTGGAAAAGAGGTCGATAACAAGATAATGCAACCGGTAGAAATACCGGAGGATGAGCCACTGTCTCAAGAAAATGATGAACCGGCTATGGTTCAAGAGCCGCAACAGAAAAAGGATAAAGAGACTAAGTCATATGAGCCTCCAGTTCCGTTCCCATCTAGACTTCGAAATCCAACTATCCCCATGAAATATCAAGAGGTGTTGGATGTGCTCCAAAAGGTTACTGTCAATATTCCTCTACTTGATGCCATTAGACAAATTCCATATGCTAAATATCTCAAGGACTTGTGCACTGTAAAGAGGAAATTAAATGTGCACAAAAAGGCCTTCCTTACTGAGAAAGTGAGCGCTATCATTCAACAAAAGGTTGTACCCAAATACAAAGACCCGGGAAGTCCCACTATTCCTTGTATTATTGGGAATTTTCAAATTGAACATGCTTTGTTAGATTTGGGTGCAAGTGTCAACTTAGTACCTTATTCGGTTTACAAACAAATGGGGTTAGGCGAGCTTAAACCAACCACGATTACACTCCAACTCGCTGACCGCTCTATTAAGGTACCAAGGGAAATTTTAGAGGACGTATCAGATAATCTTAGAGATTTTGTCTATCATCGTTATATTTCCTTTTATACGCACTGTACTTAAGTTTTTTATCATAGTGAAAATGTGATGAAGTTTTTGGTTATTGTTTGTGGGTTATGCCTTTGGTTATGCTCATTACGAATCAAACTGATGTTGAAAATCTTCACTGTAGGATCCCAGGTTCGAAACCTGGTAAATGGGTGCCAGGAGCCGAGAATGGGATACTATGGAGGCTGTCGGCACCGAATTCGGCGATCGAAAATTTTGTAAGCCCGATTTCCGAGTTTGGGGTGTGACATGTAATAAATGGTCGAATTTCAATAATGCATATGCCTATATATAAGTGTTGAGCGTCCCAATGTTGTATTTAACTCGAATTAAACCAAATGTCTTGTGACCTTAGGTGCCAATATAGATCGATTAATATCAGATTTGTGAAGATTGACCCTTTATTCAGCTACTGATTAGCAAGGTGATTAGACGATTTACGAAGGAGATAGTTAATCCTTTAAACGGATTATTTTACCTCGAAGATAATGATTATTCTTACAACAGTGATGATTTATTCGTGTTCTTCAACAAAAGTAAAATAAAAATAGAAAAACTAGAAAAGAATGTTATATGCTTATTTCATTAATCTATATACAGATAAAGTATGATTAACATATAAAATAAGAAAGCAGAATAAATTACCGACAGTAGTTCAAACTAACGAAATGACTGTGGCATCGACAGTCTTCAAAACTTGAACGGTCGTGAGAAATCTAGACGGTCATGGTATTTGGCCAATAGGATGTGACGAGGAATCACTATGTATAGATTTTGGAATTTAGAGGATCCGATGATGGGGTGGTAGATATTTAACTTAAAACTAACCAGCTTATTGTAGCGATGCATGGGACAGAAGTGCAATCTAAACTAAATGCTTCAAGCTTGCTACAGCATAATGCCGGGCATAAGTTAAGGGATTTGAACTAAGTAAATTGAGATAGAGGTACTGTTGATTTAAAAAGGAGTTGTGTTTATCATGTTAGCATGACGCCCAGAGCTCTTCTTTTTGTTATGTTTTTATAGGCTTAGGTGATGAAGTAAGGAAGGGCGTGATGAGGAAGATCACTGTTTACTTCAAGTGTACAAAATTATGAATCCACATGGTTATTCTTGAATACACATGAAAAAAATAAAATAAATTGTATTAATCGAAATTGTGTAATTTATTTTATTTCTCAATTACATCACTAATAACAAATTTAAAACCTTAATTCGTAATTACCAAAAGTAGCAAAATTCTAACCTTAATAAAAGTCATAATTATAGAAAAACTCTCATAAGGCTTAATTTCAAAAAATAAAAAATCCAAATAAACCTTACTAGAAGAGTCCTAACATAATTACAAGTGCTTTCTAAAAAGATGAAAATTTTAAATTTTAAAGAAAAATAAAATACGACAAAAATTGAAATGACTAAAAACAGTTAAAATTTCTAAAAATCTCAATTTTGAGATATAATGAAGTGTTTTATCGCAAAACGGACCAACCCAACCCACAAAGTGAGATAGTTGACCTTGAATGGACCATTACAGTAAAGATTAATAGGTCACGCGTCTTGTAACGATACCCAGATTAAAAGTTATGGTCAATTTACAGTTCACTCTTTAAACAACGATTTCTCCCTATCCTGGTTGAATTTCTTTGAATCGAACGCACATGGGGTCTAATTACATCATGCCCTATGTAAGATTGGGTCCAAATTTAACGGATTACTTCCACTTCCATTTGGCTTTCTTTTGGCTCACCCATGTTAGGAATATATCTGTGACATGTCTTACATCAGTTCCCTCCACTTTAAAAGAACTCGTTATCAAGTTATTCAACAGACTCAACTCATGATACTCAAATTGGTCTGTAACATTGAAAGTCCATAAGAGTTCTATGCCCTTGGGAAGATCAACAATATAATTGTTATTATTGATTTTCCGAATGATCAAAACAAGGCCTCTCTTTTTATTCATCGGCTTGTTATACATCACAGTCAGAAACCTTTCAATGCGCAAGTGAAATAACGTGTTATCATCCACTTGAAATACCTTGTGGCACTATTGTTTATTATCATATTCCTTGTACTTGACGTTAAACTCCTGTTACTTCTTCTGGATATTGACATGCACTATCATGATTAGATCCGCCATATTTTCTTTGACAATACTCATATCCGTTAACTTAGGCAAGGGAACCAAGTTAAGTGTATGTCTGGGAACGCGACCATACAAAACCTCGAATGGAGACTTATTGGTGAATCAATTCCACATGTTATCGAAGACGAATTCCACTTGAGAAAAAACCAATATCCCGCATGGGGATAAATTCGTCAAGAAGTTCATCAGCATAATCCCTTTGGACTCCTGCAATGTTGGTTTCAACTTCTCTAGGATGTTCATAGGTTCTACTTCTTTTTTATTTTTCAATTAATGTATTGATCTCCCCTGTCTCATCATATTCTTTGACAAAACCTCATAAGTTACGGGAGACCATCCCTCAGCTTTAAAAGTCTTAAGTGTTAGAGAAGCTGGCATGCATTGAGAATATCTCATGGATCCACCTCATAAGGCAACTCGTGATTGTGCATATCCTGGTGTCTGTATATAAGCATGCTCCAACTGTACACAACTGTAATTAGCCTAACAATATTCAGTTACTATGTATATCTCTTGTAGTAGCTTATAAATAGAGACCATGCACCTCCATAAGAGATCGAATTACATTTCAATTCATCTTGGTATCGGAGCTATTACGAGTGCATCCACCATGTCGAGCACTTCATCTTCCTCCTTGTCGTCATCTGTCTCTAACATCACTCACTTCCTCAACATCAAACTTGACAAAGGCAATTTTTTAATATGACGTTCCCAGTTCTTACCCATACTAAAACTTCATGATCTTGAAGGCCTTGTCAATAACACATCTCCATGTCTAGATCATTTCCTCTCTTCAACTAAGAATGATACATTGGTCCACCCCGTAAGGCAATTCGTGATTGTGCATATCTTGGTGTCTATAGATAAACTTGCTCCAACTATACACAACTGTAATTAGCCTAATAATATTCAATTAGCTTATAAATAGAGCCATGCACCTCCATAAAAGGTATTGAATTACATCTTGATTCATCTTTGGGTTGGTTCTCTGTCTTCATAGGAGCGAGGATAATCCTTCTACTATCTTTAATGGGCATGTTAATTGTGATCACATGCCATGCAATGATCCATCTCCTTAAATTGCTTGATAAGATTCTGTACCATCACATTAATGATAAAATACATAACGCCGAAGGAAAATCAGAAGCAAATATTTTCAAGTACAAATATAAATTTCACACATGTCAAACATATAGTCTCTCCACATAGCATCTTCATATTGGTCCACGTCAGGTTACCAAAAAAATGGGCGTAAACAATATACATTACTTATGTGCATACATGTACTTTATTCCACGACATGTGAGAAGTGGATTAAACCTTTTAATTGATGAATATTGGCCACACTTCATCATTAAGGAAAATCCAAATAGCTATGTGCATCCTGATTGCACTCCTCGATATAAAGCTTGATCACACAAATTTTAACACAACAGTTGTAATAAATTATTTTTAGCTGATAACATTACAAGTCATACTACTCCTAGTTGTTGCATACGAACACCCATGTGATACAATCCTTTGATCTACACTGTCCATTAGTTGAATGCCCATTTCATGGGCTTCATTGACATCGCCACATTGAATAAAAATATGTTGACCGTTAGATCAATTGCCTTTAATATGGATGGGTAAGATTTGCCTATACAAAAAATAGGTTCAATCGAATTTGGTCCATCTATTTGTTAATACCCATCACATAATCAAATTTTCATCAGGCAATTATAATCATCCCATCCATGGCTCAGAAAAAATAAGGCCAAATCAATGATGGATTAGATCATCGGGTCAATGCAATTCTTTCCTAGTAGTGCCTGAAATGTGTCGTGGACTTAATAGACAATTTAGATCAATAAATTGGACGGTCTAAATGAACTGGTGGGGCTAGGAGCATTGTAAATAATAATGCTCTGAGAGAGTACCGGAACATTTATCAATGTAGGAAACCATTGTTACTGTTGGAGAAAATTACCACTGTCGACCCCACCTTTCATCCAGCGTCTTTTATAAATCGATCCAAAACTCATCTTCCCAACTTAGACCTTGCACGTACGGACGGAGCATTTGAGGACGAAAATACCCCTGCTCCCGAAGGTGATGTTTCGTTACCTAGCGCTACGATTATAACCGTAGCCATAGATTGCATAGCAGCGGTATTTAAGTCCTCAAATGCTCTGTAAGTACGGAAAGGTCTAAGTTGGGAAAGTAAGTTTTGGATTCTCCATAAAAGACGCTGGATAAAAGGTGGGGTCTACAGTGATAATTTTTTCGAAAACCATTGTAAATGTTGTGAATACCAAAACCTGGATAAGATGTTGGGCAAGGACACATCTACAATGCGGATAATACCCACTTTTGAGATAGACCCAATTTGAATTTGGAGAGGGTCCAAGTCCAACCCCTTGGACCATAAGTTATGGTGCACTGAGTGGATAACTTCCAACCTCTCGTGTGTTTACATCATCCAACCCGTCCAATAGGTTGGCCCCATCACAAGGATCACGCAAGGCAAAAATCTTCCATATTTAATCATATAATGGATCACACTTGTATTTTTCTATTTATCAATGGCTATCCATTCTTTTAATGGAGTGGCCCAGCTGATGATTATATGACGTTGATTTTTGTAACAGGTGATCCTCACAGTCAGGCCAACCCACTAGAAGGGTTGGATTTTACATGCACTTAACAGGTTGGAAGTTATGCGCTGGTAACACCAACTTCATGAACGTGAGAGAAAGAGACCTCCAGCTCGTGGGTCCCACGGCATTGATGGATGAGGAATAATATAATATGATGTCTGCATCTCTGCACTGCATACACTAGCTTTCAGTTACTCCAAGTGGAGCCCATGGTTCGATAATCCAAGCAGCTGGTCTGTCTCATCTCACTGTAGATAGACCATGTCTCGAGAACTTTCGAGATGGAAAGATCCTAACAACCATTATTAGACTTATTTCAGTCGAACATAGACTATTGTTGTATTTCTGTCCATCCATCTGTAGGCTAACAAATCGACGGCTGATATTGTCCCCTCGAGTTATTCTTGAAAGTAAGTCCATCCATGGTGGGGCCCAATACATCAACGGTCTAGATTACTGAAACATAGTCCCACTTATTAGAACTGAAAATGCGTCTACACTGTACAAACGTGTCAATTACGTATCATATACCTGGTTTGTTTCTCATGCAAGAGTTGCAAATGACATGGAACTGTTACTTCCACTAAGGTCTGTCCCCTCCAACCAGACAATGCTTACTGATGAAGGTTTGTGCACATGCATGATCAAAAGGTCCACCCAAATGATCTCAGGGTCTCATTTGAATAGTTTGAATATAGATAGAGGGAGAGGTTAGGCTATTATCCACCGTACACGTGGCATGGATGTACAGAAATCATCTAGACCTTCTAAATCTTTGATCAGATAGTGGATGAAGCATAACCCAAAAATCACACTGAGTAGATGATAGTAACCATCTATTTTTTCCCTTGTTGATTTTGGACCACTCGAATGTTATTTTTAACCATCCATTTGATAGCCACCAATTGGGTGGTTAGAATTGCTTGATCATTGGGTTTCTTGAGCTCTGGTCCTTCCACAATCAAGCCCCACCATTTGGATGGTCTGGATAGCCCATGCATGTGTGGCACATGGGAGAATATGAGTGACCACCATTTTGAAGAGAGAGAGAGAGAGAGAGAGAGAGAGAGAGAGAGAGAGAGAGAGATTCTTATCATGGAGCTACAAGATCCTAATCCAAAAGTGATCTAAATCCACCTTTGAGGTGGGCCATGTCTTGATGTGGAATTCAGCCACCAAAAGACATTTTCTTCAAGTGGGCCATCTCTGATACTAATGGCTATTGGATTGTTAGTTGGGCCTTTTGCTTTTAGGTAAAAGTGAAAGGGAGAAATGGATTCCCCACTAAATAAAATTCACTGGGCCCCACCCATTTACCTACGTCCTTGTCATGTATTACATGATCCTCGGCCTGAGGTGATGTATATTATCTTCAGGCCTGAGTTATTACAAGTGGGGTCCACTTTTCAGTGATCCAGACCGTAGGGCCTGACAGTATCATTGGTTGGAAGATTCTAGCTATCAAATACTTAACTTTTTTTAAAAATAAATATGGACCATTAATGTACTTTTCTTAACCGTCTATTTTCAAGCTATCTACCAAAGGATCTGGGTTCCTAACTGGATAGATTTCTAGTGAATGGTTCATCCACGCTGGGGTTCCATCGAAACAATGGTCTGGATCATCGGATTCCAGGCCCCACCTGGAAGAACTCAGGGCCAGAGGATGCCTCATGTATCCTCGAGCTAGGATAATATCAATCATCTATGTATTATTGGACGTTTTTGCTTACATCATGTATTAGAGTTTCTTCATCTCTACTCTTGGCTACACGTGCCGACCTGGCACGTGTGTATGAAATCCGATCGGTGTGTCAGGTGGGGAACGCCATCTAGATCATCTGACTAAAAATTGAACTGGTCAAATATCGGGTGGGCCACACATGCTCTAAATAAAATGGACGACTTGAAAAGAAATTGTTATCTGCATCTCCCGTATTTCCGATCATGTTGTGGCCGACATGATAGTTCTAGGCTGAATTTTTGTCTATGTCATCTATTCTGTGTGTCCCACCATATGTATGGTTCAGATATCACACAGACAATCCGGATTGGCACGTGCTGCCAGATGCCCAGGTGCGCGTAGCTGGCAAATAGATACCCTTCTCATTTAAGAAGAGAATAATATGAGTAGGAAGGCACCAAGCATCAAAGCTACCCAAGAAGTTTCGACACGTGTGGGATAGAAGGATGCCTTTTTGGCACGTGCCAGCAGGACATACGCGGGCGTGATCACATGCTTCGGCCCAGAAACAGGCCTGCACTCATCTGGTGAGACACGTGCGTCGAAAAGAAATGAACGTTTAGAAATAAAAAATAAAAAAAAAAGACATATTTGGATACCTGGTAAGTGGTGAACCCCACCTGATTATGATCAATAGCCAGGATCTTTCATACGTGTGCCACGTGCGGTAGTATAATAGCATTGCTTCTCTTACGAACACGCTAGTTCACCGTTCTGTTGTTTGGTGTCGTTGTGATGCCCTTTCTACGTACTGCTAAGTTAGGGGTGTATATTGAGTTGAATCAAGTGAGTTGGCCTCAGCTTGACTCGGCTCAGCCGCTAGCTGACTGGCCAGCTTGGCTCGGTTCAGTTACCAACTTAAGTTAGTTTGAGTTAAAATCGGGCCTCTGCGGCATTTTCACAAACACATGCAATGCACATTTAACTTTTCACTGTACGTAAAATAACAATAGTTGTTTATAAGCATTTTATCAAATACCTTATACGCAACTTCAAAATCAAGAGAAATTGATATTTGTTTCATATACATATCTTCCTTGCCACTAGCCGACACTTCATTGAGTCATTTCATCAAGCACTTGGTGAGCAACATCAATATCAAAGTCATCAAACTAGTTCGATCTCAGTTCAATTCAAGCATGGGTTCGATCCAAGTTGAGTTGAGCTCAGGTAAGCTTGAACTTAGTTTAAAATTTTTTCAAGCCCAAAATATTAGCTTGAACTCGGCTTCAAACTTTGTCAAATCAAGCTTTTTCAATTTGAGTTGAGCGAGCTCACTCGGATCATGTACCCTGCTACGCTAAATCAATCCAGCCAATCCTAACTATATAAAAAAATTTGAGCAGAGCTCAGGTTAAGGTTTTGTAAATATTCATATATTTAAATAAAATATATTATATATTATATTATAATATAAATATTAAAAATTCTACAAAACCTTAACTTGAGCTCAGCTGAAAAGATTAAACTCAAGCCTGGCTCAAATTAGCTTAATATACCAACCAAGCTTATTCAAAATCAGCAATCAAGATTAACGACCAGGCCGAGCGAGTTCAAGTTGGAGTAGCCTGCTGGCTGATCCAAGCCGAACTGAGCCAAGAACAACTAGTGTACAACTCTACACGTGGGTGGGCCACACCCTAAAATTATACCTAAAATTTCCTAAGTTGATGTGAGCCACCCGATTTTTGAATACTACGATTTTTGGTTACTTCCATGGTGAGGAGGGACAGAAGATGAATGGATTGGATGACATGCAAGCATGACGGCGGGCCCAATGCAAAACAAACGGTGGCTGTCTCATCCCAACCTTTTCATACAGTGCATCCTACCTTAGTTCTGGATGGTAGGGATTTCTAGGTCCCAGAGAGAACTTGAGGCAGCAGACCTGATGGACGGGGTGGATCTGATGAAAGTGTCACCCACATGTCTCCTTCTATCGAACAATCGCTACGCTCCAATAAGTGTTATGCAAAATAGACGGTTGATATAAAAAAACGAGCTTCCAATCAAGAGAGAACTGGGGCATGGTACAACAACATAGGGGCCCATCAGATCAACATCCGGGACCACTGAAACATGGGGCCCACTTTTAACGTACTCAAAGCTCGAGCATCCTCTCCATATCCTCGCGATCTCAGGAGTCTAGACCACAAGCGGAATTCACGGGCTACGAAGGGGTACTTTGGGGAACATTTCCTAAATTTGTCCGAGTTTAAGGAAATACTGTGGATGATTGCTTGTCTCCCACGATGCTTTAGGCCCCTGTATAGCGACACTGCCCCTAAATTTAGGGAAAATTTACATATCAAAACCACTTTAGCTACAACACCTCCTTATATATTGTTATAGTACACATCCGGACTATAGCCATTGGACCCGGATTCATTTCTACAATCCAAACCGTTGATCTGACAATCTATAAAGCCTAACGTCTGTATTGAAACTGGTTGACATTGTCGTATCCAATGTCCCAAAAACAATGGTCAAAGAATGGCCTGTATTCAAAGAAAAGAGTTAAACGATGAAGTATTAAAATATCCAACTCTGTAATTTCTTTTTCTGGGTTTCTCCATCCATGATGAGTTCCATCATATCAAAGGTCTGGATCATTGAAAAATGACCCCGATTTAGTAGTCCAGATGATCATGTAAGAATTAGTGAAGATGCACCGTAACAAAACCACCTCAAAGCCAGTATCTTTAAACCTCCGACAAAATAAAATAGAGGTAGACCTCACGTGGAAAGGGACATTTTTGGAATTTTAATTTATAAGTTTTGGAGCTTACTCCAATATAAAGTAACTTAGATTGTTAAAATGAGGTTTGAAAAGGACTAATAGCCTGTATAAAGAAGAAGCATTTTGCACTTTAGCTGCCTACTAATGAGGATTTTAATATTTTCTTAATGTCCCATAAGGCGTTCTTGTTGTAAGCTGGCCGTCCAGCCGGCTTTTTTGTCGAAAATCACGATGAAATAATATTCAGTTTCTCACCATTAGATCACATGCTACAACTAACCTGCGACGTTGCTGGCCAACCCTCGTGTTGATAAAATAACATGGAGATGTCTTGCCTAACCCACATTAGGTCTAAGCTTGATATAATAATTACATGGAGATGCCTTTCCTGGCCCACCTCAAGTCGAAGTGGTCGGTTCATGCATGCGGTTTGTGTTATTAAGATACATGGAAGTGGATTAGGTGCAGCCCCCGCCTCACCAAAGAAGGTGCGGGCCTTATGACGCCGCCCACACCTTAATATGTTTATTCTATATCCATGTTGTCTATACGGTTTTCTAGATTATTTTAGGGCACCAGCAAAAAATAAAGCAAACCCAAATATCTAGTGGATTACATCATATTACAGGAAACAATGGTGATTAAATGCCCCGCCATTGAAAAAAACTTCCTAAGGCCCACCATAATGTTTATTTGCTTTTCAACTTATTGATGAGGTCACATAAACCTCAATGAAGGGAGAAAATAAAACAAATATCAGCTTAATCTAAAACTTGTGTGGCTCATAAGAAGCTTCTAATGGTCAACCACTGTAGTTTTTTATGGTACAGTTTACTCAAAATTTAGATATGCTTCATTTTTAGGCTCATGCCCTAAAATGATATTGTGAAACAGCCGAATGATCAACAACGTAGATATAGAAATGTACATCGAGGTGGGACCCACAATAAGGGCCTGTTTGGCTGGATGGATTGGAAGTTAAATCCCGAGATTGGCCGGGCGTGCCAAACAGACAGGGTGATCTTATCCCGGGATATAGCAATCCCATGGATCTTAAGACGATCCACTGACAACATCATCATTACCTTTAAATCCCATCCAATCCACCCTAATCCGTTCAAATTTTCCTGTGACGTGTTTGGTTGGAAGGATTAGAAGGGATGGGAAGGTTTAATCTCGAGATTAGCCTAGTGTGCCAAATATAGCAATCCCATGGATCTTAAGACAATCCACTGACAACACCATCATTACCTTGAAATCCATGCCATCCACCCTAATACCATTCAATCCCTTCCAATCCACCCGGCCAAACGGGCCCTAAAGGCCCACCCAATCTGCCTCATGGAGAATACAGGATGCAGTTTCACCGTGAATGATGAAGGGTTGTAGATGTTGAATCAATGGCTATAAAAATTTCTTGGTACGTTCCTCTTAGCATGGAGATTGCAAGCAATGCATACCATGGCTTGTTAATAAAGCTTTCTATCGATATGTTTTGTAAGTATGTAGTCTCTTGATTTTGACTAGCGCATAAATGGTCAAATTTGGGGTGGGTTTAACCAAAACTAGAACCATCCAACATATGCTTGGGTCCGAATTTTAGACCCAACCCTTTTATTAAATGGGCGGGTCTAAGTTAAACCCCATCCAACATATTCATAAATAGGTTCAAGTCTAGTATGGGGAGATCCACCCAAACCCATTTATAAATGGATAAGATCTAATGAATCTAGTTAAGGAACATTCACATTTTGTACTATCTCAGTGGAAGAACTTCCTGCAAAAGCATTTCACATGCAAACCACATACATCCTAATTCACTAATCTCATCATATTCATAGCGTTGTTTTGAATTCTGTGGTGCCTTGTATATTCAACTAGACATATGGTGAATTTCTCATTTTTTTCATGTTATTTGTTAAGGCATGCAAGCATTTTTACAAATCAGGTATGAGTTTGGTAGAGAGCTATCTACCCAAACTCATTTATAAATGGGTCAGGTCTAACGAGTCTAGTTAAGGGATACTCACACCTGAACTATCCCATCACATGAACTTCCTACAAAAGCCTTTCACATGGAATCCATGTACATCCTAATTCACTAATCTCATCATCTTAGGAGCATTATTTTGAATTTTGTGGTGCCTCGTAGACTCAACTAGGCATAAGGTGGATTTCTCATTTTTCCATGTTACTTGTTAAGGCATGCAAGCAGTTTTATTGGATTTAAAATCGGGTATGAATTTGGTAGAGAGATATCCACCCAAACTCATTTATAAATGGGTCAGGTCTAATAAGTCTAGTTAAGGGATATTCACACCCTGAACTATCCAATCACATGAACTTCCTACAAAAGCCTTTCACATGCAATCCACATACATCATAATTTACTGATCCCATCATCTTCGGAGCATCATTTTGAATTTTGTGGTATCTCGTATACTCATAGGGTGGATTTCTCATTTTTTCATGTTACTTGTCAAGGTATGCAATCATTTTTACCAAGTTTAAAATTGGGTCTAGATGAATCTAGGCTTGGATGGGTTCCTTGCAACATAGACCAACCCACTTATTGAATGGATTGGAGTCGGATCAGGTTGAGTTGATAATAATATAAAGGAAACCAGATCCAGGCCGGTTTAGCAATTGGGTCTACTCTTTGACCCAAACCCATGCCATTTAACAAACCAATCAGGTACCAGAACTCCTTCGGGTTCATTGACTCATTTACAGCCTTAATGTTGATCATTCGTGGTGAAGATCCAGCTAATTCCCTTAGTAGCTTTCCAATTAAGTTTTTAAAATTGTTTTTTATTGTTATTAATATTATAAAAGTTATTTATTTTCTATTATAGGTTTTCAACTGTTTGAATCAAGGATCTGGAAGTGAATGGTGTTTTCAAATCATGATGGGCCATTTCTTTCTGGGGCGCTGTAGATCCGACCGTTAGGATGCTGGATTAGAAGCCTACTAGAATCCATCCATAGCTTAAAAGACCGATGGCAACAAAAAATAAAGTAAAATTACGGATGGCTATGATCATTCCATTGCATGAATTTTCCTTCAGGGTAGCCCTTGAAATGTGTTCTTAACTTAATGGATGGTTCGGATCCAATGATCGGAGCGTTCAACAACTAAAGGACTTAAAGAACATCTTGACACAATTACATCTGCTGCATAACTTCTCTTATACATTCTCCAAAATTCAGGGTGGTGGCCCACACCATAAAAAGCTGCGAGAATGCACAAATACCACCAGATTAAGTGGTGGGGTACACCTGATAATTGGTTTAAGCTGATTTTTAGGGTGTCTCATCAACTTTCAGATGGGTTGGATGCCATACCCATACCAAACAGAGCTGGGCATTGAGATGAGTTGAACCGAGTTAGAGATGACCCGGCTCAATCTGATTTTGAAATAAGCTTGACCCGGTCTCAACCCGACTCGGTACCGAGTCCAATATGCCTAATCCAATCTAAGTCCGGGTGTAACATGGACTAATCCGAACCAAGTCCGACCTGGTTACAAATACCGAGTCAAGTGAGGTGCAGCGGGTATCAAGAGCTAAAATCACAACTCAAAACCTAAATGCACTTGCTAGAATTGTAGTCTTTCAATCAACTACACAGCATCTAATATGAAATGTCATGGTTTGGTTTTTTTTTTTTTTTTAATAAATATATATGTACGAGTTTGAGTTTCCGATCGAGTCGAGTTACTGAGTGACTCGAACTCAACTTAGTTTGTGTTCGGATTGGACGAAGTCAACTCGGTTTGGATCGACTCACCCACTCGGTTCAGATCGAGTTAGATCTAAACGAGTCGGACGAGTCGAGTTTACCCAGTCGAGTCATCCCGTGCCCAACTCTAATACCAAATAGATCCCACCATTGGAACTGGATTTTTTGGGATGATTTTACGTTGCTTTCTTTATTGTGGCCCACCTAATCTGTCGATTCATCTGATTTTTGAGATGGGCATACATCATGGTGGGCCACATATTTGGAACGGGTTGGATGTCGTACACACTCTATGTGAACACCACAATTGCCTGCTACAACCATTAATAACAGCCACACTAGTGCCATGTGATGGATCATGAAATATGGCAGCTTTTACTATAAGATTCTTTTGATAGAAATCCATGTGATCGGGTGGCCATCATTGCTTGTCGTGGTCCATGTTGCATTTGATGGCCCACTACATTGAAATTTTTAGGTGGGAGTACATATCACTCACCTGCTGAGTCGTTGTCACTCAACGTATCCGAGGCATTGCCCTGTGTTTGTTGATCCTAATCCATCCGAATGCGACTCCTTTGTTACACACGGCCTGTGGCCCACCTACCGTATGATCATGTCCCCACGTGTCATTCTATCAGTACGTGGGGAAAAACCTGATGTATCATGGGAGTACATTCTATATGAGACAATCATGCAATTTCAGCCATTGATCTTGATTTTTATATATGTTACTGAATCTGGTTTCTGCAAGTAGGGCTAATGATTAAGAGATCCAGACCGTTGGTCTGTTGCGTGCTGCTGTGGATAGAATAACTCCAAGTAGGGCCAACTAAAGTTGCCGACGTACGGTTTAGAATAACAATTTAGGGAAGGTACTGTCGTACCCTATTTCTGCAGTCCTAGTTACAGCTAATGAGAGAGCGATGCACGAGAGAGGTGTACGAAAAAAAGTTTTAGATATTTGAAGTGCTTTTTACGGAATAGCTGGTAGAGAATTAATACCACACGGTCGTCATGGGATGACCGACGGAAACAATGCATTGGATGACGAACGAGTATCAACTGAATAAAGTAGAGTCTAGTCCATGGAGGAGAAATAACCCGGAAGAAGAAACATATAAAAAAAGATATGAAAATATTTATAAAAAGAGTATAATAATATAAATCTATAAACAAGAGAGAAAATCCATCAGGAAAAGGAACCCAACAAAAGAAAAAAAAATAAAATCTAATACCGATCAAAATTTATCTTTATCTAATTTATCATAGGCGTAATAATAATCTAGTAATGGTAATTTTTAATTCTTAGTTGTAATATAAGTATATACTATTATGTTGGATTTAATCTTTATCCAATATTAAATAGTTATTACCAGAGATGCATTTTTGTAGTTACTCTCATAAACTGATTGTGCATTTTTTCTTTTATTTGATTAAACTGGTATTGGAAAAAGTCCTTAGGAAAGGCAAAACGTAACCCAACTTTTGAGGAAGAACCCTACCTTTTGACGGTTATTTGCTTATTACAGGATTCTATGAGTGGTTGAATAATTAAATGATAGATCTTCAGAAACTGATCATATGCGTCCACATCAGATGTATCTACCTATTTCAATGCTTGGAATTAAAAAATATAATTCAATTTAAATTGAGTCGCTTTGTCGATTTTGACAAGTCCACGTACACACACATGACATAATACAAACTACGCACGTTCAACTAAAAAGAAATGTCACCGAATTAGTGGCCAAGATCATCAAATCTACTGTATTTTTCTCACATGGTCCACTCAAAGTACCATGCAATGGACTAATGGCCGAAAGTGGACTATGTGGTGCCCCTTGAAACATGTAATTAGGCTCCTTTACTTCAAAGTTGGTATCCACGGGCTTAGTATTTTGGCACAAAAGGGAGTATGGAAAATATTTTAGTCACAAAAATTATAGAGGCCACCATAATGTAGATGTCATATCCATGCCGTTCATCCATTTCATCAGATCATTTAAGGTAAGAGCTCAAAGATCCAAAGTTCAAGTGATCCACACCACATTAAACAGTGGGAATCAAGCGCCTACTGTTGATAACTCATTGATGGCCACAAAAGTTTTCGATCAAGCTTATTTTTATGTTTTCCTTTTATTCATGTATATATGACCTTATGGACAGGTTGGATGACAAATAAACATCAGTAGGCTCTAGCAAAGTTTTCATTTTCAACAGTTGAGGTCCATTATGATCACTTTTTCATGGTGTGGTTTACTTGAGCTTTGTATTTGCTTATCTTTGGATTCATGCCCAAAAAAATAAACTCGTTCCAAATAAATGAACGACATGGATATAACATATTTATCGTGGTGGGCTCCACAATTTTTGATCACATAGAAATATATGAAATCCACATGGGATTCGCCCAGTTTCCCAGGCAATGATTCCTTACTTCAAGGAAACAAAGATGAGAAATAATGATAACCAATTTACAGCCATTTACAGTGGAATTAGAAAAATCAAACAAGCCTTAGAATATCTAAACAGGAGCCAAAGATCTCCCACCTTATGCTTAGAGAAGATATTCTTATCTTTTCAAAACCTTCCATTTTTAATTGTTCTAAGTTGGACAGCCTCTTACTACTAAGCAGGTAATAGGTAAATTTTGAGAAATTCTGCAACATAAACTGGGACTAGTAATGGTAAATTGAGAGATATTCTTTTACTTATAAATTTTTCTATTTGCAGTAAAAGCAGTCCCGAGGTTGACAAGACCGTTCCAGCCATGCAGGACCCCGCCACAAAGACTAAATGTGAAAAGGGACATGAATTGCTTGCTATCAGCCTTTGACAGGAACTTCTGACAATGGAAAGCTAGGTGGGCCCATCATAATGTTTGTGTGAAATCCACTTAATTCATATGTTTTACCGCATCATGTTACTATATGGCTCAAAAGTAAGTAAAATCCATAGGATACAGTGAGTATTGAACATTCACCGTTGAAACATTTCCGAGGTATTGAAGTTCTGGCTCAGGCTTACGTCTTTGTGTTTTCATATCAATAGAGTAAGAATGACTTTATAAACGGTATGAATGGCTTTGAATGGCTCATAAATGTCATGGTGGACCCTTTGGAGGTTTCGATTGTAGGCATTGTTCTACTGATTTTTTCCTATAGTGGTGTAATTGAGTTTTAAATCTACCTCATTGTAGGCCCATGTCCTAGCCTGATCCACGGAACATATGTATATAGTGGATTGCTTACAAACATCACAATAAGCAATGGGAAGGCTTGCTACACTTTTAAAAGAAGAAACTACAAATCAACAACATTAATTTACCAGGAATGAATGAATTGCATTCTAAGCTTTGTAAATATCCTTTTTGCTTTTCCCTCTTGACTGTGTGTTGTTGCTTTGTTATGAATAAGAGAGCACCCGGTGTATATCAAAATATGATAACTGTAGGCCAAAGTTTAGTGGGCCACTGCATTGTCCATGTCGTTTGGCTAGCTCATGCTAGATTGTGTACACAAATGAAGTATATCCAAAACTAAAGTGGGCCACACGACACGAAAACATCCATGTCTAGACCTTTTTAGACTGTGTAAACTGTTCACAAGTTATTCACACTTGGATGGATAGAAAAACACGATTATTAGCCCGATTCAAAGCTTTTGTTAGCCTTAGAAAGGATCTACCTCATTTTTTAGCTCATGCCCTAAGATGATCTCGCCAAATGAATGGACAGTATGTAGTATGGATATAACACACGCGTCATGGCGGGACCCATAGAACTAGGTGACGTAAATGGACGTAGATTAGCTAATATGTCACCAGGTTCTGTGAGACCCACCAGGATGTATGTATTGTATCCACACCATCCATCCATTTGGATATATTAGTTTAGGGCATGAACCAAAAATGAGTCAGATCCAAAGCTCGAGTGGACCCCATCACAGAAAGCAGCGGAAAGAGTGGCGCCCACCATTAAAACTTTTTAAGTGTCACAAAAGTTTTCGATTAAGCTTAAATTTACGTTTTTCCTTATTTTATGTCTGTCTTAAGTTATGAGCGCGTTGGATCTCGGATAAACATCATAATGGACCTTAAGAAGGTTTCAACGATGGGCGTTACTCTTTCCACTGTTTTATGTGGTGGGTCCATTTCAGATTTTGATCTAACTCATTCTTTGTCTAATGACTTAAAATGATCTCTCCAAATGGATGGATGGTGTGGGTACAACACATACATCGTGATGGGTCCCATATAGCTTTGTTACGTCACTTTCGTAGCGACTCTCGCTGCTCAAACTTGTCATGGTCTAATCCGCGTCCGACGTAAACAATGCGGAAGCGGATTGCTAGTGTACTTGACATCAGGTATATAGCTGCTGTATTAGCGCCAATAAATTTTGTGATCTTATAATGAGGTATGTGTTATATCCAAACCATCCATCTATTTGGTGAGCTCGTCTTAAGGTTTAAGATGAAAAATAAGACAGATTTAACTATCAAGTGGACCACACTGAAAAAACCAGTGTGAGATTGAACGTATGCCATTAAAACCCTTTTTGAGATCATAGAAGTTTTGGATCAATATGAATTATTTTTTTCCTCTTCATTCAGGTATTTGTGACCTTTTGAACAGATTGGATGTAAAATAAACGTTATGGTGGGCCCTACAAATTTTTTAAATTTGAAAATCATTATCTCCATTGCTATCTATGGTGTGGTCTATCGAACTTTGGATATGATTTATTTTTTGGATAATACTCTAAAATAATCTCTAAAAACAGATGAACGGTGTAAATATACTAAATACATTACTGCGGGTCATGTAACTTTAATCTCCTTTGAATCTTTCGTCCTACTCGGAGCTCGAGGGCCGTCAGTGCTCGTCTTTACACGACATGTACGCTATACATAGCCCTTACACCAGCCAATCCGCTTCCCTGGATGTGGGGTTACGTCCTGGTTGTCAGACAGGTCGGCGTGGGCCCACCTGTGGGCTTTCAAAGGAACGGTGGCCCACAAAGCGTACGCAGCATTTTAAGAGTCGTCTAACGTGACGTGGAGAAAGCTGGCCGTCTGCTTCTTTTCCTGGTCGTTGACTGCCCACGCACATAAAGCGGCAAGTAGCTTCACTGGTGTAAGCATGTAACTTCCGCTGCAGAGATTGAAATCCTCCGTAACGCCTGTTTTACGCAGTTGGTAAGAAAACTAAGTCTGTGGGACCTATCATGGTGTATATACAAAATCTACTCCGTCTATCAGGTTATAAACTCTATGTTAGGCCATATGGTAAAATATTATATAGGTCAAAAACTCATATAGGCCACACCACATGGAAAAATGCAAAAGATTCCAATCATAGGCTTATCTGTGGGCCCTCCATGGTGTATATATTTAATCAAACCCGTTAATAAGGTGTAAATAACATGGATGAATATAATGTACAAAAATCAGCCTGATAAATATCCCAGGAAGGCTACACCGTGAGTAAATTTACAATTTTCTTGTTGGGGTTGCCCTTTATGTCATTTATCTGTCTTTATTGTCGGTATTTGCAGTCAAAGTAATGGATCAAACCTAATGAATGGATAGGATTTTCTTTATATGTCTATATTAAATGTGAATATATATGTATGTATATGTTAGGGGGAAAAGGTACAAATAGAAGCTTCACATTGAGTGACGGTCAAAAATGAAAATATCAAAAGTTGTCTACAATCCACGGTTAGGATTATTCAAGAAGTCTGATTTTGGGAGTGTGACTTAGATACGGTGGGTTTCACAATTTAGTCGGTTCATTATTGAGTTAATGCATGCCATGTGCGCAACTTCTGGGTGCATGAGTATCAATCTCCATACACGGCCAGAGTATCAAGAAACACCGGTTTCCGTTTTTTAGTGAGGAGACATCGGAGCGTGGTCCATCCATAGTACAGTCCCAGAAAACCAACGGTCTGGATCATCGGCTTCGCTTGTACAAATCACAAACTTAAAACCAAAGGTGTAGATACTTGTTTTTTAGGGTCCCGTTGATCCTCCTTTGGAGCAATTGTACTGGACCAGAATCCTCTTGAACACCTTTTTATGCTGCACGTGTAAACATACAGGCTTGTCGGGTCCACCTGTGTAAAATCCACTCCGTCCATCAGGTTCTATGCCCGATTACAGATACAAGGCAAATATCGGCAAGATTCACAACTTCGGTGGGCCACACCATAAGGAACAGTGGGTTTGGGATGCTAAACATTGGATTTGAGTGTGGGACCACCACAGTATGTATCTTTCATCAAACCCGTTAATCAGGTGTGACTCACATTAATGAAGTGAAGATACAAAAATCAGACTGGTCCATGTACCAGGCGGGCCACCACACCATGTAACTTACATGTTTTAGTAGCCGTACGTTGTTCCGTTGGTTTGGCCATCAGAGTCTTTAAGGGGATATATATATTTTTAAACGTGCCATTTAAATGATGGTTCTTACCTTTTAAGGGATGGTGTGGATTTAGATGTACAATGCAATGGGCCCACAGAGCTTGGGTCCCATTGTAATCCAATGGATGGTGCACATGTGGGCCATGGTTGGTGGACACGGATTGCATATGACATCGCCATAGTGACTCGCTACTAGACGGTGCTCTGTGGCCCCTATCATATGATGTATGTGTTTGTAACGTTATGGATTTTCATAGTTTTGGATTTCTAAAAGTTTTTGAATTATTATTTTTATATAATTAACTTATATTATTATTTATTGGTCATTAATATTTAATGTTATTTTATACACGAGTGGTATCAATAAAAAACCGCACAAATCTAATTAATCAACTATAGGAAGCTAATAAATTAAGTCGATTACTTAAACACCGAGTTTAGCCACATGATTTGCTCACACAAAGCCTAAATCTACTCGACCTATTGTTAATTAGTCAAGACAATTACAACTAAATAAAGATCTATTAAAATCCGAGATAATTAGCAGTTAGATCTTAATTAACAAACTAAAGTGACCCGTATCCTTTTAGCCTAAGAACTGACGGTTTATAATGATTATAATTGAATCGTTATTTTCGCTAGTTACGAATAGGGCACATTATGAACTTAGCTAATTCAAACTCTTATAATTGTGCACGAGAAATCTCGCTACTCAATTCATTCCATAAATATCATGATTATCCAAACAAGCTCTAGAATATGTGTTAGTGGATCACTAAACATGAAACAATAGAAATATGTTCATCTTGGAGGGTTTGACATCCATCGTGGGACATGGAGCTGAAATCGTGTATCGAATTGTTCAACTTAGACTCGCAAGTCGAGTGCTTGGGTTATGCCAATATCTTATATGAAAATATGGAACTTAAGTGAAATAAGTTCATTTATTCTTTCACAAAGTTGTAACTTTCGGATCGTCAATTTACGACCACAGTCGGAGTACTAACAAAAGATATTTTTCCAAGCATATCCGTATAGCCGTGCCCCAATCGACTATCGGTGATCATTGAATAGACTTCTAATCATATACGTTGATCAGCGCATCTAAATGGCGGGCCGATCATATCCATATGGAGATCATCATTAGAGCTAACTACTTGTAACATTCTGGATTTTGACTGTTTTGGATTTTCAAAAAAATCCTTGAATTTTTTTTTCGTGTAACTAATTTATAATATCACTTAATGACCATTAGCACTCAATGTTAGTATATACAGGGATGAAACCAGTAAAGAACCGCACAAGTTAAATCAATCAACCGTAGGAAGCCAACGAATCCGTCCGATCACTTGAACATCAGGTGTAGCCCCATGATTTACTCACATAGGACCCAAATCTAATCGACCCATCGTTAACTAATCAAGACAATCATGACTACATTAAAAGATCTAACCGGGGCCGAATCAGATAAGGCTCTGATATTGACTAATAAACTAAATCAACCCCGTTACTCTTTTAGCCTAAAACCAACGGTTTGAAGTAATCATGACTAAATCTCCACTTTCACTAGTTATAAATAAGCCACACTATGAACATAGTTAATCCAAACCCTAATCATCGCCCACGAGAAATCTCAATACCTAATTAATTTCAGAAATGCTCCGATTTTCCAAACAAGCTCTAGATTATTCGTTGGTGAGCCACTAGTTACAAAATTATAAAGTAATGTCCGTCTTACTGGGCTTGACGTCCATCGCAAGAGTCGGACCTGGGAACAGTCCAAAACTGCTCAACTTAAGCCAAAAGACGAGTGCATGAGAAGTGCAAATACCCTGAAGGAAGAAGCTGAAACTTAAGTAAATTGGGTTGTCCACTATTATGCAAAGTTGAGAGTTTCGGACCGTCAGTTTGCGACCAAACTTTACATGTGGAGTAAGGATATTTTCTTGCTCATATCCGTATAGTCGCGGCCCCGATTGACCATCGGTGACTGTTAAACAGACTTCCAATCATATCTGTTGATTGACACATCCAAATGGCGGGCTGAACGTTTCCATATGTAGATCATTATTAGGGCTAACTATCCTATGGTGTATATCGATTTGTACACTCCATAGTGGGCCGTATACGCTGAAAAAACCCTCCCATAGGCTAGTATAGTAAAAACCCAACACTTGGGGCCATTTGCACCAAATCTGACATTATAAAAGGAGCTTCTTTTGGGCACCCCTCTTTCCATACGATTTTGCCCTAGAAAAAAAGGAAAGAGAGAAGAAAGAAAATGGAGAAAGAAGAAAGGAAGAAGAGAGGAAGGGAGAGTGAAGAAGAGGGAAGGTAGGTCATAGCTTTAGTGGGGCCCAAAGGAGACCGATTCTTGCAACTCCTCACCTCTTCCTCAACAAATCCTTCACCCACAACCGGAAGAGCCCCTCTCCACCAATTAAGTAGGTAAACCCTCATCTCTTAGAAATCCCTCATGTTGAGGGTGGATTCACATGGGATTCTAACATGCAAATACATTGTCTTCGGATTCCGACCGATCGACACCGAGTTCGGCGTTCTTAGGTCGTTTTTCAAGTCTTCAACGATCCATAGGTGCGGACTATTATTTTTAAGTGGCCTAACACTAATTTTATTACGAATCTAATGATTTTGATTGCTTGGATGATGTATTTGAAGAATTTAGAGGAAACCTAGGAAAGACCTTACCCTTAATCCTTTTAATTTACATAGAATAGTTAGGGACTGTTTGTTGCCTCTCACATGATTTGTTATAAATGGATGATTACATGTTCATGGCTTGTTTGGTTCCTATATGATGTTGCCTTTTGGTATGTATGATTCATAAACTCTTGTGTAATTTAGTTCTATGAGATATATGAAATGCTTAGCTTCCTCACTAACCCGCACACCACACATACACCTTTGTTTCATAATATTGTTAGCTTGCTTTGTAAGAAAAATCTGAATTGTGTGTTAGGAAATATGGATGCATGGTATTGCTTATGTTAGTTGATGACCCTGACCGTTCGCACGTTGTGGATTACCATCAAACCCTTGGGTTGGTCAGGAACATGAGGAGAGTGTAGGTGGTCCCGTTGGTAGGACTACCCTGAGATTAAACCCGTGGATTTGGACGAGTGTATATGGGCGGCAGTAGTTCAACTACATGGATCGCTCGTATCCGATGTCGTCTGTCACATACTCGCCTGAATTCATATGACCTAGTCTACTTACTGACCAACTTTATTTATTAACCCTGTTTGCTCACATATGTATGGAACCTGGAACACCTCATAACCATTGTAGCCCATTGATAACCAATTGGAGCCGATCCATCGACTCATGAGCCGGACATGGTGGAATTGGACACTGTGGCCGAGCTGTCGGCCTACGCTGGGGTGACGAGCCTTCCCATAGTGACTGCGAGCGATCCCTTTTCTTAGCACTCCCCATGTGTTTGAAGTCGGGGATGTGATACCCTATGGGATTAAGGATCGCGGAGCCCTAGCCTCGTACGTTGAGGGGCCTGGGCTCCACAACTAGTTGTGGGCATTGATACGTGGGGTGTACTAATTTTTCCAATATGCTGGATGAACGGAATTAACTAAATACTCTGTTAACATTATTCATGCATCGCACTAGTTAGGGTAGCGACTGGGCAGTCGAGGTCGCAATGAGAGAGTGTTGGTCATACACGATCGTTAGACGGAGTCGCTCGAGGGAGTGTTGTTGTGAGGGCATGCATCATATCATTATACATACACATGCATTAACAAGATTAGTTAGTTTTTATGAATGTATTGCCTTTCATTAAATCCATAATTTAATTGACGCCTGTTATAACTTAAGACTAATAGCACCCACTGAGTTGATCACTCACTCCCACTCTAGGATGGTGTTTTAAAACACCAACCAGACTCTTCAGTAGCTATAGGTGACGATGAGTTCGAGGAGCCGAGCGGCGCTAGCATTAACGAGGAGGATGAGCTGTCCTACTTCCAGCTGATAGGCGGCTCATCATAGACTTTTGCTACCTATTTTGGATTGCTGAGTGGCGGACTCAGCACACTATTCTTTTGGACTTGTCATTTTTTTGTGATTTTGTTGGGCAACACCTTGAGCGACCCATTTACATTATTTGGACTTATATATATTTGACCTATTTCATTTCAGTAGACTAGTTGTGATTGTGTTTTATGTTCCAAGAAATTCTATACTACGTATTTAAACCTGATTGAACAGAAATTAGTAAAAAAAAAAATCAGAATAAGTGATACCCGGGAACTTGGGAGTCGAGTGTATGCATGACCCCCAATTTCTAGGGTGTTACACTATTATACGGTGTATATTGATATGTACACCCCGTAGTAAGCCCTAGAAGTTAGAAAATTCCTCTCATAGGGCTAGTATAATGAAAACCTAGCCCTTACGGCCATTTGCATAATTTATAGAACTATATAAGGCCTTTAATTGGGCACCCCATCTCTCCATACGAATTTTTGTCCAAAAAGGAAAAAAAAAAGAGAGACGAAGGGGGATTTTGGGTGTTCCTGATGGATTCCATTCGATCAAGCCATAACTTTGACCGTTCTTTTACATCGAATCCATCCTACTAACAATCGGGAGGTAAGAAACAAACCCTACTTCTCAACTTAGGCTTGTCTACATTGAATTGCATAAATCTTACCTAGTTGCTTTAAAATTGGTGTAGGAATTGCTTTTCTCCAAATTCTTAACCTTAGGAGCTTAAAATCGAAGATTTATTTTTAAAGGTGCGGACCATTATGCATAGGTTTCTATTTATCGACCCTTGAGGGTCTCAGTTAACAATGTCTTATGTTGAATGAGTTGTAATAGCTAGCACGTTTATATTTTATGTTTGATTGTATTATGTGTCATTGGTTATTTATGGATGCCTACATGTTTGATAAAACACTCATGTGATTAAAAGTGTTAATCTAATGATCCTCACATGTTTGATTAAATGCTCAATTGAATGTGTTGATTTGTTGATATTCACTTATTTGATTAAATGTTCTACTGAATGTATTACTCTATTGAAACTCATATGTTTGATAAAATGCTTATGTGGTTGTGTAATTGAATTTATATTGACGGCATGATGAATTGTTAAGTTTGTAGTAATACGTAGGTTACTTATAATGTTGTGTCAGTTGGCTAACTGCCAGAATTAAAGGAGTGACTCGAATTGGGACGGCCACCCTAGGCTTGTTCGATCGACCCGGGTTGAACACGGACGACCGACGGTAGCTGGACTATACGGGATGCTTGCACCTAATGCCAATTGTGTCGTGGTTCTCCTAAATCAATCAAATTAGTCCACTAGCCGACTGATAATGTATGTTCATAATGTATGACACGACTTAATGGAATTTAAGATACCTCGTTCCCAATAGATGAGTCCATTCATAGCCATTACTGCGATACGATCCTCCTAAGACTCATGAGTCGGACATGGTGGTATGAGACACCTTGTCTGAGATGTTGGCTTACGCTGGGGTAATGAGCCTCCCCGTAGTGACCAATGATCACTAATGAAGGTGACATATTATTGTTTGAACGGCCCCCGTCAAATTATCCGACCGATTGTTTCGTGCTAGAGTACCGTTCGAGCGACCTGAGTGTGAATGGAATTGGGTGATGAGCCTTTTCCTTTGTAGTGGTTTGGTTTTATGTGATAAGCTCGCATTGCAGAACTGAGTGATCATACTTGGTGTTTGAGTGACAACTTATATCGGGTTGATCCTCATACATTTAGTTATCATGCCGTATCTTTGAAATAATTGATTGGTGAGATAAACGGGTAATACCTAAAGTTGGATCAAGGGACACTGATAAGGAGTCGTTACGTATGGCAACAAGCCACGTGATCCAGATAAGGACTCGTGAAATAACGTTGATATCCTAACTTCGCCAATATGCTGATGAATAGAACTTAATAATTACTCGGCTAACTACGCATTAATCGCATTGCATTAGATAAGATGTGACGATTTGGCGTTGGAGTCGCGTGATGAGGGAGTGTTGGTATTTGTGAAATATGTGTTGAAGTCGCGTGTGAGGGAGTGTTGGATTGAAAGGTGCATGCATCATTTCATAATCTCATTCATACATTTAACGAGAGTATTTAGGAAATGCTTGACGTCTTGCTTATCATTAACTGTGCTGATTGAGTCGATAACATGTGTAACTTAGTACTAATGAAACCACTGAGTTAACTACTCACTCCCACGTAGGATAGTGTTTTAAAACACCAACCAGATAATATTATTGATACAGATACTAGCGAGGCCTTTAACGGATAGGCATGGATCGACTTATACTTTCCTCGTGATGCCTTATGAGCGTCGGACGAAGCTGGAAGTCCTTTCGTTTACTTAATTTTGTGCATGTATATGTTAAAGTTGTGCTTTATATGTAAATTTTATTGTATGTTCATTGTGGCTTGTATAATCCTCATTTTGGGCGACCATCACTATCGGAACTATATTTTACTCTTAACCTTATATTTATTGATTTTTGTTATCTCTGCCTCGCTTTAATTTTGTTAAGTTAAATTGCGTAACTTTGATTATTTATGTGTGAAATAAATTTGAATCTGAATGACGACACAGGTGCAATTTATTAAGTTGACTCCTGAAAACTCGGGACCGGAGTCTATCTACTCAGGTGTCGATTTTCGAGGCGTTACAGTGTTTTATCAGCACTGTTCATTCATTGTGGTAGTTCATTCTAACGCATGAGCCAGAAATAAAGTCGATTCAAATCTCATGAAGATCATAACATAGGAAACAATTGTAACTGAATGCCCATTGTTAAAAATATTTAATTGGCCATGAAAGTTTTGGATCAAGCTTATATTTGTGTTTTGCCTTTTATCAAGGTATGAGTGACCTGACCAACAAGTAGGAGCCCTGTGAAATTTTCAACGGTGGATGTTTAATCACCATTGTTTGGTTCACTTAGATTTGGATCTATCTCATTTTTGAGCTTATCCTTAAAGTATTGATCTAAAATAGATGAATGATGTGAATAAACACATACATCATGGTGCAGAACACAGAGAATCATCCAGTAGCATCATACAACTTGTCCTTGGAAATACCGAAAACTAAAATTAATTATTTTCGTTTCACAAGGCAGAATCAATCAGATGATGTATTAACAGTATTCTAAAATGGAGATGCAATCCAGAGGATCTGATGGATGAGGAGAGACGTGAGTTTGAGATGATGGAATTTGGACCGGAATGGTCCAGTTTATATAGGCACCAGGGAGTAGACCGTTGCTAAGTGGCCATTAATGGTTCAGAACGTTTAAAATATATTTTTGACGATTGATCAATAATTTCAGCCGTTTCTGGTCGTCGAATCAAAAGATCTGACTATTGGATCATCATGGTCTGTCCGTTTTTGGATCGTTGTTGCTTTCAAGGACTGTTATTCGTTTTCAGAAATGGCTGATCGTTTTGGCGCCGACCATTTTCAGTCGCCTATAAAGCCTTGCTTATTTTAGATCTATTGCACCTAGGCTCATACTACACCATTAGCACCGTTCGCATAAGGTTGCGAGGGAGCGACCACTCTGAAGTGCAAAGTGCGCTAAGTAGTGCTAGTACAGCCACACTGCCTACGCCCTTGCCCAAGCGTGCATGTACATGCGTGGGTTATAGTGCATGCAACCCGAGTGTCTCATCTCCAAAGTTCCAAGTAAGAATATTAAACACACCTCCACATATAAACCCTAAATCTTTTCTTATCATTTTGGACGGCGTGGGATAAAACACACATCGCACTTTTTCATTCGAAAATTTCAAAACATTTTGACGACAAAATCAAAATTTTGAAATTTTTGAATATTTGAAATTTTAAAAAACCACAAATCTCAACACCATCGTTGGTTGGTTCACACGCCAAAAATAGATAGATTGCCTGCCAGTCTGACTGTAGGAATGTAAGCTAGGTGGGGCCTGCTGTGATGTTCCAACTCATTTTAAGACATGAGCAAAAAAAAAAAAGCGGATCCAAAACTCAAGTGACATGCCATAAGAAAAGGTGGTGAGGAAAATATCCTTCTCTAAAGCCTTTCTGAGGTCCATCCAACTATGTATATGTCGTCTAAGCCATTCGTGATGTCATCCTATTGGGATGAACTAAAAACACAAAAACATTATCCTGATCTATAACTTTGGGAAGCCTGAAAATGTTTTGATGGTGGTCATTTAATCTTCACTTTTTCTCGATGTATGGCCCATTTTAGTTTTTAAGCAGCATTATATTTGGGCTCACATCATAATATGAGCTGTAAAACCTGCTGGATAAGTTAAATTTCTCATACACATAGGTAGTGGTAAGTTATCCGTGGGTTATCCTACACTTCGAAAAGGTAAAAGTAAAGAGTCGGAACGTTAGATTTTAATAGGAAAATATCGTACACTTAAAAAAAAAAGTTAAGTAAAGAGAGGAATTTTGATTTTAATAGGAAAATAGTACCTCCCAGTACTTATAACTGAGGAAGCAGGCTAGATGCAGGCCCCTGTCTCACCCAAGATGGTGCAGCTCCAACTGTGGGGCCCACCTCGATGTATGTAATCTGATGGGTTTAACTGACAACATTTTTGTCCTTTTATTTCTTTCAATAGCCTACTCTCATGTCGGTTGAGAGTTAATGCAACAAAAAACTGCACCCTGCAATGACTACTTAGCATCCACTCCGTTCATCCATTATGATAATTCATGTTATTATACAGGCCCATTTGGGAGCGTGGATTCAAAACCCCCTGGATTTAGAACCCCTTGGATTTGAAATCATCCCATTGGGTTTGGCATCCTGGACCGAGAATCAACTTTAATCCAAAAGTAGCTATGCATGGTATATTTACATGGGTTTGAATTTAATTACTAAAGCAACTTTAATATCTCTAACTAGTGAACGGATATAATGTTTGCTACAATGGTTATAATAAGCCCATTGAAATATATACTTTACTTGAAAATGTTGAAATTTCAAGTCTTCGATGGGCCACAAACATAAGATCATGTTTGAGTGACTAACCAACGATTTTTAATTGTTAATTTAAATGGACAATGTTTGGATGACACTGATCATTGTATTAAAGTAATTATAGTGATGCAATTGATAATCTAGTTGTTTTGGAATATCATTAGTTGGCCACGTGCCCAATGGTAAGCTATGTGCCCAATAGTCTAGTGACACACATACCATGCAATGCAACTCTTGGAAGGATTTTAGATTCCCACGGTGGATTTGAGACCCTTGTAAGATATATATATATATATATATATATATATATATATATATATATATATATATATATATATATATATATATATATAAAAAGAGTGGGGGACCGGATACTCAGATGGGGCACATAGTAGAAAACATGTGGTATTATGATCCCCACCATTCAAACCATCATGGGCCAATAGTGTTCATACGCCATCTAACTTGTTCACAAGATCAATCCCAGCGAAATGAATGGATAAAAAGGCTATCCAAAAGTTTTGGAGGCACTACCATAAAGGTATTAATAATGGGCATTCTATATCTTCTATTTACTATGTTTTGGCCCACTTGAGTTTTGAATTTGATTGATTTTTAAAATCATATTCTAACATGAACTTACCCAACTATGGTTGGTGGACAATCGTTGTCATAGAGAAGTTAAAGCCCCTAAGGAACTTTTGTCTTTGCTAGGGTTGTTAACGGGTCAAGCCTTGAGCCCTATTTTGAGATGTCTTGATGTGCCTATTCGATTTTTTACAATTACCATGACCTAGTGGGGCCTCACTCCCTTTCTTCCTCTACCTCTCTGGCATGGACCCACGTAGTGCAACTTGGCTAAGACCACAGAACCAATGATGTGGGTGGGACATTGACCATAGGGCTCCCCTTGAGCATGCATTGTATATTCAACTTATTTTAGGGTGTGGTCCCTAAAATGAAGAAGATACAAATTTAAGGTGGACCACATTACAAGAAACAATAGATATTGACCAGTTTTTTGTAGGCCATAAAAGTTTTGGATCGAGCTTATGTCTATTTTTAACAAGTCTGTTTGACTTTATTAGTAGTTAGGATGGTCAACAAACATTATGGAAGACCTTTGAAAGTTTTTAATAGTAGACGTTCAACGACCAATGTTTTATGTGGTGTGGTCCACCTAAATTTGTGTCTTCTTCATTTTTTGAGACCACATGGATAGAGCGGATATACAATGCATGCATTGAGGTGGGCCCCACGGTCAGGATTCTACCGACATTGATAGTTCCATGTCGTAGTTAAGTTGCGATCATGTTGTCTTCGCACGTAGCCCCCATGATTAAATGGCTATAATAGCCCACTTAAATGATTCTCGCAGTAGGTCAAGCATAGTGGGTCCACATGATGGATAGTTCAAATCAATAATCTAATCCTGAGCCCTTCGATTAACCTAGATATATAAATTTTGGACCTTTGTTATGCGTAATATGGCTAATATCTTATCATAGTAATTCTTAAGAGGCATTATAAGTTAAAAGTGATGTCATTATGGGGAGTGGATTAGGTGCAGTTGCAGCCTCACCCAAGACGGTGCGGCCCTTACCATGGGGCCCACCTTGATGTATGTATTCTATATTCAAGCCATCTATCCATTTTGTCAGATCATTTTTGTAACGCTCTAAATTTTGGGGGCCGAGTAGATAGGGATTTTTAACAATCCAGAATAACAAAAATTTAGGATGTTACAATTTTACATCATAGGTATAAAAATAAAACGGATCTAATTTTCACATGGACCATATTAGATTGTGGTGATTAACCATTAATGGGCCACAAAAGTTTTGTATCAAACAACAGAATTTTTAACAATTTCGAATAGCGAAAATTCAAGATGTCACAATTTTACATCATAAGTATAAAAATAAAATGAATCCAATTTTCACATAGACCATACTAGATTGTGGAGATTAACCATTAATGGGCCACAAAAGTTTTGTATCAAATAACATTATATATATATATATATATATATATATATATATATATATATATATATATATATATATATATATATATATATATATATATATGGGAAAAGGTACTATGCGCGCGACCTCACGGTTAGCTCCCGTGAGGTCGAGCTGTGTGGGCCCCACCGTGATGCGTGTCGACCATCAACACCGTGCATTTGATGGGTACCCTCTAAATTATGGGATATGCCAAAAATCAGCCGTATATGGAACTCAGGTGGGCCATACCATCTAAAATCATGTGAAACACCGTTAAAACATATAAAAGCACTTGGTGGGGCTCACCTGAGTTTTGAATGCTGCTGAAACTTGGTTCGAACCTTCATTCAAGTGGGACACACATAATGGATGGGGTAGATTTGCAAACCACATCTCGGTGGGCCCAAAAAACTGATTATGAATGTTTTAATGGTGCACGGCCCCTCCCCACTTCTATATGTGGTGTGGTCCACACAAGTCACGGATTGACTTGATTTTTGAGACCTAGGCCCACGATGGAATGGTGCATCTGATGGATGGGTTAGATGTTCGAAATGCATCACGGTGGGGCCCACACAGCTCAACCTCATGCGACGAATTCATGAGGTGGAGCGCATAGTACCTTTTCCTATATATAAAGGATTTTTAACAATCCAGAATAGCAAAAATTTAAGATGTTACACTTTTACATGATAAGTATAAAAATAAAATAGATCCAATTTTCACATGGACCATACTAGATTGTGATGATTAACCATTAATGGGCCACAAAAGTTTTGTATCAAACAGTAAAATTTTTAACAATCCCGAATAGCGAAAATTCAAGATGTTATGCTTTTACATCATAAGTATAAAAATAAAACGAATCCAATTTTCACATGGACCATACTAGATTGTGGAGATTAACCATTAATGGGCCACAAAAGTTTTGTATCAAACAGCATTTATATATATATATAAAGGATTTTTAACCATTCAGGATAGAGATAATTCAAGATGTTACAATTTTACATCATAAGTATAAAAATAAAACGGATCTAATTTTCACATGGACCATACTAGATTGTGGTGATTAACCATTAATGGGCCACAAAAGTTTGGTATCGAACAGAAATTTGTTTTTTTCCCCTTCATCCAGGTTTTTGCAACCTTGTTAACGGGTTGGATGGCATGTGACCCTTTAGAAAACATTAGGATATTTTAATGGTAGAATGTTCAATCACCATTGGTTCCTATAAGATGGTCCACCTGAGAGCTGAATCTTCATCATGTTTGGGTTCATGCACTGAAATGACACAGGATATAGAATACATGCAGGTGGGTCCCACGGTAAGGGTAGTATCCTTGGGTGAGGTGGGGGCCACGTCTAATCTTCTCCCATCAGTATGATGGACAACCCAAATCAAAAGTCAAATGTATGGTCCAGAAACGCCTGTCATCATCAACCATCAGATCCATCATGAATGAGAATGGACAAGTAGGAGGAATGAAGTGAAATAAATATCAACGCGGTTTGTGTGGGGTAGATTGAATTTGCTACGGGTGGGCCCACATTCCATTTAGTGGTCCGTACCGAATACATGAGAATAACCTTTTATCATTGTTGGTGTGAAATTTTAGTCCACTGTGGAACGTTTGCAAGAAGTGAAAGTGGCTTATAAAGCATTCCAATTTCATTGTTTTTCAAATTACTGAGGTGATTTGGGACGGGCAAGGATGCTGGGTGGGGCCCATGGAGATTATTTTGTGAAATCCACCCCGTCCATACGTTTTTAGAGCTCATTTTATGATGTTCGACCAAAAATTAGTTGTATACAATACTTAAGTGGGCCACACGAGAGTAAATAGTGGTAATTTAGTTATCACCGTTGAAGCATTCTTATGGCAATAAAGGTTCTGTATCGGTCTATAATTTCAGTTTTTTCACTTAATCCCATTTGGAATGACCTTATAAACGGTTTAGATAGCCTGTAAACATGAAGGTTGAGCCTAGGAAGGTTTCAACGGTGGAACTTTATTTCCCCAATTTTCCATCTTGTGTGACCCCCTTGAGTTTTGTATCCACCTCGTTTTTTGTCTCACTTCCTGAAATTAGCTCGAAAAGCGGATGGACGGAATGAATTTCTCACATACATTTCAGTGGGCCCCACCCAGCATCCTTGGGCAGGAAGTTCCCGCGAAAGGCTTTTGCAGGAAATCGGCGTCCGGTAATTTGGCTGGGGACCCAACACCAAGCCAGCTAGGTGGTGTCGATGCTACGTGGGCCTCATCATGATATATATGTGTTTATCCACACCGTGCATCTATTTTGCAAGCTTATTTTATTTGCCTTCCCACCTGTTCATAAAGTCATGTAACCCTAGATTAAGGGAAAACAGAAATATCAGCTTGATCCAAAACCTGCATTCAATACCCACCGTTTTCTGTGGTGCGGCTCACTTGAGATCTAGGCCTATCTAAATTTTTTTTTTCAGCTTGTGACCTAAAATGAGCAGAAAAATGAATAGGATATGGTCATGGTGGGGCCCACATAACCTTGAAACCAACTAGGTAGCTGGTGTTGGGGTCAGGAGCTAAACCGCATGCAGCGATCACATTCCAGCAAGCTTGCAGGAATTCAAAAGGGTGGACTAACACAATTACAAAGGAAGGTTTTCCTTTGTTTTTGTTTTTTTAATCGTCACATGGTTTCTTGTGTTCGAAGCATTTGAAAAAGTGTACTGTGGTGCCAAGCAGTGATTGACTTTTCTATAGTTTGTGCATGCTAAGTTGCTGGGGCTATCGTGGATGTGTGTGTCTTGTCCACTAAGTCCATCCATTTTTTTCAGCTCATTTTAGAGCATGATCCTGAAAATTGAAGTATATCTACAACTCAAGTGGACCACACTACGGGAAACAATAAAATAAATGACATCCACCATTGAAACCTTTTTAGGGCTCACATGGGCTCACGTTGATGTTTATTTGTCATCCAACACGTCCCAAAGGTTGGAAACATTGATGAAAGGTAAACATTAAAGAAGTTTTTAATGATAGGTGTTCAATTCGCATTGTTTTGTGTGGCGTTGTTAATTTGAGATTGGGATATGCTTTAATTTTGAGCTCATGTCTTAGAATAAGTTGGTAAAATATATAGATGGTGTGTGTACGACACATACATTATCTTGGCCCCTGCAGATTTTACTCCAGGACACTATGGTGGGTTGTCTGCCGAATGACTACAATGCAAGGATAGCGCATTAGAATCTATCGCATTGGTTGACACATTATTTCAAATAAAGCAATTTATTTTATAACTCATCTTATCAAGAAATAGTCAATCAAGGAATACTCTCTTTTAAGTGCACTATTTGTCTTTGATGCATCGATTTTTTTGAAGTACAGTTATTCTTAAATTCTTACAAACTCATAACACGATGTGATATTCATTCCATTTATTAGGGATTAACCCTTCTGAATATGCTTTGGCTAAAGAATTATGAAAGATTTGCTAATTATGCAAGACGTGCACGTTAAGCATGTGATATTGTCCTTTTTCTCTGCATTATTAATGACATGGGACCCACTTTACTGGTAGATCAACTCAATTATTGATGGGCCATGCTAGGGCTTCTCCAAACCTAGCTTGTCAACTAAAACCTAGGTGTGAACTCGGACCAAATCACCATCTAAGTGGGCCCCATGCACAAGCACTCAATCTAAAAACTACATTTAAGTCACTCTAAGCCAGGTTGCTTATGTAGGATGTTTAAGCATGGCTAGGATCAAGATCAAGCCCATTCTAACTTTCCACAACTCAAGTGAAGCCTTAGAGCTTGCACCTTTGTGCTCCGCCCAAAACTAGCCTAGAATAGTTCCTTTTTTTCTTACCAGGTTGAAAGAAAGTATTATAATGGACCAAGTCAATCTACACGGTTGATTTTTAGATGGTCAGGACCAAGTCAATTTACACTGTTGATTTTTAGATGGTCTACAATTTTATCATTTAAAAGCTTGTGTTTTCAATGCATTTCATGATATTTTAGTTATTGTTTAAAGAGGACTATTGTTTGGATTAAGTCAAGGACAAAGATTCTTAAAAATTGCCTAAAAATTCACATGTGGACTGAACTAAGTGAGGCTTAGGTACAAATCACAACTGCCAATGGACCCATATGACTAATTAAAACATCTGGGCCTTGAGCAACCTGAGGCCCACCCATTCCCAGTCTTTAGGATTGTTTGGAATGTTACGATGGTCAAAGAGACTTCCATGGACCGTTCATCACTGGTGTGGGCCATTCAATAAACCATACGAACGTATGAACTACGGATCTCACTTGCTGATTCCTCCAGAACCTTATTCAGGGATAGGCCCCAGGTCCACCGTTCCGTAGCGAGCCTGGCCCACTAACAAATGGGCCTAAAATAAAGCCCATGGCCCAACTCGCAGTTCTCAGAATTTCACAAGCTGTTGAATGGTACCGGCGCATGTTAGCAAAACCCGTGGACGACGAACCTGGCGTCCGCGGGGAGGCCGACCGAAGCTTAAAAACGCCCTAGGGAGTTTAGAACTCCCCGTTCCCGCGCTCGAACCGTCACTCGTAGAAATCCTCAAAACCCGACGGTTTTTTTAGGGTTTAAGGGTTCTCTCTCTCACTCTCTCTATATCAAATCAGCAGCAAAAGCTCGAGATGTAGGGTTCTAGGCGTTGTTTTAGGGTTTCGAATTGCGTCACTTTGATCGGGAGATGGATAGCGAGATGGAGAGCGCTTCTCCGAGCTACTTTGATCCTGAAGATCTCACCACCAGAGAGCAGTTTCGTCGTTACGGGTCTCTCTCTCTCTCTCTCTCTCTCTCTCTCTCTCTCTCTCTCTCTCTCTCTCTCCTTTCATTTCGGAAGAAATGTAGTTGGAAAAATGAACTGATATTTACGTGCCATATTTTTTATGCATACACCCTTTTTTCCCTACCTTTTGTATTAGAGTAGTGGCAAAATTGTGCTGTTCTAGTACCTGAAGTAGGAAAAATGGTGCATGCAACAACGACGGAGGGTGTATTGTTTCCCCGTTGAAATTTCCCTGTAATATTTTAATTTCTTTGTTTTGAGTTTTTTTCTCGTATTGGAAGTTGTTGTCGTTGTTTTTTTTTTTTTTTTTCGGCTGTGGATAGAAAATGGATGATTTTGGGTGGAATTTTGGAAACGGAAAATATTTGGGGTCGTTTGGCAACCTGGATTTGGGAATTACATAAGAAATCAGTTTTGGGAATTGGGTTCCCTGAGAATTGGATTCTGTTAGTCATGTTGGGAAATTGGGAATTTGATTAGGGGAAATGTTGAATGGAATCCAGAAACTGTGATTGGATGCTGGGAAATGGGCCTAAAACTGGTTAGGAATTAAAAAATATCACCGTTGGGCTGGAATTGGCAAGCTTGGAACTTGCAAACCACCCTCTGCCCAAGAATTAAAAAAAATGGATCTTTTGCTTCAGATCTCACATTTTTAAGCCCCCAAATGCAGGAATTTTCCAGAAGAACTGGATTCCAATTCAAGATGCCCCAAATTCCAAGAGTGCAGCTAAATTTTTTGGCCTGAATTGAAAACAAATTTTAATCAGGCCAGAAAGGGCCAAGCTCCTTGCAAGTGGGGCCCACCTTTTTTGATGATCAAGACAATTTGTCTGGTGGGGCCTGCATTGGATGAACAATGCGGTGAAAGTCTCCCCGTCAAGCAATCCTAGCCATCTGATTTCTGGACTGCTAGGCTACTGATGGATTACTGAGAAGCAAATACAGTAAGTGGTTCATCTTCAACGGTAAGAAGTCCATTCTTGAAGAAGTTAGTGGGGTGCTCGATTTTCAATGCATTACAGATGAACAACCTTGATCACTGAATGGTGGGTCCCAATTGCACGTAACGTTGACCTGAAAGTGAAGCTGCTGGTTCTGACTTCTTGATGCAGAGATTGGTAGCTAATATGTCCACTCGAATTCTTAGATGGTAATTGGTGCTCAGATGCCAATTGATGTTGAGATTGCAAGCAAAAAATTGTTAGAGAATGAGGGAGAGTCTACTCACTGGAAAAGAAGAGAGGGTCAGAATCCACTTAATAGGAAAGAAATTCCAGATTTAAGAATACTCCGAAAACTAGCTATACTCATTGTCTCCATGTCTCTTTATAGTCCTAGCATGTAGCGATCTCAATCACACTCAGCTACCAATAAAAGAAATAGAGTCAATAGACTAAACCTAGGACTTCAATAATATTTGCAACAAACCAAACTGACTAGGGCTAAAATAACTCATGTAACAAGTCAAACTAATTACCACAGTTATCTAATTAAGGATATTTACTAACCAAGCTATGATAAATGTACTATTATTGTGGTACACTACTGTTACTCTAGCTTGCTATTGTAGTTGATTCTGTCTTTGGTGCAATGCATCACTTCTAGCCAAGCATCAGTTGCTTCCTCATATCGGAAATCCCTGATGTTGATTTGATTGCACTCATGGAATAAATTAGCTTTGAAAATACCTGGGATTTTGATTTGGTTGCTTTGGTTTGAACCCTCTTGGATAGAAGTATCGGAAGGTATTACCACATCTGATTGTTGTACTCAAGATGTATATCCTATAATTCATTTTTACTTAACCATCTACATGCCACTACACAGGCAGACAGGTGCAATAATCCAAGCCATTCATCAGGTATGTCCAACTGTAAAAGATATTATCACCCAAAATCAGATGGTTATACTCTATATTAGAAAAATGCCTAGACTTAGAAAATCACATTGATTATGTCATCTGTGTTTTGACTGTCAACTTGCTTTGTGCACCATGGTCCACCTGTTGAGTGGACTAGCCTGATTTTCTGGTCAAGGCATCTACACGATGGAGCCCACCTAATGGACAGCTTGGATTGAGCACCCTTGTGCCACATTGGCACATTTGGTAGCATGTAGAGGAGCTTCCTTGTGCATGTGCCTGCTACGACGTCCTAGAAGAGACGTACTTTGGAGCTTTCAGATCCCAGCCTTTCACAAAGACCACTGTTTTGGAAAGAGGAATTATACATTCTAGAGAAGTATAGTGGATAATAGTTTTTGAAGAAGAAACCTTATTTTCTTTATTTTTGTTATAAAATATAAGGTTTTGAGTTAATGTTGGAAATCCTTTTTGAAAATTTAAAGTCACGAATGGGTGCCCAATGTCCTAATGGTACCTGAAACACTACCGGGTGCAGCTGTTGTTCCCATTTCAGGCCTAACATTGGTATGGGTGCAGGTGCAACACCCGTATGGCTATGGTTACCCACATACCTACCTGAACCCAACCCACGGACAACCCCTACCTGGCATGCAACCCATGTTCGGCCTGCCCGATTGTGCTTTATTTTGTTTTCCCCAGTTTTTCTCTTGTACATGGGTCTACTGATGAATGCAATACACATGCAGGAAAAGACAGTCCACTTCAAGCATATCTCCTCTCCAAGAAAATTCTGCTTCAAAGTTCTCTGAATCTGGGCTATTGTATGATGGTAATAGCATTCAAAGGAGGCCTAATGCTGCACTTTTTCTGGAAGAAATCAAACAAGAGGTTGAGAATTTTGAAGTCGATGGATTGGAAGCCAAGGCACCCTATGCTTCCAAAAGAAGAACAGCCTTTGATGCCCATGGAGCATCTGAGGTGGATGGCGGGTTTGAATCAATTCGAAGAGTGAGAAGTCCTTCGGTGAAATCTTGCAAGCATGAGGATGATATTTTAGCAGATGGCGGGGAGACAACCTTTGCACTATTCGCATCCCTCTTCGACTCTGCGCTTCAAGGTCGCCAAATGTCTGATTGATTTTGATTTTTGATGAGGGTTCCTACTCATGATAGTAGGATGCTGAATCGTATCATAATAAGATATTGAATCCTATCATAGTAGGATATTGAATCCTATACAAACATGTGCAGACTTGGCTTTTCTGTGGGTGAGATCCCCAGGGTGTTTCATCAGGATGGCAGCACCTGCGTTGAATGAGGACTATTGGTAAATTCATAGAGAGTGCAGTGCAACTGATGAATGGACCAGGATCTTGCGTGCAGGTGGCATGTTGACACGTTGGCAGAGCAGGATTTCAATCCTCCTCTTGAGAGAAGCAATCACATTTTTTTTTTCTATGTGTTAGCAATCATAGATATTATTAATTGGGATAAGGCTTAGTTGATGACGATGATGACGAGCAATCATAGATATTGACAATCTATACTATTCCATAACGTTCCATATCTTCACCTCATCCATTTTTATATGCTGCCTACAACGGGCAGCATGTCAAATGGAAAAATTTACATGCAACATTTTTCATTCATTTTGAGGAAGTTTACTATAAGAATATGTTCGTTTACATTTGCTTGTTAAAATTATTTGAGTTAAATACTGGATCTACGTTATAGATTCCTGGTTCATACCCTATTATAAGTTATGAATTTTGCATGCCTTGGAAATGCCAATAATCTAGCAAATTCACACAGTCATCTTCAATTCTTCATTTGGCAATGTATGTACTGGAATTTGTAGAAGCCCATTGATCTTTGGCAACTGGAGCCGGGGGAGCACCCGAATTGGTAGTTCAGTGGTACTATACACTTTCCTATACCAAAAATTACTAGGTCTCTGGGCAAAGTCTGATAAGATGCCTGTTAATTTGACCGGGTAAAATACACAACTTATTTTGGAAGGGTTCAAGATCAACTTAAAATTTCTTTTGGTAGAGATATTGTCATCATTATCAGACACCTTTGGTCACTTCTCAATAATTTCAAGTGTTTTTGCAAGCTTCTGCTTTTCGTAATGATTGTCATATACTTTGGTGTGATTTTGGATTATAAATAACAATGTCAAGAATCTTACCATTGGTGGTTTACCTTTCACAGGATTGATGCCCTTCCCTGATCTAATTTTACGTTTCGAGAACACATGCCGACATGTCTCTGAGTCGATTAGGTTTGTATTTAGCTTCAGTGTAGATTATGCTTTATATTTCCTACACGATTGTTTACCAATTTTCGAGCGGTTGCATAATCTTAGTCATGATACCTCTTGATGCAGGACAATTAACCACTTGCTCTAAAAGCTCGAACTGTTAGAGTATGACGAATTAATCCCTTTATCTCATAGCCCAAGCTTCACATTTCATGGGTTAGGATCTCGGCCGAAACCCCCTCGTGGGCTCGTGGGCCCCAAATTACATGGGTCGCGCACCCCGAGTGTGTCCCCGCATCCCACGGGCCACCCCACGCGAGCTTAGTGTGAAATGCCCTTGCATTAATCATCCTCGGTGAGGAGTCTCGAACACGAGACCTCCCCCGTGGGCCCCAAATTACATGGGTTGCTCACCCGAGTGTGTCCTCACATCCCACGGGCTACCCCACTTGAGCCCGGTGTGAAATCCCCTGCATTAATCACCCCCGGTGAGGAGTCTCGAACACGAGACCTCCCACTTTGATACCAATTTGATGCAGGACAATTAACCACTTGCTCTAAAAGCTCGAACTATTAGAGTATGGCGAATTAATCCATTTATCTCATAGCCCGGGCCCCACATCTCATGAGTTAGGACCTCAGCCGAACCCCCCTTGTGGGCTCGTGGGCCTCAAATCACATGGGCCGCCCACCTCGAGTGTGTCCCCACATCCCACGGGCTACGCCACTCGAGCCCGGTGTGAAATGCTCCTGCATTACTTTTCCATAGATGGTCAATACTTCATGTCATGCATGGTTGCTCATCTTTAGAATTCATGTCACCGTCATCATTATCATGAAAGCCTTGTCCAATTTATTTGGGGTGAGCTTTATGGATCCTATTCACTAATTGATCCTAAGGCTCTATCTGCGGCAAGTGAGAGCCTTCATATCTCTTCTCACCACCCGTGAGCCCTTTTAGGTCTTCCTCTCCTCCTCTTTTCAACCTTTGGACATGTTTGTTTTTCCAATCAGAACGGGCTACTCTCCTTCTCCTAGAAAAGGTGTTGGTTCGAGATTATGATTTCTTCTCCCTTATATTTGGTAGGATGAGGGAACACACCAAACCTCGAACTATTCCAAAACTCAGGTGGGCCAAGTGACATAAATGTATAGGTTTTAGGTGCGATTATACATTGCTTCCTGTGATGCGTCTCACCTAAGCTTTGGATTAGGATGATTCTTGGAATGTGTGGTAAACATGAAGAGGCATAATAGATGCATGGGTTTGATTCTGCACAAGCACTACACAAATCGAATGTTTGCTAACCTCATTGTCCTACCTAAATAAACGTGCTAACGCACCATTAAATGCACATCCTCCTCTTCAAAAAAAAAAAAAAAAACACAAAACACAATGACAAAAAGGAAAAAAAAAGCATATATTGATCCAGGCCAGCCAGGCCAGGGCCAAAGCCCTTTTAGTTTTTAACCAGATTAGGGCCAGGACTTGGGCTCAATGGACTAGGGCTGGGCTAACCCCAACTCTGTTCGAGCTGACCCATTGCCATCCCTACCTTTGTTACTATAAGCTCTGCCTATTTGTATCCTTCAAAAAAAGAGAAGAAAAAGAAAAAGAGTTGTGCTTATTTGTCATGTTGTCCTATATCTTTTCCCTCTAACTTGCATGTGGCATACTTCATTGGCTTTTATGCATGCCCTGAATGTATGTTTTTGTCACTACCTTTTTTTTTTCCCCCTTTTCTTTTTGCTATTGTAGGTATGGGACTACTGGTAGACACCGGGTCATAGAGGATAAATTGATGAGGCAGAAAGCTCGGCTGTTGCTTGATGAGGCAGCTTCTTGGTCACTTCTGTGGTACCTCTTTGGAAAAGGAAATCAATGTTTACCCAATTAGAAAACTCCATTGTTTTAATTTATTTAGTTTCTAAACTTCCGTTTGGTAAAGCTGTTGCTGACTGCATGAATGTGTTCTTGTTTGCAGAGTTTAGTGCAGATGTATTTAAGTCTTAGTTCATGTTCTGATGCATCAGGCCTTATTCCACCTTAATTACTTATACTGGGGGAATGAATGAAATCCCACTAGCATTTTATTTTTATCAATTTTGGTTTTAGCTTGATGCTTTTACTCTCAGACAGAGAAGTATTGTGATAACTATGATTATTGAATAACTTGCAGAGTAATGCTGACACATGTTTTGGCAAATAAGAACATGATGTCTCTCAGTTCTCATTTCTATTTCTATGATGTTGTTGTGGGATGATAGCAGCTCATAAATCAACAAATATAAAGTAATATCGTTTCATAAACAACAGCACCTGTAAACCAGAAACAAGGAGAGTAGCCACTTATTTTAGCACTAACATTGATTATTAGAGACCTGCATTAGGATCGGAGTTGCTTCTGAACAGGCTGCTTCAATAATGAGTTAGTCACATCGTGATTCAATATTTGATTGGAGTTAGAGGAGGCTTTGTGGAAGTATCTTAGACTATCTATATCCCTTTTACAATGGTGTCTCTTGGTAGAGGGTGACTGTACTCTTTTTCTGGCAGTTGAGGAGGGTATCTTTCCCATTCGGACCACCTAGGGGAAAATTTCCATAGTTAGATGTCCATAAATTTGTGCATCCTTAAGGCCTTAGAATACACACACACACACACACACACACACACACACACACACATATCAAGTACATGCATATTTGCTGCACTAGCTAAATCTCTGCCTTGGTTAGGGGTTCGCTTGGTACTAGGATGCAAGCTATATTCTTGTAAGAACAACTACTGCAGAGGTGCAGTCATTGATTTTTATTTTTATATTTTTTAAAATTTTAAAATTCTTTTTCCCTTTGTTTCTTCTGGGCATATGTGTCTAGCACAGTATCTTGTGCATCCTACAACCAAAGGGACTCTTATGTATTTTGAGTGGAAATCCAAACTTGGCCATTCTTTGTGAAAACTGTGTGACGTAATTGTTGAGGTTAATTAATTAATTGGAATGAATTAATTATCCAATTTCAACTCTTGATTAATGAGGATGGAAGAATTTTGAGAGGCAATTTTAATCATGATAAATTTTGTAAAGGGACATAGAAATACATTTGTTCCATGACAAGCACAAACTTGTCACTCTTGAAATTTCTGAGTATGATAGTATTATTTCAGAAATTTTGAGGAGCTTATTTATATTTATCTTTCCTCTTTCAAAAACTTTTAAAGTCAGAACATCCACGCATTCAGTGGGAATGTGCTTCCAATAGCATCCAGCTGACTCAGACCAACAAGAACCTCATCAATTTTCTTGAGAGATTTCATCCTCTTGAAGCCTAGCACTCACAGCTCTCTTCCCACCATGGTGAATTTGTTGAAATCACTTTTTCGGAATCCCAAAGATCTCGTGGACATGCACAATAGTGAAAACTACTACATCACTTTTGCCCCTGATCGTGCAGTCATCCGTCGTTACAGAAATTTCAATTTAGCATACCATTGGCAAGCTTACGCCGGCACGTTCCATTTGTTCAAACGGCGCATGTGTGAATTGAATAATGTTCAAGTTACTGATATTCCTAGCTCCATCTGGTTGAATCCGATCACTACTACCAACAGTGATCTCTGCCTTGATCACTTCCTCACATATGTTGAGCGTAATATGGAAATTTTGATGGCCCCATCTTCTAGTGACAGTGAAAGCTCTTCTGACAGTAATTGAGCTTTGAAGACCAAAACAGTGAAGAGATAAAGACGTTCAAAGCAAATCTCTTCTCACATGTCATTTTCATGTCACTATCCAAGATGTCACTATTGCCAGATGTCGTTGTCTTAAGCTATTCTTTTAAGCCTTCTTCAGCAAAAGAACCAGGTGTCACCAGCTGACCCCACATGTCAACATCCATCTACATCGGGCACTCTACGTGTTTGGTACAGAATGCCTCTCCCAAGCCATATTGCTTCGCCTTCGTCTAGCTGTCCCTCATCACTGTTACAAAGGGCCTATGTGTCCTCTGAAGTGTTCTCCGTCCTAAGCAGCAGAAGCCAAGTGTCGCCTTCTTTGCTCGTCCATACCTGTAGCCTCCGATGCGTGTCCCACGCCTCCTGCAAGTGCATCAATTATCAGCAGTGTGAATTGTTTTGCAATCTCATTTGAAGTCCGGTCGAGTCTATAAATAGCAATTTATTTCTCAGTTGCAAGCAGACTCAGATAGAGAGAAAAAAGAGTCCTGTTGATATTCCACCTCATGAGTGGTAGACGCGCCTGATGGATATTTATGCATGAATGAAAGCAGAAATGCAAAATACTGGTGCTGCAGTTTGACGGACATGCGATAAAGTCGTTGCCAGATTCAGTAGAATTTTGCGAGAATGACCACTACATGATGCAAGAGGAAGAGACCTAGTAGAAGAAGAAGACGACAATGAGGAACGAACAGATGACATGATGGAAGTGGATATAGGATGTATGGTTAGGATAAGGCAACCCTAGGAGACCCGATGATGTTCGGTGTGTCGCATAGTTTGGTATAATTCGCTTACTTTTATCAAGAACGTATTGGCTACAGGGAGGGTGACCTCAACGCCTATCTTGGCTAAACGGTCGAAACTCACCAACGTTTTCTGGATAACCAGAAAAGAATTCTATATCCAGCTTTTTCAACAGTTACTGTCAAACCATGTTTTCTGATACAGAAGATCGTACGAAGCGCAATTGTAGAGCATACTAATCATGGCAATTGTAGCTATTTACTAATAAAAGGAGATATAACACCGAATAGCACAAGGTTTACCTGAAGGTAGTCTTGTCCATCACATACATCCCACACAAGGGAAGGTTAGAAACACATGGCGGTGGTGGCTTTGATACCAATAAACCCTAAAGATCGACAAACTGGTAAAAACATGGATAAAAGAAAGACACCAGTTTCAAAAACCTAACATGAATTTCTAAACCCTAATAAACTTTGAAAACCCTTGATATAAGTAGAAAAAACCTTAATCAGAATCGTAATATGTCACTGTAGCTGCGTTACTATATACGTGTTACTGTAGCAGGGATACAAGGTGACAAATACCGTTACTGTAGACGTGTTACGGGATATTGAAATTGGGATACAAGGTGACAAACACCGTTCTTTGGTTCAGTTTGGTCTGGATTGTGCCAATAACATCATGCTGGTACTGCTTGAATCTAATATCCAGCAAAGTGAGTTTGCAGGCTGATGGGAGGCCTTTCTTGCCATGGAAAGTGATGGCAAGGCGAACAGCACCAAAGTGCAGACGAGTGTATCCTTGCTTCCTCCAATTAGGAAAATTTTCATTCGGCAACTGAAGAGTCACAAATTCCTCAAGCTGGTTAGCTTGGATGGGGGCTTGGTCAAACTTTGATGACAAAGCATACTCCCGAATGGAGTTTGGCTGTTTTTGGACAAGCCGTTTGAGTTTGGCTGAAATAGTAGTACAATTTTTCTGGAAGAACTGATTAGGGTTTGAGATTGGAGTTTGGGTAGCAGGGACCTTACCATCAGTATATTCTACCTCATATAAAAAATTATATTTATTACCGCTACATGATGCAAGAGGAAGAGACCTAGTGGAAGAAGAAGATGAAAATGATGAACGAACAGATGACATGAAGAAAGTGGATGCAGGATGTATGGTCAGGATAAGGCAACCCTAGGAGACCCGATGATGTTCGGTGTGTCGCATAGTTTGGTACAACTCGCTTCCTTTTATCAACAACATATTGGCTACAGAGGGGGTGACCTCAACACCTACCTCGGTTAAACGGTTGAAACTCACCAACGTTTTCTTGTTATCCAGAAAGGAATTCTATATCCAGCTTTTTCAACAGTTATTATCAAACCAAGTTTTCTGATACAGAAATCGCACGAAGTGCAACTGTAGAGCATACTAATCATGGCGACTGTAGCTATCTACTAATAAAAGGAGATAGACTATGTTAACACCGAATAGCACAAGGTTTACCTGAAGGTAGTCCTGTCCATCACATACATCCCACACGAGGGAAGTTTAGAAAGACATGGTGGTGGTGGCTCTGATACCAATAAACCCTACAGATCGACAAACTGGTAAAAACATGGACAAAAGAAAGACACCGGTTTCAAAAACCAAACATGAATTTCTAAACCCTAATAAACTCTGTAAACCCTAGATATAATTAGGAAAAACTCTAATCAGAATCGTAATATGTTACTGTAGCTGCGTTACTGTAGACATGTTACTGTAGCGGGGGAACCGCTGAATCCAATTGCCTCCTTTCTTAAGGCACATGCATTGTTGCCCTCTTCACCAGCTTCCTCAAAACTCTCAGATGATGTTGAAGCAGATTTGGACATTCAAGATCTGTTCATGCAACAAACGCAAGGTGCTCCTGGTGTAACACCACAGCTCCCTGCTCAACCTTCTGGTCCCCAGGTTGATGAAGCAGCCAGCGACATCGATGAAGATAGAGCTCCTCCTCAACATTTCCCAAGAATGGTCATTCCTGAGAATGACAACAAAAAGCTCTTCACCCTTGATGATATTCCACCACATGAATGGCAGACGTGTCTGATAGATATTTATGCATGGATGAAAGTAGAAATGCAAAATCCAGGTGCTACAGTTCGACGGACATGCGATAAAGTCGTTGCCAAATTCAATGGAACGTTGCGTGAGTGGTGGACCGTTCTCGGAGAATATTTCCAATTGCAAGTCTTACAAGAAGAACTGCTCCTATGTAAGTTGTCGCGGGACAAACGTACACTTAGGGGTCTCGTTCTGGTTAACAAATCAACAGGGCATCTTGTCGTGATGCAAGCCCTGGAAGCCGCAAATCGATAGAATGATTCTGCACTCCGAAGGCTACTTGGTAGTGGAGAGTAGCAGCCATAGCACCTTCTTGAAATTCAGCACCAGAGAGCTGAACTTGGGCTTGGAGGGTCGTAAAGAGGTGCAGTTCACTGAACAGGATATTGAAATTAGGATACAAGGTGACAAACACCGTATCCTCACTCACAGCTCTCTTTCCACCATGGTGAATTTGTTGAAATTAGTTTTCGAAATCCCAGAGATCTCGTAGACATCCACAATGGTGAAAATTACTACATCACTTTTGCCCCTGATCGTGCAGTCATTCGTGGTTACATAAATTTCGATTTAGCACACCATTGGCAAGCTTACGCCGGCACATTCCATCTGTTTAAACGGCACATGTGTGAATTGAACAATGTTCAAATTGTTGATATTCCCAACTCCATCTGGTTGAATCTGATCACCACTGCCAACAGTGATCTCTGCCTCGATCACTTCCTCACATATGTTGAGCGTAATATGGAAATTTTGATGGCCCCATCTTCTAGCGATAGTGAAAGCTCTTCTGACAGTAATTGAGCTTTGAAGATCAAAACAGTGAAGAGATAAAAACGTTTAAAGCAAATCTCTTCTCACATGTCATTTTCATATCACTATTCAAGATGTTACTATCACCGGATGTCGTTATTCCAGACTATTCTCTTAAGCCTTCTTCAGCAAAAGAACCAGGTGTCACCAGCTGACCCCATATGTCAACATCCATTTACATCGGGCACTGTACGTGCTTGCTATAGAATGCCTCTCCCAGGCCACATTGCTTTGCCCTTGTCCAGACAAGGGCGAAGCAATGTGGATGATATCAAAACCAAGGATTAGGTCTTTTCCAGACAAGGATGAGCCGAGAAAGGAATGGGTGATGATAAGGTCATGGAAAATTTTTATTGACAGAGGATGGGTGATTCTGTCAACATGGAAGACCTTGCCATTGGCGGCTCTGAAGAACTGAGAGTGGGAATGCCACAAACTTTCTGGTAGTATGGATGGATTAAGAATTGAGATGGCTACACCGGTACCTGCAAGAGCAATGACCGGGATTGGAAGCGAAGACGGTTGGCAGATAAGTTCAACTCAAATGAGCAGAGTTGGACTAACTGCTGTGATCGAGGGCAGAGTAACAGCTTCAAAAATTTGGTCGTCAACCCAGCTGATAGATACAAAACAGCATTTACTGTCCCAAATGCACACTATCAATGGACAATCATGCCCTTTGGTTTGAAAATCACTCCGTCGCTTTTGCAAAAAGCGATGGTTTAGATCTTTAAACCAATTTTACACCATTGCTTGGTGTACATTGATGATCTTTTGTTGTACTCTCCAGATGAGAAGACTCACAATGATCCTGTCCAACACTTCCATGCAATCTGCATGGATAATTGATGCACTTGCAGTAGGCGTGGGACACGCGTCGGAGGCTGCAGGGATGGACGAGTAAAGAAGGCGACACTTGGTTTCTGCTGCTTAGGACGGAGAACACTTTAGAGGACACGTATGTCCTTCGTAATAGTGATGAGGGATAGCTGGACAAGGGCGAAGCAATGTGGCTTGGGAGAGGCATTCTGTAGCAAACACGTAGAGTGTCTGATGTAGATAGATGTTGACATGTGGTAACACTTGGTTCTTTTGCTGAAGATAGCTTTAAGAGAATAGCCTGGGACAACGACATCTGGGGATAGCGACATCTTGGATAGTAACATGAAAATGACATGTGAAAAGAGATTTGCTTTGAACGTCTTTATCTCTTCATAGTTTTGGTCTTCAAAGCTTAATTACTGTCAGAAGAGCTTTCACTGTCGCTAGAAGATGGGGAAAAAAAATCAGATCATCTACTTCTTGAGGAAAAAATATAATAAAATCAGATCATCTACTCTGAGAGAAACATGGCCTTTGAAAGTTGGTGCATTCCTATTCAAACGTCATAAAAAACATGGACTCTGGAGTTTTAGAGTGACTAAAGCATTTAACATAATGTGACCTGTATTAGAATTTTGGATTATTTTGACCTAGTCGTAGGCTTCTGGATTTCTCTGAATTGGTTTCCCCAGCCTTTTTTATAATTTATACCCACTGAGTAGTTTATTCTTATTAACAAATGAAACTGTGTTAGTTTATTCTTCAAAGCTTACAATGTGCTTTTTCTAATATGGATGCTTTAAATTTCCTCTTCTTGCTGTATGCTGATTCTAGAGATGTATGGAAATGTTGCTTGGGTGGATGCTAATAGTCAAGCATGCTTATGGAACTTGAGCTTGCAGCATGATTAATCCAATCTCTACTTTGGTACTTTGGATACTTGGAACTTATTCCATCTCAACTGGTTAATATTTTACCACACCAAAAACTTATTCCATCTCGACTGGTTAATTTTTCACAACACTTTGGTGTGGTGGCTGGGAGTCTTTAGTTGCTCTTTGTAGATGTGCTTTTCTTTGCTGATACTAGTCCTAGTGTTTTCATTCCTGTATTCTTTTTTTCCCTACCTCTGTTTTTCAAAGCTTCTATTGATTAAACCGATTTGTGGCAGTTATCTAGAATTTATGGAACTGATACATTAAATTTGTAATATAATTCCTTCTGAGACATGTAAAAATTCAAGTTGTTTTTGGCTTTCTTTTTTCCTGAAACTGTTTGTTTTCCATCTTGCAGGAAATGAAGAACTTCCTGAAGACCTAATTCTGGTAACATGTCTTTGCCAAACCATGATCCCGAATAATTTTTCTTGTCCATTTGTGATTTTCAGAAGTTCTCTTTCTTAGTTTCATCTATTTCTTTTGGCAGTCTCCGGCAACTTCACATCTTGAGGCTTGCCGGTTCGTTATGGCAGATCATACAGCTCAACTATGCCTCCGTATTGTTCAATGGCTAGAAGGGCTAGCATCGGAAGCTCTTGATTTGGAGAAAAAGGTCATTATCTGTTGTCATTTCTTTTGATTGGAGTTTTGGACCTCCTTTTGATTAGTGCCTCTTCTATATATTCCTTCTCCATTGAAACCTTGGGTGATTGATATATAACAATATGCTTGTTTTTGTTGATTACTTTATTGTATTGCTAAAGCTGGGCACAACAGTTGTTTGAAACAAGCTTGAATACTTTTCACGAGAACCTGTACATACAGTAGCCAAGTTTTGTAGCACTTGCCTGCAACTTATTGTTTAGAATTAAAATAAACTGCAGGTGAGAGGATGCCACGTTGGTTCGTATCTCCCCAGTTCTGGTGTTTGGCATCATACACAGAGGTTTTTGAAGAAAGGGAATACTGATCCAGCTACTGTTCAACACTTGGATTTTGATGCTCCAACACGTGAAGTTGCTCAACTTGTCCCTGATGACAAAGTACTTAATTCCTTCCTTCAGTATATTTATATTGCATGCAATTGAATTTTCATATCCTTATCAATTGTCTTTTAGTGATGGCTGCAATTGTTTTGGACTGCGATAATAAATTACTGCAATTGGAACGTGGTTGTAAAGTTTGCCCTCAAAAGTCACTGAAATTGATATCTAAACTCAAGAAAGTTGGATATTGTTCTTTTGATTCGATATATGGTTGGTTCCAGAAAACAACGGTGAAATCTTCAGGAATGTTTGATTAAATCAATCCTATAATGACTTTTTTACTTGAAACAGAAACAGGATGAATCTCTTCTTGAAGATATCTGGGTTCTGTTAAGAGCAGGAAGATTGGAAGAGGCATGTGAACTTTGCCGATCTGCTGGGCAGGTATGTGAATTTTTCCTAGTCTTGGTTCATGGGAGTCTTTTTTCTTTGAGGGTCAATGAATATTTTTTTTTGGAAGCCATGGAGGGCTGCGACTCTATGCCCATTTGGAGGGTTGGATCAATTTCCTTCCATTGAAGCTTTGCAAAAGAATGGAAAGAATAGAGCCTTGCAAGCCATCGAACTAGAAAGCGGCATTGGGCACCAATGGCATCTTTGGAAATGGGCTTCTTATTGCGCTTCAGAGGTAGGAATCAGAGGGCTGGCCTTCTAGTCAACACTGTGGTCGTTGTTCTTATCATGGAATCATAACTTTCGCCAATTTTCTCTGGTGTTCTAGTAATCACTGATTGAAAGACTATTGCAGATGACTGTCTCTTCATCAAGCTGATGGGTTTCTTTTGTTGGATTTTTGTGCTGTAGAAAATTGCGGAACAAGACGGTGGAAGATACGAGACCGCTGTTTATGCTGCCCAATGTAGTAACTTGAAGCGCTTGCTTCCTATCTGTACAGACTGGGAGGTGCTTCCTTACCCATTAATCATGCGAAGGCCATGTTGGCATTAGTTCTACTATGCATAGTTGCACACATATGAGGAATGATCTAGTGGGCTAACAGCATTGTAGCATTGTTTGGGGTGCCCTTGTTTGTCTTTGTTTTTTAAATCAAGCAGTTTAATCTTAAAAAGGAAAAAAAGAAACTGCATGGTGGCACTAGGATGCATCTAGTGGGAGATGTGTAAGTTTTAATCTAATTGTTGCATGATGACTTCTTACCATGCATTTGTTATGGTTGACTTTGGTTTGAAAGTTTGAAACTCACTTAATCATGCATTTTATTATCATTAAATCTAGTGGCGCTCCCACAAGATGCATTGAAATGCTACCATGCACTTGGTACATGATCACTTCCCATCTAATTGTAATGCAGCAATTAGATTAAATCATGCTAGCATGCGTGTAAGGTTACCTGCTCGTGCGTTTTCTAGATCTGAAAATCTTATATTAGAAAGCTACAAACCCTCTGGACATGGGGTATCTATGTGGCAGCCGTCTCCTTTGCTCTTTCCGTTTTCCTCTTTTCTTGACTTTTTAATTCAATAAAGAGGCATGGTAGTTCATTTTATTTATTGTGCATTTGCTGAAAGACATTTGCAGGACAATACCTCAAGAGATTTTATTTGTTGTGGTGATATATTTATGCAGTTTATCAGCTTATCCAAAATGATAAAGTACGAGTGTTGTGTATTAATGTCATTTGAAATCTTTTTAAGCCTAAGAATTAAGGTAAAAATCTGAAAAAGGGCGAAAATTATATATTCAAGAATGTATCTTTACCCCTGTGGTATTTTGGCATGTATATAATGCTGTATGAATGTTCAGGGTATCAGTAGCTTTACATGTATTGACGACTTGGGATATGGAAACATGTATCAATATCGGCAATACTTTGGTAATATATCGCTGTTTGAGGGAAACATTGGGAAAAATATGGAAAATTTCAATGGAACTTTAGGAGATGTTAAAAGACACATGTTTACACATTTTAGGAATCAAAATATTGCAAAAAATAACTACATGTAATAAGTTTCCATTTTATAGAGGCCTAAACCATGTGCTGCTGGGAAAAAAAAAACAATGCATATATCCAAAATGAGTTTATATCATTCAAATGCCATAAAATGCAAGTAATAAAACATCCATTCTCTATTTGAAGGGTAAAAATGGAAGAGTTTAGTGTGGGTTTAAAATATCTAGTGTTCATGATAGGTTCATGAAAGGGGTGGGCTTCTCGATTGGAAATGGAGATAAAATCCATTTTTTTGGAGGATGTGTGGTGTGGAGCATCTCCTCTCAAGTGTGAGTTCCCAAGACTTGCTCGCCCATCCGTTGAGGAGAACATCTCAATCTCTAAATGCTTCACTTGGAGGGGTGATGAAATAGTGTGGACCCGCATTGTCGTACGGACTTGATAGATGAAAAAGTGAAGGAGTTTGTTACTATTCTTCAACGGCTTAATCCTTGCATTCATGTACAAGGAGAAAATGATAGTATGATTTGTCTTAAAGATAAGGGTCAATCCTCAGTTAAATCTTTCTTCAACTCTTTCCTTCTATGAGGCTCCCTCCAATTTCTATACGTCCTTCTTGTGGCACTATGGGGCTCAACAAAAAATTGTGGCGTTCGGATGTTTCGTTGGAAGAAATTGGTTTTTGACTATTGGTAATGATGCGGGGAAGAGCGTGAAACAATAAGAGAAAGATCATCGTCTTCCTTAAGTGATTAAAACCTTGAATCCACAAGGAGAGTTCTTGAGTCCACAAGAAAATAAGAGAGAAAATTGAGGTATGTTATTGAATAATGTGTCTATGATTTCTCGATTACACCACTAATAAAGAAAACCCAGACTCTAATTCGAAATTACCCAAAATAGCAAAACTCTTCTAAAGCCTAATTTGCTAATAATAGACAGTCTAGATAAACGTTACTGGAATATTCTCAGCCTAATTACGAGCAACTTCTAAAAGACGTGAATTCCTAAAACTCTGAAAAACAACGAAAACAGAAAATTTTAAAAACAGTAAAATTTTTCCTAAAAATCGTAGTATTGGATTTGGAAGTGAGTTTTTTGGTGAAACGAATGAATTTGGCCAATGTAGCAGGTGGGTTGACCCTAGAAGCATCGTTACATAAAGAACGATAGGTTGTGCGTTTCGTGACGATGCACGGATCAAACGTTACTACTAATCTACAGTCTACGCTTTGAACGACAATTTATCCTTATCTGGAATGAATTTCTTTGTGCCAGACACGTCTCGGGCCCAGTTATGTTATGCCCTACGTAGGACTGGGCCCGGATTTGATTGGCTACTTCTGCTTTCTTTTGGGCTTCTTTTGGTCTAGCCGTGAAAAAATGCATCAATGGCATGTCCTACATTAGTCCCCTTCAATTGGAAAGAACTTGTCATCGAGTTATTCAACGGACTCGGCTCATGATACTCATGCATGTCTGCCACATTGAAAGTCTATGAGATTTCCATGCCCTTGGGAAGATCAACAATAAAGGCTTTATCATTGATTTTCCCGAGTTTCGGAACATGACCCATCTTCTCATTCTTTAACTTGTTATATGTCCTAGTCAGAAACCCCCTCCTTGTGTAGGTGAACTAGCACATTATTACCTACTTCAAAGATCTTCTGGCGCCTGTGTTTATCAGCTTTTTCCTTATGCTTGGCATTAGACTCTTGTAACTTCTTGGGCGTTAATAGGGATGACACAACACAGACTCGTGCTCTCCCTCACTAGATCCTTATAGATCAATTCCTCTAGTTGTCCCTGCAAGATCTCACATTCTTTTGGTCTCATCTAATAATGTGGGCGATTAGGCAGACATGCCCCTAGGATAAGATCAATGTGGTGCTGGATAACACAGACGAATGGCAACTCGTTAGGAAGTTCATCAGGCATAGTCTCCTTGAACTCCTGCAACATTTGTTTAAATGTTTTTGAAATGTTTGTGGGTTCTACTTCTTTCCCCCTTACAACTAATGCGTTGATCTTCCCTGTTTCCTTAGATTCTTTGGCGAAATCCTATATGGTTACGAGCAAGGTGTTTTGTATCTGTTATGATATGATCGTAAAGGCCGATACATGTAGGTAACCATCTTGACCATTACACGATATGAGGGTGAAACGGGGTAATTGGTTTTTTGGGACCGTATCAGCTGTTATGGGGCATAACGACTGTTACCCCTGTAGCAGTAGAAAAATGACCACTTTTTTTTTTCCCCCCCTATTTAAATTCATTTTCCACACTTCTCATTACCAAAACTCTCCTAGATCATTTTACAACAAATTTCGAACACTCTTAGGGTCTGTTTGTTAATGTTAAATTTTTTTACTTAATGAGGAATTCGAAAAACGCTTGGTGTTTAGTGTTGTTTGTTAACATCGAACGTGGAAAGCGCTTCATAATTTTTGCAGATTTTTTTCAGAGATGGAGGTCTAGCTTAATGGTGAATCTAGATTGTGCTTCACGGAGTATTTTTGAAAAATCCAAAATTGCCTTGCGTGATAAGATTTCGCCTTTGCGTAATACACAACCACACTTTTAACGTGTGACACTTCTTTGGGCCCATAATGATTTATGTGTTAGATCCACACTCGCCTATCAACTTTTCTATATAATTCTAGAGTATGATCCCAAAAAAATGAGGCACATCCAAAGCTCAAGTTGACCACACCACAGAAAGCAGTGGGAATGGAACAACTACTGTTAAAACCTTCACGGGGTCCACTATGAAGTTTATTTGCCATCCAACCTCTTCACAAGGTCACATAAACCTGGATGAAGGGAAAGCACAAAAATCAGCTTGATCAGAGCCTTTTGTGGCCCCAAGAAGTTTTCAATGGTAGGCACCCAATTTCCACAGTTTGTTGTAGTGTGGCCCACTTGAGCCTTAGATGTTCTTAGTTTTTGGTCTTATCCCCTAAAATTATATGGAAAAATGGATGGACGGTGTGGATAAAACATATACATCATGGTATGCCCCATAGAGCCCTTTGATAAAACCGTCTGTCTCTAGTCAGTTCATGCAAGCTCCTTGTGTCTCATTTAGAGGTCGTGCTTTACATCCTTAGGTATTTAAAGGGAGCTCTTAGTCTTGTATTCTCTGTAAGTTGAATGAGACCATCTTTGAGTAGAAGGGTATTTTGATGTAGATTGGGCTTGCCGTTCATTCAAGCGCTGAGACAGAATATAGAGCAATGGCCCACGCAACGTGTGAACTCATTTGGTTAAAGTTGTTATTGTGTGAGCTTGGGTTTTTGGTCGATAATCTCATGAGGTTGTATTGTAATAATCAAGTGGCTTTTCACATTGCCAATTATTATATCTATCATGAGAGAATCAAGCACATTGAAGTAGATTGCCACTTTACCCGGGAGAAAGTGGCTAGCAAGGAAACTTGCATACTATTCTTCAAGTCTCAAGATTTGTTGGCAGATATGTTCACTAAATCTTTAAGGCGTACTCACTTAGATATGTTTCCCTCCTTTGTGGTTTCTTAATAAATTTTCAGTTACCTCTAAAGAAAGATGATATATATGCTTTAGCTTGAGGGGGGAGTGTTAACAGATGTGGGTCATACTACTACATGGCCCCCACATATCTGTATCTTCTAGCCATTACTGTTTAGGACGTAGTGGTATTATTGCTTTTGTTATTAAATGACGTAGTTGGTATTTTAGCTTTTGTTTTTATTTTAATATAAAAACAAGAGGGGTGGGGTGTGTGGATGTAACCAAACCCTAATCCCTCTCTCTCAACTTATCTCTTTTTTCTCTCCTCTCTTGTCAATTAAGTTTACATCAGTAAATTAGTGAGACCTATATGGTAGCAGTTGAACTACCTTTTATTCCTTTCTACTGAATTATGATGTTGAGTTGATTTTTTATGTAACAAGCATTTATGTAGAGGCTCTATAAGTGACCCTGAACTTAATTTCTCTTTTTGTTATATTATTTTTCAGTTTGGGAAATCTTTTCTATTTGATATATGCAATTTGATTCTATATTGTTTTTACACTTTATATGTTTCCTTTTTGAATCTAACACGGCATATTTTTTTTTCCAGTCAGCATGCTGGGCAATGGCAAAGTCATGGCTTGACATCCAGCTAGACTTAGAATTGGCTCGGTTCCATCCAGGTAGATTGGAACAGTTGAAAAATTATGCTGATGCCATGGATGGATCTCGACAAGGAGACCAGACTTTGCAGCCTTCTGTTGGTCCAGAAGGTTGGCCATGCCATGTTCTTGATCAACAACCGCGGGATATTTCTGCTCTGCTCCAGAAACTTCATTCGGGGTAGAGTTATAGCATCGAGTTTGGTTGTTTTGTCTTCCCTTTTCCTTTTCTCACTTCCAGAGGTTTTGATGGATATCTGATTTGTCTATTTGCTTGGTTTAGCGATGTGGTACATGAAGCTGTTTCTCGAGCATGCAAAGAACAGCATCGGCAAATTGAGGTAAGAATCTCATGTTAGATACGAGGATCAAATTTTACTTAGGTAAGGACTTAATTTCATTTGCTAGAAAATTTACTTAGTTTTGAAGAGAATAATTACATAGAAATCATGCTTTGTATGCATTTTCCAGCATTTATTAAAAGGTGGCTACCCATCTGCTGTGCACATGGCATACATCTCCATACTGTTCAAACTATGACATGTAGGCTGGAATAACACTGTTCAGATGATTAACCATCTGATTTTGCCCATTGGTTACGGACCACCTACCATGTCCTTTTAACCATCCGGTTAATGTTGCAGTAAAGACCAGTGTTATAAATAATGTATAGTGTAGCGCTCACCCCTCGGAATCTTGACGCTTAAGTTATATAGCATGTAGAATAAGCTATATGCCACTTCTAGATTTTTAGTTAAGGCTGTGCTTGGTTTTGCCCAATATCATGACATTTCATGATATTTTGCACTAAATTAGTATGATTAATAATGAGATTTAATGACATTTGGTGCAGGTGCAACCAAACACGGCCTAAAATAATAGGAAAAATAGGCCAAATTAAGTATAAAGTTAAAGAAAGAGCAACCTATAGATTTAATACTTTTGTTAATCTTTTACTAATATCATTGAAAAGATTAACTAATTTTTATTAAAAAAATGAAAAATGTAACAAATCATTGAAATAGTTTATGTAGCGTGTAGCATATGCAAAATTAGCATGTTGCATAGGTTACATGTGACTTAAGCTATTTTCATAAGCTATGTGGTGTTAAGGCGAGGCTATGCTATGTAGTGTAAGCTACACGCTACATGGTGAAGGTATTTAAAACACTGGTTAAGACATAGACCAGTGGTATCTTGGGACTACGATCCTCTAGAATGGGGTACAGCGGTCAATGTGTACCCAGATTCAGGGACACGTGAAGTATCCAATTCGGTTCAATCATATCTGAATCCTGATTTTGGCCCCAGTTATTATAGGGCCGGATTTGGGTCCAATGATTAAGATCCGATTAGAAATTGGCTTGGCTCATGTGCTTGATTATATGATTTCTAGTTTTATCCTTTATTTAATTATATTTATTATTTGAGAACCTTACAAAAGGCATGTTTCTGGTATGGAACCAGATCCAAATCTAAATCTGGATCACCTGGTTCTAGACCCAGGGTTGAATCCAGAACCGATTCCAAAATCTGACCTGACTGCCCTGTAATGGGGTGTGTGGCTTGGACAATATTGGCTTACACACATGGACCTCACGCATGTATTGGATTGATCGGCACCATTTATTTGATGGTGGCAAGCACAAAACCTTGTTCCATTACACATTGGCTGCAATATCTTCTCATTTAAAGCACGTGGCACGTATTATTTAGAAACTTTTTAATAATATTGTTCTTCCCAATTTATCACGTTTATTCAGATTTGTGTCTTTCTTATGCATCTGTCTTTGGCCCCTTATATCTTACCTGATCTTGTGATAGATGAACCTTATGGTAGGAGAAATATCACATCTGCTAGACCTTTTATGGTCATGGATATCACCTTCAGACGATGATCAAAATGTTTTCAGGTAATGCCGTAATGGGGCATTTATGGTGGTCGACATAACTCTTTTGCTTGGCTAAGCACACCTCTATTTTGATCATGGAGCTGCATTGACATATGTACATACTATTTTGTTCAGGCCTCATGGCGATCCTCAGATGATCCGCTTTGGTGCACATCTGGTGCTTGTTCTTAGATATCTAATTGCTGATGAAGTAAAGGATGCTTTCAAGGAGAAGCTTATGACAGTCGGTGATCTCATTCTTCACATGTGAGTAGTTTTTTTCCCTCCCAAAACAAGTAACATGACATGTCCACGTAATCTCTGATGATGTTATCCTGCCCTCCCATTCATCAAATTCTGTCAAAGCTTTAAGGGATTCTGGCACCAGTTTTTCAATTACACTGTTGGCAAATGATTTTCAGGTATGCCATGTTCTTGTTTTCCAAGCAGCACGAGGAGCTGGTTGGGATTTATGCCTCTCAACTTGCACCTCATCTTTGCATTGATCTCTTTGTGCACATGATGGAACTAAGGCTCAATGATAGGTAAGTGTTCTATTACATTTCCAGAAATAGTTAGATATTTCTTTATAAGCCTTTTTTAGAATGGAATGTCATTTTCAGAGCATTGCTTTCTATCCTTTTGGGTTTTATGTTGCATGTTGCATAACGATGTGTTTTGTCTTTTAACAGTGTGCATGTCAAATATAAACTTTTCCTTTCTGCAATGGAGTACTTACCGTTCTCTCCTGGGGATGATTCAAAAGGTTGTTTTGAAGATATTATTGATAGGTTTGTCCATATTTTCAGGAGCTCTAGTTCTTATTTTAAAGCTTGATGAATTCAGAACAATCTGATTTGTTTCTTCATTCTGCATGAAAGGGTTCTTTCAAGGTCCCGAGAAATCAAATCTGGTAAATCTGATGGGAAGTCATCCGATGTTGCTGAGCAGCACCGGTTACAGAGCCTTCAGAAAGCTATGGCAATTCAGTGGCTTTGCTTCACTCCACCATCGACTATCAATGATTCGGAGGTCATAAATGGCAAGCTTCTTATGAGGGCATTGATGCATGGGTATTTTATTCCTGACTCCATATATCCTTTATTCTTCTCGACAATGGCTTCCCTTTCAAACATTTTCCTGTACAATGTCATGAGACATGCTGCTCTGCTCCCATGTAAAGTTGGAAAGCTTTGAAAGAAAGGAAAGACTAGTAGGGTTGGACATCCAACCTTATTGTATTTATAAGACAATGTGCAAATTACATAAAACACCCCTAAGTAAAAGGGCAAAAGTTGGAAACAGGGAAAAAAAAAACAAGCTAAGAAATAACATAAAACTAACAGGCCCAAAGTCCCACAGCCAAACCAGGGGCCCATGGCAGGCCCATATATACTGAAACATAATACAAGTAGTGCCTCATTCCATTTGTCTTCTCTCTCTGCTTGTCATTTTGCTACCTTTTTGTCTGTGAGAATTCTAATCTCTTCTGTGCCTTTTGTAGTAACATGTTGTTCAGGGAATTTGCTCTGATATCCATGTGGAGGGTTCCTAAAATGCCAATAGGAGCACACATGTTACTTAGCTTCCTTGCCGAGCCTTTGAAACAGCCGACAGATGCTCTTCTTTCCCTCGACGAGCATGATGTTTCTGAAAACCTTCATGAGTTTAAAGATTGGGTATCCTTCGGTTTCTGGAAATCATTATCTTTTCTAAGATACTCTTCCTAGGGTTGTCAATGGGCCAGGATCTGGCTGGGATGAGCCTGCTTATTCATTGGGCTTAACTTTAGGACTTCACTGGACCATGGGCCTTAAAGTCAGGTATGTACCGGGCCATGATAGCAAGAAATGGGCCTGGACTGGGGTTAAGGCCGGGCTTGTATAGAAAAATATTGTTAATGTCAGAGCCCAGGCATGGACCTGAAAATTAGGCCAGGCGTGGCCCGCATGCCCAAAATGAGGCCCAGCCTGAACTGTGGCAGGCTAGGCCTGGAAGCTTGGGCCATTGACTCTTCCTGTTAACCACTGAATTGTTGGATATTGCTGGATTCTTAGTGAAGTGTAATCCCAGTTGCTAGTTTCTGTTGTTTTTTCATTGAACAGAGAGATTATTACTCTTGTGATGCAACATACCGAAACTGGCTTAAAGCAGACTTGGAGAATGCGGAAGTTCCTCCACCTGATCTGTCTATAGAAGAAAGAGAGAGAGCTAGTGCCGCAGCTAGGGAAACGCTAAACTCATCATTGTCACTGTTGCTAAGTGAGTTCATAAAAATCATAAAAATGCTGTTTTCCATCATTCTGCATGCAAAGGGAATCTAATGATTAGGTTGAGGTGCTGAGCCCAACTCCCATGCAATAATATAATGCCTAGCCCCGAGCCTGAGATGGGCCAATTTTTCTAGGCTTGAGGTCAGCTAGATAAAAAGAAAAAGTGGCCTGAGCCAGCCTGATATGCCATTTCTAATGATATTTAATTAAGATGCATGCTAATATACACTAGCACTGTTATATTTGTGGTGGTGGGCCAACCCAACATACCAATGGCCTTGACCTTGGCATGGCCCGATTGCTAACCAGCCTGAACTTTTAGACCTGGCCCAACCTGAACCACCCAGGTGAACTGTCTAGGCTGCTTGTAACGGGTGAGAAAGACCTGATGGGTTGCCTGTGATTGTCGGACTCAGTGAAATCCTATTGATTATGATCGCTTGCTGGGTGTAGTTTATCTGGGTTCAAATGAAGTGCTCTTATTTTTATCATTTAGCTTCCTTTTACAGGAGAAGGAAGTCCTTGGCTGACTGCGGCTCAAAATAATCCATTTGAATCAACGGATCTTTTGTTCATTGAGTTACATGCTACGGCAATGCTCTGCCTACCCTCTGGTGAATGCATGTGTCCAGATGCTACCTCATGCACTACGTTGACTAGCGCACTCTACTCTTCAGTCAGTGAAGAAGTTGTGTTGAAACGCCAATTAATGGTATGCTCTTCCCTAGATGATTCCATAATCAGACAACAACTAGTCATTTCCAAGGTTTATGATGCCAATTAGAAATTTGCTGTTACTGGGGTATCGGTTGCGTGCTATCCAGTGTTCCAAATATTGGCAATATTATCGATAGCATCGCAGATATTATCGGTATCGCCAATGTTCATAGTATTGGTATTGTTACATATATCGCTGACCGGACATACAGAAACATCTATTGATATCACTGATGCCCAGAAATGTATCGCTGACTGAGGAAAACATTGGGGAAACATGGGTAAATGGTGGAATTTTTCAGCGAAACTTTAGGAGATTCTAAAATACACATATTTAGGAATAATTTTTTTTTGCAAAAAGGAACCATACATAAATAATAAGTTTCCAGTTAATAGGGGCCTAAAGCATGTGATATCATAAAAAAATCAATGTAATAGTAATAACCAAAATGGGTTAATATCATTAGGAACACAATAATCGCTTCAAATTGTTTTTAATGAAGAAAACTCATACATACATCCATGCATGCACACCTTCATACATACATCCATGCATGTTTGTCTATCCACCATCCATCCATACACACATACAGGATCCATCCATTTGTCCAACCATTCATCCATCATTCCATACATCCATCCAACCATCCATGCACACACACATGATCCATAAATCCATCCATCCATGTATGCATACCTACATGCACACATGCATGATCCATCCATCCATCCAAGCATGCATACATGCACACACTAGTCCATCCTTCCATCCATCCACGAAGACACATACATCATCCATGTCTATCCACCCATCCATGCATGTCCATCCATCCATCCAACATGCATACAAACATGCATCCATGATCCATCCATACATGCACAACACATCCATCCATCCATCCATCCATCCATAACACATCCATTCATCCATCCATCGATGCACACATCCACATCTACACACACACACATCATACATCCATCTGTATGTGCATACATAATTATTAAATAAGATAATTACATTTTAAAAGTAGACAATTTTCTTTTTTCTTTTTTCTTTTTCATAAATTTTAAAACTCTAAAAAATAATTTTTTTAATAAAAAATTGCAACAGATCACTCATCAACATTCATCTCTAAATAGAAAAAAATGAATACGGTTTCATGAAACAGTATAATTGTTTTAAATTTTTAAATTTTTTATTTTATTTTATTTTTATTTTTTGCATTTCGAAATTTTAAATATATATATATATATTTTTTCAAAATTGGAAGAAACCACTCCCCAACTAGATTCCCCAAAAAATTCTAAAAGAAATCAAATTTCATACTTTTTTTTTTTTCCTGATTTTCACACTATTCTTCATGTATGTTTTTCCCCTTTCTGGATTTTCTTCCAAAATTAGGGATTTGATTCATAAAAAACTGGAGAGGAATGGTTGAAATCCAATCCCCAACTATATACCCCCAACAGATTCCAAAAAAAAATCCTATTTTTTATTTAATGATTTTCGCACTGTTTAAGCAAGTTTTCCCGATCAACTGATCATGCGGCCACACGCACATGAGAACATTGGTGGTTAAAAGAGATTGCCACCTGCTCAAGGCCACTGTACATGCATGGTCTGCCTGGTGAGTCGACCAACCTGATCATTGATTCATTGGGCCAAGTTATCCCTGGCAGACCAATATATGCATGATATAGATATCCCACACACATGCTGGGTAGCATTTGTGCCCAACAGTGGAGGTGCATGTGGCATGGGAAACCTCGCCCATATATGTGCTGCATATCATTTCATGGCATGCATATATACGTAGATTTATTATTATTATTATTATTATTATGAGGTCATTGCCTTTTAAAAAAAGGTACTTCTCCAATGTCATTGACTGTCATTTGCGATGCTTGAATTGTCAGGTTAGTGTCACCATTTCTGCAAGAGACAATTACTGTATTGAGGTAGTACTCCGCTGCTTAGCTGAGAAAGGCGATGGGCTCGGACTGCATGAAATGAATGATGGTGGTGTTCTAGCCACTGTCATGGCAGCTGGCTTTAAAGGTACTGAAATGTGGTTGCCAGTTGAATGTTTGGATTTACTCTTTTACTGGTACTGATTCCGCGAGTGCAGGTGAGCTGCCTCGATTTCAAGCTGGAGTTACATTGGAGATATCCTGCCTGGATGCTTGGTATTCGGATGCTAATGGTTCCCTGATGAATCCTGCAACTTATGTTGTGAGGGGCCTCTGTCGTAGGTGTTGTCTTCCAGAACTCGTTCTTCGATGTCTGCAGGTACCCCTTTTTGACTAGTAAGTTGTAAACAACTGATTTCCTTATATAAAAACAGACATGTGCCACTTTTTCAGCACAAGATATGTGAGCACAGTAACTTCTGTTCTCCTAGGGCCACGATAATCATCCCCATATGCATTATCCCCATATGCATTTGCAATTGCAGCATAGAGCAAGGATGCAATACAAATTCATCTATGGTAGGGCTGTCAATGGGCCAGGCTCAGGCCTAACAACCCCTGGCCCGGCCCGTTGACAGCCCTAGTCTATGGTGCAGTCCTCTAAGGCCCAGGTGGGCCATCTACGATCTTGTTGGACCATTGAATAGGAGGGGCCCATGGCTTGTACATGACCCTAAATCACCCCTCTTGGATGATCACATTCATCCAAGTAAGGCGCACAGAATGGATGGTAAGACCATAGACTCCTGCTTGACAGTTTGTAGGTGATAATAGGCAGGAACATTTGGGTCCCACAGGAAATTTCTCTGGGATTAGGTAAGAAGAATTTTGCTGGATAATTGTTGTTAGTGTGCGCACTAGAGCTGGTCACCGAGCTGAACCGAGTCAAGCTTGGCTCAGTTCGGCCAGCAGTGTACCTCAGCTTGAGTTTAGCTTGGTTTGGTCTTCGAGCTGTAGTGCCCAGCTCGGCTTGGTTTGGTCAGCAGTTCAGGCCAGCTCGAGCCGAGTTCGAGTTTGAGCCTGGAGCTATTTTGTAAAACAAGCTGAAATTGAAGTCATGAAGGGTGCTCAAGTTCTAAAAAGATAGATTTTCTTCAAGAAAATTGTTCTGATTTGTCTAAAATGGCATTTTATGAGTTTTCTGTTTGAACGGGAGATGTGTTTTTGTTGAAAAAGATGGAAATGGAAGCTCAGAGAATGTTCTGGGGCTGAAAAATCTTGCAAAAGGAGGAAAGATTTTTGGAGGAGAAGAGGGTTCTGAAATAACAAAACTTTGGACTGAAATGTCAATTTTTTTGGAAATGTGAGTTGAGAGATGGCCGGAAGCAGTCCATCGATTTTCGTCAAAATAGGAGGTTTATTTATTTATTTATTTATTTATAACGGTACAAGTGAGGAATATTGATTCCAAACGCATCTTTCTTCAAGCGCCAAACATGGCACACTGCACATGCTGACATGTAGCACGTGTGCCGGTGCCAAGACTCTCTGTCATGACATCAGGAGAGAACGGTGAGGAAAACATGCAAGCTGAGTGCAGCCTGTGAGTGGTTGTTACTTTCCTGGTAGTCCATATCTCATATACATGTGGCCCACTTGACTAATATGCCGGCAGAAATTTAGGCACAGGACAGTAACAACTTAGGATCATCTCATGAATGTATTGGGGGGCCCTTTTTTTTTAAAAAAATCTTATATATATAATATTAAGTTATAAATCGAGCTGAGCTTGAGCTGGCCCGAACCAAATCGAGCTCATGCCTGCTTCAAGTCGAGCTCGGCTCGAATTTTTTTTGAGCTAAAAAAACAGCTCGACTTGGCCTGAACCTAGCTTTCGAGTCAAGCTGAGTTGAGCGAGCTAACCAAGCTAGCTCAGTTTGTGTCCAGCTCCAGTGTGCATGCATCTGCTGGCATGCTTGTGTGCATGTGCGTTTGCTTGAGTCACATACATACATGCATGCATGGCTAATGCGTGTGCGTGTGTACGTGCTCCCTGGGCCCTAGGGCTTTCTTCTCTGCTCTCGAGTCGCCATGCGCTCCCCAGGCCCTAGGGCTTTCTTCATCTTCTTCTTTATTCTGATTCGCTTTAGGTGGTCAGGAAGGTATGTGATGCTTAGGCAGGTCCATGCATGACGTTGCTGCGACTTTACTGCCTTGAAACGGATGCCTAGGTTTACAGTACAGAAACCAGGTCATAAAATTCTATCTTTTTGTCATGTTTGCAGGTTTCTGTTTCGCTTGCTGAATCAGGTGATTCAATTGAGGGTCATGATGAATTGATTGAGTTAGTTGCTTCACCCGAGCCTGGGTTGATCCATCTGTTTAGTCAGCATCAATTGCAGGTATGCAATCCATTGCACTTCAGTTTCTTACAGCACTCACAAACACAGTCACATGCACCCTAGCCATAATTGGGCTCTCCATTTCTCTGCATCTTTTCTGAAATTTCATATGCAAAAGATTCAATGGAACATGTGGAACTGCTTTTGTTCTCCAGGAATTCTTATCACTTGAGAGGGAATATTCAATAGCAAAGATGGATTTGCAAGAGGAAGTCTTTGTGGATGATTCCTAAAGCCGGGTATCCAATGTGTTCATTCGGGTAATTACTTGTCATTATCTTTTTCATCATTTTGTTAATGGATAATGTGACTTCATTAAATAGGAAAGGTAATCACATTGGCAGAGTACCAGAGTCCCTTAAGAGCCTGTTTGGATTTGTTGAACTATAAATTGTGGAAATGTCATTTCCATGAAAATGGCATTTTTGTTGCTTGTTTTTGTAAATTTCTTGGAAATGCTATTTTCGTTTCCCCCTTCACATCATAAAAGGTGTCCCATTTTGGTTCCTTGTTCAGACTTAAGAAATGTCATTTCCAAAAAATTGAGAAAAATGAGAGTAAATGACCCCTCTTTTTATAAAATACCCCATGGTAGTCACATGTGCCACCATGCTTCTTCTAACAACACATACTGCCATCTATCTTAAAGCACCACACATGTGCAACATGTGCCATCGTCCATCTTTTGGGGATCCACGTTTTAATATGTCACACACCCCAATGTGCAATTTGCAGCATGTGCTACCCTTATCTTCAAATGCCCTTCATGTGCCACATTTTTTTAGACAATAATCATTTTATTGAAAAAAGGCCGAAGCCAAAAAATATAAGAATAAAAAAAACAATCACAACCAAAATACCCATTACAACTCTGACCAACAAGCATGAAATTGATCAAAAGCTAATACATTAGTTGCTTGCGCCCACTCCATTACATTCAATTTCACCCTATTTTAGAAGTTCCGAGAGATGACCCCTTTGATTTTTGAAACGACGATCATTTCTTTCCAACCAAATGCTCATAACCCAACTAGCAAACTCAAATGTCAGACCCACTTCTCGAATTTACCTTTTCCCCCCTCCCTGCCAAGCTAAAAAGAACTGATTTTTCGAATTTGGAACAACCCATGCAATTTTGAACAGATTGAAGAATCCCACCCAAATGTTTGAAGCAAAATAACAATGAATGAAAAGATGATCGATCAATTCCTCAGCTCGAAAACATAATGGACAAATATTTGGAATAATCATTTGATGCTTTCGCAAGTTATCAACCGTGAGCACTTAATTCCTCCCCACTAACCATGCAAAAGCTGCCAACTTTGAAAGAGCACCATAGCGCCAAACATGAACCGTATGACACTCGAACTGCACACTTTGTCCCCCTTCGATCATCATATAAAAAGATTTTATTGAGAATTTTCTAGATTTTTCTTTAAGCCACACCATTGAATCTGACTTCGAGATAGATGGGATGGCAACTTGTAAGCATTTCTAACAACCTGACCAACTCTTCCATCATCATCTCTCAAATTCCTCCTTCAAGGAGGCACCCAAATAATTTCATCTCCGTGTCTTGAAAAACAACATTCAACTAAGATATTCGGCTCTAAGGTAATTATTGCTAGACGAGGAAAAATAACGTTTAGCTTTTGATCCCCTAACCACTAGTCTTCCTAGAAACAAATCTTCTTGCCATCATCTAGTGAGAATCCCATCCCTTACCACACCTTATATCTTAATGAATTCACTGATTTCTATGGTGATGAAGCCCTATACAAAGAAGCAGATTTTGTCCATTTACCACCCCTTTCCTTGATCCCATACTTTCTACCCAACACTTTAATCCATAAACTACTCTCTTCTACCCTAAATCTCCTAATCTATTTACTTGACAATGCTATATTCATTAACTCTAACGGCTTTCACACTCCTTCCAACTTTAATAGGTGAAATTTATGGTTTTCTCCCACCCCTTGCGATGGCAAATCTCGCCTAATCTTCTCTAATTTGACCCACTAGTGATGCGGACACCAGACCATTCAGAGTATATCAACGCAGGAGGCGTACGTTACCCATGTCAATGTGGTTAGATGACGGGTACAGGCCGTGTCTCTAGAGGTTGAAGACATTGCACATGTTCGTGATATGTGTAAGTTGCTTAAAGGAGACATTTGGACTGTTGGATCGTGGGGATAATGTGATCAGACCATCGGATTGTCACGGCCCACCTTCATTGCGCTATCATCGGGGTCCATCCGGCTTCTTGGATTTGAATTTAGTTTATAAACATTTTATTTACTTGAGTTTTGAGACACTGCGCCCACAATTTTGTGTGTGAATTTCTTTTTTTTTTTTTTTTTAGTAGGGGTATTTTAGTCATTTCATGTAATTATGAATTTATAAGGGTGTTTTGCCCTAAACCTAGGGGATGCTATATTATGTTTATGAAAAGAAAGAGAGTTTTTGCTTCTGACGATTTCGTCTTCGACTTCCAGTAATTGGAAGAGAGCGTGAAGCCCAGGGAAGTGGTTTCTCATCTTCTTCTTTTCTCTCCTTCTTTGACTCACTCATTTTCACATCCCTAGCCTTGTCCGTGTGGCTCTTGGGTGGCAACCGATTAATCTTGATTTTCTTGCCCTCATGTCTAAATGTACACACATTCGAGTGACAAAAAATCGTGACATCTCTATCGTATAACTATGTCCTGCTTAGAATGATGTGACTTACATCCATAGGTAAAACATCACACTACAATATGTCTTTATATGAACTGATCTGGATGGGGACTAAACACTGTTGGGACATGGGCGTAGAAGATGTGTCAACCCTAGAAACCTTGTAGGGTTGAGGTTGTGGGATGGGCTTCAAACCCAAGCGAGTGAGACTATGCTAGCTGAGACCATGTTGGTGCAACTACCATTATCCATGATGACTTTGCAATTTTTGTCACCACTCTTGATAAACGTATAGAAAATTGTGCTTTTGCGCCAATCATCACTCTCATTGGTTTGTGCTAAAGCACATCTAACTACAACCAATGGTACAGCCTCTGGTTTTTCTTCATAATCACTAGCGTCTATCTTTGGGTGATATTCCTCAACTTCATAATCACCCATGTCACCCGCATTTTCATTTGACTCACCCATGACTAATGCTTTCCCGTGAGTATTTGCCATGCACTGGTATACGAAATGACCTGTACCTCCGCACTCATAATGTAAACATTCATAACCATTAACATATGTTGTGCAATTAAGCTCTCTCCCGACATCACCTTGCAGTCCATGCATATTGATCATTCTTTCTTTCTAAGTAGAAAGAAATCTATTTGGCTTATATATGATCCTCTTTTGAAAATTATTAAATATTCATGTCTTTATAAAGTATGTGTTTGCTAAAGCTAGATTATTTGCCATAGCGAAACAAAGGATAACTTCCCCGTCTCGTTTCTTCTCTTGAAACTGTTCCTCTGTGTCCTTTCATATCTTTCATGTACCCTTATCTCATTGATTGTAATCCACCTATGTAATAGTTTGTCACATTGAGCTTGTGGGAGTTTAATGCTTTCATCGCCGGTGCTCGTCCTGGATGAAGGATGGTTGCGTCAGGTTGGCAGCTGGTGTCAAACTCATGCCTTAACTACCAACATGAATCCAAACAATATGTTTTAGATGAATATATAATCATTATTTTCAACATTATGTAAAGGTCTGATCTCACACACGTTTCATGCATGTTTGCCCACGTGTGGATGCCTATTCTACACACATGGAATCAGCAATGAGCAAACCTCTCTCTATGTGGGACCCATCCACAGAAGACCTGGTAAAGGGGTGTGCCGCATGCATGTCGGTAAGAGCTTTCATGACCAGCTTAAATATGTAGGGTCTAACAAGGGACCTTTCTATGATCCTCTGGCAGCCTGCTTGATACGCAGGCGCTCAGAGATTGTACACATGGCATGCATGACTTAAAAAAAGTTGTAGAGTCCACTGTAGCTGCATCACATTTCCAAAATCAAATTGGTTGATTGAAATCCTAACCTCTGATTCGTTGACACTTGTTGGACCATTAGACATTTATCATTTATAATTGTCCAATATATGTCCCCAGATCTGATGGTCCAATAATCAAATAAGTGTAATTTTTAGTTCATGATGCATCTAAACTGAGACCCATGAATTTTGGAGAGTTCTTAGTGTTTCTCTCTTCCCTTGTAACATTCTTTTCATTGTCCTTAGACAGGGAATGCATTGGAATGCATGGCCAAATGCAGAACTGAGGAGCTTCTTGCATGTTTGGGCGAGGAAAACACACAGCGGAACAAAATTTGCAATCGACGGATGAGATCGAAAGGCGGTCCACCCACCATGGCCGGAGGTTTATGCAAGTAAAATACAACTATGGATTGAAGATTAGGGGGAACAAAAAAATCTGATGTAGGCTAAGGGAGTGTTTTGTTGTATCATGAGTGGTAATGAAAAAGACAAATATGCCCCCTGTTTTTGTCTCAATATACTAGTGAATCCATCTTTTAATTTTATTTTAATGGGAGGCGTTGTAGGTGGGCCTACATCCCATGGCTACAACACATGCTAGAATTCCTCTACTGCGTCTGTATGCTAACCTGTCATGACACAACTTGTGTAGGACAAGGTACCATGCAAAATGGTGGGGCCCATGATGATGATCGCCTGGCACAAGAATCAGGACCGTCAGCTCATCATGTTGGCCAAGCTGTTGTAATCGATGGACATGCGACGGTCTGGATCAAATATCGGTGTGGCCAACCTAATGGCTGGATCCGCCTGATTTTCATATGGGTGTTCTTCATGATGGGCCCCACGTTTTCGGTACGGGTCAGATGTCCTCCCCAAGTGGTGTGTTGGTGGGAGAGATGGGCTGTATGACAGTGTAGTCTGGCTGAGCCAGCTTCCAATGGTCTAGATTGGCCTGCATCTATGCCACGTGGAGCATGGATGAGTCGACCAAAGTTTTCAATAGTAACAGGCGCACATTCGATTAAAGCCCTTGTCTTTTTGTCTCGTCCAAGTGCGACACTATCATGTGGGCCTACCAAGCGTGGATATATCACCTCTTAAATGCTCCGAAGTTGATGGCACGTGTAGCATAACACGTGTCATGGATTCTTGCAGATCTGGTCCATGGATTACGTTGGATCAACACTTTTTCAAATATGGCGGTAGCTCGTTCTCAGGTGGGTCCGTGATACACAGGTATTCAGACCGTCTAAATCGCGGGACCCATTTTTGAATGGAGCATATCTCTTAAATCAAAATGAGCAAGCAATCTTGAGCGTCTATTTTGTGGCAGTCTAATTGGATGGTTAAAAGTAAAATAGTGGGTGGTTATAATTCGAAGTGAAAAATCAGATGATTATTACTATCTTCACGGTGGAATTTGTCTGTTATGCTTCATCCGCGGTTGGGTCAACGACCTGGAAGGTCCGGATTACCGTACAACTAAGCCATACTAACGGTTTAAAAGTAAATCACCATTTCTTAAATGCTGCTAAACTAACATAATCGGGCTTTCAGCTCTCGAAAGTAGCGCGATGGTTCCAGACCATTGGTTTGATGGGCCGTTTTTTGGATGGGTCATAACAGTCATCTGGTCAATCCTAACCTTTAAAGATCAAGAAGCACATCTGTGGTCCCCGTTCAACGGAGGAAAAGTCCGGAGCTGTTTAGAACATCTGGGTCCCAACATAAACAATCTCGATTGCCCTTGGCGCTGAGAAAGTGAATCTCGACCGTCCAAATAGTGAGATCTTTGTTGCATGCATGGTAGGGAAACATCTCATTGAAAAACCATAGTAGCATTCCGGAGATCTATCATTCCATCTGTAAATGTCAGCCGTACTGTGCATTTGAGGGACGCGAACAGGTTTTCAATATCATCCTTTTTCAAAGGTCTTCTAAAAACGAGCCTTCCATCATAGGATAGACTAATTTCAGGGTCTAGATCTACCCGACAATGCCACGTGTACGGTGGAATGGGCCAAACTATTGGGATTTATTTGATACTCTGGTAGATTATGATGCTTGATACGCTTACATTATGCAGGATTGTTGGTTCATGATACGTCGATGAGAGCCATAATATGGACCGTTTAATTCAACTTGTTGTAAGTCATATTTGGTGGGCCGTATAGGATTCAATGGCCTTTAGTTTGAGATGGCTTCATAATCCTTCAAGTCATCTTTCCAACGGCTCTGAAAGTTCGATTAAAATTCGAAGGGGTGCGTCCATGTTCAAACCGTTGAAGACTGAGTCAATTTTGATTCGACTCAGTTTTGACTCGCCTGTTATGACTGCATCTTGTAGACCAATCACAGGCCGCCATGTGGCCTGATTTTTCGTTGGATTTGGGTGCGGATTACGGGTTACCCTTACTGTGGGGCCCACCTTGATGATCTGTTGTGTATCTACGCCGTCCATCCATTTTTCCAGCCCATTTTAGGGCGTAATCCCAAAACTTTAAGCAGATTCAAATCTCAGGTGGACCACACCACAGGAAGTAGTGATAATTAAACTACCACCATTAAAAATTGGCCACGTGTGCATTCCAAAGTAATTTCCAGTGCCTGTACGGTCAATCATTTCCAAGTCGCAATCACCTTGGAGCGGCTTTCTGTCCACGTCGGCAGCAGCCGAAGAAAGCGATTAAAAGCGATTTAAAATCAATACACGTGGCAGTTGACGTGTCAATAGTTACCATCACGCTTTTTCAGGTCGGAATCGTGCACAAACACCTGTTCTAGGCAGCGCGTAAAACACCCTAGGTCTGCTGGGCCCCTATGTTCTATATGTAAATCCACTCGGTCCATCATGTGAGATCCATGTTTTTAATTTTAAATAAAAAATATTCATTATATCAACCTTTTGTGGGCCACACCAAAGGGAAGAACGTAAAACTACTCACATGGAGCCTAATACTTGGATCCGGCTGATTTCTCTGTTTTCACTTCCTTAATTCAAGGTACAATTCTTCTTCTTTTTTCTCTTTTCTTTTTCTGATTAACCGGTTTGATGAAAGATAACTCACCATGGTGGCCCCACACGCTAACGTATGGTTGGCATCCCATCTCCAATTATTGCCTGTGGTGCGGACCACATACGTTTTGGATCTGTCTTTTTTTTTTTTTTTTAATTCTTTACATGCTAGAATCGGGGACAGAACCTGATGAACGGAGTGGATTTTACATATACAACATGGTGGACCCCACAGGCCTAGGTTGTTTTACGCAGATGAATGAAACAGATGGTGTAGACGATTCCGGTGCCTAACTACTCATGCATTAAGTGCCTCATAATCCATTTGTCATTTCCAACGTATTACAACCGTCTGACAACTGAAGTTGCAACTACCAACGATGGGCCGGCCATTGCTCGGCCTGGGCCCATTAAACCCAAAGGCTCAACAGAATAGCGCGGTCCTGGCCCACCAATCTTAATTTTGGAACTCTCTCGACTCTCGAACCTATATTAATAGGCCGTGCCAGCACAGATGCTAGGTTCTCAGCTGGTGTGCCTACAGGGCCTTTTGTTGGGCCCACATGAAAAATTATCTCTAATGTTGGGGCTCATCGATCATGTCTTTCTGTCATCCAAGCCATCCATCGGTTCCACCAGCTCATGTTAGATGTTGATTCCAAAACTCAACTCGACCCAAATCTCAGATGGACCACACTATTGGAAATAATCGGGGTGGGAAGGCCCACCTTCAAAAGCTTCCTTGGCCCCACTGTCATATTGATATGCAATCCAACCCGTTCATAAGGTGAATCCTGTTAGGATAAATGGAAATCAAAATTATTAGCCTGATTCAACTGTTTGATGACCCCAAGAAAATTTCAATGGTGGATGATCCCACCGCACTTTTTCCTAAGGTGTGGCCCATCTGAAATTTTGATCTCCCTGGTTTTTGGGCTGACACACTACCACAGGCTGGCGCGGCTGATCAACAGGTCAGATGGCACAAAGACGCCACGGTGGGCCCCATAGAGCTTTTTGTTGCAAGGGCTCGTGTTGTAGGGAACTTGCGTCCGGTGATACAGCTAATCTCGCCACATCACTGGACACGTGGCCCCTGTTATAGCCGTCCAAATAATGGAATACCATTCATGCCACGGTGATGAAACATCCATGCTCCATGGCATGGTGATGATCCCCTAATTAGTGTATATATATCTGTGTGTGTGTGTGGAAAAGGTTCTATGCATCCAGCTCATGGGAACTTCCCATGAGGTCGAGTTGTGTGGGCCCACCGTGATGCGTGTCGAACATCTACCCCATCAGTTAGATGCACCATTCCATGGTGGGCCTCAGTCTTAAAAATCAAGTCAACTGGTAACTTGTATGGGCCACACTACATACAAAAGTTGGGAGGGGCTACTCTCAATTAAAACATTCATAATCATTTATTGGGCCCACCGAGATGTGGTTCACAAATCCATCCCATCCATTATGTGTCTCTCACTTGGATGAGGGGTCAGACCAAGTTTCAGATGCATCTAAATTTTAGGTGGGCCCCACCAAGTGCATTTATATATTTTAGGCATGTCTTCACATGATTTTAAATGGTATGGCCCACCTGAGTTCCATATACATTTGATTTTTGGAATATCCCATAATTTAAAGGGGACCCATCAAATGCACAATGTTGATAGTTGACACACATCATAGTGGGGCCCAAAGGGCTCGACCTCATGGGAAGTTCCCATGAGAGGTTCTATGCGGTTGAACTCCATCTGGATTAATTTAGGCTAAACTCGGACTCGAATCAGGTCAGGCGTGCTAGACTTGGTGCCGAGTTGGGTCGAGTTTAGGTCGGGCCTATTTTAAAACTGGATTGAGTCAGGTCTACCCTAACTCCGACCAACTCGACCGGATGACCATCTCAATCTACATGCATGGATGGATACATGTAGAGCATACCATAACTTGAAAGCTTCTTGCATGCGTGGAGGCTGGAAAAGTCTTCTGTGCCCACTCCTGCATGTGATTTCATGGCCCATGATAACGATGCGCTCTATTGTTTGAGTGTGTACGTAAAGACGCGGATTGCATGTGCTACGGGCACATAAAGTTCCTGTAGTAGGAAGCTATGTGGGGCCACAAAGATGCCCATGGCAAATCCACTCTGCCCATCAGTTTTGCAAGACCAAAATATATAGTACAGGAATCCAAAAATCTGGAAGATCAGAAACTAATGTGGGCCACACTACAGGAAACAACATGGATCAAACGCCCGGCATTGGAAACTTTGTAGTGCCACACAAGTTTGTATTCGGATGATATTTGTGTCTACAGTTTATCTGAGTGGTAATAACCCTATGAACAATTTGGATAACATATAAACATCATGGTCAACTCCAGGAAAGCTTCAACAAAGCTTCAACAGTGGACATTTCCGTTCCCACTATTCCATGTAGTATGACCCACTTGAGTTTTTTATATCCGGATTTGTAGACTCTTGCCCGGTCGTGGTATTAATCGCAGAATTGATGGATGGAGTGGATTTTTTATGGGCATTTCTTTGTGCCTCACACAGCTCCCGGCTACAGGAACTTCATGTATCCTTGGACTTAAGCAATCTGAAAAAAATTAGCACAGTTGGTGAGTTCGTATTATGCTTTTGTTTTTTATTAAGAGAAAATTATCTCATTAAAGTGAATTTTTAAGGTATGGAAGTAAGTTTTTTTGATAAAAATATTCTTGCCTATTAAAGTAAAACAGTTAAAAAAGTAGAGATATTTTCGTCTTTCTGAGTTTATCTATATGAATAAAGATCTAGTTTGGTTATTTAGATTTTTTTAAATCGAGCGAAAAAAGGTGGATAGCACGGTGGGTCTATACTAAAAAAGTACCCCGCAATCTGCATCCGTAGGTGTACATGTATATGCTATGATAGAAATTGTCAAATAGAGCTGCTGTATCAGAACTTCTGGTATCACATTTACTTTCCCGCCAATGTTTCATATTTTCATAATATCCTATCCGTACAAAAAGTGGTCCCAGAAATGGTGATCACCCGGCATGAAAATTAGGTCAATCTGCATGTAGAATGGGACACAATTCTATTGATGGACAGAATTGTCCTAACTTATTGTATGGTGTGCCCAACCCAATGAGTGGTCCACCATGGTTTCGTATAGGGTGATCCTCGTGTGTTGCTCACCTTTTATACGGACAGGATATTCTGCACATATGACACATTGGCAGGAAAAGTAGTGGCTGTATGGGAACTTCAGATACAGCAGCTATATACTGATAAAATCTAATGCTATAATACTTACCGAAGTGTATATTTTACCAAAAAATACGTACAACTATACGTATTTGGGTATGCAGAGGTGGGACGTGAGTGTACTTTATATGAAAGCAACAAAAGTGCACATACAACGACGTGATGTATGCATTCAACCATTCAAGTATGTACGGTGGGATGGAAACGGATTGCATGTGACCCCGGGCGTCTGGGGCTGTGGAAAGCCCACAGAGAAGTTCCTGACAAATTCACTCCGTCCATCTGTTTTGAAAGGAGTAAATAGGGCAGGAGCTTTAAAATCATACTGATCCAAAATTCAGGTTGGCCACACCAGCCAAACGGTGGGAACGGAAAGGTCCAACGTTGAAACCTTCCTGGAACTAACCATGATGTTTATATTCCATCCAACCCGTTCACAGTGTTATTACCACTCAGATAAACTACAGGAAAAAATATTATCCTGATAAAAAAACTTCTGTCACCCCATCCGTTCAATCTCCACTGTTTCTTGTGGTATTGCAATCTGAGTTTTTGAATCTGCATGATTTTTAAATTCCTATCCTATTGTGGACTTTCAAAATAGATGGACGGAGTGGATTTGTCACCGGAATATCTGTGGGGTCCACACAGATATGTACACAGGAATATCTCTGTGCCCTCGGTCACTGGCGGTCCGCGTCCGGTGGGTTGCGGGTGTTAGCCTGTCAATGTAGACATTTACGTATCCAGGCCTGAATTTCCTTTTGTGCTAACCCTATCAAATCAGTTCATGGCTTATGAAAATGATGTGATCTCATGCATACATGCATGCATGCATGTTCATGACAAAACCCATACCCCACATAGACATGAATCATGTCCCATTAGAAAAGACCCTTGACCTAACAAGAATCACTTTATAGGCCACTACAGCCAAAAGCCCCCTCCTTATAAATCCCACTTCCCACAATCTCCTCTACACCATAGAAGTTGTGTTAGTTCTTTTTTATGAGAATGGGAAGGAGCCCAAGATCCATCTGCCTTCTCTTTTGCTTTCTTGCTTTGGAAATTTCATGGGGTGTATACACCCAAGGAGTGAATGTAGGAGAGCATGTTCATAGAGAATGTGGCTTCACCAGATACCCCAACCTATGCACTGAGTCCTTGTCAGGGTTAGGGTTAGGGTTAGGTCATGACCCATATGATATTTTGCATGCTCTTGTTGAAAAAACTAGAGATGAGACCAAGATGTCTACTTCAATTCTTCCAAATCCAACCGACCATCAAGTGGGCCTAACAAGCCAACAAACCCATGTTCCTATAGGTAGACTTCCAAAAAAAAAAAAAACTTTGATAGATACACCCCTTTTTTTTTCTACTTTTGGTACATCTTTGTTAAATTGTAATAGCAAATGTAGAAAATGGGGTGTGTATATCAAAAAAGTGGGGGTGTTTTTGTTTTTTTTTTTGTTAGCTTGTTAGTACACCCGTACTGTCAGTTCACACATCACTGTTAGCCACCCCCACTATCTTCTATGATATTGTTGTTTAGATTCTTTCCTGTCTTTGCTTGATTTTTGATATATTTAGTTAGACTCTTATCTTCTCTCATTTTCCTTGAGTGGAAATAATCTTATCAAATCTTACACATCCAGCCGTCTGATTTGTGGACCCACAAACAGCCAGGGGATATCCTGTTGTAGGCATTTATGTATGTATTTATCACTACACACGTACGTATTTAATTTGTATGCATGCTTAAGTAGACATGTAAAACAGTATATGGTACTCACTATATTTTAATGTGTATTTATTTATCATGTGTGTGTGTATGTAGAATTTTATAGAAAAAATAAATAATAATAAAAACATATACGAATATCATACAACTAGTCATAATACACACACATGCCTAACTATCTTTGATAAATGTATGCATGTGGGAGTATATGGTGCATGTACTTGTATACTTCATTTTCCTCTAGATACAAGAAACATGCATTGAGAAAATATTAAATTTTTGAAGTATTACAAAGTGATGGCTGTTAACCTTAAGTGGTTTAGGTCAATTATAAAATCCTACACGCACATGCCAGTGTATGGAAACACATTTCTATCTAGAGTTTTGTTCCAATACATCCCCATGCATTGCAATATGATAGGTGGACTTTAGTCTTTAAATCAGGGTCATTTTCCAATTATCAGAACCGTTTATATGATGAGTCTCACTTTTTATGGTGGAAACGTAACAGAAGAAAATCTTTCACTTTGGAGATGAACGTCACCGTAACCTTTGTATAATCAATGGATTAAAATATTCAATCCTGGAGTTGTTTTTTTTTTTTTGGGCATCCCCCATCCAAAGGGGGCCCTATCAAATAATAGATTTATGGTAGTAAAAGGGCCCTGAGGTGTCTTATTGTAATACGTGTGGATGTATTCGAGCAAACCTACTGTTTTTAGGACATGCACGATGCATCATGTATCCATGCACGCACGTACTCTCTCTTGCGACGTGGAATGATCTCACGGAGTCTGGATCCATAATAAGTTATCTTTGTGGTGTCCACCCTCATGTGAACATGACATCCAAACCGTGCATCTGGCATGCCCTAGCATGTTTGGCCATGAGCCGAAAAATCAGGTCCACCCAAAATTCAGGTAGGACCCACTACAAGGAAACAATATAAAATCAACCCCCAAAACATCACGTCGTGTGGCCCACATAATTTTTTTATTGGAGAGCCATCCATCCGTCCATATATCTATAGCTTTTAAAAATTTTCTACCCGATTGCAAGTTAGTTAACTTCTCATCTCGACCCTTTATTTGAATGCAGGATATTGTAATGATCTGATGGACATGTCTCTCGCACGACTCAATCAATCCATCTCAGCACTCAAAGACTCCACTCCCAAAAACAAGCAAGACATCCAAACATGGCTCAGTGCGGTGATGACCTTTCAACAAGCGTGCAAAGACTCGGTCAATGGTCTTTCAGACGATTTCAGCCGTCAGATTTCCGGGAAGATGGACCACTTATCTAAGCTGGTCAGTAACTCTCTAGCTCTTGTGAATCGTATCAACGGTCAGATGGAGAATTCCACGGCCCGCCATCTCACTTCCAATGAAGAATTCCCTACGTGGGTGTCCCCCAAAGATAGAAAGCTTCTCCAGAGCCCTGCAGTGGGCCCGGCAATACGGGCGAATGTGATCGTCGCGCAGGATGGAACAGGCAATTTTGAGAAAGTAGCGGATGCTATTGAAGCTGCCCATGGAGGAAGGTTCGTGATCTACGTGAAGGCTGGTGTATACAAGGAGAAGATACACATGAAGAAAGATGGCATCACGTTGATCGGTGATGGAAGATACTCTACGATAATTAGCGGTGGAGATAGCGTTGGTGGTGGGTCCACGATGCCTGGATCGGCGACATTTGGTATGTTCTGCATAGTTATAATCTCTATGTGTGAGGGGGGAGAGAGAGAGAGAGAGAGAGAGAGAGAGAGAGAGAGAGAGAGAGAGAGAGAGTCATGTTTCCCATAAGCTTGTCAGATGTTTAGAAAATCCGAACCATTCAAAAAGTGGGGCTCACCATGAAGACCCTAAGAGAAGAAAATCAGGCCGATTCACTTGTTAGATGAGCCATACATCAAAATCAATCGGCAGCTGATGGTTTGGGTTAATCATGCAAGTGTGGCCTACCTTAAGAGTGGACCGCTACGATTTTTGCTCGATATAAATGGTGTTGCCCACCTTATTTGCATGGTGCTCGAGTGTCCTACACATATGACACGTAGGTGGGAAGACAGGGCTGTATGTAAGAGTTCATATACAGCGACCGGTATGTGATCATTTCTATACGTTGTTAAACTTATAAGAAGTCCAGGGGTATTTTTGTCAATTTCCCTGGGTCGGGTGAAATCTCACGTGTACTGCCGACAGTCTGGGCCCGACACTGATTTCCATCTCTTACACGGTCCAACCACTTTCCATGTTGTATTTTCTATTATTATTATTATTATTATTTTCTGAATTTTAAGATATAGATTTTGCTAATGGTGGGGCCCACCTGAGTTTTGGATGCAGCTGAAACTTGGTCTAACACCCATCCAAGTATGACACACAATAGATAGGCTGAATTTATTAACCACATCTCGATAGGCCCAAAAAAGGATTACGAAGTTCTTAATATGAGTTTAACCCCTCTCAATTATTGCATGTGGTGTTGCCCACCCAAGTCATGGATTGACTTGATTTTTAAGCCAGTGGCCTACCATGGAATAGTGCATTTGACTAACTGATGGTGTCAATGTTCGACACACATCATGGTAGGGCCCACACAGCTCGACCTCATGGGAAGTTAATATATTCTACCGTAATATCAGGTTGTCTACCATAGGATTTTGCATAATGAAATCCTTTTTAACATTGATCTTTAATTCTTCAATTGCTCATATTGGAACTCATAGAGGGATGCTCACCTGTGCATCATTCTTCTAATAACTTGTGACAACTTTTTCAGAACTTTTCACACATAATGGGCCCAAAATCTGAATTGTCCATGTGATACAGTACCCCATAAAACCCACCAGGCCTAACTTTTACTCTTATCTAAAACTTTAGTGTGCCATGGTGCAAAATTCAAAAATAACTAAAAATAAAAAATAAATCAAGGAAGGAAACTGTTTCTTTTTTCCATGGCTGACCAAAGTTTTAGATCAGAGTAAAAGTTGGACCATGGGGTTTCATGGGGTGTTACATCACATGAACCGTTCATATTTTACACCCACATCACGTGTGATGAGTTCCGAAAAAGTTCTCACTAGTTCTTGTGAAAAATGCTGCGTAGGTGAGCATTTCTAGGACCTTATATTTAAAATATTAATTGGACTGATTTTTTAATTAACTTGCATTAATTTCTTTCATTTCTTCTCAATCTTACAGCCGTCTTCGGCGACGGATTCATCGCTCGCGACATCGGATTCCAAAACACGGCAGGACCCAAAGGCGCACAAGCCCTTGCAATGATGATCTCATCTGACCGTTCAGTTTTCTATAGATGTAGCATAACAGGCTATCAAGACACCTTATATGCACTTGCACTACGCCAGTTCTATAGAGAATGTGACATTGCTGGAACCATTGATTTTATATTTGGAAATGCAGCCGCCCTCTTCCAAAACTGTAATCTCATCCTACGTCGACCACAGAATTCAGCCTACAATGTGATTCTTGCAAATGGACGGACAGATCCCGGCCAAAATACTGGGTTTTCTCTCCAGAATTGTAAAATCATGGCGGGCCGTGATCTATCGCCAGTAAAGCACTCGATCCAGTCCTTCCTTGGGAGACCATGGAAGGAATACTCGAGAGCGGTTATAATGCAATCAAGCGTCGATGATGTGATTTCATCGAAAGGCTGGGATGTGTGGGAAGGTAGTTTTGCTCTAAAGACACTATATTTCGCTGAATATCTTAATGCGGGGCCCGGAGCTGGAACTTCAGGTCGAGTTAAATGGTCTGGCTATCATCTCATTGGAACTGATGATGCTGTGAAGTTTACTGTTAGTAATTTCATCGGTGGGAACTCATGGTTGCCGTCTACTGGAATAACTTTCAATTTAGGGCTTTGATTTGGATTGAATTGTAATTGTAATAAGTTTAGTATTTGATTTGATGAGTTTCAAGTGTAAAAATAAAAATAATAATAATAAAAGTATGTCATTTCTCTCCTTATCATGTGGGTGTGATATCCAACTTTCAATGTGCAAAAATGAGAACCATTCAGTCATTAGGTGGGCCACATAATAGAAATAATTTCTAGCCATTGATAAATAGTAAAATGCAAGTTAATTGGTCTACTTCATGAGTAGACGTGCCTGATTTTTTCAACCTCATGATGAAGATAACCTATTGAATGGGTTGGATGTTGCTCACACACATGAAAGGTTGGAAGTTATAGGTGGGTGGATGTTAGATTATGGTCTAGTCGAGTGGACTTGTAAAATTCTATATGAAATGGTAGTTTATTCAATTCCATTAAACCTATTTGTGTTTGTTCTGTATTTGACTCGATTGGGTTGACTCAGTGGATTGACTAAGTCTTTATCTAACCCGACTTCAAAATTGAATTAGATATATTTATAAAAATTAATATTAAGAATGACAATAAATGTTAAAAACATTTATATTTAAGTAATTGACAAGGAATGGGGTGAACGATTTGAAAAGCTTTGCTTTCCTAACATAGGTTAGGTCGCCAAACGATGAAGGGGAAGGCAAACATCACTGAATGTAGATTGGGAAAGCTGGAACCAACAAGGTCGATGGATCTATCAATGTGGGACCTAAGATGATATATGTGTTTTATATCAACGCGGTGACAATCTATTTGCTAGCTCATTTTAAAACATGAGCCTAAAAAGAAGAAGATTCAAGTGAACCATAACGGCGATTGAACACCCACAATTAAAAACTTCTAAGGCTCATCGTAATTTATTTGCTTTGTAACAGGTTGATAGGGTCACACAGACTTGGATGAAGAGAAAACATATATATCTCCGGGAGTCTTTGATAGCAGGTTCATTCACAGTGTTTCTTGTGGTGCTATCTACCTGAGATTTTGATTTATTTATTTTTGGGGCCTTCCTTAAAATGATCTGAAAAAATGGATGGACGTCATAGAAATAAAGCATATACATCACAATGGGCTCCATGGTTATAGATTTACTGGCCTTGGTGGTTCCTCGTATCTATCGAATTCACATTCCTCATCACCAAGCAAATGATGAGCCTATCATGAAGATCACTTAGATCTCCAAAATGAGGCTGAACCATTCACTAGATGGGCGATCTTGTATGATGAATCAGACCATCTGTTTTCCATTGATTCCCGATCATGGTGGGGTGTACCGCCTGATTTTTGTTCTGGATGATTTTCATGAGCGGCCTACCATTTGCATGGTACAGATCTCCCATTGAAGTAGCATATTGGTGGGAAAGATTGTCCTCCAGTGCTTGACAAGTCATGCTTTGGTCACTTGTAGGTGATCAGTTCCACGAGAAAGATGACATAAATGACTAGACTTTTTAGCACCATTTATAGATAGTGGTGACTCATCTGCTGACGTGGCACTGATATAAAGCTATGGTCCTGGCGTGAATGGACCATTGATCTAAAATAGGCCATCCAATTAATGGCTATTGGATGGTTAATTTTAAAAGAAATAGAAATCAGATGGTTAAAATATCTTCTCACGTCTAATTTTGTTTATGGTCCATCCACAGTTGTATCTATGATTTGGATGGTCTAGATTAGCATGAATAGTTACACCATTTTGAAAATGATAAATAACTAGGAGTCTAAAAAATCACATAAAATGCACGGATAAGATGCTATGATTAATTAGGTTGGTTTGATATTCCAACCAACCCTTCTAATGACGTGCTTTTGAGATGAGACTTTTCTTTTAAGTGTTATTTTTTATGGCCACACCTTCCAAAAGCTATACTAAGACGTCCAAAAGGTATCTAGTTATGGGTTTTCATAAAAATTAAGAACTCTCACAAAAGCATGCTTTTATGAGAGAAGAAAACGGCAAGTGAAAAGAAGATGAGATCACTAGAAAATAAGAGAAAGATCACTATCCACTTATGGAAAAGTTAGATCAGTGGTCCACAAGAGTATGTGTGGTGGGATTCCACTCAGATTGGTTAGTGTAGCACACAACATGGGTACTGTGGGCCCCACCATGAAGTATGTGTTTATCCAATCAATTCATCCATTTCGCCAGCTCATATTAGTCGATGAGCCTAAAAATGAGTCCGACCCAAATTTTAGGTGGACCACACCACAGAAAACAATGGTGATTGAACACCCACCATTTAATACTTCCTAGGACCTACTGTAATGTTTATTTGCCATCCAACCTGTTCATTATGTCACACGGACTTGGATGAAGAGAAAACACACATATCAAGTTGATATAGAACTTCTGTATTCCCTAAGAAGTGTTTGATGATAAGCATTCAATCATCATTGTTTCATATGGTGCGGTGAGTCGGAGATTTGGATCATTTTCGTACAAGAGATGGCAAAATGGACAGACATTGTAGATAAAAATACAAATTACTATGGATTTAATTTATTATTTAAAAAATAATAATAATAAATTAAAATTTTATATTTGTCAGAGAATGATTAACTTTTATCTAATCTGTGAGAATTTAACTATATAAAATAATACAATTCCTTACATCAAATATACTTATTGTTTTTGCTATCCAAACACAGTAAAATATCATATTATCAACATTTCCTTTCTTTCCTTTTTTTTCATTTGTTGCCATCCAAGCAGGTTTAAGCTGAAGAATCCCATCTGAAAGTAAAATGAAGTACCTGTGGGCTGAAAGCTCGATAACTTATATGCATGCACTAAGAAACCCAAAGTATGACATAAGCTCTCTTCACTAGAATTCGGTATCATTATGTCAAAATCCAAAAATCATTTTCCTTAAGCAATCCTAACCTCTAATATTCAGCGGACACTTGTTTTTGAAATGCGCTCATATTGAATTTTTATTTAATTAAAGTCCAGACACCCTGATCCATAGCTTCAGTGGTAGACTGATAGAAAGATACCTCGTTTCAACACTGAGGTCTTAGTATGGATCCCTAGTGGGGGTGGCTAACAGTGAAGTGCCCACTGACAGTGGGGTGTGCTAACAAGCTAATTTTATTTTTTATTTTAAAAAAAAAGTTTTAAAGTCCGGCAATTTTCTACCAATCTAATAGTTAAATAATCGAAAAGGTTTAATTTTTTAGTTATGACTCATCTAAACTGGTACCCATTTAATTTGAATTACTTATATATTCAAAGTATGCAATTTCTAAATAAATTGTTAAATGACGAGTATCATCCATCACACTCTTCCAGAGTATTGAAAATTTTCTCTTTCTAAAACCATATCGTCAGCGCCTATATATGGATAGAGCCATTTCTCTTTCTCTCTCCACCGACAACCTGACACTGGAGGGGTTCATTTGTATCTTTTCATGATATGAAAGTGAGTCGTCCACTTGCTACATCCCTCTCAATAGAAAGAGAAACAGTCACGAAAATGCGCTGAACTTTCCACTCTCTCCACACACATGATATGCTCTTTTTGTGATAAGCCTAGCTCACTTTTTAGCAATCTCCCATCAACTGGCACATTCGCTAGCTGAATATGATCATCTATCTAGGATATGTATAGTACCCTAAGGCTCAGCTTCCTTATAAGTGGGACCCACAACTCCACGATCTAGACCGTCAATCTGATGGGCCATACTTAGATTGAACATGACCAGAAGAATCTACCAAATTGGAGGATCCTAGACATCAATCTGATCTTTGGCCCTTTTTCACCATTGGATGTAGATTGTTATTGTATCTTTCTTTTTAGACCAAGCCCTACAAGTGGGGTACACAGTTTGGCAATCCAGACCATTGATCTGATGGACCCAAGTGACTATATACCATGCCAAAAAAATTTCAATTTGAAAGATCTTAAACATCCAAACCGTTGTTATTTCTTTTTTCTTAACCATCGATTTGTAAGCCATAGATCGGAAGGTTAGGATTGCCCCATCTGGGCTACTTTCACAATACGATCGATCTACAGTAGGCTCATCAGATCAACGATCTGGATCATCCAACCATGTGGGCCCAGTTGTACTAACTGATCAAGGAATACAATACACATCCTTTGGGCCGAGGACCACATAAATCCTCCAGTTTTTAGGGCCCTTTCAATGATAGAAACATACTAATCCATACATAAATCAATGCCAACCACTCAAATATCATGTCATGCATGTGGAGCCTAACCCATCTTTTATGTAATACTTAAAACCCGAACCACCTTGTTGGAATGTTTAATACACATCCATGGATGTCAATTGCATGACCTCACATATGACATAACACATGCATGGCCCCATGCTATGGATTGAGATTACAATTTACAGGTTCGATGCTCTGGCTGAGTGTGATGGATGATACACAGGCACTTAGAAATTGTATATGTGACATACAAATAATTTGAATTAACCTGTCCAAATTATGGTCCCCAGTTTAGATTTAATATAAACAAGAAATTAGGCTTATTTGATTACTTAGCTTTTGGATCGGTGGTCATTTATTGGACGGTTATAAATGAAAAGTATCCAATGGTCCGATTTCAACAAACAAGTGTCCGTGAATCGCCAATCGGATTTTGGAATAGTAACCTAGAAGCAGTGGTTCGCAATTTAGTCAGTTTAACTTAAGTTTGTGCAAGATCCCAACCGTTGGCCCAGTTTTTCATCCCAAGCCCAGCGGACTTGGATTGCCTAGTGTACACAGCACCGACGTCCGTACCGTGTGCTGCTGGAAAAGCTCTGTGGGCCCCATAATGTTGTGTGTGTTTTATCCACAGCGTCCATCCATATTTCCATCTCATTTTAGTTCATGAACCCAAAAATGAGACTGATCCAAGTCTCCGGTGGACCACACCATATGAAAAAAAATGAAGATTGAACGACTACCATCAAACATTTATTGGGAGGTACAAAAGTTCTGGATCAAGCCGATATGTGTGTTTTCCCTTCGTCCAGGTCTGTGTGACTTAATCAACAAGTTCGATGGCAAATAAACATTACAGTAGGCCCTAGGAAGTATTCAATCACCACTGTTTTCTGTGGTGTGGTCCACCTAAGATTTGGATCTGCCTCATTTTTGGGCTCTTGGCTTAAGATGAGTTAGAAAATAAATGTACGGTGTGGATGAAACACATACATCATGGTGGGCCCACAATACTGACCATTGCTGTTGTGCGCTACACTACAAAATCCGAGTCGAATCCTACCATTCGATACTCTTGTGGACCATTGATGTAACATGGCCATGAATGGATGGTGATATTTCTCTAATTTTCTAGTAATCTCATCTTCTTTTCTTCTTTTCTTCTTTTCACTTGCCTTTTCTTCTCTTATAAAAGTATGCTTTTATTAAAATCCCCAACTAGATGAGGACTTCTGCATAGCTTTTGGATCGTGTGACCTATAAAAAGATCACTTGAAAGAAAGTGTCATCTCAAAAGCAGGTCATTAGGACGGTTAGTTGGAATATTCAAACCACTAGGTGGGACCCTCACCGTGGGCCCACCTCCATGAATGCGTTGTATATCTACGTCTACGGTCGTATCATTATATATTAACCCAAAAATGAAATAGATCCAAATCTATGGTGGACCACACCATGAGAAACAGTGGTAAATGATCATTAAAAACTTTTTGTGGGCCACAAATTTTTAGATCTCAAGCTAATACTTGTGTTTTCCCTTCATCAGTCTATGAGAACTTGACAACAAGTTAGATGGCAAATAAACATTACAGTTGATCTTAGGAAGTTTTTAACGGTGGGTGTTTAACGTCCACTGTTTCCTATGATGTGGTTAAAGGTGTACACAAGTCAAACCAAGTCAAGCTTGGCACAACTTGACTTGGCTCGGCCACTAGCTGACACCAGCTTGAACTCGGCTCGGCTTGGTCCTAGAGCCTGATTGGCCAGCTTGGCTTAGTTCAGTTAGCAACTCGAGCAGCTCGAGCTGAGTTTGCTTGTGTAGCATTTTCACAAATGCCATGAACTATACCTTCAAATTTTCCCTATATGTAAGACAACAAGAGCAATTTTACAAGTATTTCATCAAACACCTTCTAGGCAACATCAAAATCAATTAAAAATAGTATTTGTTTCATACACATACCTTCCTTGCCACCAACTGACAATCCATTAAGTCATTTCATTAAACACTTGATGAGCAACATCAATATCAAAGTAACCAAGTCATTGAACTGGTTTGATTCGAGTTGGAGTTCAATCCGAGTTGAGTCGAGCTCGGGTAAGCTCGAACCAAGTTCGAAATTTTTTCGAGCTCAAAAAATCAGCTTGAACTCAGTTTCTAACTAAGTCGAATCAAGCTTTTTCGATCCGAGTCGAGCGAGCTAACCGAGTTAACTCGGTTCGTGTACAGCCCTACATGTGGTCCACCTGAATTTTGTATTTGCTACGCTGTTTCCTGTGGTGTGGTCCACCTGAGATTTGCATCCGCTGCATTCTTGGGCCAATGCCCTGAAATAGGCTGACAAACCGGATGGACAGTGTACACGCCAGCATGGTTGGATAAGTGACATATCAAGCCATCCATCAGGTGGACCTCACAACGTAGATGTTCTTGCTCAAAAAGATAAAGATGATCCATTTAGTAAGTGAGCTACCCATGATATTAGAAATAAATCGAAAAGTTACTAAACTTCAGCGGATTTTTTGCAACCATACATTTGTTGTGGCCCAAATGACAAGTGAACCGTCCTGATTCAATAAGAGAGAATCTACATGGTGGTACCATTGAGATGGATGGCTTGGATATTGCACTCGTCCACCAAGCTGGCATATGCGGTGGCCTGTGCATTAGCTGGTATATATGGATGTAGGATGTTTGGATTGCCGTACAATATGTACGTTTATCCATCCGGGCCGTCCAAATCATAGGGCCCATTGTGAAAGAAGCATAGTCCGAAAGTGGGACTGCAAAAATGATCCTAACCATCCCATTGGTGGCTATCAAATGTATGGTTAGAAATACGTTTTTCAAAGGTCCAGTTTCAAAGCATGAAATCAGATTATTAAGAATCTAAGATCGATTGTGTGGTCAGTTCCGTTTTTGGATACAACCCATCTGCATGCTTTCGGTACTTTCAAAAGTACAAAACAAATCAAGGGCTTAAAAATCTTCACAAGGTTTCCTTAATTATCCATTTGTTTTGAATACTGTGGCCCACCTGCTGAGTCAGCTCAGTCGTCCATTTATTTAGCTTCCCTTTTATGGTAACCTAAGCAGGCCACTAAAAGATGGTGAGGATCACTTGATTTGCGGTTAGGATTGCATAAACACAACATGGTAGGGCACATCATAGAAAACAATCGACAGCCACTCAAATACCTCCAATTCACATCGTGACTTATACCTCCACTCAACCACCCGTGATTTCATGGGAAGCCCGAAAAATCAAGCTGACCCAACTATCACGTGAGCCACTACTTGAACTTTGAGGTTTATGGGTGATTATCGATTGTCTTCTATAGTGTGGCCCACCTGATGATGAGATAGAGCTGATTTTTTGGCATACTGCAAAGCAACGGTAAAAGAGACTTTCCATATTCAACACTAATCAAAGAATTAAAATGTTCCAATAGAAGAGTTTCATAATCAGGTATTCTCCATCAAAGGTACGGCCCATCTTGTAAGCGGTTACCATGAAAAGTAGTATAAGGTGATGGTGCCACGGAGAAAGGTGGAAGGAGAGGAAAGAAGAATATCCTGCATTTATATGAGCTTGGAATGCAATGGATTGGTTTCGGGCAGCGCCTTGGCTTGAACCCACCATGGGCCCAGGCCCAGGCCCAGGCCCAATCCTTATCACAGGGAAAAAAAAAACAGACTGGCCCTGAACGGTCCCTAATTAGGGCTGCCTCGACTAAATCGGGTTTTGAAATAGGCCTGACCTCGAACTCGATCCGACTCAATACCGAGTCCGGCATGCCTGACTCGATCCGAGTTCGGTCTGGCCTGGACTAGTCCGGACTGAGCCCGATCCGATCAGAAGTACTAAGTCGGGTCGAGTTGGCACCAAGTTGGATTGAGAGATGAGGGAGGGAGGGAGTGGAGGGGAGAGAGAGGAGGAGGGTGATGGTGGTGGGTAATTGTTGGGCTTGGAAGAAGAAGAGGAGGAGGGTGATGGTGGTGGGTGGTTGTTGGGCTTGGAAGAAGAAGAAGAGGAGGTTGAGGAAGGGAGGGAGGGAGTGGAGAGGAGAGATAGGAGGAGGGTGATGGTGGTGGGTGGTTGCCAGGCTTAGAAGAGGAGGAAGATAAGGGAGGGAGAGAGAAAGGTTGGGATCAAGTTGGGATAGGATTAGAGAGTTGGATTGAGTCGGGTTTCAGATCGAGTTTACTCTAACCGGATTGAGTTTCGGGTCGAGTTACTGGGTAACTCAAACTCGACTCGGTTTGAATTCAGATCGAGTGAAGCTTACTCGATTCGGACCGTCTCACCCATTCAGTTCGGGTCAAGTCGGATTGGACCAAGTCGGACAAGTCAAGTTAGTCGGATTGAGTTGTCCCGTACCCACCTCTATCCCTAACTCTCACTTAAATGTTCCTAATATATCTATTGATCAAAGTGAGCACCGAGTGCACGGTGAAACAAACTATTAAAAATAAAATAAAATAAAATAAAAGAACAAATTTCTAAAATAACTTTTTTGATGTGTATGTGAAATCAACTCTGAGCATTAGATGTGTACTCCTATCCTACGTTTGGGCCTAGGTCCAAAAAATCAAGTTGGCATGTGATTAAGATGGGTTGTACCTAGATCCTTACTCTTGCTCTGGTGGTAGACTCCTTGGAGTTTCAACACCCGGTTAAGTGGAGTTCTCTGTATGTGAACTCCACTTGGACCATTAGTTGCCAAAAATTAATTTAGGCTGAGCGCCCAATAGTCAAGACAATCCGTGATTCAAGTGGGCCACTGTTGAGACTCAAATATTGCATAATTTTTTCCATTTATATCTTGGTTTTATGAATATAAATCATCTTAATATTCTATTTTACTCATGTATGTGTTGCAAGGTGAATTTCAGAGCTTGGATTGAAAAATGGTGTTAAAAAGTAAGAATTTGATGCTCAAAAATCACTAAAGCAAGGGATGGATTTTAGGAGATTAAGATTGAAGAATTCACATGCCAAAGATCCAAGAAAACCAAGCGAGGAATGAAGAGAATCGAAGATTTGAAGTGAAGAATCCTGAAATCGTCATAAAAAGTGTATTCTGAAGCTGTGAAGTTTATTTTGAAAAACTGCGCAGCAGGAAGTCTGTTTTAAACGAACTATGCAGCGAGAAGTCTATTTTGAAAAAATACGTATATTTGAGGCGTTTTCTAGGTTTTTCAACTTTGTACGAAAATTAGAGTTCCCTACCTATAAATAGGGCCTCTTAAGGCATTCTTAAACATTATTAAAAGCATTCAAGAGCAATATTTAGGGTTTTTTAAAGAGTTTTTAATTTTTTTAAAGCTTTATAAGTTGTTTCTTTCCTTTTAAATATTTTCTATTTGTAATTTTTCTTCCTTCTTTCTTGTTGCTTTTTATTTCTACAATTTAATTATGTTTTTCTAAGTTCCCTCTAGCCCAAGTTAGAAGGGAAGCACATGGGTTTAATATTTCTTTAAGTTATGATGATTGATTGTTTTAATGATGAGAAGAATGGTGTATGCATGTTATCTATTATTTAGGTTTTGTTTTTTATTCTTTTGTAAGATCCATATGTTTCCATCATATGAGATCTACATTGATGGATAGGCTTAACCTAGATTAATCAGATTTCCTAGATAGGAGATGTTCTCAACCTGTTATATTTCTTTGATATTCATTATCCTATAGATATTGAATACTTAAAATCACTGGCGCTTGAGAATATATGTCAATGGTGCAAATTCATTATTTTCTAATCTTTTATATCATTTATTAAAATATTTAAAGTGTTTTATTTTCCGATTAGGCTGACCATAGTGCTCAAATCCTAGTTGTGTTATCCAAGTCATCATGATTTTGGAACATTAACCTATGTGTGGAACTTTGAAGCTTGGGTGTTTTCTATTCAGTTGAATTACATCCATTCAAAAATCCCAAAATCAAATCATCAGTTTAGTTTTTATTACTTAGTTTGTTTTGCATTTGATTTTTTCCTTCTCGCAATTCATCTCCTTGTGGGATCGACCCTGTATTCACAGGATATTACTTATGAACCTCTGCACTTGGAGGCAAGCAATCAAGTTTTTGGCGCCGTTGCCAGGGAGAGACTGAGATAGATCAGATCTGTGCAAGATAGCTAAGGTAAGTTTTCTTCTAAACCCTCCAGATTTTCTATAGATTTTTTTTTCTTATTTTCTTTTTCTTTAAAAATAAATTCAGTTGTGTCTTTCAAGCACTAACTATGACATAAGGTTGCCCTGCTTGGGATTTTATCACCCAAGTGTTATGGTTGTCCTATAGTTGCTGTTTGATCACAAAGATCATCCGCTGAATCTATTTTTCATATTAGCATAGTTTAATTTCTACATTAGTTTTACTTTTATTTATTTATTTATTTATTAATTTTTTTAATTTTTTTTTGTGAACTGAACCCTCATGCTTGGCCCTGCCACATGGGTTGTTGATTTATTTTGCTTTGTGGACTGAACCCTCATGGTTGGCCCTGCCACTTGGGTTGTTGAATTATTTTGCTTTGTGGACTGAACCCTCATGGTTGGCCCTGCCACCTGGGTTGTTGATTTATTTTGCTCTGTGAACTGAACCCTCATGGTTGGCCCTGCCACCTGGGTTGTTGATTTAAGTTTTTGTTTTTATTTTAAGTATCATACTTGGTATTTGAATTAGTGGTATTTGTTGTGTGGTGTGGATGGTTTATGTCCCTTTGGAGTAGGGATCAAAACAATCGACTCTCCTCTGAAGGGGGACTAATTCCAGGCCTTGATCATTCACTTAGAAGAGGCACTCAACATCACTTGGATTCCATGGCAGACCCAGTTGATAATCCAAATCCAAATATGTCAGATCCAACTATAAATCAAAATAATCCTCCTCTTGAGGATGAAAATGAAGTTCATAGGAATGTGTTAAACCAACCACGGACTTTACATGAACATTTACACCCTGAGAGATCAACTTTACCATCTTGCATAGTGTTCCCTGCTCACACAGGGAACATTGATTTTAAACCAGGTGTGATTCAATTAATTCCTAAATTTCATAGCTTAGATTCTGAAAGCCCTTACTTACACCTCAAGGACTTTGAGGAAGTAATTGTAACGTTACAAGTAAACAATGGCAATAGGGATGTACTTAAGCTTAGGTTATTCTCATTTTCTCTAAAGGATCGGGCCAAAGCATGACTCAACTCTCTAAGACCTAATACCATCACTTCATGGCAAGCCTTAAGTAGAGAGTTTTTGAAAAAGTTCTTTCCCGAGCACAAAACAAATGCACTAAAACAAGAAATCATGTCATTCTCCCAAAAGGGGAATGAACTATTTTTTCAAGCCTGGGAGCGCTTCAAAGACATTCTAATTACTTGTCCACATCATGGTTATGAACCATGGCACGTGATTGATGCTTTCCGAAAGGGGCTCAACATGGATACCCGTCAGTTCATAGAGATGATGTGTGGTGGAACCTTTCTTGACAAAGATTATAATGAGGCTTGGAATTTTCTAGATATGTTAGCAGAGAATACTCAGACATGGGATGTCTCTGCTAAATTAGACCAAACTAGACCCATTCCTAGAGAGAAAGCGGGAATGTATCTCCTAAGAGAGGAAGACGACCTTAATGCAAAATTCGCTGCATTGGCTAGAAAGGTCGAAGCCTTGAAAATTAGGAAGGTTGATATGGTTAAAGCAAACACTTCCTTAGGTAATTTTTGTAGCATTTGTGGTGGCACAGACTATAACACAAAGGATTGTCCAATAATCTCAGTTGTACAAAATATCACGCATGATCATGATCAAGCGAATGCTATAAATAATTACCAAAGGTCAGTTATGCAACCATTGGGAAACACGTACAATCCAAATTGGCGTAATCATCCTAATCTTAGTTAGAGGAATGGACCACAAATTAATGTGCCCAATGCACATCAAATGCATCCATAAAATAACTTCTTTGGGGCACCTAATAATGCACCATATGTGCCCCCGCCAAAGCGATCATCTGTGGAGGTTGCATTGACCACATTCATGAACTCTCAAGCTCAAATGAATCAGTCTCTAATCCAATCAAATTAGGAATTAAAGACAGATGTGGCTAGGATTGAGACTCAACTAAATGCTAAGGAAAAAGGCACCCTTCCTTCTCAACCTGTGCCAAACCCTAGAAACACACATTTCATTGGAGACTCAAATCCAAGTGAGCTACATCATGAACAAGCTAAGGCCATCATTACCTTAAGAAGTGAAAAAGAGATCGACAACAAGATAATGCAACCGGTAGAAATACCGAAAGATGAGACACTATCTCAAGAAAATGATGAACCAGCTATGGTTCAAGAGCCGCAACAGCAAAAGGATATAGAGACTAAGTCATATGAGCCTCCAGTTCTGTTTCCATCTAGACTTCGGAATCCAACTGTCCCTATGAAATATCAAGAGGTGTTGGATGTGCTCCAAAAGGTTACTGTCATTCCTCTGCTTGATGCCATTAGACAAATTCCATCATATGCTAAATATCTCAAGGATTTGTGCACTGTAAGAAAATTAAATGTGCACAAAAAGGCCTTCCTTACTGAGAAAGTGAGCGCTATCATTCAACAAAGGGTTGTACCCAAACATAAAGACCCGGGAAGTCCCACTATTCCTTGTATTATTGGAAATTTTCAAATTGAGCATGCTTTGCTAGATTTGGGTGCAAGTGTCAACTTAGTACCTTATTCAGTTTACAAACAAATGGGGTTAGGCGAGCTTAAACCAACCACGATTATACTCCAACTCATTGACCGCTCTATTAAGGTACCAAGGGGAATTTTAGAGGACGTGCTAGTCCAAGTGGAGAAATTTTACTTCCCTGTGGATTTTATTGTACTAGACACTGAACCATGTGTAAATGCTAGTGCTCAAGTTTCCATCATTTTAGGCCGCCCATTCCTAGCAACTTCAAATGCAATCATAAATTGCAGGAATGGAATGATGAACTTGTCTTTTGGTAACATGACTCTAGAGCTAAATATTTTCAATCTATGTAAGCAGCCTATTGATAATAATGAGATCCATGAGTTGAATTTCATGGACTGCTTGATAGAAGAAGAGGAATTAGAACCTAGTCTGACTGAGGAATTGATTCAAGTCATTGGAGACTTGAAAAATTCTAATTTAGAAAAAGTGCTTGCTGAAATTTCTAATGATAATGAAAGCACTACCACCCAGGACATTGGTATGTACCAATGGAGACCGCGCACTCAAATCCTATCTATCGAGGACTTGCGACCTCTGCCATCACCAACCAATGATCCAATACTTGATTTAAAACCACTACCAAATGAGCTTAAGTATGTATACTTAAGTGAAAATAAAATTTATCCTGTGGTGATCTCTTCATTTTTAGAGAAGGATCAAGAGATTAAATTGTTGAAAGTTCTAAGGGACCACAAAGGAGCCTTAGGCTGGACCATTTCTGACATCAAGGGTATAAGCCCTTCCATATGCACCCATCGGATCCACCTAAATGATGACGTCAAACCAATTAGACAACCTCAAAGGCGTCTCAATCCAAACATGATGGAAGTTGTAACAAATGAGGTGATTAAATTATTAGATGTGGGAATCATTTACCCAATATCCGATAGTGTTTGGGTAAGTCCAACTCAAGTAGTCCTAATGAAATCTGGAATAACTATTGTGCAGAATTCTAATAATGAACTCATACCAACACGTGTCACCACTGGTTGGCGTGTTTGCATTGACTATAGAAAATTGAACCAAGTAACAAAGAAGGACCATTTCCCTTTACCATTCATTGATCAAGTTTTAGAGAGGGTAGCAGGTCACTCCTTTTATAGTTTTCTTGATGGATATTCTGGATATAACCAAATAGAGATAGCTCTTGAAGACCAAGAGAAAACCACATTCACTTGTCCATTTGGCACGTTTGCTTTCAAACGGATGCCATTTGGATTGTGTAACACCCCAGCAACTTTTCAACGGTGAATTTTAAGTATTTTTTCAAATATGGTTGGGAAGTTTCTTGAGGTTTTCATGGATGACTTCTCTGTATTTGGGAGTAGTTTTGAGGAATGCCTCAACAATTTATCTCTTGTCTTGTCTAGGTATGAAGGGAAACACCTTATCTTAAATTGGGAGAAATGTCATTTCATAGTTCAAAAGGGAATTATTTTGGGCCATGTTATATCCAAAAATGGAATCGAGGTAGATCGCTCAAAACTCGACATTATAGTTAATCTACCTATCCCCCGAACTATTAGAGATATTAGATCACTTATAGGGTATGCTGGTTTTTATAGAAGATTCATCAAGGATTTTAGTGTCATTACTAGACCCTTGACTAATCTTCTTCAAAAGGATGTTCCATTTAAGTGGACAGATGAGTGTGCAAGTGCCTTTAATAAAATTAAATCATCCCTTACCACTGCACCTATCATGCGTCCACCAGATTGGACACTTTCTTTTGAACTAATGTGCGATGCAAGTGGTTATGCCATAGGGGCTTTTTGGGCCAAAGGAAAGATAAACGGCCATACGTTATTCACTATGCGAGTAAAACTCTAAACTCGGCCCAAGTAAACTACTCATCAACTGAAAAAGAGTTACTTGCAGTAGTTTTTACTTTGGATAAGTTTAGGTCCTACTTACTGGGATCCAAAGTGGTCATTTTCACGGACCACTCGGCTTTGAAATATTTGTTATCTAAGAAGGATGCAAAGTCGAGACTTTTGAGATGGATCCTCCTACTTCAAGAATTTGACTTAGAGAAAAAAGATAAGAAAGGAGTAGAAAATGTAGTGGCCGATCACCTTTCTATATTGATGTTAGATGATTCCACTGAGGAGATACATATCCAGGACACTTTCCCTGATGAACAATTATTTGCGATCTCTAAATTGCCTTGGTATGCGGATATAGTGAACTATCTTGTAACGGAAAAAATGTCATATCATTGGAAGTCACAAGATAGGAAGCGTTTTGAAACCGAGGTTAAGAACTTCTTCTGGGATGACCTGTATTTATATAAATATGGGACTGATTAAATTTTTAGACGTTGTGTCCCAGAGGATGAAGTTCGAAGTGTTATTTCTCTTTGTCACATGGAAGCATGTGGTGGCCATTTTTCTGCTAAGAAAACCACTGCAAAAATCCTGCAATGTGGTTTTTACTGGCCCACCATGTTTAAAGACACCCATGCTTTCTATATTGGTTGTGATAGATGTCAAAGGTTGGGAAGAGTGTCCCAGCGTAACATGATGCCTTTATCCCCAATTTTACCCTTGGAGATTTTTGATTGTTGGGGTATTGATTTTATGGGTCCATTTCCATCTTCTTTTGGATTTCTTTATATATTGGTTGGTGTGGACTATGTTTTAAAGTGGATTGAGGCAGTTCCAAGTAGGACCAATGACAACAAAGTGGTCATACGATTCCTCAAGAAAAATATTTTTACTAGATTTAGAACTCCAAAGGCCATCATTAGTGATGGCGGATCTCACTTTTGCAATAGGACATTTGAGGCTTTGATGAAGAAATATGGCATCAAGCATAAAGTGAGTACCCTATACCACCCACAAACGAGTGGGCAAGCTGAGATTTCTAATCGGGAAATCAAATACATTTTAGAGAAAACTATAAGGCCAGATAGGAAGGATTGGTCCCTCAGACTATCCGACGCTTTATGGGCGATAGGACTGCTTATAAGACCCCGATTGGAATGTCTCCATACAGATTGGTGTATGGGAAGGCTTGCCACTTGCCCGTGGAATTGGAACATAGACCCTACTGGGCAATAAAGAAATTAAACTTTGATATGGATCAAGCAAGTAGACAAAGGAAATTAGAGTTAAATGAATTAGAGGAGTTGAGGAGAGACTCCTATAAAAATTCTAAAATCTACAAAGAGAAGACCAAAGCTTTTCATGACCAAAATATCCTGAGGAAGAATTTTGAACCTCAGCAAAAGGTCTTATTGTACAATTCCCGTCTCCAGTTCTTTCCGGGAAAGTTAAGATCAAGATGGACAGACCCCTTCATTGTGAAGAATGTTTATACTCATGGGGCTATTGAAATTGAGAATCCACGTAATGGCAATGTGTACAAGGTTAATAGTCAGAGATTGAAGCCTTATGTGGAAAACTTTCATGTGAGAGAGGAGTCATTCCCTCTTCATGAGCCAGAATATTCAGAATGATGCTCCTGGTTTGACGGAGCATTTGTGTAGGATTTGTATCATATTCAATTTTTTTAGTGTCACATAGCAGGTGAGTTTTTCATGGCAGGTACTATCCACCCTTTCTTTTATTTTTATTGTTATCTACATTACATTATCATTACATTGGAGACAACGTAGATTTCAGGTTGGGGGGTGTGAATAGTCATCCATGTGAAAGTTTTTTTTTTTTTTTGGGGGGGGGGGGTTTCAGTTTATTTTATTATTATTTTTATTATTTTTAGGTTTCAGTTAGGTTTAAGTTTATTTTTTTAAGGTTTATGGAAAAAAAATTTCAACATTTTCAAAATAATATTTTTATATACAAGAATGTGAACATGATATTTTACGAATTCCAAAGGCAAATTTAATACTTAGTCTAGGTTGATAGTAGTCAGAAATCTGATAACTGAAAATTATAAACTTGAGTTCAATTATCTAATCACTAGTTTAAAGTGAGTTGTAATTTGATGTACTGAATTCACAATACACCTTATCTAACTAAGTGAGGAATATGATATGTGAACTAGAAAAACAACTTTTGATTCAAACAAGGTTGAATGAATTAGTACCATTGATATATGTTTAAAAGAGAGAATATTGAAGGAAAAAAAAAGAGTGATTGTTCACTTCCCAAGTATAGGATTGTGATGTAGTAATAAACTCGGTAAGACCGAGATCGAATCCCAAAGGACTGATACTTGTACGTTATCTGAAACCAAGTAGAACTGGAACTAGACTAAGATGTGATCTAAACTAAATAAAATTTAGGAAATAATTGTGGAATAATTATCTAAAACTTAAATAATTCAGAGGAAGGAAACTAGGGATCCAGAGGATCCACTTGTAAGGATCAGGGAGATCTTATGCCTGCATCAAGAATTATGGAATTTAAGCTGAACTTACTTGATCTGGTTTTCAAGATATGAAAGTTAGGAAAGGTACCATCATCCAACCATGCCCAGGAGACGATGGTGAACAGCAGGGCTTCCTGGCGTCATAAAAAAAGGGAAAAGGAAATATTCAGAGCCATTGCAGACCCATTGTAATTTCAGTCACAACAGACCATTAAAGACTAAAAACATTCCTTCCATAATCACTAAAAACCAAATTCAGTCCATGAATTTACATTAAAAGCATAGAATAGAATCTCCCATCTCGCTACAGGCTTCACCTCTTAGCCCTAGCTAAGGGGTTTAGCCACACATGAAAGGGGCTAAAATAAACAAATAAACAAAAGAAAAAGAAGAAAAAAAACACAGCAAAAAGCTTAAAGTTAAGAGAAAGAAACTTCTCTTTCTCTTTCGTTCCAGCTTCAAGCTTCCGTCCTTCCAACCCAGCTCCCCCCTTTTCAATGCTTCATGTCTGCCTTATATCCTCTTCTCTCGTCTGCCCCGTCCTGAAGACTTCATGCCGAAGTCTAAGTTGCTGTGTAAGGGGAGGAAGGACAGCCGTTTACGCAACAGCATTTGCTTGCGCAGCGAAAGCGTAAACCATCTTGCGTTTGGAGTGTAATTCCGGCGCGATATCAATCTATCCGTCATTCCTGAAATCTTGGCTAGGTTATTAGCCTCCCTGTGGACACATTGGACGGTCTGGATCACTCAGAATATTATCAGTCGTGACCCACTACTCCCCGTAATTCCCGGATTCGTCCGGACACGGAAAACATAGGGGAAGCGTTGATCTCTGCGGGACCCACATGTGATGTTTTCTTAATAGATCAGGTCCGTTCAGTGGTCTTGTAGGGTCTATTTAGGCTATTATTCCAAACTTGAAGTGGCCTCGAGCTATGAGTGGACCACTGCTCTGATCAACGTGCGGAGAACGCTCCAGTCTTTTCACTCTTGTTCTTGTGCGTGGATGTATGGAAATGATCCGGTTCTGGTCTAATTTTCCTCCTAGATACAATGAACGTGTCAGATTATCGATTCGGACGATGATGGTGGCCCATTGGTGGATCAGCGGACGGACTGCGCGGCGAAAAAACAGAGACTCTCCTGCTCTGTACAAGAGAGTCGGGTGGGAGCGATCAACGTGGTTTGACCGCTTGTGATGGGTTCGATGCACTGCGAGTACTCTTGCAGCAGTGCACGTGCAGTACTCTTTTGGGCCCCTCAGTGATATATCTGATAAATCCACACCATCCATTTCTTTTTTCTTCATCTCATTTAATGCGTGAGCCCGAGTTTGAAAATATCTGAATATTAGGTGGGCCCAAAATCAATGGTTATGGGTAGATCTGTCCTTTAGGCCACTCCGAGAGGGATCCAATGGATAAAAATTTATGTGTACGGTTGATTTATGGCCCTCAGGCCATGTATGAAGTTTTAAACCAAACAGATGATGGAAACCCAGTGATCTTGCCTTCTGGCTGACTTTCAGGCCGCTTGAGCTTCAGTTTCTCGATTTTCGCGGACCCCTGGTGTATAATTCCGTCGCTCTTGGTCTCCTAGAGTCCGTCCCTTGCCTTGGTGATTCTGGAGCGTCAAATCCATGCATTTACCACCCTTTTTCAGTCCAGGCTCTTAAACACACCCTGCATTACAAACACGATTAATTCAGGCCGTTAAGCAATATCATAATCGTAAATCCATGCAATCAATGGGGTCTAATATGCAATATTTGACCCTCAACACAACCCCCAACCAGCATTTTGCTAGTCCCGAGCAAAGTATGCGAAAATAAGTTGAGAATTCCAGGACAATTCGTATGAACTCGAATGACTTTTGCAAAATAATTCAGATACGGGACTGTTACGTTACATGAATGTTGGGCCTTACTCTCTCCTAGACTCAAACACACGGTACATTTCATATTCAATTTCAAAGTATTAGTTCCTCAATTAGAACAATCCTAAACAATGAGTTCCACAGGTGTATAGTGTAATCTCGGCTTTCAACATTAATACGCAACTCTTTGTTTCAGGATATCATTGGTAACCAATAAGAGAGTCCATGATAACCAAAACTTGCCTCGAAGATCATCTTTTCATTCCTTCAGCTTTTGATGATTTTTCTTTTCTTCTTTTTTTTCTTTTTTTTTTTTAAAGTAATACCAAAACAAATCCTCACCTATAGGGAGCAAACCTATGGTGAAGACTGGGTACTCAAACCTTTTTACGTATTATCCGTAGGGAATGAAATCCACACGTATAGGGAGCAAACCTATAGTGAAGAGTCCTTGCCTAACCTCTTTTAACGTAACTTTTCCTTTCAATTGATCATGACGGCAAACACAGTGCATCGAACCAAAATTTTTTATTTTTAATTAATTAATTTTTTATTATTTATTTATTTTTATTTTTTTTATTTTTTAGAGATGGTTCCTTCCATGCTTACTGATTACCAAATTAACCTTTTAGTATCAAACTGAAATCTTAATGTGTAAGCGAAATGTGACATGTGAAATCATGATTCAATCAATGTTTAAAACTTCTAACCATGGACTAACAATTTAAATTTAACTGTGAAATCTAATAGATAACTGAATCCAAGAGTCATAAAGTACCAACATCACGCATCTTGAAATTTTAAGTGCCCTAGATGGCCGTTAAAATCACTTCGAATTCATCAAAAATCTTGAAAAATTAAAAATTTTCACAACTTTTGCTCAAGACAAGAAAACACTGATTAGGAACCTAATCTCCCACCCCCACCCGAAAATCTACATTGTCCTCAATGTAAAAGAAATAAACATGCAATGCACATGGGACAACGGAAATATAGGAGTGATGGAAAGATAGTACCTGGACGAAAGAATCAAGAGGCTTCCCACAGATATCTACGTAAGAGCGGGTTAGCACAAGAGAGAAACCAACAAAAATAAAATAAAAATAACAAAAATGAAATCCTACCTACACCACTTTCGTAGGTACTCTCGATTGCATTTAGCATATACAACAAGCCTTTAAACCCCTAGGTTGCCCCTAGTGGACGAGTTGTAATCTCGTGAGGGTTTGCAGTAATGTTACCCACAAACATTGAACTAACTAATGATAAAAACGAAATGAAATGAAGAGCTGACTTGCCTCCCAGGAGCGCTAAGTTTACCATCTTCAGCCAGACAAATAAAGCAACTACCCTAATCCTATGAAAGCGATAAGCCTACCTATACCTCCATCAGACTAGGAGATCAATCCTGGTAAACAGGAGCAGTCAGGGGCATGGTCATGTCCTCTAAATCAAATTTCTCGACAAATGGTTTCAATCGATGTCCATTGACTTTAAACTCCTTGCCATTGTCGGGATCTCTTATCTCAACGGCCCCATGAGGAAAAACAGTAATAACAATGTAAGGGCCGGTCCAACGAGATGAAAGCTTACCCGGAAAGAGATGTAATCGAGAATTGTACAAAAGGACCTTCTGACCAGGCGTGAATGATTTTCACAAAATGTGTTGGTCATGAAATGCTTTCATCTTGTCCTTGTAAATTCTCGAATTATCGTACGCATCATTCCGGATTTCCTCAAGTTCACTCAATTGAAGTTTGCGTAGCAAGCCAGCATTGTCCAAATTAAAATTAAGATTTTTGATCGCCCAGTACGCTTTATGTTCCAGCTCCACAGGCAAGTGACAAGCTTTTCCATAGACAAGTCTAAAGGGAGACATTCCAATAGGAGTTTTAAAGGCAGTACGATATGCCCATAAGGCATCGGTCAATCGGATTGACCAATCCTTACGATTAGGGTTAACCGTTTTCTCTAAAATGTGTTTAATTTTCCTATTAGAAATCTCAGCTTGCCCACTTGTCTGTGGGTGGTACGGGGTGATCACCCGATGAGAGATACCGTATTTCTTCATTAAGCTCTCAAATGTTTTATTGCAAAAGTGTGAGCCCCCATCACTAATGATGGCTCGAGGCGTTCCGAATCGAGAAAGGATATTTTCTTTTAGGAATTTAATGATTGTGCGATGGTCATTAGTTCGACACGGAATCGCTTCGACCCATTTAGTGACATAATCCACGGCGAGCAAAATATACAGATTTCCAAACGATTGGGGGAATGGTCCCATGAAATCGATGCCCAAGCAATCAAATGCTTCAATGATAAGGATGGGATTCAAAGGCATCATATTTCGACGGGACAATGCTCCCAATTTCTGACAATGCTCACAAGCTTTACAAAACTCATGAGTGTCCCTAAAGCCACACTGCAGAATCTTGGTCGTGGTCTTTTTAGTAGAAAAGTGACCACCACAGGCCTGTGAGTGGCAGAAGGAGATGACGCTCTGATGCTCATCGTCTAGTACACATCTCCTTAGGATTTGGTCTGGGCAATATTTAAATACATAAGGATCATCTCAGAAAAAGTTGCGCACCTCGGTGAAGAAATCTTCTTATCTTGCGCAGTCCACTGTGTCGGTATAGCACCTGTAGCAAGATAATTAGCAATATCAGCGAACCAAGGTGAATGAGAGACTCTAAACAGTTGTTCATCAGGGAACATATCGTTGATATGGGTCGTCCCAAGGGAATCAGAGGTATTAAGGCGAGACAGATGATCGGCCACTACGTTCTCTACTCCCTTTTTATCTTTAATTTTCAAATCAAATTCTTAGAGTAGAAGGATTCATCGTATCAGGCGGGGCTTAGAATCATTCTTAGAAAGAAGATACTTAAGTGCCGCATGATCTGTGTAGATAATGATCTTGGATCCGATCAAGTAGGACCTAAATTTATCCAAAGCGAACATTACGGCTAGGAGTTCCTTTTCCGTAGTCAAGTAGTTTATTTGGGCATAATTTAAAGTTCTACTTGCGTAATGAATGACGTAGGGCCTCTTATCTTTTCTCTGGCCTAGAACCGCTCTAAGAGCATAATCAGAAGCGTCGCACATAAGCTCAAAAGGAAGGCTCCAATCGGGTGGCCGCATGATGGGTGCAATGGTTAACATGCCCTTAAACTTGGTGAAAGCCTCCTGGCATTGCTCAGTCCACTCGTATGGTGCATCCTTTTGCAAAAGATTACATAAGGGACGAGAGAGGAGACTAAAGTCCTTTATGAATCGTCTATAAAATCCTACGTGTCCTAAGAAGGATCGCACATCTCTGATGTTCTTGGGCGGAGGTAGGTTAGAGATAAGATCGATTTTTACCTTATCCACCTCGATTCCTTTGGACGAGATAATATGTCCAAGGACAATTTCCTTCTGAACCATGAAATGACACTTCTCCCAATTAAGTACCAAGTTCTTTTCTTCACATCTTTTCAGCACACATTTAAGATTTTCCAAACACTTGCTGAAAGATGGACCGTAAACAGAGAAATCGTCCATGAAAACCTCTACATATTGCCCCACCATATCAGAAAAGATACTAAGCATACATCGCTGAAAGGTGGTAGGGGCATTACATAGTCCGAATGACATCCTTCGATAGGCAAAGGTGCCATAGGGACATGTAAATGTGGTCTTTTCGTGGTCTTCAGGGGCTATCTCTATCTGGTTGTAGCCCGAATACCCGTCAAGGAAACTATAATAGGAATGACCAGCTAACCTTTCCAGGATCTGATCAATGAATGGTAAAGGAAAGTGGTCTTTCCTCGTGATGGTATTCAACTTCCTGTAGTCAATGCACATTCTCCAACCAGTAGTGACTCTAGTTGGCACGAGTTCATTATTAGCATTGGCTACGATGGTGATTCTGGACTTCTTAGAGACCACTTGAGTTGGACTCACCCATTGACTATCAGATATAGGGTATATGATACCCACGTCCAATAGTTTAAGAACCTCAGCCTTAACCACTTCCTTCATGTTTGGATTTAGTCTACGTTGTGGTTGCCGAGTGGTTTTTGCATTATCCTCAAGATATATGCGGTGAGTACAAATCGAGGGATCGATTCCCTTGAGGTCCGCTATCGTCCATCCCAGGGCTCCTTTATGCTCAATGAGAGTAGATATGAGCATACTCTCCTGTTCTTTCTCCAGGTGGGCAGAGATCACCACCGGGTATGTCTCATCTTGACCTAAATAGGCATATTTCAAATCAGAGGGCAAAGGTTTTAGGTCAAGCTTCGGCGGCTTGAGGTTAGACGGTAGAGGCACTACATCGGTTTATGGCAATTCTTCAAATTATGGCCTCCACCGGTTAACTTCAAGTACTGGTGCAGTATCAAGTAAGGTGTACGTCTCCCTAATCATGTCATCATCAACATCATGGGAGTGGGCCAGGCACGTCTCTAGATGGTCGGAGGATAAGGTTAGAGGTGTCGTATCTTCCACAAAAGAGTCAATCATGTTAATGTCGTGGAAATCGTCATCATCCTCTAAGTTTCTGCCGTTATTGAAAAAGATGTTTGACTCCAATGTCATATTCCCAAAAGACATAGTCATGACACCATTCCTGCAATTGATGATTGCATTTGAAGTGGCAAGGAATGGGCGGCCAAGAATGATGGGGATCTGAGTGCTTATGTTATTGATGAGTTCGGTGTCCAGGATGATAAAATCTACAGGGTAGTAAAATCTATCAACTTGGACCAACACATCCTCGATTATCCCTCTTGGTACACGAACAGAGCGATCAGCAAGTTGTAGTGTGGTTAGGGTGGGTTTTAATTCACCCAAACCTAACTATTTGTATACCGAGTAGGGAATCAGATTGACGCTCGCTCCTAAGTCAAGAAGTGCGTGATCAATTCGATGGTTCCCAATTACACATGATATGGTTGGGCTACCGGGATGTCACGCCCCAAACTCGGAAACCGGGCTCACAAAATTTTCGATCGCCGAATCCGGCACCGATAGCCTCCGTAGAACCCCATTCTCGGCTCTCAGTGCCCAGTCACCAGGTTCCGATCCTGGGATGCTACAAGGAGGATTTTCAACATCAGTTTGATTCGTAATAAGCATAACCAAAGGCATAACCCACAAACAACAACCAAAAATTTCATCACATTTCCACTATAATCAAAAACTTTACAAGTACAATGAGCATAAGGGAAATACAATGATGATAGACCAAAAGCTCCAACAAGATCTGCCACGCGTCCAAGCCTCAGCGCTGCTGCGATCCAACGTCACCGCTTGATCTTCTTGCTCCCTTGGCTTCCTTAGCTCCTTGTGCTTCTCTTTGATGGAGGAAGATGAGAAATGGATGATTGAGATGAGAGATCTAGGGATAGAAAGGTGGGTCACACTTGTATTTTTTTCACAATGGGAGGGCTCATAAGTATGGATTTTTGCTTATAGGAGAGTTTGAAATTGAGAGAGAGTGATGGGTGATGGAGTGATGGATGGGAGAGAGGGATGAGTGTAAGAGCTCTTTTTGAGTTTTTTGGCAAAAGTTGTAAGAGAGGGTATGGGTAGTGTAAGAACTTTTTGACTATGGGATTTGCTTGGGAAATGGTGAAAGGTAATGTGTACTTGACATGATAGGATTGATTGATTGATGTGACACCTTGTAAAGATTCTCTCAGAATTCGTACGGGTGGCGTTTTCCTCGCACCGAACGCTGGCCCACATCTCCCAGCCAGGGTATCGCCTCGGCGCGCAAGTCGCGGCATCGGAACCGCGGCGAAGACGCGGTCGCTAAGGTATAAGTCCTAAGTTGAGTTGACTCGGGTTGACGGCACGAGAATCAGGGTCGCGCGCAAATACCGGATAAGGGTCGAAAGTTGCCGGAATTCGACCGGAAAAACCGCGGAAGCCTATGGAACGGTACGGTCTAGGATACGGGGCTTACACGGGATCTTTGAATTTCTGTGGCACGTCTTGCTTTAGGATAGCACTCACTTTCTCAGTCAAGAAAATTTTCTTTTGAATACTTTGCCGTCTTTTGGTCGTGCATAAGTCTTTCAGAAATTTGGCATATGAAGGAATCTGTTTCACGACATCAAGTAGAGGAATGTTGACTTTCACTTATTTCAATACCTCTAGAATATCCTGAGAGTTAGAGAGAAGTTTTGGTGAAACCAACCGTTGGGGGAACGGAGCAACTGGCTTCTCTAGAAGTTCCGGTTCTAATTTTTGTGGGGCATCACTGGATCCATCATTGTTGTCCTCTTCTGGTTCTTGAGGCTTTTTGAGCCTAACCAGAAGAGTTTTATCAATGATCTTTCCACTCTTAAGAGTGGTGATGGATTTAGCGTGCCCCATCTGATTTGAAGAGCTGGGATCATTAATCTCGTACTGCGGTTTAGGATTGGGGAGAGGTTGTGCAGGAAGCATCCCCTTTTCTATAACCGTCATACGAGAATCTATCTTTTGCATAAAATCTGTAATTCCCCACATTGCCTGAGCCAGCTCTTGTATGGAATTTTGAACCGGTTCCTCTTGAGGTTTCACTTGATTTGGAATTTGATTGAAGAAACCTTGAGGAGTAGCCGTTTGTCCATTCCTCCAACTAAAGTTTGGATGATTTTTCCAACCAGGATTGTATCTATTGGAGTTAGGTCCAGTAAAAGGTCTTTGATAGTTGTTTACGGCATTAGCTTATTCATTCAACACTCCTCGAAAGGCGGGTATTGTAGGACAATTTTCAGTTGTATGAATGTTACAATTACAGATGCCGCAAACAATTTCATTAACCTTATCCTTCTTTCCTTCCATGGCATCAACTTTCCTTATGAGCGTAGTCACTTTACACTTGAGATCATCCTTTTCTTTCAAGAGATATAATCCACCTTTCTCCTTTAATTGAGTCGGCCTAGACGTGGTGTTTGATTTTGGATAATAGTCCCAAGATTGTGTTTTTTCAGCCAGACTGTAGAGGTAGTCCCATACCTCGTCGACATCTTTATTAATGAACTCTCCATTACACATTGTCTCGACCATTTGGCGCATGGAAGATGTCAGTCTATCGTAGAAAAAATTTGTAATACGCCACGTTTCAAATCCGTGTTGTGGGCTTGAACTAACCAGATCTTTGAACCTTTCCCAACATTGGAAGAATGTTTCATCTTCCTTTTGGGCAAAGTTCATGATTGTTTTTCTGAGGGTAATCGTTTTATGATGTGGGAAGAATTTTTTTATGAATTCCCTCTGTATGTTGTTCCATGTGCCAATGGATCTAGGACGCAGTGAATGTAACCACGTCTTAGCTTTCTCTTTTAAGAAAAAAGGAAAGAGTTTCAGCCTAATTATATCCTCAGATACATTAGGAAAAGATAATGTAGCTATAATTTCATCGAACTCTTTCAAATGTAAATATGGACTCTCTGATTCAAGTCCATAGAATTTGGGAAGGAGTTGGATAACTCCTGACTTGATGTCCATTTGTCCTGTGTTTTCAGGAAAAATCATGCATGAGGGCATACTCACTCCCGCCGGTTGTAGATAATCTCGTAAAGTACGAGGCGGGGGTGCCTGATACACCTCGTTCTCATCTTGGGTATCCTCCACCCTGGGTGGAAGTAGAGGAGGTTGGTCTTCAGCCATAACTTCAATTAACTCAGGGGATTTCGAGCGGTGTCTAGTCCTGCGATGGATAGTCAACCCCTCAACCAATCCTCCTTCAGTCAAGAGACGTCGAGTGTTGTCACGGGCCCACTTGGGCATGAGACACTCACAGCCCTCAATTAAATTCAAAACCTAATCTTAAGAAAGGGAAATAAAATCTAGAAAGAAAGAGAGAGTTAGAAAGAAATTACCAAATTGAAGTCCCTAAGTTAAAAACCTGCAAAACAAAACAAAATAAGTTAGATTCTAAAAAGAGAGGAACAATCCTTTAAAAGAAAGATAGCAGTAAACTGATTTTTAAAAGAATGAATTCCTAAAAGAAAGTGGAAATTTCTAAAATAATTTAGGAAAGTCCTAAACTAGAAAGTAAATTACTAAAAGGAAACTGAAAAATAGAAAGTAGGGAAGGAGCTTACCGAATTAGAAATTTCTATCTTAAAGCCCTACAAAATAGGAAGGTTAGTTTCTAAACAAAAATTCTAAAAATAAATGAGGAACCAAAATTAGATTCTAAAAAAAAGTTAAGATTAGAAAGTTACTAAAAATAAAAATAGAAAGTTAATTCCTAAAAAGGGAAATAACTAACCTAGTTTCTAAAAACAAAAGAGGAAAATTTCCAAAAATAAAGTATTTCCTACAAATAGGAAAATACTAGAATTAGAAGATTTCTAAAATTTAAACCCTAAATTTAAAAGTGGAAAAAGTAGAGAAATTAGGAAGGAATTACCAATTTAGGGACTTATGTCAGGATCCTACAAAACATGGAAACAAGTTAGATCTTAAAATAGAAAATCTAACCTAAAGTTAGAAAAAAAATCCTAATCTTAAACTAATCCTAAAACTAATTAATTTCAGAGAATCGCAACCGTCAGTCCCCGGCAACGGCGCCAAAAACTTGTTCACTCCCCAAGTATAGGGTTGTGATGTAGTAATAAACTCGGTAAGACCGAGGTCGAATCCCAAAGGATTGATACCTGTACGTTATCTGAAACCAAGTAGAACTGGAACTAGACTAAGATGTGATCTAAACTAAATAAAATTTAGGGAATAATTGTGGAATAATTATCTAAAACTTAAGTAATTCAGAGGAAGGAAACTAGGGATTCAGAGGATCCACTTGTAAGGATCAGGGAGATCTTATGCCTGCATCAAGAATTATGGAATTTAAGCTGAACTTACTTGATCTGGTTTTCAAGATATGAAAGTTAGGAAAGGTACCATCATCCAACCATGCCCAGGAGACGATGGTGAACAACAGGGCTTCCTGGCGTCATAAAAAAAAAGGGGAAAGGAAATATTCAAAGCCATTGCAGACCCATTGTAATTTCAATCACAACAGACCATTAAAGACTAAAAACATTCCTTCCCTAATCACTAAAAACCAAATTCAGTCCATGAATTTACATTAAAAGCATAGAATAGAATCTCTCATCTCGCTACAGGCTTCACCTCTTAGGCCTAGCTAAGGGGTTTAGCCACATATGAAAGGGGCTAAAATAAACAAATAAACAAAAGAAAAAGAAGAAAAAAAACACAGCAAAAAGCTTAAAGTTAAGAGAAAGAAACTACTCTTTCTCTTTCGTTCCAGCTTCAAGCTTCCGTCCTTCCAACCCAGCTCCCCCCTTTTCAATGCTTCATGTCCGCCTTATATCCTCTTCTCTCGTCCGCCCCGTCCTAAAGACTTCATGCCGAAGTCTAAGTTGTTGCGTAAGGGGAGGAAGGACAGCCGTTTACGCAACAGCGTTTGCGTGCGCAGCGAAAGCGTAAACCATCTTGCGTTTGGAGTGTAATTCCGGCACGATATCAATCTATCCGTCATTCCTGAAATCTTGGCTAGGTTATTAGCCTCCCTATGGACACATTGGACGGTCTGGATCACTCAAAATATTATCAATCGTGACCCACTACTCCCCGTAATTCCCGAATTCGTCCGGACGCGAAAAACAGGGGGGAAGCACTGATCTCTGCGGGACCCACATGTGATGTTTTCTTAATAGATCAGGTCCGTTCAGTGGTCTTGTAGGGTCTATTTAGGCTATTATTCCAAACTTGAAGTGGCCTCGAGCTATGAGTGGACCACTGCTCTGATCAACGTGCGGAGAACGCTCCAGTCTTTTCACTCTTGTTCTTGTGCATGGATGTATGGAAATGATCCGATTATGGTCTAATTTTCCTCCTAGATACAATGAACGTGTCAGATTATCGATTCGGACGATGATGGTGGGCCATTGGTGGATCAGCGGACGGACTACGCGGCAGAAAAACAGAGACTCTCCTACTCTGTACATGAGAGTCGGGTGGGAACGGTCAACATGGTTTGACCACTTGTGATGGGTTCGGTGCACTGCGAGTACTCTTGCAGCAGTGCACGTGCAGTACTCTTTTGGGCCCCTCAGTGATATATCTGATAAATCCACACCATCCATTTCTTTTTTCTTCATCTCATTTAATGCGTGAGCCCGACTTGGAAAATATCCGAATATTAGGTAGGCCCAAAATCAATGGTTATGGGTGGATCTGTCCTTTGGGCCACTCCGAGAGGGATCCAATGGATAAAAATTTACGTGTACGGTTGATTTATGGCCCTCAGGCCATGTATGAAGTTTTGAACCGAACAGATGATGGAAACCCAGTGATCTTGCCTTCTAGCTGACTTTCAGGCCGCTTGAGCTTTAGTTTCGCGATTTTCGCGGACCCCTGGTGTATAATTCCGTCGCTCTTGGTCTCCTAGAGTCCGTCCCTTGCCTTGGTGATTCTGGAGCGTCAAATCCATGCATTTACCACCCTTTTTCAGTCCAGGCTCTTAAACACACCCTGCATTACAAACACGATTAATTCAGGCCGTGAAGCAATATCATAATCGTAAATTCATGCAATCAATGGGGTCTAATATGCAATATTTGACCCTCAACAGTGATGAAAATTTTTTTTTTTATTATAGAGCATGAATGCAATGACCATAGTAATCGTGTCAGTAATCCGGAGTAAGAATACCTAAGTATCCATTACTGTTACCATTACAAGTACGTTACCTTAGGTTATAAAGCAAACCCGATGGGAATCTTCATCTAAGGGTGGTCTATAATAATGAGGATATAATGATAAAAGAAGAAATATCATGAAAAAAAATGAGATAACTAGAGATTTCATATTCTTAGGATGATTAAAAGGAGTTATGATAGGGAACATGCATACTTTTCAAAGTTAGACTAGTGTCACGGAGCACCTAAGTATATTGGATCATAACTATTCTAAATTTTGATTAGGTTTCTAAACTCAAGGATGTAATGGATTAAAAAATTAAGATTTTAGCTAACTTCATATCTAGGGTAAGTATTATTTTGTTTTCGAATTCATATGATGAATGGAGGCATAATTGTATAAATTTCTGAGTGTTGAAGTATTTTTCATGTTTTCAATGTTTATGGGTAACATTTTTGGAAACCCTCACAAGACTATAACTCGTCCACTAGGGGAAACCTAGAGATTTAAAGGCTTATTGCATATGCTAAATGCAATCGAGATTACTTGCGAAAGTAGTGTAGTTAGAAATTTGTTTTCATTTTAATTTTGTTTCTAGAATTATTTTTTATTCTTATTTTTATTTTTCTTCGCTTATTTTGCTCGGGACTAGCAAAATGCTGGTTGGGGGGGTGTGTTGAGACTCAAATATTGCATAATTTTTTTCATTTATATCTTGGTCTTATGAATATAAATTATCTTAATATTCTATTTTACTCATGTATGTGTTGCAAGGTGAATTTCAGAGCTTGGATTGAAAAAGGGTGTTAAAAAGTAAGAATTTGATGCTCAAAAATCACCAAGGCAAGGGATGGATCTTAGGAGATTAAGATTGAAGAATTCACATGCCAAAGATCCAAGAAAACCAAGCGAGGAATGAAGAGAATCGAAGATTTGAAGTGAAGAATCCTAAAATCGTCATAAAAAAGTGTATTCTGAAGCTGTGAAGTTTATTTTGGAAAACTGCGCAGCAGGAAGTCTGTTTTAAACGAAGTATGCACCGAGAAGTCTATTTTGAAAAAATATGTATATTTGAGGCGTTTTCTAGGGTTTTCAACTTTGTACGAAAATTGGAGTTCCCTACTTATAAATAGGGCCTCCTAGGGCATTCTTAAACATTATTAGAAGCATTCAAGAGCAATATTTAGGGTTTTTTAAAGAGTTTTTAATTTTATTAAAGCTTTATAAGTTGTTTCTTTCCTTTTAGATCTTTTTTATTTGCAATTTTTCTTCTTTCTTTCTTGTTGCTTTTTATTTCTGCAATTTAATTATGTTTTTCTAAGTTCCCTCTAGCCCAAGCTAGAAGGGAAGCACATAGGTTTAATATTTCTTTAAGTTATGATGATTGATTGTTTTAATGATGAGAAGAATGGTGTATGCATGTTATCTATTATTTAGGTTTTGTTTTTTATCCTTTTGTAAGATCCATATGTTTCCATCATATGAGATCCACATTGATGGATAGGCTTACCCTAGATTGATCAGATTTTCTAGATAGGAGATGTTCTCAACCTGTTATATTTCTTTGATATTTATTATCCTATAGATATTGAATACTTAAAATCGCTGGCGCTTGAGAATATATGTCAATGGTACAAATCCATTATTTTCTAATCTTTTATATCATTTATTAAAATATTTAAAGTGTTTTATTTTCCGATTAGGCTGACCATAGTGCTCAGATCCTAGTTGTGTTATCCAAGTCATCATGATTTTGGAACATTAACCTATGTATGGAACTTTGAAGCTTGGGTGTTTTTTATTCAGTTGAATTACATCCATTCAAAAATTCCAAAATCAAATCATCAGTTTAGTTTTTATTACTTAGTTTGTTTTGCATTTGATTTTTTCCTTCTCGCAATTCGTCTCCCTGTGGAATCGACCCTGTATTCACAGAATATTACTTATGAACCTTTGCACTTGGAGGCAAGCAATCAGCTACACTGACGGAAATATTTTGGAGGTGGGCATTATTCTATATGTTGTTTTGAATATATATGGTCCACCTGAATTACAAATAGGGCTGAGTTTTGAATAATGAGGCCGAATTGCAGGTGGAAGGGAATATGAGGCTGCATGACAAGTTAGCATACATTGGGCTGTAGGTGATCAATTGTAAGAAATGAGAAGCTATTCCAAAACCTTGTAAGATTTCTTGCATTGCACCCCAAAAGAGTTGAATCCCACACTTGAATTGGGATATTTTGAAGGATGTACATTAAGTTTTATGGATTGGCTCACCGTATACTTGGATTTGCGTCTAATAATAATAATAATGATATTGGTGCGCATATGATGAATGGGTTTGGATGTGAGAAACATATGACATAGCCCCACAACTTCTATTTTCCTCTTTATTATAAGAAAATGCAGAAGTCAGTAATGTAAAAAGTAATACCTATGATTAGAGGCACTATTTAATAAAATCCAATTCTTTAAATAATTTTGCAGTAAAGTTCCTTCTTCTTTTCCTTTTTTTTCTGAAAATAGAATTGAAAGGAAAGACATATTGACTTATTGAGTCATGATTCATCAAAGGCCGTCCATGTCAGGAGGCCAGATACAGGTTATAGATCTGTCCATGCAACAGATACTGGAGATTTAGGTCATTCATCTAGTAGGGTATTTCACAAGCATGCCACAGAAAACCCTAAATTTGATATGCTCCCACACTGTGACAAAAAATGGACAGTCAGTTAAAAAGATCTAACGATAACCCTCAACACACGTGTAAAGTTATGCAAGTGTGGCCCACTGGGTGCATGAATGGCCTTCTCCATGAGGTCACCTTCCTTTGAAAGTTGGATGCCTAATAAATTAGGTCAATTCACTCGGCATTTAGTCTATTACTAAATTTTGAAAGTCATTAATTGGATGGTCATTTATAGTTTTTATCATGTGACCCATTTAATGATTGTACATATCTGATTTTTAGAATATTTTACTGTCATTATAAGAATACATAATCTATATTTTAGACGAGATATGCACAATAAAATAGCCATCACTAAAAATTTAAAAATCAATAATAATAACGGGTGACCATCCTAAAGTCCGCAGATTGATGAATTAGCACTGGAAGCATGTGAAAATTGAAGCCCTTGCTAAAAGTAAAAGGGGCTGTTAGACTTTTTTCAATTACAATGGAAATTTACAAATGGCTTATATTATTTCTTACTATTATTTACTTGAGAGAGAAATTATTACCACGAAAACTAAGTAAATTCTCTCCCTAAAATAAATTTAAAAAAATCCACCTATTTGGGCGGTTGTCCTGGAACTTATCTTTTTTCTAAATTCACTCGCCTTGCATAATGTCTAGACCACCTAGATTTATGGGGCCATACTGATGGACATGTTGGATGCCGAACATACACCCGAGTGGACCCCACCTCGTGCACTTATAGAATAAGCTTATTCTACAAGGACCAGAGAAACCGGCCCCAAATATTAAAACCACTTTAATACAATCCATTTATAGTACAAGATAAAAAAATAAAAAAATAAAAAATCATTTTTCTAAAACATTGATAATTTCTTATTCTCTAGTTTATCTTTAAAATAAAATTTAATTTTTTAAAAAAATAATTTTTTTGAAAAAAAAAAAAAGAAAAAAGAGCTAGTGTTAGAGAGCACATGGGCAATGGTACCCCAACTTTTTGTAATCTTTTCCACTCAAATAGGCCAATTCTGTAGGACATCAGTACCATGAAAGTGGTAGGCCCCACCATGAAGATGGTGCTTTTCAAAAATGAGGCTGACCCACTTTCTAGGTTGGCCACATCTGTATGCTGGGTCAGATCTGCCATTGTCCAATGACGCCAAAGGTGTGTCCTGCCTGATGAACAAAACGGCCTGATTTTTGTCCCAAGTGATCTTTATGGTGGGGTCTACCCTTTTCACGGTACCGATGTCCTGCAAAAATGCCGTGTTGACAGGAAAAAATGGTAAAGTACCACAAGTTATGGTATCTTGCCTTTGTATCTGATTTTAGTAAGGATTTGTATGGATTGGAATTCTAGAGCAAGATAGAAGAATGACAATGGAGAAATAAAATGAAAATAAGGGAACAAAGAGAGCTGATCACCTTAACCTAGATGTATGCTAACTTATCATGCAACCCAGTCTTTTCCTCCAACGTGCCCCTTATGCAGGACATCCGTACCGTTCAAATGGTAAAACTGACCATGAATATCACCCCCATTTAAAATCATGATGATCCACTCATCAGGTGGTCACGAATAAAGACCATCGGTCGCTCGAATTGTGTGGCCACCTGATGGTCGATCAGCCTGATTTTCTATATGGTTGATCTGCACGTTTTTGCTTGCAATTTGAATGGTGCAGATGTACTAAGCAAGTGGTAGGTGGAAGGGAAGATGTGGCTGCTTGACAAGGTAGCATTGATGGGCTGTAGGCGATCAGCTGTAAGAAGTGACAAAAAGGGTATTTGGCTATTCGAAAACCTTGTTAAGATTTCTTGCACTGCATCCCAAAAGAGTTGAATCCCAACAGCCTCTAACACAAATACAATATTCAAGAGAGAGAGAGAGAGAGTTGCACTTGCTTCCAAAGAGAACCTCCTTATTATAGAGATTTGTAGGGGGCCCCACACGATCAAAGTTCCTGCTCAATCTCTTCTACTCCACATGGATGCAAGTGCAAACGGTCACGATTGTTCATCTCATGGGCCGTACTATGGACTGGATAGAATCATAGTGAATTAGTGATGGAACCATCCTGACCGTCAAAATGGTGGGGGCCAGCCAAAGTAATCCACTCTCATTTGTGATGATGCTCGTTGAAGATCAATACCTTACACGTGGCAGGCGGGGAGCTCGATCCACACCATCTAACTAGTGTGCCCAATCTATAGATGATTCTTGGTTGAAAATGACATCAAATCGAGTATGCCATCTATCAGTTTCTCCTACTGAGTCAGTCTCATTTTGACCTTCCATTTGGGGGCCACCATCCATGTGGATAGGATCTTCGGTTTGATGTGATTTTTAAATTGTGGGCTGCCAGCCTATGACACAACCCACTATATGGACGGTCTGGATCCACCTCCTACCTGCCGACGTTTTGTGCAGGCCTCCACATAAGGGAAAAGACAAAAATCTGGCAGCTGCACCTCATTCAGGCGCGCGGATTGCGTGGTGAACCCAACACTACGTAGATACGTGATGTAAGGACTCTGTGGGGCCCAACGTGATGTTTGAATTTTATCCACGCCGTCCATCTGTTTTACCAGCTCATTTTAGGACATGAGCCCAAAACCAAAGCTCAAGTGGACCACACCACAAGAAACAACGGTCAACTAGACTTGGGCCCACAGTCACGGATCCACCGAATCCACGGTCATCTGGGAGACTCCTGTCTAATGTTACTTTAATGATAGTCCATCAGATCAATGGTCAACAAGACTTGGGCCTGATTAGCCCCTTCAAAAGAAGCAATTAATATCCATTGGGCTTGATCACCGTCCTGTGCCCGGCCCATTAGTATCGATTCATAGCTTGATCTCGACCTTAGCCTAGCCAACTTGAAATCCAAACCGTCTATTCTAAACGGCCATCCATGTACATCACTCCAGACGGTCCAAATCGTGGGTCTCGCTGCGGAGAGAGCATGGACTCAATCTCAAACTAATTAGACAATCTTAACCATCTGATGTTGTTATTAACCGTTCTCCCTTTCGCCATCCATTCGGTGAGAAATCGTTTAGTATCAATCGATCAATATAATTTTGAGTCCATAATGGGGCCCACATTTCAGACGGTCAAAAACAACACATGAACGGGGGATGGGTCACCACTATTTTATAAAATAAATTACCAGAGATGGCGTGCAATGGTTTGGATTATGGTACATGAATTCCCAGTGCAGAGGTGGTGCGCACGAGCACGGATCAACATACTCTCCCGGAGTATCGAATAATTCGTTCACTGGGAGACTCCTGTCTAATGTTACTTTAATGATAGTCCATCAGATCAATGGTCAACAAGACTTGGGCCTGATTAGCCCCTTCAAAAGAAGCAATTAATATCCATTGGGCTTGATCACCGTCCTGTGCCCGGCCCATTAGTATCGATTCATAGCTTGATCTCGACCTTAGCCTAGCCAACTTGAAATCCAAACCCTCTATTCTAAACGGCCATCCATGTACATCACTCCAGACGGTCCAAATCGTGGGTCTCGCTGCGGAGAGAGCATGGACTCAATCTCAAACTAATTAGACAATCTTAACCATCTGATGTTGTTATTAACCGTTCTCCCTTTCGCCATCCATTCGGTGAGAAATCGTTTAGTATCAATCGATCAATATAATTTTGAGTCCATAATCCACTAACCTATCTGAAAAAACGGATGGACGGTTTGGATATAAAATACATACGTCAAGGTGGGCCCCACGGTAAAGGCCACACTGTCATAGGTGAGGCAGGGCCGAACCTGATCCGCTCCCCTCATCGACGGACGCATGGTAAGCATGTTAGGTAATCTGGACTGTCCAAAACTGTAGGATACATAGTGCACGGAGCATATCCTTAATTTGCACTTATCGATCTTGACCATCATAGTCCAAGTATTAAATTTAGGCCGTTGATCATTTTGTTTTTAACCATCCACGCCACAGCCAACAATTGTATGGCTAGGATCGTTTTATCAGTGTGATTTCCCGATATGCTCCATCCACAGTGGGACATACAATTCAGATGGTCCCAATTGACTTTCATATATGCCACGTGTGTGATGGATGAGATCAAAACCTCAAAATAATGGCAGTGAACTAGCACTGTACTCATCTCCAAGTTTCATCGAAGCATGCAACATAGAGAGAGTACCGCACTTTAAAATACAAACAGGCCCAGTTATATGAACAGATAATCCAGACCGTCCATTGGATGAACTTGGTATTGATGTTGACTGTCCCAAAATGATTTGCATAGCTAAGAAAATGTTAGATAGTGAATTTTTTTCCCGTTAAATCAAGACTATTAGCAATTTTTTATTTTGACCGTCCGTTTGAAGTCTATTTGAATCGGATGAATAAAACGGACCCACCGACGCAATTTTTACATAATGAATGCCTATCCATGCAGGGAACGTTAGATGGACCGTCAAGACCATATCCGTACAACTAAGTGGTCCCCACATGTGTCCCATCAGGCATTTGTCCTGGAATCCATGAGGATGACTGATTTGTCTATCCTAATCAATCCTACTGGAAGCTTTATCATAACCCACCCATTTCCTGACATAAGCATTTAAAAGGATAGTATACATTATTTCAACTTGAAGACTTTTAATAAGTTAGTAGGGCCATGCATCGTACCATAAATATCAAATCTAATTTCATATTAGTCAATTTTTCATTGATGATCTCTGGCAATAAAGGTCACACATCACGTGATTGGCAACGTCGTAAATCATCCCAAAAGTGTTATAATCAGGATTATTTTCTAGATTAATCATTTGATCAACGGCCCACGTCCTCAGACCGTTTATACAGGCTTTCAATCCCAACAGGTGGGCCATCAGTCTCTTTTATCCCACCATGGATGAACTATGGCCCGATCCAAAGATCCCAGCAGTCCATCTTGGGACATTTACAGTTGAATGTGGACCGTTGTCATATTTCTCTTCTTAGCCATCCATCAGTAGGCCATAAATTTTAACACTTTTGATTGTTCTATCAAGGAGTTTTTTTTAGGACAGTCCATCTGCCCTTGGTTGCATGATACCAACCATCTGGATTGCCAAACCGTGGGCCCCACCTGTAAGTATAGAAATCCACGTGTACTATGCATAGATGCTCCTGTTTTTGTTCTCTTTAACCTGGCTTCTAGCTAATGAACACGCTTGTCTAGTTGTTTGTAAGTTGTTTATACTTAATGACTTAATTAGGGTTTAATCCAAGATTAGATGCCACCAAACCACAAGTTGCAAAGCTAGAATAAAGTTCAAAGGCCCACATCCATGCCGTCCATTACGTGTGCCCTTTAATTTCACCTTGTATCCTAAAACTCAAGACCAATTCAAAACATAGGTGGGTCACACCACAAGGGGCAGCTGGGATGGTGACATGCCCACCATTAAAAACTTCAGAATGTGTTGTGTGGGGCCCATCGTATTTTTATATGCCATCCAATCCATTCATAAGATCGCTCTACCAGGATGAATGGACACTCAAAAAATTAGGACATTCCAAAGCTCAGGTGGGCCACAACCAATGATTTTATGGTTTCGGGCATGCTTTTTCATGATGTGGCCCATCTGAGTTTCGGACCAGCCTAATTTTTCACCTTGGAAGAGAATATGATGAGACTCACATGATGGACGGGGTGGATGGCATCCAGACATCGAGGTGGGCCCATATATGTAGTTATAAAATAATGGTTTGGATAAGATCAGGATGAAATTAAAAGGCAAGTACAAAATGAAACAACCAAACTTGTAATACTTTTGTTTCTACTATGTTTATGGAAAGAGAACTGATAACCTACAGCCGGTTGTATGATAAGTTACCATGCAATTCTCTTTTTTCTTACCAATGTTTCATGCGTAGGACATCTGACCCGTGAAAAATGTGGACCCCATCATGGAGGTCACTTTTATTGAAAATCATCCACTCATCAGGTGGACCAAACCTGTAATCTGTCAAAACCATCGGTCATCCATTTATTTAAATAGTGGGACCCACGAGGGCCCACATTTTTCACCAGATGATCTTCATGGTGGGGCCCACGTTTTGCGTTGCTCGGATATCCAACATGTAACACAATGGCAACAAAGATGGGGGCTGCATGATAAGTCATCATGCAGTCGGCTGTAGGTGATTAGTTCTCAACAGAGATAGATCTCAATGTGAATGGCACATCGTGCAAGTCAACTGCCAGTTGGGGTTGTCGCCCACATGTCCCACCGTAACACAAACGTGTGAAAGATCCAAGCCGATCATCACGTGGGCCTCATCATGCCAACGTCCCATCTCAAAAATCAGGCCTGTTCGTTCGACCGATGAGCGACTTACAGGTCGGAGGTGGATCAGTGGTCAAATTTCTTCCTCTAAAGGGTGGCCCACCTGATGACTGTATCAGGCTGATTTTTACGCAAGAGGTGGGGCCGGCATGATAGCAGCCTGAATCTTGCACGCAAGAATAAAAGAAATGCTTTAACATAAATGTGGAGGATTTAATACACTAAAATACAAGTATGATTGATAGGATAGTGGGCCCATGTATTGCATAATTGAAACATGATTGTCAAGTGTACCCGGTTTGGCCAAACGTGGGCGTGCACGCCTGCAAGATCCAGGTTGTTTTTCCTCAAATTAACATACAGACGGCTGAGAAGATTCCATTCATGTAAAGCCAATTTCAATGGTCATGTTTGGACGTTGCAAACATGGCTAAAAAAATTCAATAATATCCTACGTAGAGTTAGGATCCTTGCTACCCTGATTCTATACAAAGCTTGCTTGAGTAATCAGCCCTGACTCAGGCGAGTCAAAGCAAGTGACTTTGAATGGTGGGGTCGAAGTTCCCCATCATCAGACTCTCTTTACTTTTAAAACAATGGTTATATAGAGACATGAATTGTGTGGAAGAACCTCCATCATGTGTTGATGTGGCAAAGTTCTGTAGCCCCACTGTGATGAATGTTATACCCACCTTGTCATGCATATTGCAAGATCATTTTAAGATACGAGTCTAAAAATAAGATAGATGCAAACCTCAAATGAACCACTGCATAGAAACTAATAAAGATAATATTGCCTACCGCTGGAACTTTTTAATAGTGTTAATATGATGTTTATTTGCCATCCAATCTATTCACGAGGATATGCATACTAACAGAAAAAATGCAAATATTAACTTAATCCAAAACTTAATGTGAAAAACTTATAACGGCCCTAAAAAATTTTATATCATAGAAATTTTTATTGTTTTTTCTGATGTGTTCCACTTGAGTTGTGGATGTCTTATTTATTGACTCATTTTTTAAAATAATTTTACAAAATGAATAGATAGTATAAATATAACACATACATCATGGTGGGTCTCGCTAAATATCATGGTTGGTGTCCAATGCAATCAGCTGTCATTGCATAGCGCATGAATTTGAATTTGTTTTGCACTTTCACCACTAACCATAGATATTTAAGGGAGTTGTCTAGATCCCAAATAATTAAATTCCAATTGAAATGAAATCTTATAAATCATGTCACCAATCACAATAGGCCATATGTGGCATCTAAAATGACTTTTAGACATTTTTCTTCTGATTTTTTTTTAAAAAGGTGCTTTTGGATTGCTACATGGCATGCAGTGACTGATTACCCACCTTACACTGCTCAATTGAATTTATAAGATAAGATAGGAATCATTGAAATAACATCAAATCTTCAATTCCAAATAAATATTTAGAGAGATCAAGACATCTCACCGTTTCTTAGATTCATGGACCAAATTGGGTTGGGGAGATCTTTCATTCACATCTTTTCTACATGAGGATTTTTTTATTTTATTTTTTTCATTTTTTTGGAATATCTTACTCTAGCTTACATGCGCAGTTACAAATTTCAAACTGTTAGATTAATCAGCTGGGTCACACTTGTAAATGCTCGAAAGCACGTCTGGCCTGATTTTTTATATGGGACATGCATGAAAGCGTGCCCCACCTGATGAGCGGTTCAAATCTCAAACACGTGTGGTGATCTTTTGCCAAAAATTTGCACTTGGGTTCCTCTAATTAACAACATTGAAGTGACTAATTAACAACTTCATTAAGGTTCACATCGGTGCCGATCTATGTCACATATCATCCAATTAAAACTATCATGAAGTCTCTCCCAAGTGCAGAATTTTGCTCTCTTCTTCTGTGGTTTGATATTTCCACACGCGTGCGGAGCCTAATATCCACACGCTGGCACAAGTGCCACATCTGGAACACGTGTATGATATCTGATCATTACATCTGTTCAGAAAAAATGCTTAGATGTTCAGCCTCGAATGGTGGGTCACGATTTTTAAAGCAAATGACCGTAAAATGAACTTTTCCTTCCGTTGGTTGGTTTTGTATGCCTTTAGCTTAAGCTTTGGGCCAGAAGAGCTAAACGGCATAACCAAACCAATGAAAGGAACAGATCTTGCACCTGTATTCAGATTGACACGTGTGCCTGGCTAAGGATGGGCAGGGTCCCACGCGCGTGAAGAATTTGTAACTACGGTTGTGGTTTCTGGTAGACAAAGATATATAAGTACTCCAAGGACTGCTAGCTGCACGGGATATAAGACAATATCCACACCATTCATCGAGTTTGACCACTGCTAAAAAGTCGGGCTGGTAGGATGATCTTAGCCGTTGGATTTCAAGGGGGGAATGCCTGGTGCGTATTTTCTGACACTGGACACATCAAGCAGTTATAAGCATCCCATCATAAGAATTTCTGGGCAGCGATCAATTCATGGTGGGGGCCCACCGCATGAGTGGTTGGATCTCGTACACGTCAGCATTGTGTTGCCATGCAAACACGTTATGAAGTGTAAACGCGAGGAGTACTTTTTTAAAAAACAAAAGAAATCGACAGGTGCCGTGATTCCATTACTTCACAAAAAAAAATTACAGACCTTCGGGAGGACCCAGCAAAAAGGGCGGGACCCACCTATCATGAGATATGGACAGGACCATTTGAACACCACTATACAAAAAAAAGACCTACTCAAACTCGCAACTTCTCTCACAGCACCTAGACCCACCCGATCAAGGAAGAGCAACCCCTTAATGGACTCAGGAGATCGGCAAAACAATCAATTACCCAAGACTCTTGCACCTCGCTCCCCTAGCACGCGAGCCCATCAGCCGGGTTGCTGCCTTCGCGATGGATGAAATTGAGCGAGATGCTACCTCTAGTCATGATATCCTGAATCCTAGCGACCCAGGGTCTCCTTTGCCACGATGGAGAAGATCTGCCCGTAAGCAGATCGATAACCAGCTTCGAGTCCGATTCAAGCACAATATGTCAGAACCCTCTGTTGAGAGGCAACAAGAGCTCGTCATAGGCCGCTCTCATCTCCACCCTATTGTTGGATCCTCTCCCATAGCCAGTAAAAAAAGTGAAAAGGAACATACCCTTATCATTTCTCACCAGGCCTCCTCCACCTGACATCCCTGGGTTGTTTCTGACGGAGCCATCGATGTTCAGCTTAACCCAGCTGGTAAGAGGCCTAACCCAACGAATGATGTCCACCCGAGTTTTGCTATTCGGAGGGGCAGGCAAGCCGATGCACTCCCAGAAATGGGACCTCCCATAAGACCCTGTCTTGGACTTTCTCTCTGAAACGGACAACTCCTTCAACCAGAACTGGATGCAGGCGAGGCAGGCCACAAAATGAACCTGCTGATTATCATGCATGGCAGCATTTCTTAATCACCAGATTTCCCAAAAAATTAGACCAGGGAGAGATTTGCGAATGGAGGGCGGGACTCTCCCATTAGCCGAGACTAACCACCATTGCCTTACCCTTTCCACCACCGATTGATTAAGAAAAAATATGATCCCATGCCGCACACCAATATGGGACCAAATCTAGCTAACTAGCTTACCATAGAGGAAAAGATGAGGAATGGATTCTGAGCTTGGCCCCTGGATATTGCCTTCGTTACAGCACACACACCTGGACGCCAAACAGATACCTTTCGCCTGGATTCTCTCATCCATAACCTCTGCATGTTGCAAGACCTTCCACAGGAAGAGGGCAATTTTCGATGGGAGGTTACTGTTCCACACCCACTCTGTCCAACTCCTAGCAGGGCTGGGCGTCCTGCAATACGCCCAAGCAGACTTCAGAGAGAAGGAACCTGACGGCTCAAGAGGCCAAAAGCAAGCGTCGGCTTCAGCGGAGGTGAAAAAACCTCCCTGGAAAATAAAATCCAGTGCTTCTTGAGACAAGAGGGAGAGGGTGGAGGAAGGAGGTAGCGGCCTTGCTGGACCCAAGAAATCTTTGATCGCCATGGACAAGAGGTTGGTTGGGACAGGCCTGATTGTGTGCTGCAGGAGGGGGCCCAATCCAATCTAATTATATGACCATAGGTTTATCTCGCCAACTCCCACGTTCCACTAAACAATGTTATCTAACCTTGATCAACTGAGGAGACCCCACAGCAGAAGAAGAAGGGTCTGCATGCACGGAGGTAATCTCGGAACCATGTTTGGAACGCATAAGTTGTACCCAAAGGCCATTAGAATCACCAAATTATACTGCGCAGGCCATCTTCAACGCAAGAGTACTTCATTTGAACACTATAATGATCGGTTGATAATAACATATATATATATATATATATATATATATATATATATATATATATATATATATATATATATATATATATATATATATATATAAGCGTGTATGTGTACAGGGCAGTCAGATCCAATGCTATGTGGATATTTCAAATTACAATGTTATTATCAAGGAAATTTGGGTCCAATGCTATGTGGTCCAATCCTATGTGGATATTTCAAATTACAATGCTATGTGTACAGGGCAGTCGGGTCTAATGCTATGTGGATATTTCAAATCCACAATATAAAAAGGAAATTTTGAATTCATATTATTCAACAAAACTTGAAATGCCCCATTATACTATTTATATGAATAAAAGTCTTGATTAATTTACAATACAACTTACTTGAAATAGTAAATTTTGCCAAAAATAAAAAGAACCTTAAAATCTTATTGGAAGATTTCCGCATTATTATAACCAATCTCGAAAAAAAAAAAAAAAAGTTTAAACTTTAAAACTAAAGATACGATAAAATTAAAAATTACTGAAAATAATAACTTTTTATTCAAATCATAATTTTAAAACAAAACAATGTATTTTCTCCCGAAATAGATCGACACAATGTACTACAACTCTGTTAACCTCAAATGACTTGCTAAATAAAGATTGATAAGCCATGCATTTCGTAATGATGTTCAAATTAAAAATTATAATTAATTTACGGTATAAATGTTGCATAATAATTTTTCTCTATCAGATAAAAATAAAAAAGTCGAAACGTCCATATGTTAGTTACATCATGCCTTATATTAGACTGGGTTCAAATTTGATAAACTACATCCGCTACCATTTGAATATTTTTTAACTTGCTAGAAATACATTTGCGACCTGCTTTACATCACAATCACTAACAGCTACTTATTTGAATTTGAGCAAGCATTGCCCCATCCCAAGAGAAGGAAAGTGGGCCACAAAATGGTAATGAGTGGAATCTCAGACAATAGGATTGGAGCCTGTGATGTAGACCGCATGGACTTACTAAAAGTCTATTTTAATTAGTGTTGCATCCATCTATTCAAGGGGGGTGGCCCACCAATGATGGAATGTATGCGTATTATTGCTGCCCTTTATGTCCTCATCTGGTCGTCCCTTTACAACTTGCTCGGTTTTCAATGTCCGGTCAGTATCCCATCAAAAAAATCTTTAGTGATGGAAAAGGAAAATTAAAAATAGCGTTCACACGTGCATTTTCGTTCGTCTTGTATGTATGCGTGGGAAAGAGTTACATGTACGTATGCATGCATGAATGGAACTTTAACATGCAACACTTCTTTCCTGACAACATGATGATTTTCTATGAGATCTGATCCGTGTAAAGGTGGGACCAAGTATAATTATCTCGTACGGAGAAAAACAGTATGATCCATTCATCAGATGAGGAAAAATAGCTGATACAGATGAATAGCCGGTGGTCTTAAGTGTATGATGTGGCCCATTCAATAGTTGGATTCTTCCTATTTGTTTTCTAGGTAATCCTCATGGTATGATCCACCAATTTCACAGATCTGATTTTACATTAAATGATAAATTATCAGAAACCAAAGACGTTGTTTATTAAAAATTCAATACAACGTGGTACGCGAATATTTTCTCGTCTGAGTAGAGAAATTTACCGCTGTACGACCCATTTATGGCCCATTTACCCGCTTAAGCCCACCCCTTTTTACCTGACCAGAATAAGCCCCAGCGGTACGGACGACTTGCCAAAGATCGAAAATGCCCCTGCTTTTTCCTTCAATCGGAGAGGTTGCTGGAGGAAAGTTGCGCTCCATCTGGCTACGGATTTTAACCGTAGCCATTGATAAATTAATACGGGCATCAATATTGGCTATTTGGCAGTAAAACTGTTGACCTCCTCTGGACGTCTGTGCGGTAGTGCCGCCTGATTTTTTAAAAAAAATTGGATGGGTCACATCGTGGGCCCCATGATATTTTGAATGGGCCCCACTCTCAAATGTTCATGATTTTGTGGGCCCCACATCTACCTGTGCACTTTTTTTTTTTACATGGATAACTTTATTCTACCTACATTTTTCTCTAATATATATTTATATAAATATATATATAAGCATATATAAAAAAAATCTCTCTTTTTTTCATTTTTTTCTTTATTCATTTAACAAGAATATCTTTTAAACCAAAATTAATTACTTGATATAGGGTATATGATTTTGGGGTACGAGAAGCTATTTTAGCCAACCAACCTGTTTATTTTCCAAGTTTCCATTAGGTCGATGGTTGAAAATCCATTTCATTCACTTCATAGTCAATTTCATTCATTTCATTTGCTTCACGATCAATTTCATTCATTTCACGGTCAATCTCGGCGATTCCGCTTCACTTCACAGTCAATTCCATGTATTTCACGGTCAATTCCCTTCACTTCACGGTCAATTCCATGCATTTCACGGTCAATTCCCTTCACTTCACGATCATTTCCATGCATTTCACAGTTAATTCCGGCGATTCCGCTTCACTTCATAGTCAATTCTATGTATTTCACGGTCAATTCCATGCATTTCACGGTCAATTCCCTTCACTTCACGGTTATTTCCATGCATTTTACAGTCAATTTGCTTCACTTCATGGTCATTTCTATGCATTTCACGGTCATTTTCGACAATTCCGTTTCATTTCACGGTCATTTCCATGCATTTCACGGTCAATTTGCTTCACTTCACGGTCATTTTCATGCATTTTACGGTCATTTTTTGTGATTCCGTTTCATTTCATGATTAATTCTCTTCACTTCACAGTCATTTCCATGCATTTCACGGTCAATTCACTTCACTTCACGGTCATTTCCATGCATTTCACGGTCAATCCGCTTCACTTCACGGTCATTTCTATGCATTTCACGGTCATTTTCAGCAATTTCGTTTCATTTCACGGTCATTTCTATGCATATTGCGGTCAATTCCCTTCAGTTCACGATCATTTCCATACATTTCACAGTCAATTCACTTCACTTTACGATCATTTCCATGCATTTCATGGTCATTTCTGACAATTTCGTTTCATTTCACAGTCATTTCCATGCATTTTATTGTCAATTCCCTTCACTTCACGGTCATTTTCATGCATTTCAAGGTCAATTCGCTTCACTTCATGGTCATTTCTATGCATTTCATGGTCATTTCCATGCATTTCACGGTCTTCACTTGACGGTCATTTCCATGCATTTCATGGTCAATTCATTTCACTTGACGGTCATTTCCATGCATTTCACGGTCATTTCTGGCATTTCTGTTTCATTTCACAGTCATTTCCATGCATTTCACGGTCAATTCCCTTCACTTCACGGTCATTTCCATGCATTTCACGGTCAATTCATTTCACTTCATGGTCATTTCCATGCATTTCACGGTCAATTTCACCGGTTCCGTTTCATTTCACGGTCATTTCAATGCATTTCATGGTCAATTTCCCTCACTTCACATTCATTTCTATGCATTTCACAGTCATTTCCGGCAATTCCGTTTCATTTCAAGGTCATTTCCATGCATTTCACAGTCAATTCCCTTCAGTTCATGGTCAATTCGTTTCAATTTATGGTCATTTCCATGCATTTCACGGTCCTTTTCGGCGATTTCATTTCATTTTACGATCATTTAAATGCATTTCATGACCAATTCCCTTCACTTCACAGTCATTTCCCTGCATTTCACAGTTAATTCGCTTCACTTCACGGTCAATTCCATGCATTTCACAGTCATTTCCAGCGATTTCATTTCACTTCACGTGAAATGCATGAAAATGACCATGAAGTGAAGGGATTTGACCGTCAAATGCATGGAAATGACCATGAAATGAAGGGAATTGACCATGAAATGCATGAAAATGACCATGAAGCGAAGCGAATTGACCGTGAAATGCATGGAAATGACCGTGAAGTGAAGCGAATTGACCGTGAAATGCATGGAAATGACTGTGAAATGAAACGGAATCACCGGAAATGATCGTGAAATGCATGAAAATGACCGTGAAGTGAAGCGAATTGTCCGTGAAATGCATGAAAATGACCGTGAAGTGAAGGGAATTGACTATGAAATGCATAGAAATGACCGTAAAATGAAACGGATTTATTAGAAATGACCGTGAAATGCATGGAAATGACCATAAAGTGAAGGGAATTAACCGTGAAATGCATGGAAATGACCGTGAAATGCAACGGAATCACCAAAAATGACCGTAAAATGTATGGAAATGACCGTGAAGTCAAGCGAATTGACCATGAATGCATGGAAATGACCGTGAAGTGAAGGGAATTGGCCGTGAAATGTATGGAAATGCCCGTAAAATGAAACGGAATCGCTGGAAATGACCGTGAAGTGAATTGACCATGAAATGCAAGGAAATGACCGTAAAGTAAAGGGAATTGACTGTGAAATGCATGGAATTGACCGTGAAATGAAAGGAATTGACCGTGAAATACATAGAATTGACCGTGAAGTGAAGTAGAATCACCGGAATTGACCGTAAAATGCATAAAAATGGCCATGAAGTGAAGGGAATTGACCGTGAAATGCATCGAATTGACCATGAAGTGAAGGGAATTGATCGTGAAATACATGGAATTGGCCGTGAAGTGAAGCGGAATCACCAGTATTGACCATGAAATGCATGGAATTGACCGTAAAATGAAGGGAATTGACCATGAAATGCACGGAATTGACCGTGAAGTGAGGGGAATTGACCGTGAAATGCATGGAATTGGCCATGAAGTGATAGAGAATCACCAGGATTGACTATGAAATGCATGGAATTGACCGTGAAGTGAAGGGAATTGACTTCGAAATTCATGGAATTGACCATAAAGTGAAGAGAATTTGCTGAAATTCACTGTGAAATGCATGGAATTGATCGCGAAGTTAATGAAATTTACCGCGAAATGAATGAAATGGACCGTGAAATGAATGAAATTGACCGCGAAGTGAATGAAATGGATTTTTGACTATCAACCCAATAGAATTTTGGAAAATAATTGCCTTGGTTGGCTAAATTAGCTTCTCCTACCCCAAAATCCTATGTGATGCGTTAAGTAACTCATTCTAGTTTAGTAGATATGTTTGTTTAACAAATAGACAAAGAAGTGAATTAAAAGATAGAAGAATAGGTTTATATACTTATATATACATATTCACATGATTATGTATTAGAGAAAAATGTATTGGGGAAAAGGTTCTTCCCGTAAAAAATAAAATAAAATTCTGCTAGACTGGGGTAGCAATTTGTTTTTGTTTTTTTACTGTGGAATTTTCATTGCTTTTGTGGGTCCCATCATGAGGTCTGTGTTATATCAAAACCATCCATATATTTTGTGAGCTCATATTAAGGCTTGAGACGAAAAATACGATAAATCTAACTATCAAGCGGACCACACTGTAAAAGGCAGTGGGGAATTGAACGTCTACCATTGAAACCCTTTTAGGGTTATAGAAGTTTTGGATCATTATGAAATTTGTTTTACCTCTTTATCTAGGTCTTTGTGACCTTATGAATATATTAGATGGAAAATAAATGTTATGGTGGGCCCTACAAAATTTTTAACGGTGAAAATCAATTTTCCCGCTGCTCTTTGTGGTGTGGTCCAGTTGATCTTTGGATATAATTTATTTTTTTTTTTTTTTTTGGATAATGCTCCGAAATGATCTCGAAATATGGATGAACGTTGTGGATTTAATAAACACATAACTGTGGGGCTCATACAACGTCGATCTCTTTTGAACCGTCCGTACAACCCGGAGTTTTAGGAGCGTCAGCGCTCTTCTTCGAGCACCAGCCGATCCGCTTGAAGAGAAAAGCAGGGTCATTTTCGACCTTTGGCAAGTCCGTACAGCCGGGGCTTATTCTGGTCAGGTAAAATGGGGTGGGCGTAAGCGGGTAAATGGGCCATAAACGGGTCGTACAGTGGTAAAATTCTCGTCTGAGTATGGGGCGCGGCCCGCGCGTTGTGGAGTGAGGCGGTCACCTACCTTTACCGTGGTATGAAGACTATGTAGGCCCAAAGTGATGTTTTTTTAATTTTATCCATGCCGTCCATCAGTTTTTCCAGATCATTTTAGTATAGGCCCAAAATTGAAGCATATCCAAAGGTCAGATGGACCACACAATAGGAAAAAGTATGGATAATGATGTCTACGGTTGAAACCATCTAAGGCGAACAATGATGGTTAGTTGTCATCCAACATGTTCGTAAGGTTTCATAGATCTGATCTGGATCAAGGGAAAACACAAATATCATCATGATCCAAAAATTCTGTGGCCCCCGAGAAGTTTTGTACAGTAAACGTTCAATTCCCCCTGTTTTCTGTGGTGTGGTCCACTTGTGCTTTGTATGTGTTTAAATTCCTGAAATGATCTTTAAAAATGGATGGACGGTGTGGATAAAACATAAACAACAGTGGGCCCCACAGGGTCTTCACACCACAGTACCGTGGTGGTGGGCGCCTCACTACACAATCCGCTTCCATAAGTATGTTCGTGTGCATGCACGCGTGCATGAGCATAAAATTATACGTGTGCATGCGCTCACCCACATGTATGCGGAAGAGAGAGTGATGTACACGTGTGCATGCAATCAACGGTGAAATATGAAGCGCTTCAATGTTCCATAAATCTAATGTAACATCCCATCAATCTGAAGGCTTGAATCAACAGTTATGATTCTCGTTCCATGCACCATCAATGTTAATGACCACCAGATGGACGGTCCTGATTCACTGATTCACTAGCCATGCATCCACATGTGCGGTGCAGTGTAGCAAATGAACCAAAACCACTCATTTTCAATGACTGTTTTTTATTGTATACTTTCAGTACAGTTGAAGTGCATCAAGGTCATCACGGCCGCTTGACCGTACTGGGCCCCACCACCGGCAGAAGGCTGAAGGCAGCTTTCCAACGGTGTCATCTTCAAACGAAGCTTCCATGTGCCTTCCTGTCCTTTACTTTCTTCAAAGCCTGAGGGAGCACTGGATTTAGTAGTCCCGCGGGCGACCCAAAAATTATAGTAGATGTGTCCATCGTCATACGTGGGTCCCTGGTGACTGTAGCCATTCATCAACTTAGACGGCTTACTCTGCAAGTGATCTTCGATTGGACGATCCTGGCCCAATGTAAATGTTTGTCCTTTTCTAGATTTAACCGTCCATTAGCAGGAAACAATGAGAGCCATTAGATCATCCATGGAGCTGGATTTTCAAAGAATGACCGATCATGGTGGGGTTATACAGGATGAACGGTTCTGATCAGTCCCCTTTTATAGTGGACCTTCAAGTGATTTATGTTCCCATATTGGACTGCCAATGCTTTTCTCAGGTGAAGTTCATTAAAATCTTAAAGAATGGAAGAAGCATGGAAAAGGTTATTGTAGTCGACGTGAGAGACCATGCACATGTAAATGCTACTGCCGGTCGTCCAACGTATATACATCTTACAGAGAGAAGATATGGTGGACCCGGGAGCACCGGAATATGGTAGCTTCATGTCTCCATAGTACATCTCGACTAGTCATTTTGGTACCGTTTATCTAGTTTTCCATGCTGTGGATGAAAAATGATTAGAAGTACCAATAGATTAAATGATCCTAGCCGTTGGATTCGGCTTCAAAGTGATGCTGTAAAACAAGCGTAGTTAACTGCCAGACTTTCAAAGCTGTGAAAAGTAAGGGCCCGTTTGACCGAATGGATTGGGAGGGATTGAATGGTATTAGGGTGGATGGGCCGGATTTCTAAGTAATGATGATGCTGTCAGTGGATTGTCTGGAGATCCATGGGATTGCAATATCCCTGGATTGCTATATCCAATCTGTTTGGCGCGCCCGGGCAATCCTGGGATTAAACCTTCTCATCCCTTCCAATCCCTCAAACCAAACACGTCCCGGGCAAATTTGAAAGGAGTAGGTTTGATTGGATGGGATTTAAAGGTAATGATGGTGTTGTCAGTGGATTGTCTTAAGATCCATGGGAATGGGATTAGATCACCGGCTCTGTTTGGCACGCCGGGCCAATCCTAGGATTTAACTTTCAATCCCTTCTAATACCATCCAAGCCCTTCCAATCCGACCAGCCAAACGGGCCCTAAGGGCGTGTTTGGACGGGCACGCCGGATGGGATTGGATAGTATTAGGCTGGATTGCATGCCTTTCAAGATAGTGTCCGCGGATTACATGCAATCCCACTGGATTGCTGTATCCAGCAGCCGAGGTATAGCATGTTTGGATGCGCCAATGGCAACCCAGAATGCATATAGTGATTGTGTTTGGACGGGCTGCTGGTTGGTGCTCCGTGGGACCCACCACAATGTATGTGTCTCATCCATTCCGTCCATCTAATTTAACAGATCATTTTATGATCTGACAACAAAAATAAGTTATATCCCAATCTTAAATGGACCACATTACAGGAAACATTTTTGAATGAGCGTCGACCTTAAAAAAACAATTTGGGGCCATAAAAGTTTCCTTTCTGGGAAGGGATTGGCTACTCTCCTAGCCATCAGCCAATGGCTGATGCTCGGTGCTATGTGGGCCCCACAATGATGTACGTGTTTTATCTACGCCGTTAATATATTTTTTTATAAGACAAGACAAAAAATGAGATATATCCCAATCTCAAGTTAACCTCGTTACAGGAAACAGCGTTGAATGAGTGTCGACCCTTGAAAAACCTTTCAAGGGCCACAAAAGTTTCGGATCGAGATGATTTTTGTTTTTTATCTTCGGCTTGCATGACCTAATCAACAGGTTGGATGTCAATTAAACAGCACAGTGGACCTTAGGAGGATTTTAATGGTGGATATCCGATCACTATTATTTTCTTGTGGTGTGGTCCACCTGAGATTCTATCCATCTCATTTATAGGATAAATCACTAAAATGATTTGTAAAAATGAATTAACAGAATAGATTAACAAAATGGATGAAACGTATACATCATGGTGGGCCCACTAGGACAGACCACCAACCACGGGGCCGGTGGGAGGGCGAGTAGCCAATCCGTTTCCTTTCCGGAGAAGTGTAGCAACTTTTCAAGAAGTGATCCGATCCGTACGATTCTACTATGTGATCCCCACTCTGACACGATTACTGCGAGCCTATGTACCGCACCACATCACATCAATCATAGCCTGACCTATTTTTGGCCTGGCCTGCGGTGAAACCTGCACCACAACAAACATAGGACTGTAATACACCGAACTTCTGGTTAGTTTGTCGGTATACTGACCGTCAGTTCACACTTCACTCTCAGCCACCCGACAGCGAGTAGATACCAAGACCTCGGTGTTGAAACGAGGTGACACTGTAGATATTAAACACCAATCATAAAAATAAAAAAAATTTAAAAAAAAGCTTATATTTGTGTTTTATTTTCATTTAGGTTTGTGTAATCTTACGAAAATGTTGACCTTCTCAACTAGTTGGATGGAAAATAAACGTTCGGGTGGAATCCATGAAGATTTTAATAGTGGGGATTCAATTAAGGTTGTTTCCTGTGGTGTGGTCCACCTAAGATTTGGGTTTGCTTCATTTTTTTAATAATTCCCTAAAATGAACTGTCAAAATGGCTGGACCGTGTGGATTTAAAGTACATACATCACTGTAAGCCCAAGGGGTCCCACCCGCCTCGGTGGACTGGGGATCCGCCGAGCCACGCCAATCACCTTCCAGCTTTTTACCTGGCTGTTTGGTACCGGCCAATCAAATCTTGCCACGTCATTTTATGGTGAGATGCTAGACTACCCAATCAGCTTTTTTATACTCAGGTAGAATGTGGCACTTGATATACGTCACTCAAAATTCCATACGTGGCATGCATCACTCGAATCATGCCAACTAAAGTGACGAACCCACGATCATTTAGTCATGGTCCCAAAATCGAATTTAGTTGAATATTCCTAACCTCTGATTCCTTCACGCTTGTTCATTAAAATATAAACATTGGATAATTTTCATTGCCATGGTCCATTAAATATCCACCAAACAATAGTAAGATACCCAAATAAGCATGATTTTTAATGAGAAATGTTCCACTGCTCTCTGGGTATTGTTCAGTTATGATACTCTTAGTTGCACTGGTTCATTTGGACAGTCTAATCAATGGATCTGAACTGTCCATTAAGTCCAGAGCACATCTGTTTAGCTACAAGGGAAAAAAATGGAACTGATTAGACGGTCCCATCTATCCCTGATTTGGGATATTTTTTACAGTCATCCTTTTTCCATGTCATGGATCGGATGGTTACAATTGCCTAGTAGAAGCGATTCTTTAGAATCATCAGCAATGCATTATGGCATCTAATAAATAGATGGATCGACTAGTTTATAGGACCTTTTTCGTGTAAAATATATTGACCGTCCATATTAAAGGACATTGATAAACGGTCAGATCAGTGTCATGTCTGGGTGGTAACTGATGAAATGCGCGTTGGACCTAATAAACGGTCCAGATCAAGGGATTGGATTGTATAAGTGTTCAATACAACTAGGAGCACTATAATTAATAGTCCTCTGACAGCACTGGACAATTTCTCATTTTTAATTGGAATTACTTGTCTACCACGTATGCCATTTCTAAGGGCCTGTGTATTATCCATTACCTGCCAGAGCATCAAAGTTCTTTTCTTATTTTAAGTAAATGATTTGAATTGTAGGCCACACATCGTATCAATCTCAGTCTGAGAAATATTGCCATTAGTGACATAATCTCTGTTGCCCCACACATATATAATTGGGGAGGAGCTGATCCAGTGCCCCTACGAGGCACGGACATTTTCATCCCTCCATATCTGATATCATAAATATCGCACACGTGTGGGGTGATCCTAACCATCCATTCCGTAGGCCCAGCAGTTGATTAACCATCAACTAAAAATTTCTTTGATTGGACTATAAAAACCATCTAATAAGTGACCCTTTTCCCATTAACAGTTAGGACAGTCAAAAGAGTGTTGTTTTTTTACTATGGCCCATTCACTATCGTATATACTGAATGGACGGTTTGGATCGAATCCTGCAAGCAATGGATTGGAAATCATACTGATTACGAACTTATCCGCCTGCTTTTTGGCCATTGAATTGGAACCGCCGGCAGCTTTTATTTTAACCGTCCATTCGATGGTCAGGAATTGCATGCTTGCAGATGTCCGGTCATGGGGACTTTCTGGCGTATTCCATTGGAAATGGGGCCCAGTACATGGACAGCACGGATTGACGTGCACATATGACACGTCTATTGCTTGTGAGATCCAGCTGTCCAGATTTTATCATATCCCTTCATGGATGGAATCAAAGGCTACATCACGGGGCCCAGCATCTCTCTCAATGCTGAAGTGCACGTATTTAACACGTGGAAGAGAGGAACATATGTGCGAGACGTTATCCACTCTGGGAGTCTGATTAGATGCTATATCTCAGAAATCTGATCGTTACCATCATCAAGCTGTGAGGCAAGCACACTCTCGTAGTCCTAATTAGCATCCGACGCTAGCACTAACATGAATTACATTCCTGTGTGATAGGGTTGTACATGGATCCGAGTCGGGTGGAGCTGGGCAAAGCTCGGCTTTGAGTCGTTCATGATATACTTGTGCTTCAGCTCGAGCTCAAGCTCACTCTCGAGCTCACCATTGAAGCTTGACTTGTTTGCTAAAGCTTTCGAGTCAATCTCATGTCAAGTTGTGATTCGAGTTGAGTTGAGCTTACTTCAAGTCGAGTCAAGCTTGTTCATATGTTAATCCAGTATCTGGCCTGACCCAAACCCACACCCAACTCAACCCAGTGTCCAACCCGACCTTACCCGGCCCCCACCTCGACCCAAACCCCAACCCGACTCAATCAATCGCAATCGGGTAGGGTTTTTTAGTAAAAACTTTTAAGTTTTAATCTTTTTTTTTTTTAAAGTTATATATATATATATATATATATATATATATATATATATATATATATATATATATATATATATATATATATTACTTGCAAGAAAAAATTATAGAGCTCAAGTTTCGAGTCGAGTCGAGTTGAAATGCACCATGTTCAAACTCGGCTTGAACTCAACTCGAGCTTTAGAAAACAAGCTTGACTCACCTCGAATCGGCATTTCAAGCCGAGTCAATTCGATCTTACTCGGGCTGAGTCGAGCGAGCTTTTCGAGCTAGCTTGACTCGTGTACGGCCCTACTGTGTGAGTTTGGAATGATTTAAAAAATGGTGGTAGCTCATCCTCCTCACATGTGGCCCCGAGGCCCCACCAGGCAGATCATCCGAATTGTGGGTCCCACTGTGAATGTAGCATAGATCTAAAATCAAACTGATCACATAATCCTAGCCATCCATTTAATGGATGGTAAATAGTAAAGTAGTGAGTGGTCCAAATCAGATGGATTAATACCATCATCTCAGTGGAAATTTTCAATTATGCCCCATCAACGATTAGGTCAGCAATTTTGACAGTCTGAACCTCACATCTACCTAATGTGTACGTTTGAAGGGTAACCACCATTTTTTTAAATGGGGCAAAACTAACACAGTAGTCTAATGTATCAACATACTGTCTCTCTCGTAAACAAACATGGACGTATCTCTCTCATACGCACGCACGCACGCACAAAAACGTAGATGTGTGTCATCCTAGTTATTTCAGCAATGGTCCACTTTGATTCGTACATGACATCCAAGCCGTCCATCATGTTCGCCTCCTCAGGTTCTCCGAGCCACCCAAAAATCCACACACTCAACCCACATAAAACAAATGAACCAGTGATGCCCAGTATTAAAGACCGTCCAGATTGTATGTGGGGCCCATCATGTTTCCATTGTCCATCCAATCCATTCAGAAGATGTGCCAACTAAAATGAATAGACACCCAAAAATTAGGCCATTCCAAAACGCATGTAGGTCATAATACCATGATATTTTAGAAATTTTATGCATGATTTGACATGGTGTGGCCCACCTGAGTTTTGGGTCTGTCTGAATTTTTGATGCCACATATAAATTGAGCCACCACACGTAATGGACGGATTAGATGTATCAGTGACCCACTCATCACGTTTCAGGCATGAATTGACTGAGTCAACCCCTGCTCGGGCGAGTCGAACCAACTTCCAACTTGGGCACGTCTTGACTCGATCCCAGTCGCTGAAGACTCTCGATCTATTTCCAATAGACAATCCAGGAGAGGTTCTTGTCATCTACCGAACGTCTCTAACCAAATACTCATATCCGTTGCAATTGCCTGCCACTCCATTGCCTTCACTGGCCACATTTCAATCTCCAAAAGGGACTTATTTGGTATCTCCACCAAGAGTGCGATTCACACGCAGACCGCATCATGATTGGACGCTTTCTAGGGGATGGCCCACCCCTATGTACAGTCCTTATCAATTCATCCATCACAAGGACCACTCGTATTTTTTTCCTCCAATATGACCAAATTTTCTCTACAAATATCCCTTTCATGAACTTGAAAGATTAGAACCCTCCATAGGAGATAACCTTCATACCCAATCACAGCGCATGGCAGTGTTAAAGTTGTGTTTAAAAAAAAGCAATGTAAACCTTGCTTGCTGTGTTAAAGTTGTGTTTAAAAAAAAGCAATGTAAACCTTGCTTGCTAGTGTTGTGGATGTGATATCAATGATCTTAGTTGTAGATCAGAGTGACCAAGTGTTATATATACATGAATATATTACTATACTATAAGTAATATATGGAGGCGTATAAATACATACATCAACTAGAATTAAATGAGAGGAATATGTCCGGATGTCCTTGGAAATTTAAGATTGGACACAAAGTTACAAACTAAGGGGGAGTTGTGGTCCATGGGTCTTAAGGTCCTAATGCCCGTTTAGACCGTGACTACCCAACAAGTTATAAAATAGATATGTGGTTGTTATCATCATTAATTATGATCATAATAGATGTAGTCATCTGGTGTGAGATAATTGATGACAAGTTAGGATGAAAGGTTTCTACCATCAAACATGGTAATGTGTCGGTGTGCCTTTACCCTACTCTATATAAGAGCGTGAGTGTGTCATGGATGCAGGCTCCTAGTGTTGGACCTACAGATACTTGTATTGGTAGATCAAGGTTAAGTCTCTATATCAAAAGGCGTATCATGTTTAGACTATGATCGACTTGATCAAGGATGCGTTGGTTCTTATTTAACCATAGACTTGAGGATGTATGTGAAGGTTCAAAGTCTTGATTATATGCATTTTTAGCTCGCTTTACAAAGCCATCATGTGGCTAATGAAAATGGGTGTGGTTAGGTGCATCTATTAATAAGTTCCGTTAATACTCACATACGTAAACAAAGGATCTGTTGGTTTCCTATCAACTTATTTATGGCGTAAATTTTGAAGATCAAATGTTCATTAAGTGACTTTTTTTCTTTGGGCCCAGTACTTAAAAAAGCTTTAAAAGATTTTGCAATTGTTTTTAGTCGTTAACTTTTAGTTTGATCGTTAATTTGTTTTTACCATACTTGATGATAATATGATGATTCAAATCCGAGGGTCCACCACTTAATTTGCATAACCATTGGGTCTTTGGTGGATGACCATCACAGTGAAAGAATTGGATCAGATATACATACATGGGATAAGATAAGATCACATAATTTCATTATATGGAAGGACATATAAAAAAAAACTGTAGAAGTACCATAATTGGTGTTTTTTATAAAACCCCAACATGCTACTTTTGTAAATAGATAATATCCTAGGGAGGAAAGATCCTAAGCAAGCCCTAAAAAGAGCCTTAGACATTTCCCGTGTCACTTTACCAAGAGAAGAGAGACAAAAGTAGAGAAATATGTAAGACCACTATTAGGTATGCCCATAAACACAGATTTAGATAGAACAGTTGGATTACATGGAGTTGGATTACAGTGATTCTGATCATTATGCTTATTTAATCTCTATGATTAATGCATAAATTAATACTTTATTCTGCAAAAATTAAGTCTAACAAGAGAGTAAGATCACCCTCTCTCCACTCCATCACATGTCTGTAACGTGTGAGTTCCACCTGTGTGGACATTTTGTGTTAAACTTTGTCTTATCCAATGGCTAATATGATTCACTCTTATCTCTCATTCATCTGCAATAAATCAGGGAGAGGCCTCCTGATTTAAAAGATTAGTAGTGACATGTTCAAATTCACAAAACATGTTCAGATTCATGATTTTTTTTATATAGAAGCTTTATATATATCATCAAAATAGAGATCTTTAGGGTTAATCAGAGATATGATCATTTTCAAAATTTTAATTTTGCATTTTCAAGATTAACTCAATAGCACATAGATCACGGTCCACCTTGAGATGATTCCTATAAATGTGTAGACAACAAATATTGATCCTTTCAAAACTTTCCCATGAGGCAATTTAGGTGCCACTTAAAAATGAGGTTGGATTTCTTTTTGGTAAGGATTAAAAATAGTCTTAATCTTTGGTAAATAATTATAATTAACTAAAACGATAGCAACTCATTTCTTAAGTAGCATCCAAACGTAACAAGCCCTGCGTGATAATTGAGATTCTTCGTGGGTCCATAGAACCCTTTAAGTCGCATCTGGAAATACTATAGTGTGTTGGGATTAGTTTTTTCCTAAGCCCAACCATCAACTTAGAATTCTATAGCGGTGCGGAAAACGGAAACCGCACCTCATAGGATTTTAGTTTTCCATACTTAAAATTAAGAAGAGTATGCACAATCGAAAACCCGGCCGATCACATCATAAACCATATCTCCCAAACACAAACTTACAGGGAATGACACCGATAAACTTTTTCAATGGATAATCTTTGCCCCTTAGTAATAATGCTTGTGTGTCACGTAATGAACGTAGTACGGCAAATCACTCGTACAATCTTGACAACGTGTCAGGTTGCTATCCCGACCCCTTTGGTGGCACGTCTAAGTCAGCATTTCCATCGTGGAACTAACCACAAAGACTTAAACCCTTCCCTATGGAAGACTATTAGTTCATGAAAATGATTGAAGCCTCATTGACAAGGAATTGAAAGCAAGATGGTTGGCCCAAACCATACCAAGATTGACAACTAGATAATCAACAAAGTTGCAATCAGATAAATAGTAGTTAATCCTTAAAGCCCTCATGTAATCTCGTCACGGATCGGCTACTCAGAGGGCCACTGAATTGGGCGATCCATTGAAGTCAGGATTTACTCAGATGGGCAAATCAGATCGACGACGTGTATCAACGTTGTATGTTGATTAGCATAAACTACAAGTTGAAGCCATGGAATCATGAAAATCATGGAGGGAAAATTTTGAAATCTCTACTCTATGAAGGGTTTAATGAATGAAAGTAATTGGAATTTACTAATAGACCTTTGAAAAGAAGATGGATTGCTTTAATTTTGAAATCTCTACTCTTGAGGCTAGTTTTTTTAGTTTTTTTTTTTAAAAAAAAAGAAAGGTGGGAGGACCATCTGCAACTTTGTTGATGTGGAAAATATCATATACAGTCATTCAGTGGGCCACAAAGGCTTAGTTAGTCGGATATGTAAAACCCTTTTTAGGAAATGATAGAATTTCGAGCTCATGGATAAAATCTATCTGTTGTGCATTTCAAAGCCAATTAAGGCCAAAATGTCACATACATCAGAAGGAATCTTCTCAAATCTCTTCTATAATCTAATAACCAAAATCTCCTCGCTAAATCAACCCCATGGATGCCACAAGTGCCACTTTTTCTTCTAAACGCTAGTAATAAGCTGATTAATCGAGGAACGGAAATCTTTCTAATAGAAAAGTATATGAGTGCATGAAAATGATTGGAAATTATTGATAGAGCCTTGAGAAAAGCTGGAATTGGATAATTAAGGCCCTTCTAATCAGAAAGCCCAAAAGTGGCCACTTTTTCTTTATACATGGCGTACATGTAGATCAATCAAAGCAATCCAAATCATGGGAGCCACTACAGATAAGCAGAACCACTAAGTTGGATTGATTAGACAACACTAACCTCCTATTAAATATTGGAAATTATTTGGATTTGGACAATCCATTTTATGAAAGCATTTGGATGGTTCGGATCATCTGATCGGGACGGTTTTTGGGTCATGGCCGATCCAAAAATGGACCCCACAATTTGGACGGTTTAGATCAGGGTACGTGTATGACACGTGTGACATTGATATGTGCATGTGGACCAAAAGGGGATGCTACGGTTAGGAGTGGGTAAACGATCAGTTCTTTGCTAATTTGTTAGAGAACATTGAAAAGAATGAATAGAAGACTTTGTAGACGTGTGAAGTAAGTTTGAGAGTTGGCCTTTTGGGGTATTTGGTGGGACTGTTAGTAGCAAGCTTTCAGCTGTTTATGTGGTCCCACCACTCTCTCTTTTACGTTAGCTGGAGATTGAGGTGACAGGAGCTACCTCCCATGAAGAAATTTCCTATATAAACTCAATGGTGTTTGTGATCTATTCATCATTTGCCAATCCCCCTTCTCTCTCTCTCTCTCTCTCTCTCTCTCTCTCTCTCTCTCTCTCTCTCTCTCCACACAACGCAACACACCAACACGCACGTACAGAAACACCATGTCTCTCACACGTGCAAACACGTATCAACGTCTGCCCTCAGACCATAATGACCAAAGAAAAAAACTCATCTTATGGGCATGCTCAATCTTCTTACTCCTTTCACTTGCAACACTCTCATGTTTTGTAACAATAAAACTACAAGAACCCAACCCAAAGTCCACACCTTCTCATATTCCCCACTCCATTGTCTCCAAAGCTATTACCTCAGCCGCAGGCTCTTCCCCAAAATCCCCAAAAGACCTCTTCCACCTCTCAGTCCAGCTCTCCATCACCCACGCCCGCAAGGCCCTCACCCTCGCCTACGATCCCACCGTTTCAGATCAAAAGCTAGGAACCCACTCACCCTCTGGCATGCACGATTGCATCGAGCTACTTGATAGTAGCTTGATGCAACTGTCCGACGTTGTGGACCCCAAAAGGAGCTCGACCTCCGACGACATCAACACATGGCTGAGCGCAGCCCTCACGAATCAGGTCACATGCATCGATGGACTGGAGAATATCCAATCTCCCACAGCAACGGCCATGATGGAGCGAGCACGTAACCTGACTAAGCTCATTAGTAATTCACTTGCACTGTACAAATCCGTAGTGGGCCATGTGAAATCCGGTGGGACCCGGAAATTGCTATCCGATGGATTCCCCGAGTGGGTATCTGTGGCGGATAGGAAGCTTCTAGAAGCTTCCGTGGATGAACTCCGGCCACACGCTGTAGTGGCCATGGATGGGACTGGTACACATGCAACTATAAGTGAGGCGCTTCTAGCGGTTTCAGCGGCGGGAGAGGGGAGTGGCAGAACGGTAATTCATTTGAAAGCTGGGACCTATAATGAGGACGTGAAGATTCCCGCCAAACAGAAGAATGTCATGCTAGTGGGAGATGGGAAGGGCGTAACGGTTATTACCGGTCATAAAAATGCCGAGGACGGCTCGAGCACCTTCGCTTCTGCAACTGTTGGTATGATAATCCTAGTTTTATTTTTAATTCTAGATATTAAAAAATGGATGATCGTAGGATCTTAACCATCTGATCGTTGTGGCCCACAGATAGATGCTGCAGGAAAAATATGCAAGCCCTGATGACGGTTAAAGATCCGACTGTTGTGATTTTTTTAAATATGGACTGCACATGGTAGATACCACCTAATGGACAGTGTAGATCTCATCCATCTCCATCATCCTAACCATCTGACCCCACTTGGTAGATGCCACTAATGGATGGTCTAGATCTCAACTGTGTGCGTCACGCTGGCTTTGGACGAAAACCTATGAAAAATGAGAAAAACTTTGATACTCTGGCGGAGTTGTATAGATGATACTCAGGCACTGATTGATAGGTGGAATACGATCATCTAACTGTCCAATCATGTGTCCCAGTTTTAGATGTATTATGAACAGAAAATTACTATTCTTTGACCATATGACTATGCTATTGGTGGACATTTATTGGACGCCTAATAATGCACGGGCGGCCCAGCTGGTGGCCTAAAGCAGGGTGGCCCACCTTAGCATATTCCATGTTTTTCACTTTTAGGAGACAGGGAGGCCCAGTTAGGAATGTGGATGATGAAACGTACGGCCCACATAAATCCACCTAAATAAGGTGATGAGATTTGGATAAACCCAAAATCCATTTCTGGTGCATGCAATAAAGATATGGTGGGCCGCACATCTCGTCATTGTCGGATCTGTTGTCTTTCAAACAAGGGAGGATTTGCTGTGTCCCGAACCTAACTAATGTACGGTTGGTACGTGTACGGATGTACACGACCGTACACGTGGGCCACGTGGCCTGGTTACCCAGGTCATTGATTTGGTGGTTGTGAAATTTCCAGATTTGGAATCTTGTAGCCATTCAATGGATGACCTGCGAGTCTAGATTGGGATAGATTGCGGATACTGTGGGATGAAAAAATTAGCACGGTTCCTTTTTATTTTTATTTTTCTTTTTAATTGCCAAAAACTTATGTTGTCAAAGTAGATTTTTCAGATACAAAAAGAGTGTATTAGACAAAAATATTACTGACTTTTAGGTAAAAGTAGCCGAAAAAGTAAGGGTATTTTTTGTCTTTATTGAGTTGTCCTACAAGTAGATGTTTAGTTTGGTGAGATAGATTTTATTCGAGTTGAAAAAAAGAAAGTAAATGGAACGTTAAGTTTATAGTTTAAATAATTACCATAAGCATCGTCGGCGATGGGCCAGGTAGCCTGACCATGTAGGGAGTGGATTAGGTGTGGCCCTGACTGTGGGGCTATCTTGATTTATGAATTATATATCAATGTTGTTCATCTGTTTTTTCAGCTCATCTTAGTTCACATGCCTAAAAATGAAGTAGATCCAAGTCTCAGGTGGACCACACCAGAGGAAGCTGTGGTAACAGACCATTAAAAACTTCTCTAATTAAGGGCCACAAAAGTTTTGGATCAAGCTGATATATATTTTTTTCCTTCAACTAGACCTGTTTGACCTCATCAATAGGTTGAAGGGCAAATAAATATCACGGTGGGCAATAGACTAGGACCTAGAAAGTTTTTAACAGTGGGCGTTCAATCACCACTTCCTACCATGTGGTGTGATAGACCTTAGATTTGGATCTAATTAATTTTTGGTTTCATACTCTGAAATGAGCTTATTCTAAAATGAGCTGATAAAACAGATGAAAGGTGTGGAAATGCAAAATATACATCAAGGTGGGCCCATGGTTAGTACTGCACCATATTGGTCCAGGCTGGGGCTGCATGCAGGACCCTATACGGTCTAACAATTAACCTTAGGGATAGCCTGCGCTTGAAATCTAACCCCAAGGCTATTGATTTGGCTAGATCATGTCTTTATAAGTTGACCATGTGCATGTAGTTTAAAGACACTCTTCTTTTTCAAGTCCCCAGCTTGTAAATTTTGCATTGAACTGTTTCAAATTTTTATTCATCTTTAATTTTTTTAATCCAAACTCTCTATTTTTTTGTTACACACGCACTCACGTTATAGCAAGATTTCACCACAATAGGTGCTCAAACTCATGACCTAGTGTTCAAACTCTTGTAAATCTACCATTATGGGTGTGTAAAAACCCATGGCAATTTTATTTTTACAAACATATAGAGAGAAAGAGGCATGCTCACCTATACACGTCCCGAACCCAAAATTTTCACCCTGATGTAAAGCTCTAGTGAGTCATGATAAAGAAAGATGAAAATCAAAAGAAATTATTTTCTTTTTGTTATGTCTCACCCAAGTTTTAGATCAATGTAAAAGTTGTGTACAGAGAATTTCACCAGTATTGCATCACAGGTACAGTTGAGATTATGTCTCACATCACGTGATAAGATCTCGAAAAGTTCATCGGTATAGTTGAGATTTTGGGCCTACATCACGTGATAAGATCTCAAAAAGTTCACGGGCACAGTTGAGATTTTGGCTCACATCACGTGGTAAGATTTGGAAAAGTTCTGGTGAGATTAATGAGAAATCACGGTTTTACAGACAAAGGGAAGGCTAGAGCCAATCTTGGCGGGTCATAGTCTATCCTTGTTACCACCCATACTACTCTTTCAGTAATTAAATATGGTCTATTTCTATCAGGCATCACCGGCGAAGGCTTCATAGCTCGTGACATAACCTTCGTAAACAGTGCGGGCCCCAGCAAGAACCAAGCCGTAGCCCTACGCGTCGGATCGGACCGATCGGTGATCTACCGTTGCTCCATTCAAGGTTACCAGGACACACTCTACACTCTATCCAACCGTCAATTCTACCGGGAAACTGACATCTACGGCACCGTCGACTTCATCTTTGGAAATTCGGCCGTCGTCTTTCAATCTTGCAACATCAACGCCATTAAATCTGGATCCGGCCAGAAAAATTACGTGACGGCTCAAGGCCGTAGCGATGCAAATCAGAACACTGGAATCTCTATCCATAATTGCAGGATCTCAGGGACGGCTGATACTTATCTTGGTAGGCCATGGAAACAGTATTCAAGGACTGTGATCATGCAATCTTCATTGAGTGGTATCAATTCAGCTGGATGGCACCCTTGGAGTGGGAGTTTTGCCCTCAAGACATTGTATTATGCTGAGTACATGAATTCGGGTCCTAGTTCGTCCACTTCGGGTCGGGTCGGGTGGCCCGGTTATCACTCATCGATCAGCGCATCTGAAGCGTCCAAATTCACTGTCGCTGGGTTTATCTCCGGCAACCAATGGTTGCCATCCACTGGTGTCCCGTTCGACGCCGGACTCTAGCTATGATGCATAGAAGGTGGTTTGTAAGTGGGACAGATGGTCCATATCGTGTTATCGGGTAGGTTCCGTACGTGAGGTACGCGGGATGTGTAAATGTGTGTATACGTGCCATACGTGTGCTTTGTTATTTCCATTGTGCATGCACGTGCCCCTGCAAGTAGGGATGCGCGCACCAGATAAATGTTTGTACGTGTGGGAATTATATGATCCAACTGTTAATAATATCGCATGTTTCTTCAGATCTAATCGACGGTTGAGATTTGATGGGCTGTGTGGGCGACCATGAAACTCGGTCGTATCATCTCTTATCAGCCCTTTCGGGCCGACTTGGGTTACCATCCATGGACTGATCCTTCTATATAAGGTAGAGCTGGGCATCGAGTCGGACCGAGGTAGGGTTGACCTGACTCGACCCGGTTTTGAAATAGACCTGACTCGGTACTGAGTCTAGCATGCCTGATCCGATTTGAGTCTGGGTCTGGCCTGGACTAACCCAGACCGAGTTCAACCTGGTCACAGGTACCGAGTAACACCAAGTCGAGTCAGGTGTAGCAGGTATCCACGAGATGAAATCACAGCTCGGAACCTAAGTGCACCCACTAAAATTGCAGCCTTTCCATCAACTGCAGAATATCTCATATTTGAATTGTCAAATTAGAGTTTTACTTATATACGATTTGGGTTTTGGATTGAGTCGAGTTACTAGATGACCTAAACTCGACTCGGTTTCAGTTCGAATTGAACGAAGTCGACTCAATTCAGATCAACTCACCCTCTCAGTTCAGATCGAGTCAAGTCTGCATGAGTTTGACGAGTCGAGTCTGCCGAGTCAAGTCATCCTATGCACACAGCTCTATATATAAGGTGATGCATGCCGGTTTTGGGACAATAACCCTACACTTGTTGATGTAAATGTGCTTTCTCGTGCTATCCTGAGTCAGGTGGGGTGGCTCAGCGAGTTGACTCAGTCAAGATCGTTCGCAATGCTCGGCTCCTGGTGCCAATGCAGAGTTGGACTCAACTGAGTCTGAGTCAACTCAGATGGGTTGCATCTGACTAGTCCAAGTTAGCAATCCCTGTTGTCTAAAAAGCCATGAATGCCTATACCTACCAGAACTCCACCTAATTAACAGGCAGGTATAATGTCAATGGATTGGGTTAGGTTGGGTTGGGCCCAGTCTAAGCCCAACTAGCGTTACTCAACTTAGACCTATGCTTGCTTGAGCTAGTAATAAATCAAACTCGTCCAGCTCAAGCCCAACCAATATATTTATGTTGGGCCTGAACCGGCGAGCCAGCTCACCCCATTAATCTATGGATGTGGATTGAAAACTTAGGGCCTGTTTGATCCATGGGATTACATGGTACGTAATTGCATTAGATGGGATTAACATGATTATTGCACAATGATTGTATGTCTTAAAATACCATGGTATTTTAGTGATCCACTTCCTATGTTTGATGTAAAATTCTTTCTATGGGAAAAACATTTGATTAAGTACAACCCCATTTAATGGACCAAGAAATTGTAATCAACAAACCAAATAAACAGTAGATGTCAGTTACTAGTACACATATAATTAAAATGTCATGTGTAAAGGGAGTATATGAATGGACGGCATGGATAAAATGCATGCATTAATGTGGGGCCCACATATGTAGTGAATTTCAAAATCTAAGTTGACCAGGTTGGGCATGTTTTCATGACTGGCTCAAGGTGATGAACTGGATTGGACTCGACCGAGTCAACTCAGACGAGTCAGAAATCCATGTATCAGATTGCAAACTTGTTCCTATTCTGTGGGGATTTTACGCAAAAGAAAGTATTGTCAAGCAATGAATTTTAGTTGCTTTACGCATGTATGAGATCTGAACCGTTCATCTATTGTATCTCACCAGACCATTGACTGAGTAAATTTTACATGGAACACCACTGGTTGCTTTTTCGGGACCACCGACGCGATTTTCTGATCCAGGGTAGGGACAGGCGAACGGTCCTGATTCCATACACGTGTGCCGCGTGTGGTGATACTGATGCTTATTGCTATCTTGTATAATAATATTCGTAGAATCTCTCTAAAAGAGAGCTTTGCTAAGTCCCACACGAATACAAGTCAGCTAATACACACGCCACCACATATGCCAGCGTGGCAGACATGAAAAAACCAAGCCATCCTTCAGGTGGACCGCACTGTCTGGATATTACTACCCGGAGATAAAGGTGGTCAATTAAGTAGGTGTTTGCTGGTAATAGATATACGTTGACGGAATAGAAAACCTCAGCCAAATTTTCACAACCGTAGATTTATTCGGTTTATTATGGCCCACCTGACTCGTTTATCAATTTTTAGTTTTTGTATAACGAATCTATGTAGTATTTTACTTCTTATGGATGGCTTGGATTTTTCACCTGCTTGCCGTGCTGGCATGTGTGGTGGCGTGTGCATTAGCTGATTCTACACGCGCGTGGGCTTTACAAAGCTCTAATCACATAATAATCTTTCTTCCTCTCTCCACGTGCAGCGCATGTGAGATCGAGGCTTGCAAGTTGCAACTGTACGTGTGATTCAATGACTGCATGATGGATGAATCTAAAGCGTCCATTCGGTGGCCCTGTCATGGATGGTCCACTATTGAGATACCGCACAAATAATGCAATATTAGCTGTTAATCACTGGCCATTAAATGGGCACTAGAAATGGACGAACCAACTGTCTGTATTCGGAGGAAAAGAATCTACGAAATGTTCGGCTGGGATCTTCCAATACATGCGACATCAACTGATCCCAACCTTACCAAACGGAGGCTGGGCCTTGAAAAAAAGCCCATTGAGAACCTTCGCGTGATCAGATTCTCGGAGAACACACGTGTGAGATCTGAGCCGCTCATCAACCTGGACCCACTGCGTATGCAATATGATCCCGGAAGTACGCTGATCAAACGATCCTGAACGTTGCATTTGATCATATCATCTAGACCGTTGGTCAACTTTTTTCCACCGAACCATCATATTCCTGAAATACATCAGGTATGGTTGACCGTCTGATCATGGTAACAGACACATCTGCGCTGGGGCCTCCATTGGGCGGTTCAGATCTTCCTTTGCGCAACATCTGTAGTTGGCGTGCAAGGAGTGACGTGTAAAATTAGAAAACCTCATTTTAAAACGCAGTCCATAGGGTGCGTTTAACACTGGCTATTGAACCGCCACAAGATAAATTCGATTCTTAGCATGTAAGGCTGTGCATGGCCCTGGATCAAGCTATGAAATTGAGTACTACATAATATAGTGAGATTTTATTAGATGACAGACTTATATAGAAGATGAGGACCACTGTAATATATTTCAATTTGTAACTTTTCGTCCAATTAAATCTCACCTACTCAACCTATGCTGAACTCAATGGGTGGAAAAGAGGATATTAGGGTTGATTGGCATAAGGCTAAACTTGGGCTAGAGTATAAGGCTCAAGGGCCAAATATGAGCTTAAAACTCTAATGTATTTCTAAAGTGAGCCCATGCATAGACTTAGCTACACAATAGCTTGTTAGCTCAAGGGGCTTGTTTGTATTTCAAAAATTTGAAATTTAAGATATATATATATATATATATATATATATATAGGGAAAAGGTACTATGCGCTCGACCTCATGAGTCCGTCCCATGGGGTTGAGCTGTGTGGGCCCCACCATGATGCGTTTCGAACATCTATCCCATCAGTCAGATGCACCATTCCATCGTGGGCCTAGGTCTCAAAAATCAAGTCAATCCATGACTTGTGTGGGCCACACCACTTACAGAAGTGGGGAGGGGCCGTGCACCATTAAAACATTCATGATCATTTTTTGGACCCACCGAGATGTTGTTTGCAAATCCAGCCCATCCATTATGTGTGTCCCACTTGGATGAGGGTTCAGACCAAGTTTCAGCAGCATTCAAAACTTAGGTGGACCCCACCAAGTGCTTTTACATGTTTTAACGGTGTCTTTACATGATTTTAGATGGTATGGCCCACTGAGTTCTATATACGAGTGATTTTTGGGATATCCCATAATTTAGAGGGGACCCATCAAATGCACAGTGTTAATGGTCGACACGCATCACGGTGAGGCCCACACAACTCGACCTTACGGGGGCTTATAGTGAGGTCGAGTGCATAGTACCTTTTCCAAAATGCTCACCTACGCACCAATTCGCACGGAACTGGTGCGAACTTTTTTGAGTGGGTTGCGTTGGGTTGGGTTGGGCCGGATCTAAGCCCAACTAGCGTTACTCAACATAGACCTGAGCTTGCTTGAGCTCGTAACAAACCAAACTAGTCCTGCTCAAGCCCAACCAAATATTTTTGTTGGCCCTGAACCGGCGAGACAGCTCAGCCCATTAATCTATGGATGTGGATTGAAAACTTAGGGCCTGTTTGATCCGTGGGATTACATGGTATGTAATTGCATTAGATAGGATTAACATGATTATTGCATAATGATTGCATGTCTTAAAATACCATGGTATTTTAGTGATTCACTTCCTATGTTTGGTATAAAATTCTTGCTATAGAAAAAACATTTGATTAAGTACAACCCCATTTAATGGACCATGAAATTGTATTCAACAAACCAAATTAACAATGGATGTCAGTTACTAGTACACGTATATAATTAAAATGCCATGTGTAAAGGCGTATATGAATGGACAGCATGGATAAAATAATTAAAATGTCATGTGTAAAAGGCGTATATAGATGGACAGCATGGATAAAATGCATGCATTAATGTAGGCCCACATAGGTAGTGAATTTCAAAATCTAAGTTGACCAGGTTTGGGCATGTTTTCAAGACTGGCTCGAGGTGATGAACTGGATTAGACTCGACCGAGTCAACTCAGACGAGTCAGAAATCCATGTATCAGATTGCAAACTTGTTCCTATTCTGTGGGGATTTTATGCAAAAGAAAGTAATGTCAAGCAATGAATTTTAGTTCCTTTACGCATGTGTGAGATCTGAACCGTTCATCTATTTTATCTCACCAGACCATTGACTGAGTAAATTTCATATGGAACACCACTGGTTGCTTTTTCGGGACCACCGATGCGATTTTCTTATCCAGGGTAGGGCCAGGCGAATGGTCCTGATTGCATACACGTGTGCCGCGTGTGGTGATACTGATGCTTATTGCTATCTTGTATAATAATGTTCGTAGAATCTCTCTAAAAGAGAACTTTGCTAAGTCCCACACGAATGTACAAATCAGCTAATACACACGCCACCACATATGCCAGCGTGGCAGACATGAAATATCCAAGCCATCCATCAGGTGGACCACACTGTCTGGATATTACTACCCGGAGATAAAGTTGGTCAATTAAGTAGGTGTTTGCTGGTAATAGATATGCGTTGACCGATTAGAAAACTTCAGCCAAACTTTCACAACCGTAGATTTGTTCGGTTTATTATGGCCCAAATGACTATTTTATCAATTTTTTATTTTTGGATAACGAATCTATGTAGTGTTTTCCTTCTTATGGATGGCTTGGATTTTTCACCTGCTTGCCGTGCTGGCATGTGTGGTGGCGTGTGCATTAGCTGATTGTACACGCGCGTGGGCTTTACAAAGCTCTAATCACACAATAATCTTTCTTCCTCTCTCCACGTGCAGCGCATGTGAGATCGAGGCTTGCAAGTTGCAACTGCACGTGTGATTCAATGACTGCACGATGGATGAATCTAAAGCGTCCATTCGGTGGCCCTGTCATGGATGGTCCACTATGGAGAAACCCACAAATAATGCAATATTAGCTGTTAATCACTGGCCATTAAATGGGCACTAGAAATGGACGAACCAACGGTCTGTATTCGGAGGAAAAGAATCTACGAAATGTTCGGCGGGGATCTTCCAATACGTGTGACATCAAATGATCCCCACCTTACCAAACGGAGGCTGGGCCTTGAAAAAAAGCCCATTGAGAACCTTCGCGTGATCAGATTCTCGGAGAACACACGTGTGAGATCTGAACCGCTCATCAACCTGGACCCACTGCGTATGCAATATGATCCCGGAAGTACGCTGATCAAACGATCCTGAACGTTGCATTTGATCATATCATCTGGACCGTTGGTCAACTTTTTTCCACTGAACCATCATATTCCTGAAATACATCAGGTTTGGTTGACCGTCTGATCATGGTAACAGACACATCTGCGCTGGGGCCTCCATTGGGCGGTTCAGATCTTCCTTTGCGCAACATCTGTAGTTGGCGTGCTAGGAGTGACGTGTAAGATCATAAAACCTCATTTTAAAACGCATTCTATAGGGTGCGTTTAACACTGGCTATTGAACCGCCACAAGATTAATACGATTCCCGGCATGTAAGGCTGTGCATGGCCCTATATCAAGCTGTGAAATTGAGTACTACATAATATAGTGAGATTTGATTAGATGACAGACTTATATAAGAAGATGAGGGTCATTATAATACATCTTAATCTGCAGCTTTTTGTCTAATTAAATCTCACCGTATCAGCGATTGCTGAACTCTATGCATGGAGAAAAGGATATCAGGGTTGATTGGCATAAGGCTAGACTTGAGCTAGAGAATAAGGCCCAAGGGCCAAGTATGAGCTTAAAACTCTAACGTATTTCTAAAGTGAGCCCATGCTTAGACTTAGCTACACAATAGCTTGCTAGCTCAAGGGGCTTGTTTGTATTTCAAAATTTTGAAATTTAAGATATATATATATATATATATATATATATATATATATATATATATAGGAAAAGGTACTATGCGCTCGACCTCACTGTTAGCTCCCATGAGGTCAAGTTGTGTGGGCCCCACCATGATGCGTGTCGACCATTAACACCGTGTATTTGATGGGTCCCCTCTAAATTATGGGATATCCCAAAAATCAGCCGTATACGGAACTCAGGTGGGCCATACCATATAAAATCATGTGAAACACCGTTAAAACATATAAAAGTACTTGGTGGGGCCCACCTGAGCTTTGAATGCTGCTGAAAGTTGGTCTGAACCCTCATGCAAGTGGGACACACATAATGGATGGGCTGGATTTGTAAACCACATCTCGATGGGCCCAAAAAATTGATTATGAATGTTTTAATGGTGCACGACCCCTCCCCACTTCTGTATGTGGTGTGGTCCACACAAGTCACGGATTGACTTGATTTTTGAGACCTAGACCCACGATGGAATGATGCATTTGACTGATAGGTTAGATGTTCGAAACGCATCACGGTGGGGCCCACACAGCTCGACCTCATGGGACGGACTCGTGAGGTCAAGCGCATAGTACCTTTTCCCTATATATATATATATATATATATATATATATATATATATTCATGTTAGTCTAGAATTCGGCCATGCAGTATACATGTGAGATTTGCAAGTGTGTTAGAATCGATTGGATCTATTTTAAATTGAAACCACCAATTCTTGATGTCGACATATAGCATAACTTGGTCGAAGGGGTTGTCTATTCAGCTAATTATAAAGTGCACTATTGAGTGATTTGTGGAGGTTGAGGATATATTTTATAAAAAAAAATTTTTTTTTTTTTTTTTAAAGCCTTGGAAATTAAGAATTTTTGAAGGTGCAACAATTACGTAGCTGAACAAACAAAAAAAGTCAAAATATGGATATGAAGAAAGCAATAACTTACCACTAAATCAAAATCACAACCTAGTTGAGATTAGCAGGGTGTTTTGCATAATAGCACGCTAATGAATAGGGACTAAGTAATGTTGGAATTACAACATACTTATCAACATAGATGGATGATTTCTATAACTACAATCTTCTTTCGGATTCAGCACGCAGTGCATAATTGGAATGGAATTATAACTGCTGGCTACCATTATGTTAATCCAACATGATTGCATGGACAGAATAAACTACTCATAAACTGAGGGTTCCATAGCTACTGAGTGGTGGAGGGAGCTAAACTATATGCCCTAGAAAATTAGATAAACAATGTTACATTTGATCTTATTTATTTAGGTTTATTTGATTGATTATGGATCACTTTCTTTGAGCTTTGCTTCTAAGTTTCGCAATAGCGATGCAATTGGCATTGTCAATTACTTCCTCACATCAAGCTCAACCCAAGCTCGTGAAAACAATCCAGGCCGAGCTTGGGCTAGATTATTTTGCCCAGTTATAAGCTTGAGCAAGTTTTGAACGGACCTGATTCTGATGAACCAGCCTTCAATTTATTAGAGTCGCATATAAAAATCAGGGAATGGATCTGTTGATGCAAAAAATTGATTGTGTCCTCCTCCGCCCTACCTCCTGCACGAGAAAGAAAAAAAGAAGACCCTGGCTATAGCTAGGGACCCTTCGATGCTTAAGTCAGTGATAAGGTCGTAGTAAAAGGTATCTCAAGAGAGTTTTCTGCGTACCTTTCACCTTAGAGATTTCCTATATATAAGAACGGGAGGGTTCCATCGTGCAGGGATTCTTCCCCTGATATCTTAGAGATTTGATTTAATCCGCTTTTGGTCTCCATCTGATCCCGAGATCTTCGGGATCAGGGATCCTTTTACGAGATTCTCGAGACAACGTTTTCATTTACACTGTCTTTTCCTTGCTCGGCCCAGTCCTAACTGTCTCTAGTGATGAGTTAGTCTCGGTCAGCTTTTAAGGATCAAGTTGCTCGGCATCTGTCAACTGAGATGGAACCGATCCATATCAATGTCATTTCTTAATCCGATAGCCGACTATGTAACCAACCCAATTTGAGTTGGTTTTATGGTTGGTCGAGTGACTTTTAATCTTTGGGCCTTGATCGGCCTTCTTAGATGTTGTTGCCTCATTTACTGAGTCAACTCTATACATTTTACATGCTTTGCCTTGTGGCTTATGACTTTATAAGCTTTGGTCGGAATTCATTCCTCGGAATCCGAGCTAAGTCTCTCCTTTAGCCATTTAGTTTATTTATCTCGATCGGGCTTGTTGCCTCAGGATCCCGTGCAGTGTCAGTAGAGTTGGTCCATTCCATAACTAGGTCTCCGAACTTGTCGTATTTTTCCCCAACAGAATCCATTCGTGACCCAACTCAAAACCAATGCTTGCACCTGCGAGCACCCAGTCAAGTACAAACTTAAGTCATTAAAAAAAAAAAAAGAATAAAGGAAAAAAAAAAAAAGAGATTCAAAATCAATAAGGCACCAACCAAGTTAGACTCATCCAAAAACTCTGAGACCTGATTGGTGGACAGCCCTGCAAGTAAGGTGGGTTAGGACTATGGTCCCAAGCCTTAAAAGTCGACTTGGATTCTATAGTATCCTATATAAAGGTGGATATGGATATGAACTGAGCTAGCTCGGTTAACTCGCTTGATTTGGCTTGGCTCGAAAGCTGGTCTCGAGTTGAGCCGAGTCAATTTTTTGAACTTGAAAGAATTTTGTGCCTAGCTCGAATTGGCTTCAACTCAACTTAGCTCGAGGATCAGCTTGAACTCAACTTGGCTCCGCTTGACTCGATTCAACTTATAACTTAATAATATAATATAATATAATATATGTATATAATTCAATTATACATTATATTTTATATTGTATAAAATATAAAAGAGATGACTCCACCATTTACAAAACAAAAAAAAAGAAAATGCTCGGCTCAAAAGCTCAAACTTGAATTTAGCTAAAAAGTTTAAGTTTGAACTTGGCTTGAAGTAGCCTGAGCTGCTAACCGAACCGAGCGGAGTGGAACTTGAGATGAGCCGTGCCAAGCTCAACTAAGTTCGGCTCGTGTACAACTCTAATCCTATCCTATTCAATATCACAAGTCACCCCTAAATTCAATATCACAAGTCACCCCTGAGTCAGTAAGTTTGTCCAAGTCATCCTTAACTCGGGACTACCAACTCGATCTGATTCACCGTGTCTTTTAACCAGGGACTGGACAAGTGGGTCGGGCTGCGTGGACCTTTGGACGGTTCAAACCCGACCCATTTCATGATGTTTTTGTGTCACAGGACCCGACTAAGTTGGCCCGAATTCAGATCCAAATCCGGTTTTCATTCTGTCGGGTCCACTAGAAGAGCTGCCAACAATTGACTAATACCAAACGCACAACATGAGCACCTTTTCAAGAATAAGTTATATGCTACGCCGTTGCATCGTTCTACGGTACACACTCACTTTAGATTCTGACAAGTGGGGCCATATTCTGTTAATCCATCCATTGATCCATTGGTGTCTGTGTATTAGATTATAAGATAAAATTTTAAGGGCAATGATCTACTGATAACCGGTCCATAAATAACTTCCGGTCCCACATGAGATTTGAATGACATCCAACCCGTCCATTAGACCCACCACATCATGAAACCCCTAGTTTTCAGAAATCAACAGATCCAAAACAAATGTGGGCCACGATGAAGCCGGCCTTGTTGTCGCCGAGGTTGCTAAACAATCCAAGCTAGATGAAGGGTTTGTATGGCCTGGATTGCATATACCCAGCACGTGGAATGATTTTTCTCATGAGAACTGTTCGGTGGTCTAAAAATTTCTATTTTTCAGTTAACATGCATCTTCATTATAATAGGCAGATTAATGGTCTGGATCGTTGCCCCACTTATCAGAATTCAAAACACGTGTAGACTGTGTAGGACGCGGATTGCGTCCTACCCAGGTCTCTGTGTGGCATACAGTGATGTAAGTGTTTTATCCACGCCGTTAATCGTTTTTTTCAGATAATTTTAAGTATGAGCCAAAAAATGGGTCAGGTCAAGTGCTTAAGTGAACCATAAAGTAGGATTGAACTTCCACTATTAAAAACTTTTTGGGAGCTGGATTAGTTTCGGATCAAGCTGATATACTTTTTGGGAGCTGGATTAATTTCGGATCAAGTTGATACTTGTTTTTTCACTTCATTCCGTCTACATGACCTCATGAATAGGTTGGATGGAAAAAAAACAACACGGTAGCCCTTAGAAAGGTTTCAACGGTGGGTGTCGTTATCACTGCAGCTTCCTTTGGTGTGGTCCACGGGAGAGTTGGAAATGCTTCATTTTAATGTTATCGCTTAAAATTATCTGAGAAAAGCGATGAACGGCGTGGATAAAACACTTACATAACTTTGGGCCACACAGAACCCTGCCCGGACGGATTACTGTCCGGGAGGGGCAGGACGCAATCCGCATCCAGACTATAAATATTCTGCCGTGTATCATATAGTTTCTTTTCCTCCCGACACCTCCCTCACTCTCTCTCTCTCTCTCTCAGCGTTTGAAACGCAATTTCGTGCGCTTTGGAAAAACCTTTCACTGATTATCCCAGTCTTTTCCGAATCGGATCGCGAGGATGCGGAGATTCGCGGCGGACAGAGCGAGGAAGCTGATTGGTTCCGTACAACGCTCTCTCTCCTTTTCTTCTGTTGTTGCCGATTCTTCTTCTTCAGCTGCGTCTTCAAGGACACCTCCACCTGTTACGATAGACACCATCAATCCAAAGGTCTGATCTTCTTCTTTTTTCTTTTTTTTCTTTTTTTTTTTTAAATTGATTCGATTCCGCGTTTGAGTGTTTTGATTTCATGGGCATGTTTCATTTCGAATTTCTGCATTTATTATTATTATTATTTGAATTCTCCTCGGTTCTCTTTCTAGGAAATCTAACCAGTGCGGCGCACCAGATAGTGGTGCGCCGTGCTCATGAATACCTGATCTGATCCGTTCATTGCGTCCGCGCTGCGACGAATCGCATGTGGTAGGGAAATCCTGACTATTGAACGATTGGTAATCATCTGGTGGATTGCATGAAAATGGATGGTAGGAAAGAGTTTTGGCAGTGGTGGGCATCAAATGCAGAAATGCCTGAAACCTTATGAGAGATCCTGATCATGGATTGGATTACCAAGCGTTTGGCGCCTTCATAAATAGATGACTGTTCCTTTTGTTTCCTCCCTTGCTGTTATGAAATTGAATTCATGGGTATGTTTTATGTGGTGTTTTACAATGCTTGGCTGCTCGATTGCTCGTGCTGCATGCTCATGTTTTCAGTTTGTACAAGTGGGGCCCATGGTTCACTGGTCCAAAAAGTTGATATGATGGGACCCACTGTAGATGATCAATGCGCCAAATATCCCAAGGACTCTGGCCCTTTTTTCTTTTTTTTTTTATTAAATGTGGACCATTGGTGCATTTTCTTTATTAACTGTCTGTTTTCTAGACACTTCGAAGAGGGAGGATTTTTCAATTTGGGAGATTTGGTGCGCCAGTCATCTAAATCAGGTCCAACTATATCAACCGTTTAGATCACTTTATAAATCATTGTTTTTCCATTTATTCTTGGCTAATCCTAGATTTCCAACTCAAATTATATGTTATTTTCAAATTCAGTTGTAGCTCCTACACTGCTTCGTGCCTATTTCACTTTACATGTTGGATGTTTTTCCCTCCGATTATGTATTAAATGCAATGTGGAGAACATGACCAACTCAACATGGTTTGGCTCTCTTTTGAGTACCAAGTCTGAACTCCCGGTTAATCATAAATACCATCTTTGTCAATCATCTAAACTTCTACAAAATCAGCAAGTTTTTCAATGACCTGGTCCAGTTGAATTTCAAGCTTGGAAGATAGAGTTTTGATTCAAGTATGAGCTATCGAGCATTTATTATAAATCTCATAATGCTTAAAGACTTCCATCAGCATCATCTAAGCTTTATCCCAAATAGTTGGCTACACTATTCATTTTCCACCATTACATTGTATCAGGGACCATATCATTAGTTAAACTTTTCTTACTACCACCCCTTCCCCTTTTATAGCATTCAACTTGAACCAACTCACTCCTTACCGGTGCACTTCTTGGTCTCGATTGATGGCCATACAATATAAGTCTACCTTCCCTCATCTTATTACCTATTGGGGCTACTCTTTAAGTTCTCCTGAATGTGTCCCATTTCTAGTTCTATCCTCTTTCATCTTGCCACTCATCCATCTCAACTTCCTCATTCCAGCTGCACTTATTCTATGAACATATTGTTCCTTGATTGCCCAACGTTAAGCATGGCTAGGCTTATAGTTGTCCTATAAAATCTTCCCTTTAGTTCGATTGGTATATGGCGATTGCATAAAACTCCAGAGCCCCATCTCCACTTCATCTACCCAGTGCAAATTCTATGAACAACATCCCTATGAATCTCTTTGTTCTCATGACTTATTAATACCAAATATGAAGTGGTCATTTCTGGCTGCTTCTTGGCCATCATCAGTCTCAACTAATTCCTCACTTCCACTCCTATTGTTACTAAAACTGGATTTCACTTACTCTTTTTTTCAGCTAATTAAAAACCTATAGATTCTAAAGCATCCATCCATATTTCTAGCTCTATGTTTTCCCCTCCCTTGTCTCGTCAATTAAAAGTATGTCGTCTACAAACAACGTACGCCACAGGATCATAGATATCCTAATCTTATGAAGTATTCATGATCTAAAATTTCCTTGTTTCAAGTCCCTTTCTAAGCCTTGTAACATGATTTTTTTTTTCCTCCCACTACTAGCCATTTGGACCCCATCATTGTACCAACGAGTTTCCTTACAAGAGTGGCTGTGTGTGTGTGTGCGCGCGTGCATGTTTTGTGTTTGGGTGTTAGTTAGTTAGTTATCATAGTGCTTAAAGACGTTAAAGACGTCAATAATTTTTATATGTCGATTGTTATGCTTTCCTTCATTCATGGAATTTCAGCGCAATGTGTTCTTCATTTTCATATTTTCCGAAACACCATTTAACGTTTTGAGCTACATTTCCTTCTTCTCCTTTGTCAGGTTTTAAAATGTGAGTATGCTGTCCGTGGAGAGATTGTTACCCATGCCCAGGTAGATTGGATTAAACATTCAATTCTATTAAATATAGTCGTTTTACAGCCTTTAGGACTCAAATTCATCGGATAGGGAATTATCCTTTTTGCTGTCTTTGTTTGTAGCGTTTGCAAGAAGAATTACAAGCGAAGTCAGGATCTCATCCCTTTGATGAGGTGAGTATTGTTTTCTTGTTCTTTTTCTTCTTTTTTTTCAATGGGCACTTGGAAAGACTTGTGGCAGCTAAATCTGGTATGGTTTGGTGTCATTTGGCACCATATATTTGGTGGTATTCGTATTCGGTGGTAATTGATGGTAATAACATCTTTTTGGTCTGCTTGGTACCATGTAATCGGTGGTAAATGAAAAGCTGCTTGCTGGGATGTTTTGAAATTCCTTTGTTTTAGTGTGAATCCATTCAGTTTGGTGTGAAATACCATTTTGGCTCTCTTCTTAAAGGTGAGGGAGTTGCACGAGTAACATAGGGTCTCTGCTACCAATCCACCGTACATGTGGCACATTGATGATACCCCGAAACAATCCAATTATCGGCCACATGATTAAAATCAGATCGACAAAATGTTAAAAAAAGTTGGTGAGGTGCATCATTTGGAATCCTTATGTTTGTGGCCCACCCAAGGCTTGAGATTTCCTCATTTTTGGCCAAAGTATATATTTCAATGGGCTTATTACAATTATTCTGTCAAATGTCACATATGTACACTAATTTGCACTATTAAAGTTGATTTACTTAATCAAATTCAAGTTATTGTGAATATACTATAGAATTCCAATGGATTCCAATTACAGATTGCCAAGCAAAATTTTCAGATTCTAGTGAATTCCAATTACAGGCTGACAAACACAACTGAGGATTCCTTCTTTTTTGTTTTGAAGATTGAGGATTCCAATTCACGTTGATTACATGGTAATTGTAATTTCGATTCCAATTCATGCCAAATACAAGCTGCCAAACGAGTCCTTAGAGATTTTCACTAGAAAGCAAACTTGGGAGTGTGATTTCTGAAATGAAAATTCCCCGCCCATGCCCTATGCATTCATCGATATGCATTTTGGAGATATATCTTCTGCTAAGATCTTTGGCCAATCCATCTGAAGTTGGTCCTTTTCTTATTCAGATACTCTACTGCAACATTGGAAATCCTCAATCGCTTGGTCAGCAGCCAATTACTTTTTTCCGAGAGGTTGGTGGGTTGCAAGCCTTCGATTAAAAGATTAAGTAGCGTGGCCTTTTTAAATTGTTAATCCATTTGTTCTCAGGTTCTTGCATTGTGTGACCATCCATCCATCTTGGACAGAGATGAAACTCATGCCTTGTTCAGGTACGCAGGCAACTGTACTGTAATTTTAAAGGTGCATTTAGGTGTTTAATCAAATTGAATTTTAATGATCCATACCAATAAGTACCCAAGGTGGTTCCGGATACATTTTAGCTCATAATGACAACCAAGGCCCGGAGTGCAATTCCATGGGATTCAAGTTCATTCTGAATGGTGTCTGCCACTATAAATGGAGTGGGGCTAACCCCATTTTTTCTATTTCCACTTTATTCAATTGAATTATTGCAATTCAATTCAATTCTCTAACCCTGGGCTAAGCTAAAACATTGGTACCTGTGAAACTTAGATACTGGCACGTATCATTTTCAGACAAGGAATCAAGCTCAGTTACAGTCCTCTAGGACAACCAACACCCATGCACATCCTTACATTCAAAGGATAAAATGAAACTCAGGCCCAAGTCTAGCCCGGGCCCACAATGGGTCTAAAAAAACAGGCTTGAGCCTGGCCCATGATGATTATGCATGGCCCATATCCAAGTCCAGCCCAACCCTGAGCCCTGCCACCCTCTTTTGTGCAAGATCTAGTCTGTTCTTTAGGCAATGATGCATGTTATTGACAAAAATGCCCTTGATACATTAAATGGGTTGGGCCAGGTTGGGTTTGGGCTGGGCTGACAGGTTCTTAGACAGTCCAAGACTTCGGTTAATAAACGGGCTCAGATTTTAGTCTTGGGTCCAGTCCTCGGGCCTAGTATTTGGCCCATTGACACTATTTTTACTACCCATGTTGTCATATGTGCTTGGCACACCCATCCATCGCATGCGTTTTACATGTGAATTCTTTTTGGAAACGGAATATCCATTGTATTTTTTCTGGGTTTTTCTATTGATTCCTTTGGTCTTTATATGTTTTCGTAATTCATTTCCTGAACTCTTTATTTGTTGCTGCAGTGCGGATGCTGTGGCAAGAGCTTGGCAAATTCTAGACCAAATTCCTGGTAGGGCTACAGGTGCATATAGTCACAGTCAGGTAAGACTGCGTTCTTCATTTAGTTGTGCAGCATGCAAGGTTAAATGTTATGCTGCCCAGATATGGATGCAATTATAAGCATGGACATTACCCTGGATTCCCTAAAATCCAGGGCACTCTTACCAGCATATATGGATATGGGTATCCTTTCCAATACTTTTCTACCATGAGACAAAGCGGAGTGATACCTGCAACCAGTTGTATGCTGCAGCCCATCTTTTGTGACTTCAGAATTTTGGTTCAACCAGTTGTAGGTGATCTTGAAAAAATAATTTTCTTGAGTGGCATCCTGCAAAAGGTTGTGTGCTACAAGCTACAGCCATTTCCTTCAGAATTTTTACTTTCTTTTAAATACATCATCTATTTTCAAGAGGGAAATGGTTGTAAAAATGGGCTGTAGGTTAACCTACAACTAGTTGTAGGTGATCAGTTCTACGAAAGAATGAACTTACTGCAGTAGAATACTGTTTAAACCACACCTCAAAAGTATCCCTGAGGCATGCAGCATCAATATCTCTAGCCGGTAATCTGAGCATATACGAGCAGCTGGGATATCCTAGATTACATGTAGGGCTGGCACCAGGCCGGGCCAGACTCAGGCTGCGCAAAAGCCAAATTTTTTATAGGTCTTACCTGATAGCCTCAACTGAAGCAGTTCAAAATTTGGGCTAGAGACCTTTCCAGGCCAGATGATTACATATTTACATGAATGATTTTCCATGGGAAATGGGGGCTAATTCTTGTTCCTTCTGTATCAGGGAATCAAAGGTTTACGTGATACAATCGCAGCTGGTATTGCCGATCGTGATGGATTTCCTGCCAAAGCAGATGACATTTTCTTAACTGATGGAGCGAGCCCCGCAGTATCTATCTGGACTTCAGCTCTTGATGACATAATGGAAACCCAAACCCTCTGCTAATGTTCTGTTTTCTCCTCAGGTGCATATGATGATGCAGCTACTACTTAGGTCTGAGAATGACGGCATTCTTTGTCCAATTCCTCAGTACCCTCTATACTCTGCCTCAATTGCCCTTCATGGTGGAACTCTTGTATGTTTTGCTACATGAGCTTGCATTATAGTTTTGACTGTTACAATGAGAGATGAAATGTAGGGTCCTGATGCATCAGGACATGTGTAAGGTGGTCCTAATCCACCCAGTTGTGCCCATGGTTGAGTGATCTGGTATGATGACTTGATTGGACCACAGCATGGATGGGGATGCACTGAAACTCTGAAAATCTCATTGGAAGATCCTAACCCTCTGACTGGTGCCCTGGAAACGGTAGTTTAGAAGAAATACATCAATGGTCCAGTAAGAGCCCAAAGTTGGGTGTTTATGATCTTCAAATCTGGAAGATTTTTGGGTCATCATCCTTCCGTGGTGAGGTCCATTATATTGATGGTTTGGATCACTGAACCATGGGGCCCATTCCTACGGGCTTGGCCTGTCAGGACCGTATACTTTGATGTATCAACTTGGAAATCATCTGAATTGATTTGGTTTGGCTATGCTTGTTATGCTGAGTACAAACTACTAACCATTGATCTACTGCCCTGATCTTTTATGAAATCTGTGAGGTCTACACTGATGTTGCCAAGTTGAACTTAGAAGTTGAAACACTGAATTCCAAGTTGAACACCGAGTTTTTGGAATTGATAAATAGCAGCGGACTCTGAGAACTATGGTTTGTATTTTCAGGTCCCATACTATCTTGATGAAGCAACAGGCTGGGGATTAGAGGTTTCCGAGGTTAAGAAACAAGTGGAAGAAGCTCGATCCAATGGCATAGTGGTCAGGGCAATAGTGGTAATAAATCCTGGCAACCCGACTGGGCAGGTGAGAGCTGACCTGCTTCTCTATATCTCGTCTTTTCAAGGAATTGAAAGGACATAAAAGCTGATACTTCTTCTTCTTCTTCTTTTCCTCCTTTTCTGTATCTTTTTAAATGGGCTGTTTGGGGTGAGGGATTTGTGAAACCCATGTTTGTTTTTTGTTGGGGATTTTGCCAAATCCATGGATTTCTCTAATCCACACCTCCATAAATCCATGGATATGGGGCAAATCCAAATCCCCAAAAGAATTAAAGGCTTGGCAATAAAATGAGACTTATAAAATCAAGAAAAGTAATTCCTTCACAGTAAACGCTCTTCAAACCCATGGATTTATAGTTTGATTCCCAAATAATGGACTTTGGAAATTGCTGAATCCAAATCCATTGCAAATCCAGGAATTTGACAAGTTCATGGATTTACCAAATTCACATTCATTTCATTGATCCCAAACCCTCTCCATGCTTTACCTGATGCGCGCGGTTTGTGGGTGATTGCGTGCATCCACAGGGTTTAGTGTAGCCTTAAAAAGGGGTGGGGACACCCTGTCATCAAAGAAGAAAAAACAAGAGACTGAGACTACCTGTGATTGCCAGGATAGGACAGTAATGTCCAGATTTTCTCTATGGTTGTTCTTGCATTCAATGCTCACAGTGAAGGGAAACCCTTCATTTAGAAATTGCTTGTGATCTCCCCCCCCTCCTCCCCCAAAAAAAAAAAAAAAAACCTGAAAATGGTTAGAAATGCACTTGTTAACTTGTTTTGAAATGGTACAATTTGAAGTAATCCATGCAATATGTTTTGGACTCACATGTTTGATTCTCATAGACAAGGCGGTAGAGGTGTTCAGATCTTTTTGTGGGTATAAAAACTCAGTTTTCTTTTTTCTAGTTTTTTATTCTACTATTATGTAGTTTTAATGCATTTATTTGTATTGGTGTAGGTTATTCATACACTGTACTTAAATGTGGGAGACATTTTCCATATTTTATGTTAGGAAATGATTACCTACAGCTGGAAGTCACAAGCCAATGGGTCACTTTTGTAGAACATATGGGTTGTGCATGGGATGGGCTGCCATGAAGATTCCCTGAAAAAAAAATCAAGCAGGTCCACTCATTGGGTGGGCCAACGTGTGTAAGAAGACAACTGGTGGTTTAAACCAGTCCTACCGACACCCTGATTGGATGTGCACAGAGGGACTAACCTGTTGTTAGCTCCAGCTGATACTTATGGTAGGGCCTGCCTTATGCACAGCTCAGATCTATGCTATATATGCATGACATGTAGGCATGTGAGCTGGGTTACACATGAAGTTCACATGCAATTGGTTGTAGGTGATCATTCCGCTTTTATGCACTCATGTAAACTCAAGGATTTAAATCAGAATTTCTGAGTGCAACTTACCTAGGGACTGAAACCTGTCTGACTTGCCTGTATTGGTTGGTTTCTGTCTTGTCAGTCTTGTACTGACCGGTGACTCGTTTTGTTGTGGACTGAAACCCATATAACTTGGATGATACCAAGTCATTCCGGACAATATTTAAAACCCTGGTATTGATACACTATACCTTTTTGCATTACTGTATAACTGTATGCATATCACGGATATTTGGTTGTGAAGGTTACTGTGCCTACCATATTGTGTCCTTACACGTTTAGGCTCAATCAGATGGGTTTGTGAAAGAACGGGCAATGCTTTAGGTGTCTGGTATTTCAGTTTTAGGAAGCTGACAAGTTAAATCTTTTCTCTGATTTGTAAGTGCTTTGTGCAATTCAATGCCTTCAGGTTCTTGCAGAGGACAACCAGCGTGAAATTGTGGAATTCTGCATTAAGGAAGGCTTGGTTCTTCTTGCGGACGAGGTACATGGTTATTTGATCTCAGCCAAATTTCTGCATCCTTTCCATTTTCTGGTCTCTCAAATTACTAAATGCTATTATGATGTAGTGTGCTTCATAGGTCAATGAGGTACCAATCCCATTTGTGGTGATCAGAACTATTAATCTGGTAGCTTGGCATGTTGATGGGCCACAACCCAAGACTCCTAATGACCCAACAACTCTTTAACTGTCAGATTGGTATGAATTTTTTATGTCGAATGTGGACCATTGCTTTGGCTCATATATTTGGGTTCAATGTCTTTTTACTAGCCAATGAATAGATGGCTACGATAGTGTCATTGAGTTGCTCCGGCATGGTGAACCACCAAATCAATGGTCCCAATCACCATACACAAGTGGCACATCTATAGTAGAGATGTTTTGGTGTGCACTTGATGGAACTCCAAGAATCACACACGTGGTAGAATTTCTCAATGTGAAACAGCAGAACTAGTTAAGTGGTATTTAAAGACTCAAGCAATCTTCAACAACTCGGATTTGACTTGGAAAGCCAGTCTTTCAATCTCTTGAGTTTCACTCAGATGAGTAAAAAAAATAAAAAATGAGTTGATTGTAGTTGAATGCATTTCTAATAAAGTCAGAGCTTCAAGAGAGTACTTGAGCCCCAGCTGAAATGAGTCGACTTGGCTGAGTTCTGAGTTAATAAAAAGAGCTTTTGAAAGGGTTCAAGCAATCTCCTGGCCACTAATGTGTTTCTGCTAAACTCGAACATTCATAGTTTTTAATTAAAAAACCCATAGTGTGTATTATAACAGAAACGGTCAATCTATGATGTTTATGTAATGGAAAGTGCATGTTAAATTTCAAAATTACACCGTTTTTGTAGCTACTGTAGTTATCAAAATAACGCCCATTAATTTCTCAATAACTCGCTATGCTCCGGAATAATACCTGGTACTTTTAAAGTATTTCTTTAAAATTACTAGGGCAAGTGGCATGCACAATGCACGCACAGAGTATGGGAGAAAGAAAAAGAAGGAGAACTCAGAAAAGGGGAGAAATTGCAGCAAAGATGCAGGCTACACACGCAGGTGGTCTACTCGCATGTGGTGAAATTTGAACCATACGCCGGACGATAGTCATATTTTCCAGTTCCCGAAATACCCCCGACTTCATTTAAAATGTCTTCTCATGTCCTTCGAATATTCAAAGTTTCCGCCTACTAAACTAATTGCGGGGGGGAAAATGTCCAAAATCTGCTTGCGTTATATAATATAGATAGCAACATTGCATTATGAAACATAACAATGTTTCAGTAAACAAATGCTGTTTTCCTGTTTCTTAACGGTCATTACCATTATATAACAGAATGCCGGTCTGCCGTTTGGTAATAACACCATTTTTTGGAACTTCATAGGTATACCAGGAAAACATATACGTTGATGACAAGAAGTTCAACTCATTCAAGAAGATTTCCAGGTCAATGGGATATGGCGAGGAGGATATTACTTTAGTTTCATATCAGTCAGTTTCTAAAGGTATATGGTTCCCATCATTTGGCTGGTGTAATATGTGAGCCTTGACCCCAGGATTTCCCTAGTATCTTTGGGCATGGATTTTGTATAAGTGGACACATGGTTCGGTAATCTGGACAGCTGATCCAATGAGGCCAACCACAGATGGGTCATACACCAGAAGTACCCTAGATGGAAAGATCCTATAGATGCATTCTTTGGGTTTTCTTTAACGTTGTATTTGGAGAATTCCTGTATTTTTTTTCTTAATGGTCTAATTCTGGGCCACCAGCTCCAATTGGGGAGATTTTTTGGGAAGGTTTGTATTGCCATGGCATGTCCATTTGATCAATGGTTTGTGTTGCTAAATCATGGGCCCTGCTTGTACATGCTCAGCATAGCCAAGGATCATATAATTCATTTGAAGTGATTTATAATAATAATAATTATTTTCCTTTAATCTGAAGAACTAAAGGATATTAGTTTTGTTTCCGACAATCAGGGTATTATGGAGAGTGTGGGAAAAGAGGAGGTTACATGGAGGTTACTGGTTTCAGTGCCGATGTAAGGGAGCAGATTTACAAGGTAGCATCTGTGAATCTTTGTTCGAATATCTCTGGTCAGATTCTTGCGAGTCTCGTCATGAATCCGCCCAAGGTAATAATCATCTATCAGAATATTTTTTCCGTTATTTTCTGCCCAATGATGAGGAACTAGCGAGATTCTTTCCTTTCTGCCCACATTGACTGTAGGCCAGCCAAATGAGACAATCTCCACAGTACCTTTCTCATTGCGCCACAACAGCCCTCATGTCCACCCAAAACAAGGAAAGAAGAAACACCATTTCTTTTGTTTGATCTTGCAGTGGTTTTGGTGGAGCCCACCTTTTGGTAAGCTAAGCCATTTGTCTGGGGCCCCATCATAGCACCAGCCATGCCCAAATGTCTCCTCTATCAGGCGGTCCTAACCATTCAATGAAAATGGATAATAGCAACCAATGGTTTCATGTTCATTGGATGGTTTAGCTTATCTGACAGGAGAGCTTTGGTGTACTTCCCCTGTCCACCATGTTAATGATTGGATTACCAGGTGGGCCCCTCATGTACAGTTTATTGGGCCAAGACAATGTTCAATCAAACACTATATTTCCTCTCTGCATTTTCTTTGACTTTATGAAGTGGAATGGCTTTTAGATTCATTTTTCTTTTATCTCATCTTGTGGTTTCTGTTGCTAATCACGACAAATTAACTTTTAATGAATTTGCAGGCTGGAGACGAATCCTTTGACTCTTTTTCTGCTGAGAAAGACGGGATTCTCTCATCTCTAGCAAGGCGTGCAAAGGTCAGTAGATTGTAACTTGGGTCTCAATCCTCTAAACTCCAGTAGTTAAAGAGGAATTTGATTACCCCAGGTCGAAAAGATGCATACATACTCAAGCCTTTGGTTTGCATAAGTTGAGCCCGTTGTTAAGTGATCCAGACCATTGATCTGATGAGCCTCACAGTGAACAGACCATGCACAAAAAATATTCCCTATGACACAATCCTAGCCATTCAATCAACAATCTGCAAATAGAAATTAAGATGAAAAACACAACCCTGCCTCATCTTCAACATAAAAGTGGCCAAAATTGGATGGCCAGGATTGTCTGTTGTGAGATTTTCTGGGCAAGGTTTATTAGTAGTTGGGCATATCAAATTGGCAAACTGGAATGTGGATTCGGTCCCCCACTTGTACAACCTAAAGCTTGAGGCTGCATGATGCATATCCTCGGGTCTCAAGTTCGTACCCTGAAAGTTTCAAGTTATCGCAGATATTACCATCTATGAATAATTAAAGCATTCTTATGACATGTTGGGATGAGAGATTGACTCCTTGAAATGGTAACAGACATTGGAAGATGCATTCAACAGTTTGGAAGGCGTCACATGCAACAAGGCCGAGGGAGCAATGTATCTCTTCCCTTGCCTTCACCTCCCCAGGAAAGCAATTGAAGCCGCAAAAGCCATTAAAGCAGCCCCCGATGCATTCTATGCTCACCGCCTTCTTGATGCTACTGGAATTGTTGTTGTCCCTGGATCCGGCTTTGGGCAGGTGAGATTCTTTTACCATGGAACTTTTAAGTATTTTAAACTGGGAGCATTGCTAACTGCACACGTGTGCAATGGAGCTTGTGTATGGACCTTACATGTGCCAGCATCGCACATACCTGCCAGATCCAATCCATCCATCAGGTTGGTCCAACCTTGTACATGTCATCCTGAGAATAGAATCTGATCCGATCAGCATGTGGGCCCCAATATTGGAAACAGGTCAATGGGCTAGAAAACTTCGGCCAAGTTTTTCAAAGCCGCACATTTGCTTTGCAAACTGTGGCCCTCCTAACTAGTGGATCAATCTGGTTCTTGGGCTAGGGCATTAATATGGTGTTGTTCCGATGGATGGATTGGATCCTGGACTTATCATGCGAAGCTGGCACATTTGTGGTATGTACATGAGGTTTATTGCACATGCCTGTTCGCTTAGCAAAGCTACTAAACTGGTGCATGCATATCTGAAAGGAAATAAGATGACCTTTAATTTCCAAAACTGCTATGATGAAAACAAGGACTCATTTTAGGAGCATCTCATTGGTCACTTCATGGGATCGTATTGCCACGTACCTCCCTGCATCGGGTTGTTCTGGAATCCGGACCAATGAAGGCCGATACGGCCGTATTGTTTATGGATGAAAGTCACGAAACTGATACCTAGTGTTTCCAGATGATATTACAAACCTTGGATGAAAATGACCAAGCCCTTCTACTCTGGGCCGCACTTTCCTGTACCATTGCCATGCCATGCAGATCATTTTCCACATTGTTTTCTGCCTAGTCATTTTCATGCAAAGCATGCCATGCCCAAAATCGCACCATGTTGTGATCAGCTGTTATTTCCTAGAAAGATGTTTTCTAAGGAGGCATGATCTCCCACAAGCCCATTGCATGTGCCCCTCACATGCAGCCCAACTTGCCAATGCGTCACGTGGGTTGGACATATGAACCATGCATCACTATAAGGTGGACCGTGGACCCCACTCACATGGTGTGAAAATCAGGTGCACCACATGTGCACGCTGATTCAGACCGTTGCCAGGTCTGGTTTAAACTGTCAATTGTTATCATAGAGCAGCATGATCAAACTCCATATTTTGCTGCGGTTTTTGTTCTTTCGAGTGTCTGATTGCTATTGTCGTCATCTGTGTTGCATTAAAAAAAAAAAAGGTTCCCGGCACGTGGCATATCCGGTGCACGATTCTACCACAGGAGGAGAAGATTCCATCCATTGTCTCCCATCTGACGGCCTTCCACCAAGCATTCATGGATGAGTTCCGCGACTGAATTGTCATCTCCAGGTTGGTGTTCACCTTAAAAATACAAATAAAAGGCGCCACCCATCCATGTTTTCCATGTTATGGATGAGTGTATTGCATGCTGTGGCCCATCCATACTTTCGATGCTTATACTGCCACGCCATGTTTATATAGCCCATATGAGATCCTAATCGTTGAGCTTATTGACCGTTTTATCCGTCTGCACTCTATTCTACTTCGATTGTAGGGGCCTGCCAAAATCAAGTTATTTCAGGCCATTCCAACAGGGTAGAAGTTCAAATTCTGGTGCTGTAATAATGTAACGGGTAGTCTCGTCCTCGTTAGATGAGATATTTGAGACAGTGCAGTGTGTGTGAGTGATCCGGGGTGAATCCCTCGTAGATTTACCTTTTAAAAAATTGTAATGGGTAGTATCCAAAGAACAAAATGACAGTGAGGGAAATGGGCCCATCGACGAAAAAGCATTTTGAAAAAAAAAACCATTTTTCAGTTGCACCCAAACATGCTCCAAACAGGTGTTGATCAATTATCCCTTTTTTCTAGACAAGCTTAAAATAGAATTTTGCTTTATTTCAATGGCTATGATGGTGCCGAAATGTTTGGTTGGATTGGGATAGAACCCATCATTTGATGGAATTAGCTCAAAATGGCAGAGTGAAATGAAACTCTCATGTAAATATCATTCAATGGTCATCTCGACTATTTGTGATGGGAGTAGCAATGTACAATTCTTCCCATGCAATAAGTCTTGAGTTGATGAGTTGAAGTTGATCACTTTCAGATTTTTTTTATTTTTATTTTTGAAAATTGATCACTTTCAGATTTTTGCCACGCAATTTGAAAGATCACTTTCAGATTTTAAAGGACTTTAGAAGAAAATTTTCAACATAGGTGTGAGTATTAAGGGAATTTACAAACTGGGCCCACGTATCAATGAATGGTGTAGATTTTACCTACTCATGATGAGTGCTGCATGCCATGCCCACTAGTTTTTATAGCTTCTAATGACTTTGGATGCGCATCTTTGTATGTATGGCACACAAAAATGCTCTCCTCATGGGAACTTGGTGAAAACTTTAGATATGTGATATGGGCACAAAATCCCTATGGTCTACTAGATGAGTCATCTCATGACACTCCTTGGTCTAAAAATATGGTGGGCCATAGCAAAGTGGAAATCCTTAGGCTTTTGATTTGCATCTCATTTTGATATGGCCCACCAGATTTTTGGATCATGCCAAAAAGTTAGCAATGGGAGTTTCATGAGGTGACTCGTCCAATTGACCGTCTAGATTTTGTGCCTACATCAGGTGTCAAAAATTCTCATGAAGTTTCCATGGGATTGGCACCATCTCTCTCTCTACTAGAGCATTGAGTCTGCCTCATTTTTAGCCCATATCTTAACATGATCTGAGAAAAGGGATGGACGGCGTGGATAAACAGATACTTCACGGCCTGGTCGGATGCAATCGGGTTCCGTCTGGACCGACCTGGCCCACCTTTGGGCTGCTATTGGTATCTGAGTTTAGGCAAGTAGGTCGTCTTGGGCCAGTTTTTGCCACCAGAATATCCGAGAACCTTTTGTTCTGTGATCATGTCCTCGACCCAGCTTAATCTGGGCCATTCGATAGAGGTCCACCCTGGACAGGCATGATCCAACCTATGAAAGGAACTATAAGGTGATCCGCATTAAAGATGAAAGTGTGCAAATATCGTTCGCTGAGATTGATACTGGTGTTGGAACCGATATCGTAGTTAGGTGGTTTTGGAACCGCACGGACAGCTCAGAATTCCAGCCGAAGCCAACCTGGGCCCTAGCGTTGACAATCTTGAACTGAAATTTAGTAGAGTCATCCGAGTGGAGGTAAGCCAAGTTTGGCTCGATTTGTTCATGCTCTCCTCAGCTGGATGCCCTTGAGCTTGGTTTGTTTACTATATCTTTTGAGGCGAGCTAGTGGATTCAGTCCGGGCAAGCTTACTTTGAATTGAGGTGAGCCTACTCCCAACCCAACCCAACCCAACCCAATTCAGCGTCAACCCAATTCCTAAATTAAAGATTCAAAATCCCATATCTCAATTTTAGAATTTGGAGTTATTTTATTTTCAAACAATTACATTAAAAAATTAAATATTAAAGAGTAAATTTAAATAGAGGTACTTTGCAGTTGAGAGAGAGAATTTGGACGAATAGCTGAGTGCGAGCTGTATGGCTGAGACAAGATAAACGTTGATTTGAGCTCGGATGAGTAGCCGAGTGGAGAGGGAAAGAGAGGGAGAGAGAGTATATATGTATATAATACTCGAGTCAAGCTGAGCTTCGAATTGAGTTGAGTCAGCCTATCTCTCTTGAATTTAGACTCATTTTTAAAATGAACTGAGTCATGCAAAGCGCTGAGTTAAATAGATTAGGCGAACCCCAACAAAATTTTCAAGCTAACTTGGCTTGTGTATAAATCTTTAGGGCTTGTTTGGGCGCGTGGATTTGGAGTCCCTTGGATTCGGAACCCCTGGGATTGGAAACCCCTTGGATTGGCAATCCTCCTAGTGTGTTTGGCACCCTAGAGTGTGAATCAACTTTAATTCAAAAATACCTATGCATGCTACATTTACATGGGTTTGTATTTAATTACTAAATCAACTTTAATATCCCTCATTAGTAAGATATATAATTTTTGACACTATGGTTGTTATAAGCTTGCCGAAATATTTGCTTTTGCCCGAAAATGATGAAATTCCAAGTCTTGAATGGACCACAAGCATAGGATTATGTCCGAGTGACTAACCAATGATTTTTAATCGTTGATCATCCTTAGTGGGCCATGTGCCCAATAGAATGATAGTGTAAAGTGACATACATGTTATACCCGCAACTATTAAAATGATTTTAGGTGTAATCCAAGCCCTCATGGTAGATTACAAACCCCCTCAAAGAGAGGATTGGAAACCCCTAGACTGGCAATCCCAATTACTTTATGCTGCCAAACAACCAACGGGATTTGAAACCCCCTCCAATCCACGGTGGCAAACGACCCTTAACTCTCTCTCTCTCCCCCCCCCCACCCCCCCTATATATATATATAATATATATATATATATTACACGTGTGGGGGCTATCTATCAATCGGATCCTCCCAACTGGTGGGCATAATTATGGATGGACGACATTTCAAAAGTAAAACTTATCAGAATACAGTAGCCATCATTTATCTTTACTTTCCATCACTTAATGTTGGCCATTGACTAATTTTCCTTCCGACCGTCGATTTGAATGCCACCGTTTAGATGGCTGACTATCAGCTGATCTACGGGTGTTTTGAATCAATTTCCATCCATACTAAGTCCCACTATATGAACACTCATGATTGAAAAATAATACTGCCACGTGTAATGCAGCAATATGGTTCTACCACATTCCGGTTTTCCTGGCTCTATGGGACCGCACGTGATGTTGGTAGGATGCACGTGCTATTGAATCTTCTACGAGAAGCTCTTTTCCACCGAAAGGGAATCGGTGCTAGTTCACCACTTTTCTTAAAGTAGTGGCGTCGTATTGTCAGATCTGTACCCGGGAATAGGTTTACGGAAATCCGGACCGTCAGATGGTGGGCCTTATCGTGTATGGGTTACAGGCTCAAATTCATATTGATCGAACGATGTTAATCATCTGGATTCGTCAATGTACCTTGAACGCTGACCATTTTAATATCCACCGTTCGAATGCTTAGCATCCGTCTGAATATTTGAATTTTTTGCTATGTTTCATCCATTACGTGTGCTATGACTTGGACGGTCTAGATTGACAAATATATATGACACGTGTGTTGGATATGACAGCACAACTTAACAAGATCCAACCTTGGTATTCAACAGACCAATGGTTAGGAACTTAGGATTATTAAAGAAGGGACCACCAGGGAATCCTATTATTCTCCTAATCTGGGCCGTACATAACTCACCATCAATGGACTAGACAACATAAACCATTCCTTTTGTGGCTAACAGATGGACGCTTAAGTGTAGAAATGAAGCAACGGTCCAGATACAACAAAAAAAGAGATCCTATTATTAGTGACTGAGATCTACCTATATCGTAGATTTTGGTCTACGATCCATCCACGATGTTTCTCAACAGAACAATGGTCTGGATTACAGAGTTTTGGGCCCCACTAGTCAGAATTTTGGACCGCGCATGATGTTGGATAGCATGACGGTGTTATGGAAACTTCCATGGAAGCTCTTTACCATCAAACAAGAGTCGGTGATATTTAACCAGTGCCTGTAAGTTGTGGTGTCGGATCTTCACACGGGAATATGTGTCCAGCAATCCGAACCGTAAAGATTGTGGGTTCTGAATTCGTTGATGTATCTCAAGCGTTGACCATTTTAATATCCACCATTTGAATGGTTAAGATCCGTCCATATGTTTGAATATTTGGGTACGTTTCATCCATCATGGATCATGTGATCTGGGCGGCCTAGATTGGCATGTATGTATGACACGTGCACGGAGGATGTGAAATCAAAACCTAAAAGGTGGCTGTGAACTACCGTGACCATGCGACTCAACATACCGACGGTCAGGATTACTAACCAAAGGGACCGTTCTATTTGTGATTGACAGATGGACGGTTAAGAAGAGAAATGAAGCAACGGACCAAATACAAGGAAAAAGGGTCCTAATATTGGTGAATATAATTTAGAAAAAAGTGAAATATTTTAGTCTATATGTCATCATCAATGATACTCAACATGCCAATGGTTTGGATTTTTGATTTGTGGGCCCTACTAATCAGAAATTAAAACACGTGTATACTATGAAGATATGCAGGAGACGTGTATCATACTATTCCTCTTAAATTTCAGGAAGGCTGGCCTTTGGCGCCTTCACCACCGCGAAATTCTCTGCTTTGAAACTCCCTCCCTCCCTCTCTCCCTCCTTCCCTCTCTCCCTCTCTCTCTCTCTCTCTCTTTCTCTCTGTAGCAATGGAGCAGCAGCAGAAGCAGAAGCCCCAAAAGATGGCAGCTGAAGAACAGCAAGACACGGAAGAAATGCAGCAGGGCCCTCTGTCAATCGAACAGCTCCAGGTACTCTCTCTCTCTTTCTCTCTCATCAGAAACCACGCAAGATTGGATATTTCTTCGATTTTCGTCTTCCAATACCCTTATATGCAAATGGGTGCATTGGATTTTTCTTCCTTTCTTGAAGATATGTAGGGTTTCTTCCATTTCTGCACGCTGAAAATGATACAGTTTCGTCTCTCTCTCTCTCTCTCTCTCTCTCTCTCTTTCTCTCTCTCTCTCTCTTTATATATTTTAAAGATTTGTGCCTTTATTTACTGTTATATGCAGATGGGTCAATCTGATTTTTGTGTTTTTAATTTGGGTTTTTCATATTTTCTTGAAATTGATGCGGTTTCTTCTTTTTCTGGGATGCTGAAATGATTAAAGTTCGCCTCTTTCTTGGATTTTTGACTCTATATACTGTTATATATGGCTGGTAGATCTGATTCTTCTGTTCTTGCTTTGGGTTTTTCTTCTTTTTTTGAACTGATGTGACCTTTTCCTTTTTTCCACATGCTGAAATTTCAATTCATTTTCGGAAAATTTCCTCCTTTTGCTGTTCTATGCAGATTAATTAATCTGATTTTCTTGTTCTTGATTTGGGTTTCTCTTCCTTTCTTGAAATTGATGAGGTTTCTGCCTTTTCAGGGGCTGAGATGATTAAAACTCACATCTTTCTTGGATTTTGCCTCTATCTACTGTTATGTGTTGATGGATAGATCTGATTCTCTTATTCATGATGTGTGTTTTTCTTGCTTTCTTGGAACTGACAGGACACCTTTTTTGGATGCTGAAATACGGAAGTTGCATAATTTTGAACTCTAATTTGTTGTTCTATGCATTTTGGTTGGTCTGATTTTGTTTGTTCTTGATTTGGGTTTGTCTTGCATTCTTGAAATTCTCTAGGGCTTTTTTTGCATTCTTCACCTGAGCTTCTACTTGTGTTTGTACTTAATAGAAAATGGTTTGCATCGAATTTACAATTAACCAACACTATCATCCAATATCTATCACAATAGGTGAATTTTGCTCCTCTTCATAGTGTATGGCTGGATTCAGCATTCTTATGCTGAAGGTTTATATTCGTCTTGACATTGGATATGCCCAAGGTTTATGTTTATCCATCACCATGTTTATGACATGCCGCTTCTTTCTATTTTATCAGATTGAATGTGTGTTCATTTCATGATTCTGGATGATTTTGGTTCTTTTTTTTTCTTTTTCTTTTTTTTCATTATCAATCTGTGTATCACCTCTTTTGGAGAAATCAATTGCTTTACGGACATTTAAAAAAATTGTGCTTCATTTAGGCCAAACACTTTAATGAGGCCTTCTGTATCATGAAAGGTTGATTGTGCAAAGAATATTACTCCTCTTCTTTGCAATTTATTTGTTTCAGCCTCTATTGTTTGGAATGGCGTTGTTTTAATTATTTTGGTAATTGGGGCTTTTCGTTTTACTGTTTTCTATCTTCAAGGCATCTGGGATAGCAGCCCTTGACGTGAAAAAACTCAAAGATGCCGGTCTGTGCACGGTGGAATCTGTTGCATTTTCTCCCAGAAAAGATCTCTTGCAGATCAAAGGCATTAGTGATGCGAAAGTTGACAAGATCATTGAAGCAGGCATGCGATTGTGACATTGCTTTATGCTGATATGAACTAATTTTCTTTTCAATTTCTTTACCAACACTGCTCATTATCAATAAATAACAAAAATATGGGGGCTGATGTACTTGATCTATTGACAGCCTCCAAGCTGGTTCCTATGGGTTTTACCAGTGCTAGCCAACTCCATGCACAGAGGCTCGAAATCATTCAGATAACTTCAGGGTCAAGAGAACTTGACAAGATCTTAGAGGGTGAGTTCTAAATGGATTATGCTTCAAATTAAATGTTAATGCCTGTTTAGGTGCCACTTAAAAGTGAATTTATCTCATTTTAGTTAATTGCAATTATGGATTAGAGATCATGATATTATTGTTTTTAACCCTTAAAAAATCTCTAATGCGTAATGATGTATACTAAAATGAGATGAACTCTATTTTGAGTGGAACCCAAGTAGGCGCTTGGTTCTTATCTTGAATCTAAAATTGGTTAACTTTTGGGCAGGAGGAATTGAAACTGGGTCTATTACTGAAATATATGGTGAATTTCGCTCTGGAAAGACTCAATTGTGTCATACTCTGTGTGTAACTTGTCAAGTAAGGTTTTAACTTTTAGGCTGCATTTGGATGCACTACTGTATTGAAATCAAGGTTTTCTTTCAATAACAGTAATGATAGCTATAACGGCCATCCTTCTAGCTGTAATGATATGGGCTATAATGGCGGTTATGGCCCTGAAATAATCAATTTGTTTTTAAAGGAAAAAATGTTATGGCCCTGTGTCCTCTTGTTATGGCCCACTTTTTCCAAGTCTGGCATTTTGACCCCATATCGTGTAATGAGCACCTCCAGTATGGTTAGTAATGGCTGCTATGGCCAGAATGTAACTGTTTTGAATACCATGATTGAAGTACCTTAATTATTTCAATGGCGTGGAAGTGAAAAAAGTTCAAGTACCTTCTTATGCATTTGTAATGAGGAACTAGCCCCCAATTTTCAATTGCGGCTTGAAAGTGGAATAATGGCAGTTTAGAGCCCTGTCCCCACAACAAGAAAGCTGAGGAAGATGACTGCAATTGGGTCATTTCCGCTTTATTGAAGTACTTACTGCAATCTGCAATCCAATTCCATGGAGCATCCAAGCACATCCAAATTCCAATTCCTTTTTGGTCACTGATTGCATTAGAATATGCATTCATGCCTGTTCTGTAGGTGGTATTGTAGAATGCTCGGGCCAATAGCTTCTACAGTATTCTCTTGTTTTCAGTTAGTACAGCAGGGTCATGGTTCAGAGATCAGAATTGTTGATATGATGGGTCCACAGTGGTTGGTTCATGCACCAAAAAACCCCCTAGATGGGAAGAAGCTAGCCCTGAAATCTTTGGGATTACTCTTGATGAATTGGACTGTTGCTATATTTTCTTTTGCTGGCTACCAATTCAAGGGTCGGTTTCTTTTTGTTTTTTTTTTTTCCTGGCCATTTGGGAGATTGTGGTGCATGGCCCATCCAGTGTTGAGTGGGTCAATAATCTCGAGAGGTTTGATTACTGAACATGGGTCCCACTTGTACAAACTGAATACATGCTGTACTGTTGAAACTCTCTTGCGAAGCATGGGATAATGCCATGCTTTACATACACACACATGTATTCACTTCTCCTGCTATTTCCTCAGTACGGTATTTATAGTAGATCATGTTATTTCAGCTTCCATTGGATCAAGGAGGTGGCGAGGGAAAAGCGATGTATATTGATGCCGAGGGTACTTTCAGGCCACAAAGGCTCTTACAGATTGCAGACAGGTGCCATAGCTTGGGAATATTTTTAGTCTTATACTAGTAGTGTTAGATTGTTAACATGACAAACATTTTGCAGGTTTGGATTGAACGGTGCTGATGTTTTGGAGAATGTAGCTTATGCTAGAGCTTATAACACTGATCATCAGTCACGCCTTTTGCTAGAAGCAGCTTCGATGATGGTGGAGACCAGGTATCTTCGAAATTTTAAGTGGTCTATATTTCCTTTTGCTTGGTGATCGCTGTTTGTCTACCTAATCTTAAAAGATTTTTTGGCATGCCCGTGATCATGGAGATTTATTGTGGAATTTACATGTTTGAATAACTATACTGGCAAAAATCAGGAACATTTTGAAAGGAATATCTTGCATAGTATTTTGATATGTTTGTGGGATCTTAATCAAGTTCTCACGAGACATGATTTGGATGCAAGCGCTTTGTTAAGCCCACGTATCTAGAGGGTGGACCATCCACACTACCAGATGCAAATAGCATGGCATGCGTGGTGAGATCCAAGCCATCCATCATGTGGGCGCCACTATGTAAATGCCCTTGCCTAAAAATCAGGTTAGTCTACTGATAAAGTGGGTTACAATTTATATGAACAAAGGATGCTAAAAGACTTGGTTAGGTTTTTCTAAAGTGCCGATTTGTTTCTAACCTTTTTATGCAGCGATGAATCAACCAGACTAATTTTGGAGCCAGGGATCTACATGGTGGTGACGGACACCTTGGATCTCATACCTGATTGCCTTGTTGGCACATAATTGTTGTGGTTGATGGGCTCATGCACATATGATTGCCGTTAGCAAACCCTAGAAGAAAAACAATTTTGTTTTTAAAAGTTAAACACTAAGTCTAGTTGCTTAAGTTCTATGCAAGTTAGACACCAACATGTGTTGTCCAACACAACAATCTTGGGAAAATGATGTCAAAATATTTAATACTACAATTTTTAGTTCATATGTTAGTTTCTTGATGCTTCTAAACAGGTGCCCACCCCTGCTCCTGCTTTCAAGCTGTTTATACCTGCCAACATTTTGAAACAGACACTTTCCCACTTCCATACCCAATCTTTTGCCCCTTTGCTTCATACTTCTGCAATATATTTCTTGCAATTTTAGAACATATATAGTTGTCCATAACTACATATAGATAGAAGTTCATGAGAATGAGCTGAATGATCCATACTACTATATAATGTAACACTCGCAGTGGACATTTTTGCTTTCTCAGATAGTCTTAGGAAATTTAGCTATTAGAGGTAAAACCGTCACTAAAAGTGTTGCTGCTTGGTAAGGGATGGTTTGGATTTGACCACATAAGGTGCCACGAACAGCTTAGATCGAACCCACTTCCTTTCTCTTCTTTTAGTGTGTGTAGCCCACACCGACCTCTCCTCTTCTCTGTATGTAGCTTGCATGGAGCATCTAAGGAGACCGTGCGATAAAGCCTGTGTTCGACTGTGTGACATCCACTCTTTACAGCTATCATTTTACAGATGTATGGTCCACCTGATTTGTTGACTGACCCATTTTTGGGCCAGATGATTTACAGGGTGTAGCCCATCTGATGCCATACAGCTTGCATGATTTACAGGGTGTAGCCCATCTGACTGACTGAATTTGGATTTTCAAACTTCATCCAAACTGCCATGTGGATGAGTTTTACATGTGGTTGCATTGAGTAACTTGATTGATTGATTGTGTGGATTTTCTTTATTAGGTTTGCTCTTATGATAGTGGACAGCGCTACAGCTCTCTACAGGACTGACTTCTCGGGAAGGGGAGAACTGTCAGCAAGGCAAATGCATTTGGCAAAGTTCCTGAGGAGTCTTCAGAAGTTGGCCGATGAGGTGAGCCCTATATAGCCAGTTCTGTTTTCCTCCCCCCCTCTTTAGGTTGTGTTTGGATGCACTATCCATCTGTATTGCAATCATCATCAGCTAAGCCTTATCCCGACTAGTTGGGGTCAGCTGCATGAATCCTTTTCAGCCATTCACTCTACTAAGGGCCATGACTTCAGGTAGACCATAGGCCATAAAGGTTTGTATTTCAATGATAGTTCAATTAAGCAGCGGTGACTAAATTGAAATTCCCTTTTTCTGTATTCATGTTCAGGAACTAGGCTCCAAATTGCAATTACATCACTGCAAATGCTTCCTTGCTATGAATACAAGAAACTCAATTACAGTTAGTCATTTTGAGTTCATTATTTCAATTCAATTCAAGAATGCATCCAAACATCCCCTTATCAATGCATGTCAGTTGGCTTTTCATCTGCATCTCGTTCATGGAAATGTATGGATGTGTTGGAAGTTCTTGGTTACCAAGGACAACATCAATTCACTAGCACTGAAACACAAAGGAGATAGGTTTGTACATATCTCAATTTTGATTTGGGGCGGGAAATGCCCATGCTAACTCCCCTTTCATTGTGTCCCAGCCACAAACTGCAGTTTGTTGGCTTTGAAGTACTGCCACCCACAATATGGCAGTCAACCACATGATTCGGCCGCACATCCTCCCTAAATGATCCTTCCTCACATCCATTTCATAATATTAGTAGTTTTTGAAAATTTCATATTTAGACATTGTAGTTACTCCGGACACAGTTACCAAGTCAATCTTCTATTTTATTACATGTATTTTAAAATTCTTGCTTTCAAAACCTCATCCAACTTCCTGAATTTAAGAATGGCTTACATATAAACTCATGCTTCATGTTAACGGAGACCGGAGCTCATTTAGTCCACTTTATGATACAATATAACTAGCCCCAAGGGTAGCTGTTTGAATCCTAATCGACAATCTTTACTGCTCTCTCTCTCTCTCTCTCTCTCTCTCTCTCTCTCTCTCTCTCGGTTTTTATAAAATCTCTAAATATTAGAGCTGGATGTAGTTTGGTGTGGCGGTGGTGATTACCAATCAAGTTGTCGCGCAAGTGGATGGTTCAGCACTCTTTGCTGGGCCCCAAATCAAGCCCATTGGTGGAAACATCATGGCACATGCTTCTACAACAAGGTCTGTTTGTGCCCTCCATCCTAAACCTGCTTTCTTCTGATGTTTGCTTCTTTTCTCCTTTTTTATTTGGTTCCTTGTTTGATCTGTATCAGGCTTGCTCTCCGTAAGGGAAGGGGAGAAGAGCGCATCTGTAAAGTGATAAGCTCTCCTTGCTTGCCGGAAGCTGAAGCACGATTTCAGATTTCCCCAGAAGGTGTCACTGATGCAAAGGACTAATGCCATGCAAACTGACTGACCAACCTTCACTTCCACCCTTCTTGGGTTTCATATCTTCAATATCTGCACATACACATATCTATTATGGAATACATGCCATTTAGCAGTTGCTTCAAGGGTGTGAAACTAGATGCATTGATTAAAGGGCATTCTACGTTTGCAAGGTACATGTGTGTGTGTGTGTGTGTTTTTTTTTGTTTTTTTTTAATTCATGGAAAGGGAGGGAGATCCATCTCTCAAAGAACCATTCAGTTGGAAGTTCTATACAATTCTACCACAGGGTAATGCAATGTGACTTGTTTGAGTTGAATTTTGCTTGTAATTGTAGAAACAATGTCGGCAGTCAATCTTTTGAATAAATAGGAGCAATTAGTGAATTTTGATGCTTCCACTGGTCGTATGTATCGTCTGAAAAATAGAAATTTGCTTAGATGAAGAAAGTACCCAAGTCCTAGTCAACTACAACAGTTTCGGCTGTCTACTCAATTGAGCTTTCTAAATCAAATGGCTTCCTACTCAACCTCAAGTTCTTGTTTCCATCCTATTTGTGTTTGGGGCCCAAAATGCAGATGGGAAATTGCATTTTGGGAGAGACTCGACCAAGCAATGCCAAAAAATGTGCATAGGCAGATCTGTACGTCCCACCAGAAACATTTTTAGATTGCATCTAGCCATCCCTCATGTTGCATTTGGATTTCAGATGAGTTATTTGGTGTAGTCAGAGTTTTCTGACCATCTAACAAGCTCTTAGACCTTGGAATTTTCAAAGAGTACGAAAGATACAGATTTGGAGGGCCTCCAACCTAGTCACACCTTTTAACTCTAAAGGGTTGTTTATTTACTATTAAAATTATTATTTTCAGTTAGTGCTGGCAGATAGTGATGGTATTCATGCTCTCCAAAATTGTGCACGCTACATGTGTGACTCAAATCAAACTGTCCAAAATTGTGAGACCCACTTGGCAGGTCTAAACCCCAAAATCAGACTGATTGAAACATCATAGCCTTGATTAATAGATGTTTGTTTAGTTGATTTTGGAGTTTGGACTGATGACTGTTTTTCCAATTTTGACTATACATTTGCCCCACCAATTGGCCAATTAGTGCATCGGTTTAACATAATTTTTTGCTCATGGCCCATCTAATGTGGGGCCAGTTGGATAGTTTCATTTGACTTGCATGGATGCATGTATACAATTTCGAGTATATGAACCACCAGTCTGCCAGAGTAACAAAGTTCCTCCTTTTGGGTGCAACCTCATTGCATTAGGAATCAAAGGCATCTTTGAATATTTTCTGACATTCATTGCCCTATAATAGAAAAAGGATTAACTATAGTAAAAAGAAAAAAAGGATAATGCCATGCCATTTAACTGTAAGGATTTCTTTTATCCTCCCAAATTCAGAACATTTCACCTTTTTTTTTCCCCTTCAAATCAATGATTTTATTCAAAAGAAAATGAGAATTAGATTGAGGAAAGAATTCCCAATACAGAACAATAAATGATGAACAGTTCCTCTTCCTCAGTGCAAAGTTGCATGCTGGCCATGAGCTTGGCATCTCTAAAGAAAATGAAAATTTTGTTGCTGGCAGCAAAGACTGGATCTCATGAAATAAGGACAGATTCCATGGTTCTTGCCTTGCAGATACAGCCCACGAAATAACTTCCATTCCATAGAGTTGTTCTCCACCATCAATGGCATGGAAACTCACCCACAAAAAAAATCCTTCATGAAGAGGTAAGGCCTTCACTCACAGTTCCTCTAACAGCAATGCCGGAGAAAGATTTGATAATGTTGTCTTTATCATCTCTAAGCACCTCCACATCCTACCTGGGCCCATTTTTCCAAGAGCGATGACATCGAAATTCATTTTCCACAGTCCAAATAGCTGACAAGTCCATGTAGTCATACATGAAGCACTTGACAATGCTTTTCTGATGGCGACAGTAATACACTAAGCATATTCAAAACAGTTAATCTCTCTGTACCCATGAACTTAAATGTTTCCAGACAGCATCTGTCAGCTTCAGTCATTAAGAATCACCAACACCCACACCATTCTCTGAAGATAAACCTGAGATGTGTTATCCTTATATGACAAAAAAAAAAAAAATCAATAATTTTTATAAATCAACCAATCAATTATACAGGTGGAAAGCTTTCCTTCTCAAATCCTTGTACAGCTTTTTTTTTTTTTTTTTTTTTTTTAATAATTTATTTTGGGTGCATTTGGGTGCTCAATTGAAATAAGCTGCAATAAATCAATCAATAAAGCATAAAATGATTAATGCAGGGCTTGCCCTATCCCATTCACAGCGATGGACTAGCCCGCAAATTACCATTGCAGTTCTGTCAAGTCCAACTTGAATAAGATGGTGCCATCCCTATTTTAGTCATTTCTTCTGTGTCATTTTGATTTATTGCAATTCCATCCAATTGAGAAGCCAAACACACTCTTCTATAGTTTCCTCACCCTGCTACTGGCCATGATCATAACTTCACAAGGACTCAAAAATTGCCACATCTGTAGACGCGGCAGGTGATGGGAAGTACACTTTCTGCCTCCCATTGATTCTATTCCGTGTGTCACCAATAATCCTTACAAGAACACCGCCCATTCTTGAAATGATGTAAGCATTTTGGATCCTTCAGAAATAATTCCCGTCTATGTACCCTTGAAATAAGCTTGGCAGCACTGTGGCAACCTGTACACATCCGGAGGTTTTTGATAATCCGTATGGTTTGGAAGGCAGGAGTTCCTACGAGGGCAAAAGCAATCGCTAGCTTCTCGCTATGGATGCTGGCAATCTTCTCCTCTTCCTCAATGCAAAGGTGCATATCATGAAAACCCATTTCTCCTTTCTTGGCTTCTTCTGCTATGTTATCTAATTGTGCATAGATAACATCAGCTTTTGGCATAGATTGATCGCCTGAGAAAATCGTATGCACCATGTTTTTAACATAAATCCAGCTGCAACCAAGAGAATTCACAATTCCATTCTGTTTCTTAGGCTTTCTTACCTTTGAAGCATCACTGGTCCTCCCACCTAAAGCATACAACTGTAACAATAACCTGTGAATTACTGAATTTCCTGGCTCCAATTTGATCAGATGTTCAGCTGCATGGATTGCTAAGCTGATGTTGCCATGGACCCTGCAGGCTGTCAGCAGGGCAGCCCAAACAGTCAAATCGGGCTCGACAGGCATTTTCTCAATGAAACCAGCTGCTTCTCTTAGCCTTCCCGAACGACCCAAGAGATCTATGATCCCTGCATAGTGTTCTAATACTGGCGAAATTTGGTAATCTTGGGTCATGCTAGAGAATAGTTCCTTCCCCTCATTCACCATCCCCGCATGACCATAGGCTGCAATCATACTTGTAAATGTCGTATGGTTTGGTTTGACTCCAATCCGTTTCATCTGATTAAAAAGATCTATTGCAATCTCAGAACGACCATGTAAAACAAAACCCAAAAGCAATGAATTCCAAGAGATAAGATCTTTAGATGATAGAGAATCAAATACTGATTGCGCGCTAACTATATCTCCAGACTTTGCGTAAGTATCTATAAGCAAATTCAGAATCGAAACCTCACAATCTAACCCACTCCGCAATACACAAGCATGAATTTCTTTCACCTTTGTCGCTGATACTAAATTTGCACAAGCTGGCAGGACACTCAAGATTGTAACAGAATTGGATCTCATGCAAATGGATTGCATTTGCCGAAATATCATCAGAGCCTTGTTGCTGTGGCCGTTTTGCAGAGAACCCGCAATCAGCAAATTCCAAGATGCAGTGCTCTTTTTTATCCCATCTGTTTCCATCCTTTTGAACAGCTCCATTGCTTGATCCTCATCCCCATTTTGCATATACCCTGAAATCATCACGTTCCACGTGACAACATTCCGTCGGATGCCTGAAATCTGCATCTTCTCAAATAGATCGTGGGCCTTCCCACAATACCCTGCTTGCACATATCCTCCTATCATTGAATTCCATGTGAAAATGTCCCGTTCCAAGATCTTATCGAACACCCTCTGAGCATCTTCCACTTTCCCACATTTAGAATACAAATCAATCAGTGAGTTCCCCACCAGCACATCATTTGCCGACCCCAATTTCACTGCAATGGAATGAATCTCTGTCCCCTTCTTAAAAGCCTTGAGAGAAGTGCAAGCAGAAACCACGCTCACAATTGTCACGCCATTAGGTTCAATGCCTGCCAACCACATTTCTCTAAACAGATCCAGCGCTTGGTGTGTTCTGTTGTTTTGAGCAGACCCCGATATCATGCTAGTCCAAGTAAAAACATCTGGCATGATGCCGGAGCTCTCCATCTTCTTCATCAATTCCATTGCTCGATCACAACCACCAGATTGATTGTAGCTAGCTATCAATATGTTCCATGTGATCAAACCCGGCTCGATTCCTTCAGCCTGCATTCGATCAAACAGCTTCATTGCTTCTTCATTCTCACGACCCTGGCAACACCCTGATATCATTGAATTCCATGTCACTAAATCCTTCTGGCCCATTTTCTCAAAAACTTGCTTTGCTGAATGCAACCTCCCGCACTTAGCATACATTGCCAATATCGAATTGCTAACATGGACCAACGAATCCAACCCACTCCGAATGACAATTGAATGTACTGATTCTCTCATTTCTACATCCCCTAAATTTGCACAAGCCTGCATGATCTTGGGGACCAAAAACCCATCTGGAATTACACCTTCCGCCATCATCCAAGCAAAGAGCTTCACAATTTCTTCCCACCTTTGCTCCCGGGCACAAGCACCAATCATTGCAGACCACGTGAAGAGATTTCTCTCACGCATTTCAGCAAACACCCGGCGGGCTTCATCCAAGCTGCCACATTTTGCATACATGCTGACAAGCTTGGTCTCAACAAATGGATTTGAATTGCGTACAGAACCGATACGGGCATGGATTTTCCGCCCGATATCAATCGAATCGGAATCGATGCAGGACTGTAGTAAGGAGATGTAAGTCTTGGTGCGCACCTTGGCACCATGCTGGGCAATGGATTCGAGGACAGTAACGGCTTCTTCGAGGTGGCCTGTTTGGCGGAGGCGGTGGAGGTGGTTGTCTGTGATGTTAGGAGGTGATTTTTGCACCGTTGGATTGGATTTTTTTGAGGAGGAGATGGTGGGGCGGAAGGATTTTGGGTCTTGTTTGGAAAGGCTTTTTGCTAGGGATTTCGAACAAATTGGATTGGGTTTTTTGATGCGTTTGGTTGGTTTTGAAGAGATTTCAAATGGGTTTTCTTGTTTGAAGAAATCCAGAAATGGGTGTTTGGATTTAGGGAGGATGGTAGAGATTTCCATCTCTCTCCCTCTCTCGGTGGAAGAACTGATGAAACTGATATTATCCGAGAGAGAAGACTACAGCCCAGAGGAGTGATACGATACTCAGGCTACGCATGAAGCTTCATACACGGGCAATCAGAAATTGTACACGTGGCACAATTAGCTCAAATAAACCTTCTCTGATTCGTGGACAATTGTTTGTGGGACCGTTGGATTTTTCATTTAATCGTCCAATAAATGTCTGTGTTTTATCCACGCCGTCCATACATTTTTCCAGATCAATTTAGCTTATGATTCCAAAAACGAGACAGATCCAAAGCTCAAGTGGACCACACCACAGGAAACAGTGGGGATTATTGGTTGCCGTTGATAACTTCGAGAAGCCGCAGAAGTTTTGAATCAAGCTGATATTTGCGTTTTCCCTTCATCCAGGGTTACGTGGCTTTATGAACAGGTTGGATCCAAATAAAAAATGCGGTGGGTCCACAAGAAGCTTTTAATGGTGGGAATTCAATCCTTATTTGTTGTCCACCGGAGATATGGATCTACCTCATTTTTAGGACCATGTCCAAAATTGATCTAGCAAAACGGATGGACGGTGTGGATAGACAACACATACATTGAGGTGGGCCCTGGGGTCAGGACCTCACCGAATAAGCTGCTACCCTGCCTCACTCACCTCATCCGCGCCCTCGGAGATGCTACACGCATGAGAAGTTGGCGCGAAAGAAACGGCTGGACAGGGAAGTTTCACGTACAGCCGCTGTACATGTCATTTTCCGTCGGCTCCTAGATAGGTATAAGGGAATCGTTTAAGTAACGGTAGACGATCCTTTTATGCAGCAGCAGCAAACATCAGATCTCACCCGTCCATCAGATACACTGCCTTATGTTAACCATTGAACCCGAAAATCACGATCATCAAAGCCTCCGGTAGGCCACACTTTATGACACAATTGGGATGGAACACCCAATGTTAATTTTGTGTAGGGCCCACACTGATGTTTATATGCCATCCAATCCATTCATCTGATTACCTCTCAGAATGAACGAATTCCACAGTATTCTAGAACTTAGGTGGACCATACCGCTTTAATTTAAAGGTTTCAGGTGTAACTTTATGGGTGACCCACATGAGTGTTGAATCAGCCTCACTTGTGAGATCAAACCAAACCGTGGGATGGTGTGCCTGATGGACGGCTTGGATTTCACTGATTGAGCTGCCTATATGATCCAACGGGGCTTGACGTGCATGAAATCCACGCCAGCCATCCATCACGCATGCCACCCGTTTTTGGGCGTTGATCCCAAAAAATAAGTACAATTAAACGCTCATCCACCTAAAACCTTTAAATTCACGTGTGTATGGCCCACATGATTTTTAGAAGACTCCGATTTTTGGGTAATTCTTTCTTCTATATAAGACACATCAGGTTAATGGATTGGATAGCGTGTAAATACTACACTGCTCAAAACTAATGGTAGGAATTACATCCCAACTGCTTTATGTATGGTGACCTATCTGAGTATTGGATAATTTTGATTTTTTTGTTTAAATGGTTAAAATGAGATATTGTACCTGATAGACGGTGTGGATCTCATTAAAGTTTCACCTACGTGGCTCTCTGTTTGCGAAAGTAACCACTGATGGGTACTAGCGCGAGTTACATTAGCGCGGCTCGTTTTCTCGAACGCGGTTCGGATGGTAAACCCAACACCAGCAAGCTAGCTGATGCCAAGGCTCTGTGGGCCCATGATGATGTATGTGTTTTATCCACGCCGTCCATAAGAATTTTCAGATCATTTTAGGGCATTATGCCAACAATGAGGCAAATCAAAATCTCTGGTGGACCACACCATAGGAAAATAGTGTTGATTGAATGTCCACAATTAAAAACTTCCTGAGGTTCACTGTAATGTTTATTTTTCATCCAACCTGTTAATAATGTCGTACGGACATGGATGGAAGGAAAAAAGCAAATATTATCTTGATCCAAAATTTCTGTGGCCGCCAAAAGAAATTTCAACGGTAAGCGTTCAATCCCCACTTTTTTCCTGTGGTATGGTACACCTAAGATTTGGATCTGCCTCATTTGGTGTGCCCTAAAATGAGCTGAAAAAAATGGATGGACGGCCTGGATAAAACACATACATCATAGTGGGGCCCACAGAGCTTTGACACCAGCTAGCTGGGTGATGTTGAGTCACTAGCCAAACTGCATGCCCTTTTCTTTCACATACAGCCGCTGTATGTGATCATTTCTCTGAGTTCGTCGTCTGTTCATAGATCTAATGGAAACCGTTTAAACAGCGGTAGATCTCATTCTCTGCGGTAGAGCAGCCATGGCTACGAAAGCAAGCTCTTCAACTGCTCTTCCAAAATCCGGAGCTATCTCCAAAGGCTATAATTTCGCTTCTAACTGGGAGCAGGTCTCTCTCTCTCTCTCTCTCTCTCTCTCTCTCTCTCTCTCTCTCTCCCAATGTCCTAACTTCAGACTCCGACACCCTAATTGCTTCAAAACCAGTCGCAGAATCTTCAATCTCCAGTCGCTCGATTATGAAACATAGAATCAGATCTCTGAAATTACTTCAAAATCAGTCTCAGAATCCCCAATCTCCTGTCGCTCGATCACGAATCGTATAATCAGCTCTATGAATTTCGAATCCTCTTTTCTTCTTTTTGAGCAACTTGTTGCTTGTTTCTGAACGGACGGATCTATCGCTCTGGATCTCAGATCTCTCCGTCTATTCTTCTGTAAAATCCTATATTTTATGCGAATTTGCAGAGTTCGGATCTGCTTTATTCGACTTATTTTTTATTTATATATGTTTGTAAAGAGGAAGTGAACTTAAATTTATTGTGAAAACCATCCGAATTCTCTCTCTTGTTATTTCACAGACTGTAGGTCTGCAGGGATTGAATGTGAAAGAGGAATTGGTTGATATTCTGGCTGATGTGCATATGTCGTACATGTATACCAATTGAAACAGTTCAAACTGTGGGACCCACTGTAGATGGGGCATAAAGCAATAATCACAGTGAAATGATGATTAGTTAAAATCATCATTGTCGTCGAAGCCTCATCCTGATTAACTCGGGTCAGCTACTGTTCCACTCTATTATGGGCCATAACTTCATTTAGACCATATGTCATCAAGTCTTTTCTTACTACCTCCACCCATGTCCTTACGGGCCTTCCCTTTGCCCTTATAATTTGTACCAATTCACTCCTAACCAGTGCGTTCTTGCAGTTCCTGGTCCCATGGTCATCTTCATGTTTTTCTAATAATATAATTGCTTGCAATTCCTGCTTTTCTGTGCCCTTTATTTATGCACGTCACTATCCTTTCCGCTCCTTCTGTTCATGTTTTATCTTCTTTAAATTTACTATAAACCCTTGTTCATGATTTATCTTCTTTACATTCACTATAAACCCTTGTGACCCACAATTCCGATAGGTGACTGACTTATCTTTTTATGGCATCCGTCTTTGGTTTACAGAATGCTCCATTGACAGAGCAACAACAAGCAGCGATAGCGTCACTATCTCATGCAGTTGCAGAACGGCCCTATCCAGCAAATTTGGTGAGCACTTGTATGTTTTTAGTTGCACTATATCTATAATAGAACAAAAAATGAACAATTTCCATTCTATTTTCTGTGCAATTAAGGTCTCTTTTGGTGCCTGTAAATGGGGCTAACTGTAAATGGTTTACACTCTGTGTTTGGATGCTGAAAAATGCCTGTAAATCATTTACAGCTTTAGGCCCCATTTGATTTATAGGCAAAATGCTGTGATTTCATTTATAGGCTCTCAGTTTAAAGCCTAATGGCTATAATGGAAAGATTGGCTCTCCGTTTACTGGACTTAAACAATTTACGGGCTATCCATCCAAACACAGACAATCATTTACAGCTTACAACCAAAGAGGACAGGCTGTAAATGATTTACACCTGTAAATCATTTACCACTTGAACCATTTACAGGCATCCAAACAACCCCTAAAGTCACTATGTGCATGGTAGGCGCAAATATTCTTGGGATGTCGAAACGCTTAGGCATGCCTAGGTGCATACTTGGAGAATCCAAGCACAATTTTAATTTGTTTTATATCATAAATATTACTCACCTAGATGCATATTTATTTTTTTTAATAGTTGGACATCACATCCAGTAACTTATGTCTATTTAGATATTTCAATTGATGTACAAAACCCTAGAATTTCTAATTCCTCCAATTTCCCAAACCTAAAAAAATATTAATTTTATTCTTGTTAGCCTAAAATCCAAATCCCAAATTTCTATAAATTCCTCCTATAGTAATTTCCCAAATTTCCCTGATCCTAACCCGAAGTTTCTCAATTTCCCCTAGTCCCTAAATTCCCTGACCCAAAATCATAAATTTTTCAAACATTTATGTCCATTTTTTCAAATAAATAAATAAATTTCAAAATCCCAAATCTTCTAACCTCAATTTTCTTATTCTTCCAAAATCCCCAATTCATCTTCAGCCTCTTTTACAATGAAATGGAAGCGCAAATTGCTTTCAAGAAGTCCAATGTAGTTCTTAGGACTGGTAGAAGAAAGAAATCAAGTAGAAAAATCTCATGAGTTGATGTGAAGTCCAAGAAATTTGCAAGAAGCGTTTTCACAAGTCAAGCTTTGATCTAAAAGAATTGGAAAAAATGCAAAGAGGATTTATAATCTCCCTCAAGGATTTCCACCCTTGGTGTGAAAAATGAGTTGCTTCCATGATCACTGGGCACCACTGAAACTCTACTGCTAATTTAACAACCTGGAGAAAAGCTGCTGCCTCCGCAATATTGGAGCAGGGCTGTGCCTAGTAGCTTCTAGGCGCTGGTTCTATTCACACACCTAGGTGTACGTAGACAATGCCTTGCTGGGCACCCAGGTGAAGCATGTAGACAATGCCTTGCTGGGCGCCCAGGTGAAGCACAGGTGCCCCCAAGTAACTATATTGTTCTAGCCAATGTGTAATTCTGTTTATCAGTTGGGTATGTTCATTGTCTCAAACACTTAGGATATCCAGATAGAAGTTTGTTGATCTTGCATTGTCCCAAATCATTAGAGTTCCATTTTTCTTTTTCTGCTCTTTCTTTTGCGACTGTTTGACATAATGACTGTGTGGTTGGAGGCATAATTTTGTGACTTCCATTTGTTGTTCTCTTTTCTTGATGTGAAATTGTGGTCATGGAAGATAAAGAATCTATAATTGATTCGTAATTATCTTCGGCCTTGATCTATTGCAGTCTCAAGAAACAGTGATGGGGCAGGAAAGCAGTTTGTCTGTTTCCTCTAAGGATGATACTTTGGAAGAATCTGGAACCATAGCAGCAGTTCTGGTCAACACTCATCAGGTTTGCCCTTTAAATTTTTAGTATTTATGTTCAGGCATTTAAATTTGCATTTCCTTTCTTCAGGAAAGATGTGTTCTATAGCGCCAAGGAGCAATTTTGTTAGTAGTAAACCTTTACAAGACATGCATGCATTTAAAGCAGCTTTCCTTAACATGCATTTGTTTAATGTGTTGTACGTGTTCATATCCATTGACCATGATAATTCACTGCTTCTTTTCTGATGAATCATGCATCTTTTTTTTTTTCAAATAAACACGCCTATCACATCCATAAAATCTCAAAGTTATCAGTTAAGGCCAATTTTTAGTTTTATGCGTGGCAAGATAACTGTATTCGAGATCAATGTTGGATGTGGGCTAGAAGAGTCTTCATTTAGTTTCTTTTATTGGAAGTCTATACATAGAGCATTAGTGCTTATGGTTCTTACTGCTTAGCAAGTTGGTAGAGTTAAAAAATGGAATTCCTACACATGGAGAAACCTCCTGCCTTTGGTTGCTTGTTGTTGGTTGACTTAACATTTGATGCATGGGTAGCCAGCAATTATGAGTGTGTGTGTGGATTAGCATAGTTGTAACCATGTGATGTGTTTTGCATCTTCTTGCTAGAGCATGGTTTTAAACATCAGCTGAAGCCAAGTCAGCTTGGTTTTGATGGAGGACAAAACAGGTTGGCCCCTTGAAACATTAATGTCTGACTGGGTCAGAATGATTCTCACCGAGATAGAATGAATCCTGCTAGTTAAGGTCCCCAGGTAAGTTGCATTCCAACCAGATGTTTTGAAGCACGGTGATAATGCTTGTGGTGTGAGATGCAATAGGGGTTAGGAAAGATTGCATGAACAGTCACGGCCAAAACCCGGACATTTAGCCTGTCGAAGGGACCTCCATATGTCAATCTTGAGAGGATCCTGATTACATCTCTCTACTTGCATGATTTAGATCTTTTGTTGAAATTAGAACTACAATGCATCCTCACTGCAAGAAGAGAACTATGTGCCCTTAGGAAGCATTACCAAGAAATGGTAGCAAAGAAATCAGGGAAAGTGCTCATCTTAAAAGGGAGTATTTTGTGGAGACTCTCGCTTCTCACGTTCCTGTGCTCAATTTGGGCAAAGCACAACTGTAATTGTCTTAGCAGTCCCAATGAGGTATTCAAGAAGGCTAAGTTGGATATGATCTCTTGGGCCTCAACTCTTAATCCATTTGCTGGAAATTTTTTTTTTTTTTGAAGATTTTGATTCCTCTTAATTTTCAGGGTGTTGCTCCTCATTCTCTTCTTTCAATAAAATTTCCATTATGTCTAAAAGGAAAAAAAAATAAAAATCGGGATGGGAAAGAAAAGGAGACAATATGGTCATTGTTGATGTCAATGTCATTGAATAATTCCTCATGGTTTGGAGACCACCTCCCAGTCGTCTGTTGTAAACTTGTGTCATTGTTAATAGTTGACTTTTCTTTCTTTGTGCTGAATGCTTCAGTACAGTAAATCCTTTGATATATCTTGAATTCCATCTTTTGATTCTTTCTTGGTTGTTTATCCTGCTTCTTTATCAAGTCATCTCTATGTTTTGTGAGAATTTTATATTTTTTACTGCAGAATGAACATACAATTTATGCTCCTAAGGCAATGCCTGTTGATAATCTGTTTTGTTTTGTTTGTAGTTCTACAAATGGTTTACAGATCTTGAATCAGCTATGAAGTCCGAGGTTTGTGCTGGTAGTTTGCTTGTGAGACTAGTGCAAGTATAGAAAACTGTCAGCTCTGCCAGTACCTGATTTTCCTTTTTCTGTAAACAGACGGAGGAGAAGTATCGCCACTATGTCAATACATTAACTGAACGCATACAGACATGTGATGATATCCTTCATGAGGTAAATTTACATTTTGTTTCACTAATTTGTTATTTCTTAATTCTTTAAGTATTTAGTGTCTTTTGCAATTTAGTTACCCTTTTTTGTCTCCAATTTTCCTGAAGTAATTGCTTTTTATGCAGGTGGATGACACCCTTGATTTATTCAATGAACTCCAGCTACAGCATCAGGCTGTTTCAACAAAGACAAAAACCTTGCATGATGCATGTGATCGATTAGTATGTATTCTGCTTTTTGTCCTTGGTAGCATCAAATTGTTTGGTTGGACTGCAACAGACTTCTAATGTCCAAATCTTACTGTGGATCAATTAGGGATTCCATGCCCAAAATATACACTCATATCCGATTTAAATGGATTAGAACTCCTTTTTTAGCAGATATCATCCTAAATTTAGCAAAAGGACTATGGTACACTGGAGGTGTACCCACGTAATCCCATGTAGAGTTCTCATACAGGTGTTAATTGGTATTATTAGTATTGGGAATTCGTTCACTATGCTTTGATCTTCCCCCTCTTACTTTTTTTTTCTTCCTTTGAAAAGTAATGGAATTTATTAAGAAAGTGAAATGGCCAGCAAAAACAAAAGCAAACCGAATAAAAAACAAGATACAAACAGCGAATCAGGGCATCCTTGAAAGAAAAGAAAAGGGCACCCACTCCGTGATATACAGTTTAGCCCGACCTTAGCCCCCAAAAGAGAGTCACTTCTACTATGAAAACAACAGTATGTCTCTCACCCCATAAAGCTCAAAGAGCAGCGAGCAATGTGACCTTCCACCTTGACCTTCCCTTCTTCTTGGAGCTGCCAACATGCAAAGATTGAAAGAGCCCCTTAATAGAGCTCGACATCACCCATGAGACAAAAAAAAAAAAAAGACCAAGATGCTGCACCAGAAGCCCCTAGCAAAGGAGCAATGGATGAACAGATGGTCCACCGATTCTGCATCTTTTTTTCTTTTTTTTTTTGGCAAAAAATACTTGTTCGGAAGCACCATAGCCCTTTTGCAAAGGTTGTTAGTGGTAAGGACCCTATTCTTGCCTAAAAGATTGGTGAAAGCCGAAACCTTTGGAGGCCTCCTTGGCTCCGTAGGACAAGACTTGTGTGGCAATAGCTAATACGAGCCTAGATTCCAAATTCTTTTTATACTAAAATTGTTATATCTCAAGGGGACTCCCCCCCACCCAAAAAAAAAAAAGTTGGAAGAAGCATTCTTCCAAATTAAGGGTGGCAATGGGCCGGGCAGCCTGGCCCTGCCCTGTAGGGCCAGGGGTTGCTCCCCTAAACTTGGCCCAAGGGCTAGGCCTGGGCTTGAAATCTAGGCCCCGCATTTGGGCCGGGCCATGCCATGGCCTACAATGAATGGCCTAGCCCATTGGCCTGGTCCAATCATCAAGTGGACCACATTATATAGAAAGAATGAGTGGGCCGGGCAGCTTGGCCCTGCCCTGTAGGGTCAGGGGTTGGTCCCCTAAACTTGGCCCAAGGGCTAGGCCTGGGCTTGAACTCTAGGCCCTGCATTTGGCCTGGGCCATGCCGTGGCCAACAATGAATGGCTTAGCCCGTTGGCCTGGTCCAATCATCAAGTGGACCATGTTATACAAAAATAATGAGTGGTTTAAAGACACTTGTGAGCAGCAGTGTTTCAAATAGCGCCCGTAGCGTAGCGGTAGCGTACGCTACGTAGCGTCCCAAATAGCGCAAATCCCTGGTAGCGTACACTACAGCTACGTAGCGCGTAGCGTCTGTAGCGTAAGCTACAATGTTTTTTTTTTACTCTCTTTCTTTTTCTTTTTTTTTTCTTTTTTTTTTTTTTTTTTTAAATTTTTTCACATTTTCTTTGTTTCTAATGTTGAGGAATGTGACACTTATATTATACTTGATACTTTTAACCTATGGAATTTTTATTTCTTTTCATAGTTGTGACTTGTGGTTTCAATTAGACTATTAATTAAAGTGGTTTGTTTAGAAAGTTGTTGATGTGATAATTACTTATATATGTGGATTGGCTTTTGATAAATGACAACTAATAACTTTTTTGAACATGCTTATAATTGATAAAATGAATCATCTTTTGGGCATTTTTATATATATATATTTTTTCATTTTTTTCACTATTTATTATATTTGTCCTGTTTTTAAATTAAAAAATCGAAGTATCGTGTAGCTTACGCTACACGCTACATATTTACGCTACACGCTATAGAGGGCAGAGCGCTACGCATCACGCTACCGCTATTTAAAACACTGGTGAGCAGTTCCCCTTTCTGTGGACATGCATAGTTTAAAGACACTCTTAGATATGGGTCATGTTTAAGTGATCAAAACCATTTAGATGGTGGGACTTGTCATGGATGGAGAATATACCCCTAAAAATTCTTAGATTGTAATACTTTTTAATTGTGGATCATTTCAATCTTTTACTATAGGGCCAGTCTTGAATGGCCAAGACCAATTCTGCGGTCTTTTTAGCCCAATTAGGGCCAGGGCTTAGGGACCTAGTGCCTTCTGTCAAGTAGCAAGGTCTTAGGTTATTAACAATTTCTAAAGGATAATATCTTCTTTTGTGAAGCGTTGCATTTGGTTGTTAAAAGTTTGTTGTTTCCATAAGTGAGATGTTTCTTGTTTGGATTGCAGTTGATAGAGAAGCAAAGACTCGTAGAGTTTGCAGAAGCACTTCGAAGTAAGCTCAACTACTTTGATGAATTGGAGAATGTAAGGTTTGAATGCTATCATTAAATAATGATTTTGTTCAGAATATATCATATTCCATGGATTTAGACTTCCCATATTGGATTTTCTGACTAATAAATTTTTTTTAGATATCTTTATGGCTCCACCAACATTTTTCTTAATATCCTATTGTTTTGTTTTAATTATACTATTTGTTGGTATTTAGAGTTGTAGGAGGGGGCTGTTGTCAATGGACTTGGCTGCACTTGGGAGACTACTTTTGAAGGGAATCAAAATGGTGTATTTATGGGGAGGTAGTGGCAAGAACAGGAAACTTCTCAGTGGTAGACACTGTGTTTCAACTCTGAGGTCATGGGTTCAAGAACCCATGTGGTGTAAGAATGTGTGGGGTGTAAGAGTGTGTGTGTGTGTTGACCAAAAGAAAAAGAACAGGAAACTTCTGGGGAGGCAGTGTTACTGTGGGGCTTGGTCGATAAGGAAAGAGCGCAAGGATAGAACTTTTAACAGTAAATTGGAAAGGTCTGCCAAGGTCATAGGAAGGGTGTTTTGTATCAGAATTTTGGTCCCCCTCCCCCGAGACCCATCTTGTAGCCTTTTTGTTTGCCTTTAAAAAAAATTCCCTTTCCATTAAAAGAAGAAGAAGAAGAAAGAAGTGATGGAGCAAGCTACTATAGTTGAAATGACACAAGAAGATACGAATAAAAAGACAAAAATTTTGCCCATCAAGGAAAAAAGTTCATACATTTCTTCAAGACACTGTTTCATTAAGGGACAAAAATGTTTTTCTACAAACATGAGTTGACTCAATATTCCTGTTTACTTTTGTCTCTGACTTAAATTCTAATTTGTTCTTTAGCTTGGACTAACACTCTCAAAGGGGGTTCCTAACCAGTGGAGTTGGGATTCACATTGTAGAAATATTCCCTGTCCATGCTGTGGACATAACTCAATTCTGATGGAAGCGTACAATCTTGGGAGTTTTGGACAGATAACTTGATATGCTTTCCAATGATAGCATTTTTGTGTCTCTCCATGTTGTTTGGCACTGGTAACAAAGTCATTCTCTTGAATTAGAAAACCTACCTCCATGCATCATATTTCCTTATGGAGTGCCTGATCTGAATCATGGCGTATGGAAGATGCTTTCATATAAAGGTTCTGGTAATTTTTGTTTCTAGAATTAAATGAGGCAATTCCCGAATACTTATGTTCTACCATAAGCCTATGACCACTGATCAATATACACCCTGGTTCTTAGTGTAAAGTTTTAGAACAATTGTTGCATAATTGTTCTTAGTCATCCAAATTTCCCCAGGTGCTAATTTTATATAAATTGCTTGTATCAGTTGTCTATGTCAAATTGTTTGTGAACCATATTATTCATTTGATGTCCATCAGATTGTTTTCACAGTCAAAAGTAATATTTTATGGAATGTAAGTGGGAGCCCGGGACCAAACGTATTTACCCTGATTTTCCAACTGTGAACCAACCCATCATTCCCCCTCCTCCCAGAACAAACCCACACACACACAATGACACCAAGGCCAAACAATGTATCAAGTTATTAATGGATATTTGAGCAATTATGTATATTTTGTAAAATTCCTCTGCTTTTGCAAACTGGTCCTTGTTATTTTGTTGGTGATCAACCCTCTGGATTCACCTTGGAGGTAAACAGTAACGATTTCCAGTTGTCTGCAGTACGAATTGCCTTAAAGGGAACTGACTGGCAAGGGTCACTTCAATCTATTTTGTTTTATGTCCCCTTTCCACAATTCTTTTTCTTTAATATGTACTCATCCTGTTCTAAGAACACACGTGCAGAAGTGAACTGATAAATCTGAATATTAACTTATGAAAACATATACTTTCCAAGCAAAAATTTTGCCTGCTAGATGTATTGATGTAATTAAGGTGACTTGATCCATTAATTTAATAAAAGGCAGTGAGAGATTTTTGGAAGTTTTTGCTGAAGCACTTTCTGGATCCAGAGGATTCTGAATTAAAATCATGTTTTTTTTTTTTTTTTAATACTTGCTTTGGTGTCACTGTCACATATATATTGACATTTCTTCTTGTTGTTGTTGTAAGCACCGGACATTGTTAAAAAAACATGCATTAGCTTAATTTCTTATTCCATGCATGTATGTAGGTTGCTACCAATTTTTATTCTCCAAACATGAACGTTGGAAGTGAACACTTTCTTCCGCTGCTGAAAAGACTTGATGAGTGTATTTCGTAAGTGAAGCTTTTATCTACACTAGTGGCATGTCAATGAGCTTGTGGCTATGAAATTTCTTAATAATCTTCCTTTTCTTTTACTGTTATGTATAATACTTAAGATCAATAATCTTTGTAATTTTCATCCTTTGAACTAATTATTTTCTTATAACAAGCTTAGGTATGTTGAAAGCAACCCACAATATGCTGAATCCAGCGTTTACTTGGTCAAATTCCGACAACTTCAGGTATTTACCTAACAATAATAGCAACCAATTTATGAAGGAGTTGACTGGATATAATGGTTGCTCATGACTTCATTCCGTGCTTTTGGTGAACTTGTTATTCATGTTACTTCAATTTGTTTGACATACTGCAAACCAGAATAAGGTGTTCTGATCAATTGTTCTTGCAGCTTCGAGCATTGGGTATGATGCGGTCTCACGTACTTTCAGTTCTAAAAAATGCTTCATCTCAGGTAATTCTTCCATTCCTTTGGATATCATCTTGTGGAGTTCAAAAGTTAATTTGTAAGTTGAAAAACCCGCTTTGTCATAAGCTCCTTTTTATTTTCTTTTTCAGGTTCAGGCAGCAATTCGTGGCAGTGGTGGTAGCACAACTGCTGTTTCTGAGAGTGTGGAAGCGTCTGCCATTTATATTCGCTTTAAGGCAGCAGCTGGTGAGGTAATTGATCCTCTGTTTCATACAAAACCATTGTTTACTACCAGGATTTAAAACCCAGACTTGATTGCACAGTCATTCTGGTTTGGACTGGCCTCTGCCACCAAAACCAGTTGGGTCTATAAATACCCATTTTGGGCAAGAAACCATCCAAACTTGCTGGGTCAATTGGTACCACCATCCCTGTCAGGTAGTCCATTTTGTCCATTCTGTCCAACTGTCTGGGTCAACTGGAATTCTCATCTGGTGATACCATTCTGGAAACATCTCAGTATCTTGAACCTACAGCTGGCCATGCTATTATTTGTCCTTGTTACTAAACCAGTCATTGGTGAGTATGGTGGCAAGATAACATCTGGCATAAACCTTTCCAGAGGAAACATTATTGTCTTTGTTGGCATAAACCTTTTCAGAGGAAACATTATTGTCTTTGTTTGTGACACGTGATTTGGCTGATTTCTGATATGGTGAGTAAAGCATGCTCACACAGCTTGGTGATTTGCAGCTGAAGCCAGTGTTGGTGGAAGTGGAAAGCAGATCTTCAAGGAAAGAATATGCTCAAGTTCTAGCAGAATGCCACAGATTGTACTGTGAACAGAGACTCTCCTTGGTGAGTTAATGACACATTGTACTGTGAACAAACTCTCCTCCGTGTTTGTACAAACACAGCCTCTTTCCTAATTTATCATTTTTATCCATTAAAATATTTATTAACATCTTCATTTATGCTATTTAGGTTAAAGGCATAGTGCAGCAAAGGATCTCTGAATTTTCCAAGAAAGAGGCTCTCCCATCGTTGACTAGATCTGGATGTGCGTACCTAATGCAGGTTGACTGGCATTCTACTTCAAGTATTTAGTTAGGCAACTTTTTGTTTCTTTAACTTTCTTTCATAGAAGATTGATAAAGAAGTCTGAAACTTTCTGTTTCTTCTTTTTGGCAATATTAGTCGTTGCCTTAAAAAAACTGAAACTTCTGTACCATCTGTTGAGAATTGAGACACATCAGTTTGGTTACTGAAGTGGATTTATTGTTTCATCTAGGTCTTCTTAGTTTCTCGTTTTTCTTGCGGCTCTTACAAAACAAAACTCATTATAATTTTGTTCATTAAAATTCTTTTAATCATACCGAGTATATAGAAGGAGAATTCTATAAAAGAAGCAAGGCGGAAACATTTATCTGGAAAGACCGTCATGAAGTTCTTAAGTTACAGATATTAAACATGAAAAGTCTTGAGTATTCTTCACTGTTTTCAGATAACTGGTTTAAACCAACTATTATTCAAGGTCAACAACATGAACTGAAATTCTTTCTCTAAGTTCGTGTGAAATCTTATAGGAAAATCTCCTACTTAACCTATAAATCCTTAATTGTCATGTAACACAATGGAACCATTTTATATTTAGGAATTGAGATAGATAAATTTGTTATCTTGGATGACTGGAAGTGCTGCCTGATTCTTCTCTATTTAGGATTGATAAATTTCTTATGTTGGGGGACTTTCGCTTCATCTCTTCATCAATGATATTATTATGACAGGTGATAATCGAAAACTTTTAGAATGGTTTGACTCTCAAATAGGAATAGAGTTTGCAATGAAGGATCTAGGTCTTCTTCATTACTTTCTTCGTATTGAAGTGCACCAAAGATGTTATTAACTGTTCTCAGATGCTTAGTTGTGAGCCCATTTCTATGCCTATGGGAATGAAGAATAATCATCAAAGATATTTGGATCCATTTCTTGATCCAACTTTTTATCAAAGCATTGTGGTACAAACCCGTACCTCAGTATGACACAAACTGATCTTTCCTACATTGTTAATATTGTGTATCAGTTTATGCATGCACCAACAACTGGGTATTTTCAGGCAATTAAACGGATCCTTTGTTATCTCAGTGGGACACAGTGCTTTGATATGCAGATCTTATCTACTAGTTCTCTTGAGTTGTATTCCTTCTCTGATGTCGACTAGGTTGGATGCCCTGACACTTGCCGTTCAATAACTGGCTTCTACAAGTTACTTGGTTTGAACTATATCTCTTGGAATGCTAATTGATGAGGACATTACGCGCACACGCGCACGCACGCCGCCCCCTACGCACGTACGGAAGGAGAGGGAGGGTCCCACCGTTGATCTGGCTCAATGACGATGTCCAGGGAGGGCCTCCTAGTTAGAAGTCGAAGTTTTGGTTCAAGAGAGTAGACCCGATAGCCAAGAAAAGCCCATCATGGGATCTCATGATCGTGGCCCACTATTCAGATTGATTTCATATTTTAGATTTCATTTATTGTTATTATTTAGAACATTATGAATGCTTTGGATTTCTTTGTTTGGTTTTTATTTTAGTTTACTTTATCGCCAAGTAATAGGTTGCGCACATGGTGCGAGTTTAGGGGTATAGGATTTTCCTTATAAATAGGCACCCCTTGTAGTTCTTTTGATCAATGAAGATTAATAAAAATTGCTACGTTTTCCTGCTCCTTTCTGAGTTATAGGCTTAACGTGTGTAGGCCTGGACCCACATAGATTCCCCTTAATTGAATATTTGGACTTTCAAGTGGGATATGGAATTTGTGTAGTTGTTTCTGAACTAATGTAATCTTAAGCCTGAATTCTTGCACATCATATTTAATTTTCCATGTCCTGCATCACTAATAAACAATTGAACATTGCTCATTCAAATGTAGAAGCTGAATACCTTTCCATGGCCTCCACTACTATAGAATTGACCTAGCTTTCATTTAGTTCTTCAGGATGTTGGTGATCATCTTTCTCAGGCACCTACGCTTGTTGATGACGATGCTCTATACATGACAATTGATCTTGTCTTTTCATGCCTAGACCAAGCACATCAAGTTAGGCTGCAACTTTATGTGTGAGAAGGTTGACCTTGGATTACTTCTTGCTTTATCACCTTTCTAAATCAAGTCGTTGATATCTTCACCGAGCCTTTGCCTCATGATGTTTGTTGAGATAACTACTTCAAACATGGCATTCAGTTGCCTCCTCAGCCTAGTTTATATTTGGTGTATGATAGTGTATCTTCATGTATTGTAAGGATGTGGTGTATGTGAGTTGTCTATATGCATTGACTATACATATCTGTGTATATATACACGTGTATGTTGGTCTCATTCATTCAATACAATTACTTTACAAGGGTCAACCTCAAAAAGCCACGGGGCAATTGTGGTGCCATGGTGGACTATTATCAAAAGCTGTAAAAGAATGATGATTCAAAGACCGTTACTGGATAGTCTCAACTTTGAGGCAGTAAAGGGTGACTTAGTGGGGTTCAGTAAAGAGATGGGAGCTATCTTTCATTGTCCTAATTCTGAAGAAAGAGTGTGTGCTTCATCCTTGTGAGTTCAGTCTTGAGACTTACTAGTCTGATTGGTAGTGCGTGTAAGATTTTGGCGAAAGTTCTGGCATCGAATCAAAAGTGTCTTAGAATCCATCACAACCCCCCAAGGAGCGTTTTTCAAGCAGCGTTAGATATGGATGGAGTTTTGATTGCTTGCGAATGTCTTGATTTGCATCATAGTCGAAACAGCTAAGAGTGCTTTGCAAAATTGATCCATGGAAAGCACATATGATGCTGATTTTGATTTCTTGGATCACATGCTCAAAAGGTTTAGTATTAGATGGAGAGGTTGGATGAAAGAATGTGTAACATCTACTGAATTCTCGGTGCTTTTGAATGGATTGCCAAAAGGTTATTTTAGGGATCCACAATCACCATTCTAATTGTGGTGGCGGCAGAAGCACTAAGTAAAACATTGGAAAAGTCTAGACTGGAAGGTTTGGTCAAGGGGATCAAGGTGAACAAATCAGGGTTTAAGATACCTAATTTGCAGTTTGCAGTGACACATTGATTCTGTGCATTGTGAGTCCTCATCAAGTGGCAAACTTGAAATGTGTTCTGAGAAGTTTCGTAGCAGCGTTTGATCTCAAAACTCAATTCTCTAGTAGTGAGCTAATGGTAGGTAATATGGAGCTTACAGAGGTGGATATATTGGCATTTATGTTGGGCTACAAGGTTGGTTGGTACTCTCTTTACCATGTACATTGGGATCTGCTTTGCATTGGGAATCCCTCGAAAAGCCTCTAGGAGCATGCATTACTCTCGTCAAGGCAGCCATGTCTGCTATGCCGGTATACTATATGTCCTCCTTTAAATGCCCCCCAGAAATTTTCTGATAGATTGGAAAGGCTGGAAAGATATTCCTTTTGGTCAAGGTTAGGAAGAGAATCAGAAATACCATCTTTTAGAATGAAAAGAAGTTTGCAGATACATTAGTTGTGCATGTGGGGGTGGGGGTGGTTTAAAGACGGTCACCTTGATGGATCAAACTTTGCTTGGGAAATGCTATGATGCGCTTAGGAAGAAGGAAATTCTCTTTGGAGATGGCTATTGGGGACATGGAGCCCTCCTCCTAAGGAATTGGTTTTGAAGTAGGTGATGGGTAGATCATAAGATTTTGGGAGGACGAGTGGACCGATAGAGGTCCTCTTATAGAAGATTTGCCTCCCTTGACTGTGATGCATCTCAGTCACATGTAAAGGTCACAGAACGCTATGAAAGAATTGAAGGTTAAATAGTTTGGACTCTAGACCCCTTCTTTTAAACGGGGTCTAAGAGAGGAAGATATGGATGAGTTAGGCTTTTGCTGCACCTCCAAGGAATCAGAATTGTTCTAGAGACTTTGGACAAAAGGATATGGAGATGGATGAAGAGTGGAAGCTTTTATGATAAATCATTTTACACATTTTATGGAAGGAGGGAGAGAGGCGGTGAGTGTGGCTCCCTCAGCTTAGTTATGGAAAGAATGAGGTCCTCCTAGAGTTGTTGCTTTCTCTTGGTTATTATAGTTGCACAAAGCGTGAAGCAAAGCGGCAAAAAATTCAGGTGCAGGAGTGGGAAAGCGTCTCTTTCAAAATGTTAACAAGCATAAATGGGTGGGAATCAGGAATTGACTTGAGAGTCTGGAGTAGAAGTGGCACCTAGTTAGAAGGATCCTGCAACTAAGGTCCAGATAAGGTTCTAACCACTGATCTCCTTCACAATATGAAGAATATCATTGTTAATGGGTGTTGTGCTTGATGGATGGCCAATCATTAGACCACTTGTGTGTCCATTGTCATCTTGCATCAGCTGCATAGTACTAGTGTTTTTCGCAGTTTGGCGTTGAGTGAGCACATCCAACCTCTACTCGTGGCTTGGATAGGGGTGCCTTTCAAAGGCAAAGAGATGAAATTGTGGAATCTCAGTTTCTTAGCTATACTTTGGGCTATTTTGAAGGAAGGGAACAATTGTACCTTCTCAAATTGCTTGAAGTTGGTAGCCAAGATGGTGGATAATCTCAAATAGTATGCATCCTTTTGGGCTAGTTATCTAAAATAAAAAATAAAAAATGGTTGATCTTTAATGTAACCATGTGGAGTGATGTGGGTAGTTAGTGCTTGTAAGGTTGGGGGAGCTTTTGTGCCCCTCATGTGTATTCTTTTCTTTCTTTCTTTTTTTTTGGATTCCAGTTTGAATTATGTTCCATGTATGGTCACCTCGTGTCTCTTCTTTGCCTTGCAAGTTGATTTAACACCTTTTTTTGGCAAAATGAATGTCCACAGTTTTTGAGGAAAAGCTGGGAAGTGGAAATCAATTTCCAATTCTACTTCTCAAATGGAGAAGTGGTGTTCCATGGAAACTGATTTCATTTCCAGGTTGCACATTCTCAAACACTACCTTAGAGTTCGTACATATTCAAGTTCCTCTTGATTGCACATTGGGTTCGCAATGGGTGAAAAAAGAAAAAGAAAAAAAAAAAAAAGAAAAAAAAAGGAGAGAGAGAGAGAGAGAGAGGTACTACCTCGAGATGTTTGCTACCCCTTATCCTTGGCATCAAAGTCAAAGGCATGGCCCAACATCAACGTTAGGACATTAGACATTCTGCATTCGTCACTTTTATATTGCAAGTCAAAGAATGTTATGTGATCATCTGTAGATTAGGGAATGCTTGGGCTGATCCTCTGGTGGCCATACACGAGAGAGAAATTAATATAGACATTTACACATCCACATAGTTCACTTCTTTATATCAATTATGAACATGTAAATGTTCAAATGGTTGAGAGGGCTCTTAAGGTTTTGTTAATTTTCCTACATTCGCAGGTTTGCCAGCTTGAGCACCAACTCTTCGATCATTTTTTCCCATCTTCATCTGCTGATGTTTCAAGTTTGGCTCCTCTAATATATCCTCTGTAAGTTCTGTTTCTTTCTCCATTTTAATGGTTGCTCTCTCTCTCTCTCTCTCTCTCTCTCTCTCTCTCACACACACACACACACACACACACACACACACACACCAAAATAGCTGTCAGGGCTTTGTTCCTCTTTTGCTTTTCCTTTTGTTGGCCATATTGTTTGCTAGCTGGGTTTGTGACGAGAGAATCACACACCTGCTATACCTGTCCAAGCTTTGTTCCCCTTCTGCTTTTCTTTTTGTTGGCTCTTTTGTTTGCCAGCCAGGGTTTTGGTAAGAAGGTCACCACCCTCCTGGGGCTGTAGTTTCTGTGTTTTGGTGTATGGTAAGCCATCATCTTTCATAAAAAAGAAAAAAGAAAAAAAAGGCATACTCCAAAACCGTTGAGTGGATTTCCTTTTTAAAATAACCAACTAGGTGTGTTTGTCTTCAAAAAACCTTGAATTTCTCTCTTTCCATGTTTACCATGATATTGAATGAGGAAACATTTACCATAGCACCTCCCCTTTGGGAAGGAGAGAATCCCTTTCCCATCCAGAGAACAAAGCTGGGATGGAATTGTTGAGAACCCAAGCAACTCTGATGAGATTAAAGAAGTGGTGCCATATTCCCCCATGATATCACAATGGAGGAAGAGATGATAGAGATACTCTGCCTTCTTGCATATAATGCACGTTTTTGGAATTGTGATGGCCCTCTTCTTTAGATTGTCAATTGGGAGAATCTCATTGGCCACAGAAATCCATAAAAAAACCTGCGCTCATGGAGAAATGAAGGATTTCCATACCTAGGCCAACAGGGAGGGTTGCTCACTTCTATGCAACATAGATTTGTAAAGAAATTTGGGGGAGAGTTTGCCATTTCTTTGACCAAGCCTACACTCTTATATTCCTGATTGATATTTGAATTTTGGTAATAATGTTGGGATTCAATTCAAGGTTTGCCTCTTCTTGAAGTATATCTCCATAGCCACATTCATTTTGGTTCTATCCCAATATTCCAAAGTTTACGCATGTTATCTATATATTGCAGGTGTACTTATTTGTATGATACACTACGCCCAAAGCTCATTCATGAAGCGAATCTTGATTGTCTTTGTGAACTTGTTGACATTCTTAAAGTTGAAGTCCTGGGAGAACAGCTCAGTAGACGGAGTGAGTCTTTAGCAGGATTGCGTCCCACATTACAAAGAATTCTGGCAGATGTTCATGAGCGATTGACTTTCCGTGCTCGAACACATATTCGTGATGAGGTATTCAACATGGGAAATCAGTCATCTTTCATTCACTAAATGGTCTTCTTTTTTCCCCCTTTCATGTTTGTCTGGAGCACTATGTTTTCTTTCCTGTTGAGCTCAATCATGTTGTTTTTCTTCTCTTTTTACTGAATAATTCTTTGGTTGTCTGATATAAATATCTATCATTACAAGCAGCTGCTTTGATTTTATTTAATTCAGTGAGTTCATGTAAGGGAATTATCCTATATCGACAAATTCACCTCAGGAAACTTGCGTGCTTGGAATTTTCATCATTGGATATATTAATTATGTGATTAGTTGGTGATGCTGACTCTACTATTAGTCTTGGGTTTACAACACATCACTTCATCCTCCTTGAGTGGTTTTTTCTTGTTTTTTTTTAAAGACACAGGGTGTCCCCACCTCTTTTTTGAAGTGAGACTAATCCTTGCGGATACACGCAATCACCCACAACCGCATGTATCGGGTAAAACCAAGGACGGGAATCGAACCCTCACCTATAGGGAGCAAACCTATGGTGAAGACCATTCGCCCAAACCTCGTTGGGTCTCCTTGAGTGGTTTTGATTGTGGAATTAGAACTTTCCCAGAGGTCCGCTCACAAGATGACTGGATTCTAGTTCTGGAACATTGATATGTTTTGGATGGTTTGGTTTCATGTACTTTGTGGGTGTCATTGGGAAATCTTAAATAATGTATAAAGTTGTGCTTGCATGTTGTTGGCCTATCTTTGAATCCTATTTTGACTATTTTTATGGAAATGCATGCTTTCTTATGGTGTTTATTTGATATGCCATAAAGAGTGAAAACATTGAAAACTACTGCATGTTTGTTTAACAGAAATTTTCTTGGATGCAAGTGTATCATTTTTTTCACTGGTTCTTTTGGGTGAGATCACACAGATGTTATTTGTTGGGAACGTGGAAAATTTTCAACATATGCTTTTATTATGGGTCTTTTATCATTGCAACCTGAATGAAAAAAAAAAAAGTAAAAAAGAAAGCTACTGGTTTACATTATTTGTTTTTTTTTTTCTTATATTAATTCTTTCTATTGCTACCTTTTTGTAGATTGCAAATTACTTTCCTTTTGACGAAGACCTGGACTACCCTGCGAAGTTGGAGCGATCTGTGGAGACAACTTCTGGAACTACTGTTAGTAGTCACTGCCCCTGCATAACATATTTGTATTGACACAGGAAACTTGTCTTGCTCTTTATGGTCATGTTAACTTGTGATATTCATACTTATATGCACAACAAAAGGTTTGTTCATGGAGTAAGCATCTGTCAGGCATGCATTGTCTTACCCAGTTATTACTTGGCACCTCACAGTCAACTTCATAGTTGTTATTTGGTTTTTCATAGTTGCTGTAATATGTGTTTGTTGAGTTATGTAGAACATGCCATATGTCATCTTGATCACAAATTTAGAACTAATAAACTAAATAATCATAACTCATTAAAACTCAAAGAGATGCATTGAGTTACGTAGAACATGCCATATGTCATCTTGATCACAAATTTAGAACTAATAAACTAAATAATCATAACTCATTAAAACTAAAAGAGATGCATGTTATCAAATAATTAGCAAATCACCATACTGTAGAATGTCATCACATATCCATAATAATCTGTAACGTCTAAAACTGTAATCAACCTGATGCAAGGAAATCAAAACTAGAAAACCCGTATGGGCCAGATGGGGCACAGCAACCTCTTTGAAACTCCAAAGTCATAGTGGGACTTGCAAAACTTGCTTCTTCTTCTTCTTCTTCTTTTGTACGCCTTTTGCAGAAAAAGTGAAAACATAATTGGTTGAAAAATCTCATTGAACTGATAAGAAAATGGTGGATTTTTTTGAGTACCCACTAATGTTTTCTCGGAGATTTTAAAAAAAGAAAATCTTGAGTTCTAATGAAAAATTTACCCAGGCGAGTTCACTTTCTGACATGTGTATTTCAGCAGGTTCTAAACAACTGCCTTTGACAGCTTGGGTAATTCTCAGCCTTTTTTTTAATCAAATTACAGGTTGATGAAAACTCTGACATTTTCAAGACTTGGTATCCACCATTGGAGAAAACACTGTCATGTCTGTCGAAGCTGTATCGAAGTTTAGAATCTGAAGTTTTTACAGGATTAGCACAGGTAATATGAGTTCTTGAAGATACTTTGCCCCTCGTGTTTTTTTTTTTTTTTTGAAATTTAGGAAATTCCGCTTTTTTGTTACTTACTTTGCCTTGTGTGTTTCAGGAAGCAGTGGAAGTTTGCTCGATATCCATTCAGGTCAGTTTTCATAATAGTACTCATCAGAAGTAAACTGATACAATACTGGGTGGTACTTGGGTAAGCTGGGATTTGACTTGCAATCTTATGATTCGACCCTCTCAAATGGGTTGATTTCTGGGTTACCACCCAAAAAATGCTATGCGTAAAGTCATTTCTACTAGCTCTGATGTAAGAAATTTAGGGTAATATGAAATGCTCAAATAATCTTTCATTTGGATCGGAAAACTGTACACGTAGAGCTTACCATCTTGGGATCTAAAGTGTTCATATTGTATGCCTTGCAGTGGATGAGAGATGTCCAAAAAATCTCCCCACTAGATGACCATGTCTGATCTGGCCACCAGAAATCTGGACCCTGTCTGATGGCTAAGACCATCAGATAGTGGATATATTAGGGCATGACCCATACTGTGAATTGTGATGGAGCCCACAAGATCAATGGCATGGCTTACCAGATGGTAGGTTCCACATGTACTTGTGCCCTGCCAAACAAAATGAAAGCCACTTCTCTAAAACGATCATCATATAATACCTCATAAAAAGTTCACATGGACAGTTTCTATCATATGGGTATCATGAAATTTCACTGATGAAAAGGAAGCTTCATCTCTCCGCTATGAAGGAACTGCAGTGTATCCATATTTATGCAAGACCAAGTGGCCGTTGGAGCATAAGCTGCAATGTGTTTCCTGATTGTTGTTTTTGCATCTTATTCTCTGCTTATTATTTTACATTACTTTTTCTTCTCTTTTTCTTTTTTCTTTTTTTTTTTCTTTTTTTTTTTTTCCACAGAAAGCTAGCAAACTAATTGTAAAGAGATCATCCCCCATGGACGGACAACTTTTCCTCATCAAACATCTGCTTATTTTGAGGGAGAAGGTGGACTTTGACTCCTTTTTTTTCTTTTTTCTTTTTTCATGTTGTGAAATTATTCTTGGTCAGAATTTGTAAGTGAAATGCAAATGTTACTAATCTACTCAAAATTCTTGGCATTCCAGATATCACCTTTTGATATTGAATTTTCTGTCACTCACAAGGAGCTGGATTTCTCGCATTTGCTGGTTAGTACCTTAGTGGAAGTTCTGATTGAATCTAGATAATTAATGATCCTGACCATTCCATTATTTGTATGCTATGTTCATCTTGTTTGAACATATCTGTAATACAATTTTCTCTCTATTTTTGCTTGCAAGGACAAATGACATGCTCATGTGGACTTCATTGTAAAATCTAGGACTTTTAATTGCCAATAGTTGGGAAATATGCTTGACAATGGTTTTTTTGTATAGTCCTCCATAGGAAACAAATCATTTTCTAAAACAAGAGAACAACATCCAAGTTTTTTGATGGTGACAGCAGTTCACTATTGTAGACAACTGAAGTAAATCAGGATCATTTGCCTGGATTGGTGCCAGTAATTGGGTTTTCTGCTATACATTTCTTATTCCCATGATTTGCTTGTGTAAGTTTCTAAGACAGTTTTTTTATTATTGCAAGTGAAAACAGAGACTATTTTGCAAGCTCTTGCTAGTATTGAAATGTTGATTAAAGAGGGGAAGTTAAATTTGTTTCCATTAAATAAAAAAGGATATTGCTTGGCTCGCAGGCAGGAACTGGGTATTGATGATTGACAACTTGCCTAAGAGGGGCATGGTGCTCCCTAATGTCTCTTGTGTTTTGAAGAAGCTGAATCTGTGGACCGTCTCCTTCACTGCAGCTTTGCAAGTAACTTGTGGAATAGTGTTTTTTGGGTTTCAGGGCTTCTCGGGTGTTGCCTGTCCATAGAAGGCCTCTTCACTCGTGGCACTTGGGCGGAGGTATAGTTAGTGGGAGACACAGACGGACAGTGGCTCTCCCTGCTGTTCTTTGGTGCTTTATGGAGAGAAAGAAATCTGTGCTGTTTCCAAGACAAATCTTGTGATTTGGTTAGGTTGTTAGTAGGGTGAATCTTCGTATCAAGTGCCGTAGTGGTCGGTGTAGGTGCCTTTGTGGCCAGTTGTTTTTTTTTCCTTTCTCTTTCTTGTCTTTTGCCTTTCCATCTGTTGCTGATTTTCTTCTTTTGGCTTAAAAAAAGATTAAAGTGGGAAGTCAGAAAACCAATTTTCAGCCTGCCAAGATTGTAGGGCTAAATGAAGCTGAAGCTTTGTCACTTCAAATCCAAGAAGGATTTGTGATTTATTATCGAGAAATGATTGCATTGTGTTATGCACTATCTTTCCCATCAACATGCCACTTGTGTAGGACATCAATGCCATGGAAATGATACACCCCACCCTGAAGATTCCCCTTGTCGAAAATCAGGCAGATCCACTTGCTAGATGGGTCAAACCTGTATGTTGAGTCAGACGTTATGACCCAAGGATGAGCAGAAAGGCCTGATTTTTGTCCCAGACGATCTTCATGGTGATGCCTACCCTTCTCATCATGTTGATGTCCTACAGAAGTGGCACGCAGATGGGAAAGATGGTATGGTACCACAAGTGATGGTACCTTGCCTCATGGTTCGAAAAAAACAGTTATGATATGGCCCTACTGTAACCATATTGGCATGTATCAGCTGATACTGTCTGATGCAATCCACATTGTGACAGATACAGGGCCAATGCACCCAATACAGCCCCAAAGGCTCTCTTTTCTTTTTTCTTTTTCGCGTTTTTCTATGTTTTTACTTAGGGGACATTGTCTAAAGAACAAGGCCTCAGAGATGATCATTTATAGACCATAGATTATGGAATATGAGTTTCAGCAGTGTAACTCCATGTTTGTTGTATTACAAGATGCAATTGAGACCACAGGTTCCCTTGCCAAGGAAGGGGTTTCATGATAATTGTGTTGGGAGTTGCTCTCACTACCGTGGTGTGATTTATATTATATTTCAAAAAATCCTTGTTCTTAATCTAAAAAGAAAAAGAAAAAGAAAAAAGAATTAAAAAAAGTTTTGATTTAGGTAACAAAATTTTAACTTCTATGTGCTGTAATTTTCCAAGGGGCTATGGCAAAGGGGCTTCTCAGCCATTGTTGTTAAAAGACCAATGCAACATGCCATTAGGAACTATATAGAATAAGCATCCTGATGTCAAAATGGGTGCAGTTTCCTAAGTATAAGACTCATGAGAAGTGTGCCAAAGTTGGATGCCTGTGTGGAGAAAGAAAAATAGGAGTGTTGGACAAAAGAATTCTGTATGAATTGAGACGACTAATCATGCTATTACTGCCATGTGCTTTTGTGCTGTAATGGGAGATATCTTACAAGGACTATGTAACTTTCTTCTTATATCTCAATCACTTTTTCAGGAACATCTAAGGCGGATACTTCGAGGTCAAGCCTCACTATTTGACTGGTCAAGATCAACCTCATTGGCCAGAACGTTGTCTCCCCGTGTCTTGGAAAATCAGATAGATGCCAAGAAGGTAATGTGTATCTCTCTGCTTAATTTTAAATCCACTTGTTTGTATACTTTGCTTGCAGGATCTCCATCTCTATCACTTGGGTTGTCTCTGTTAATGAATTCATTACTTATATAAGAAAAATCCAATGCGCTAAATACAACACGGGATGCTTGGAAATCTTTTTCCCATCTCCGTCGAGAATTTCTGAAGAGTTCTTATAAGCATTGAATTTCAAGTTCTAGAGAATTAGTTAAAACTTTGCAAACCCACAGTCATTGGCTTATCAGGATTCTTCACCAATGCATATCGCTGATTCTTTGGTTCTGCATTACCTCTGGAAAAAAAAAAGAGAGAAAAGAAGAGTTGTTGCTTACGGATTCTATTCCTTCATTTGCAGGACCTGGAGAAAAGCCTTAAAGCCACCTGTGAAGAATTCATTATGGCAGTCACAAAGCTAGTTGTGGAGCCAATGCTTTCGTTTGTTACCAAGGTAACCTTCTCTTCCTCATGATCGTCACATTTGAACTAGACTATATATTCTCACTCAAAACGCAAACCTATTTATGACTTGAACAAATAACAAATCTCCAATTTAGTGATTGGATGCATCACCAAGTAGCAGTTGGTTGGATTCTCAGGCCAACGAGTTTCCATTTGTATTTGGGGCAACATAGAAAACAAACCCTTCATTAAGCGGGCTTTCCTTCACTCCCAAACACATCTGGCATTTTGGCTGTAATGAATCACCTCATTCGAGGAGATTTATGTTGTTTTATAATTGAAGAATCATCAAGAGTTTGTTTATACAGGTAACGGCTGTGAAGGTGGCACTGTCCTCGGGCAGTCAAGATCAGAAATTAGACTCTGTTTTGGCGAAACCTCTCAGGAATCAAGCATTTGCTAGTCCGGATAAAGTGGCGGAGCTTGTTCAGAAGGTATGCTGTATATCAAGTGGATGTCTCATTGTTTGCGTATCTATTAAAAGCATGCACTGCTATCAATGACATCTTACTTATCAAGCACTCTTAACAACATATGTGGTACACGTATCTGGGATTAGGACCATGCATCTAGTAGGCCCTACCATGGACAGGCCAAAGACGATGCTTATTGGGTGATTGTAGCCAGCCATTGCAGGAATTTATTGGCAGTTAGGAATAAATGGTCCATGCAAGGGTTGATCTTTGTTAGAGTACACAGACTTGTATGTGTAAGAGGGGAAAAGACGAAGATGAGAATACTTTCTTCCCACATTGTGTTGGTCGGCCCACGGATCGGCCTCACCCATTGTCCATCCTATTGCTAATCAAGACATCATCCTTTGTTTTTACCTTATTATCTTTTCAAACATTTCCATTGTTGAGAAACTGAAATACTGCAGTAAATTTTTGGTAGCTGGTACATTACATTGATCAAACCAACATTTCACTGGTTTTGGTATTTTGATGTATGCATCATCGGTGCAGGTTAGGACTGCTATTCAGCAAGAGTTGCCGGGGGTGATGGCGAAAATGAAGCTTTATCTCCAGAATCCATCAACGCGGACGATTCTGTTCAAACCAATCAAGTAGGTTTCAGACACCACCATGTACCCATCTATATTTGCATTGACTCGAACGGATTGAGATTCAAACTGAGTCAAGGATGGTGAAGGGTAATTCAGTTTTATCCAGGGCTGAGCTGGAGCATTCCATGTCCAGCCTATCGGCCAAGGACCTAAGCCTGGCCCCATCTGATTCAATGACCAGGCCTGGGCTGGACCTGTGTTGGGCGTTTTGGTAGATGTGAACCCATGTCCAGCCCAACTAGTATCAGGCCAAAAGCCGAGGTCCAAGCCACGCGCCTGAAGGCTTAGCTGGAACCCAGCCCTCTGGCGTGGCCAGGCCAGCCAAGCCAGCCGGGTTGCAACTCAAGTTCTATTTATAGGTGCTCTCCAAACCCACATTCACTTCCATGCAACACTTGCATAGATTCATGTACCAACATGTGCCATGTGTGTGAGATCCAAGCTGCTCGTTAGGTTAACTCCACCTTCCAGATCCCTGTCATAGAAAATCAGGATGGTCCATGCACACCCGCCCATGAAACCAGTGGATGGTTTACAGAATTTGCAGCATATGCACACATGGCCCACCTGATGAGCGGAGCAGCCTGATGTTGGGACCAGGGCATGCACATGGTCGCCCCAGCTGATGAAGACGGTTTGGATCCTCCTGCACATAGTTGGCATTTGGTTCATAACGAGATAAAACTCAATATTCTGAGCATTCACAAAACTTGAGTTTGGTATGTAGGGAGCGGACTTCCTGCCCACACGCGTGGTGTATGATGATCCAAACCAGGCATCCTGTGAGCTCAACCTTTGATTGACCCCTATCCAAAATTTTGCTCTGATTGGACAATCCTAACCATGTAATATTTCCTCACTGAGGGCTGGAATCGTCCAAATATTGTGATTTTTAGACCATGGCCCATTCACTATTGGAAATATGCAGTTGACGGTTTAGATCTTATCCATTTGTGCCATGGGTTCGGAATGACATGGAGGGACAGAAAATGCCATCACTTGGGAGGTGGCAGAATCTGATCCCTTGAATGTATGATTTTCAAATTCAAAAAATATGGTCATATCTTCATGCCCAATTGATGGTGTTAATTCGACTCACTTGATCATCCCTTTTCTCCTCTCTTGCAGGACGAACATCATTGAAGCGCATTTGCAAGTGCAGAACTTGATAAAATCTGAATACTCTGCTGAAGAAATGCAGAGCATCGGGATGATGCAGATCGCGGACCTGCAAGCGCAGCTCGACAGCCTCCTTTAGGTGTGTGTGTAGCTAATGTCTAGGTCCCACAGACATGTGGGACCCACGGATATCCAACGGCTAGATTCATCATTGATATGTTAAACTGAGACATTTGGTTTTTATTTTTTTATTCTTTTTTTCTAAAATATATAAAAGTATCAAATTTTGGGCCTCATCGAATATATGTTTTGGATGGATGTAGTGCTATTTTTATTTAGTATTCAGATGGTTTGCTGAATCTACACGTGTGTGGAGCCCTGCCCGTGCCAATACAAGCATGTTTACGAGCTTCCCTTAGCTGGGAAATAATGCTTTAGATCTTCTGCCTCAAATCAGACAGTTTCACTGCTCAGGCGGGCCACAATATTCGAAGTAAACTAACGGTCGAAACAAATTCTTCCTGGCTGTCCCGTTTGTTTGGTGCCCGTCTGTTGCTCGCCTCTGTTTTTCAGCCTAGAAGATGTAAACACTGAGGCCCACCTGATGGAAAGCTCAGATTTGGAACACGTATTCTGTATTGACACGTGTGAGTGTATGTGGCTGGGCAGCACTCCAACTATTATACATTCAGGACAGCAACACAAACAACAAGAGTTGAAGCAATAGCCACTTCTGTTCCCACCGTTGGTTTGTAGGCCAGACATGGAGGGGATCACATCAGTAGTGAGGCCCACCAGAGGGACGGCAAAAGAATTGAGTGACAGCACTCAACGTTCTTGAGGAAGCAACTGCAAAAATCAGGCCAATCCAAAGATAAAAGTAGGCCACACCATGGTGACTCATACCTGTGAAACCTTCTTAGGGCCCACCTAAGTTTCGGATCAGGCTGATATTTGTTTTGTTTTGTTTTTTTTTCTTTTTTCCATTCATCCTGGTAGTTCTAAGATATGAACGGGTTGGATTGCATATAAACATCAGAGTGGGACCAGGAAGGTATCGGTGGTGGGCATACTAATTCCAACTGTTCCATGGTGTGGACCACCTGAGTTTTGGATCTGCCTAATTTCTTGGTTCACGTCCTAACATGAGCTGGTGCAAGTGATGGATGGAGTGGATGCCACACACACACACACACACATCACGGTGGGCCCCACAGTTATTTGTTGCACGGTCTCCCTACTCGACATTCGCGTCCATGGAAGCACATGCATATACTTGCGTGAGACACGCCGGGATTTAAGATGAAACGCTAATGATGATATTGATTAGTAGTAAAGTAATAGTTTAAATGCTCCCATGCTCTCAAAGCACTGTGATTGGTCCACTTACAGTCCAATAGATTGATCTGAACCGTCCATTAAGTTCATCATATTCCTGGGCTACCATGGAAAAAATAAAATTTCTTACTGATTGAATGATCTAAACTTATCCGTTATTTGCCTTATTTTCTACAGCCATCCTTTCGCAAGCCATGGATCGGATGGTTATGATATCCTAACGAAAGTTATTCTTTAGGAACATTAGCAATCCATGATGTTACCTAACAAGTAGATGGATCAAATTGTTGATGGGGCCTATTTTGTGTAACTGATCTTGACCGTCCATGTTTAAGCCCATTGATCAAATGGTTAATATTTGTCAGATCAGTATGATGTTTCTATGGTGGCCCAAGAAATGTGCGGACCTGATGAAACAGTGGATTCGACTGTCTAAGAATCCCAATGATACAGTGCTCTGAGAGCATGGGAGCATTTTTCAAGATTAATATATATTTAATTTCTGTTTCGGTCTTTAAAAAATCTACACGTGTTAATATACTATTAGTTATTTAATCGCATGCAACGTCTGGTCATGATTGTATCCTGCCATGGCCCATTTACACATGCATTATCAGGAATGTATGTCTTAATGATATTACTCAGTTTTAGATAGGCCCACCAAGGCAATTGGTGATTGGTTGATCCGTCGCACACGTGTGCCAGATGCAAGCCGCTCATATGAGAAAATGGACGGCTGAAAATGAAAATGGAACATGATGAGTGGACCAAGCCATTCATCAGTTGGGATAGTGCATGTGACATGGCCCGAGGATTAAGATGGGGACTGTAATGCATGTGATATGGACCCAAGATTAGGATGGTCCACTCATTGGTGGGATAGTGTACGGAACTGTGAGGTGGTGAATAAAGTGAGGGCCCCACATTCAAGAGATAGTTGCGGACCCACCTGATTATCTCGGTATGGTGTAAAGCTGCTTGTGGGGTTAGAAATTCCACCAAGTACCTTGCAGACCATCAAACACACGGTTTTTCCGAGGTGCACGATTCCGGACATGGGACCATGGTTGTGTGATCCAAACCGTTGATCTGACGATACACACGGCTGATGGAGGCTGGTTAAAAAATCTTCAAAATTGGAAGATCCTGACCTTTAATCAATGGCCCACAAAGGAGGCATAAGGAGACAGGTCCATTTTCGATTGAAAATAGTTCGTTGATCGAACGGTTAAAATATTAAAATCTATAGATTTTCTTCCCTATCTAAGATGAGAACTATCGCACAAACGGCTCTGATCATTAAAACATGTCCTCACATGTATCAGATCGAGTGCGTGAGTAAACAGTACTTCCTCAAGAAAATGAAGAAAAGGCTACGAGGAAAGATCCAACAGTCAGAGAAAAGCGATGAGCTGACTTAGATAAGATACCCTATCTGAGCACTGGAAACCCACATGCGTTTTCTGCACAAATACAGAGGTTTCTACTGTTTGACTGGAAAGGTTCCTGTGGCCGTTCATTTGGTGGGCCCCACTCTCGGATGAACTCACTGTACCCCTATAACCAAATGTCCTGGGGATCCTAGCCGCCTATTAGAGTAGTCGAGGATTATAAATGGGCGGCTGGAATATAGTCCAACCTACAGTCCAGAGAACGGTCAGGATTTCATACATGTGCCACGTGTACGAGATCGACTGCCAGAGCCTAAGAACTGCAAGAGGTGGTACAAGCATCCAAGATCCAATCATTCATCGGGATGGATCCATCACGTACGTACACTTGCCTGAAATCCCAGCTGGCACGTGACATCATGTGGGCCACGTTGGCGTTAAAGAAACGGACAGCTCAAAGAAGCAACCAGCAGCCCACGCTCAGTGTACAAGTGTGGCCCACTTGATGACTTCAACGGGCTGTTGCTCAAAGGGGTGCAGCAGACACGGCAAGCTTGCCTGATAAACGGCAAGGATCTCACACACGTGCCATACAGGCATGCGTGTCAACGAGTAAGCAGGCCTTGGTACTTCCCCAAGGTGACAGGCATTGGATATTTCTAATGCGACGCCACTATCCAAAAATCTATGTTGGATTTTCAACGCACGCCATTGTTGACCACCATTTTGAAGGGTTTGTGGGGCCCACCGTGATGTTTGTGTTATATAGACTCTGTCCATCTGTTTCTCCATATCATTTAAGAAATGGGGCTGATCCAAAGCTCAAGTGGACCACACCACAGGAAACGGTGGGGATTGAACGGCCACCGTTGAAAACTTGTTGGGGCCCACGGAAGTTCTATAACGAGCTTATATTTTGTGATTTACCTTCTCCCTAGTCGGAATCACCTAATGAACGGGTCGGATGGCATATAAACATCATGATGGGCGTAAGAAAGGTTTTAACGGTGGGATGTATTTTTTCTATGGTGTGGTGCACTTGAGCACTGGATCCGCCTCATGTTTTTATCATTGTATCAAAATGAGCTGGAGAAACGGATGGACGGAGTGGATATAATACATACATCATGATGGGCCCCACAGATACTGGAGTTCGAAGTACGCTTGATAAGCAGTCACTTGAAATTGTACACGCGCCGTACAATAACTCCGACTAAACGGACAGAAATACGGCCGAGTCTCTCAGTCCCAAAATCAGATTTGGCTGAACAAATCCTAACCACCTACTCGTGCTGGATCATTTTAATTTTTAACCGTCCAATTAATATCAGATGAATATTTAAAGTAAAAGAGTGAGTGGTCCAAATTCCAAGTGCTAAATCAGATGGTTACTATCATCTGATCAAGGTAATTTTTAGATCATGGTCTATCCATAATTGGGTCAGCCATTTGGACGGTAAGGATTACCCTACATCGACGCCGTACGTATGGAGGACGGTCACCACCATAGGAATCCAACCGCTCCCATAATCCCAATGCATTTCTCTATGAAATTTCTCAGTCAAAACACAGCACCAAAATCCACGAGCAGCCTCTTCTTTATGAGAAGTTCTTCAGTCCAACAGATTAGAGCATAAGTTACCATCCAGCCAGGGGATATATTCTACTCTGTCATCTTCATATAACATCCAAACCGTCCAATAGTTTGGTCCCACCATGATGATGACCTTAGAGAAGATTCAGAGTAATCCACTCATAATGTGGATAATAATTGAAATTTTCTATTTATTAATGGCTATATTTTATTTTCTGTAGACGAAGAGCATATCGGTCTAATTTCGGTATAAGAAGATACATCGTGGTGGGGCCAACCAAATGGACGAGTTGGATGTTACATATATATGATATGTTACAAGTTACCTGCTGTGTGGATGGAAGCTTTCGGTCCAACCGGTTGGACTTCGCCTTTTCTAGGGAGCTCCGCAAAACTACTTGATTTGATTAAAAGGGTGGTGTTTGGACTACAGTGAAAAATTGAATTTCTACTCTTAGTTAATTGTCTCTTTATCATAGGTGCAAGATCCAAGCCGTCAATCAAGAGAACCACAATAATTTAGTGCATCTTGCCGAAAAATTGGGTTGATCCGTTAATCGAGTAAGCCACACACGTGTACAAATAAAATGGACGGTTAAGAAAAAGAGCCCAGCGATCCAGGCCATCCATCAAGTGGGTCAGATTTTTAGCTTTGGAATGTCTCTTAAAGTGGGTTATTGCAAGGGAAGCAGCCACAGGAAGTGGGGTGGGAGGAACATGAGGTGGGCCCACTTCTCATCTTGTGGGCCAGTTGAGAGGCCTTTTGGAGGTGCTGGGAGTGTTGGAGTTGGGCTGATGCTCTCCATTCCTCAGCTTTTCTGTGGACGATTGCCATTCTCCTCATCTGCTTTTCTTCTAGATTTGATCTCATTTTCTGTATTTTTACCTGCATACATCGCACTAAAATTTAGAGAAGAAAGCCATAAATGTAAGCCTATCTGACCGTTAATCCGGTGGGACACCATACAGATGGGCCGCGGACCAAATCTCGCGGTGATTAGTGACAGAACCAACCATAGATTTTTTGTCCATTGATGAATGATTTGGAAAATGACGGGTTCCTATACTACTACTGTACAACAAGCTAATTCTACAAGTTTGTGCGTGGGCCCCACCTTGATGCGTGCATGACATCCACTCCGTCCATCATCTGAGCCCCATCATATTCTCACTGCTGCAGAAAAATCAGACTGATCTGAAACTTGGCTGGCCACAAATGAAAAATCATGTGGTGTGGCCCACCTGAGTGTTGGAATGCCTGATTTTTTTTGCGACCGTTCATCCTTGTGGGGACAGATTTCATGGAATATAACGATGCCGGTGGGCCCTAGTACAATCTGAAAGGTTTTAACGGTGGGCGTCCGCATCCCAACTGTTCCCTGTGGTGTGGCCCACCTGTGTTTTGGCTTGGGCTGCATGAAGTGGATGTGGGCGCCATGTCACAAGTGGGGTCCACCAAAATTTTTTATGATAAGCTTATTCAGGATTGTTCATTTGGCGTGACGTTGCCATGGATAAAAATCGAATCGAGATGCATGGATCGGATGATCCTAGCCATCTAGACAGTGGATTTTAAATCAACAGTGGGAAAGAAAAACAGTTAATGGTCAACATTAATTGCTGGAAAGTAATGAAAATTAATGGCTAATCTTCTGATAGGTATGATTTTCAAAACATATTCCATCCACAATGAGGTCCACTAGTTGGACGGTTCAGATTGACGGATAATCCTTCCACTTGCAACTTATCACCTCCCCATTTCATACCCATCATCAGGAATCTAGCAGCATTTTACAATTGGAAGTTTCAAAATTTTCAAAAGTCCATTTTGAAATGGGCGCTGAGATTCCCGCCAACATTTTATGGACGGTGGGAGATTGGTCCGCACCTGAACCTCGGTAACAACATGGCGCCAAAACGCCATTTGACTTTTGTAATAAAAAGCCAATAACAGTAATTAAAATTTTCAACGAATAACATTGAATATAGGGCCATCACATGGTCTCAGAACATGCCATCCGTACGTGGGACCAGACATTTCAAGTTGTGGGCCCCACTGTAGAGGAAGCACAGCACATGTACTGAGAAGACAAGCCTGACCGTTCATTTGGCGGGCCTCTATAAATTAAATGGTTGTAAACAAACGGTTGGCCACTCCAATTTCAAAAATAGTAAAAGGTCCACTGATCTAACGGTTACGTTCATTGGACTAGTGTTACTTTTGGGCAGGGGGCCTACATTTTCGACGGACCGGATCGATTACACGTCCACCACTCTGTACGGTAGATATATGTGCATGTGTATCACCATAGTTTGCCAATGTATCATTTTATTAATGGCATTACTAGCAGATATCCACTCCATCTAAACCGAACAAAATGTGGGCCCCGCTCTAGATGGGCCATAGCACAAAAATCAATCGGAACGGACGGTCCTAACCGCCTAGTCAATGGACATTAAATATATTGAATTTGGAAAGTTTCTGATCATATATCCATACCGTCAATTTATTTTGCATTGATATTCCTATGTCCAACCGACAGGAAGCTGATTGCGTGGTGGGCCACAGACCACCTACCTCCCTAATGTGTTAACGCGGTAAAGTTCTGTGGGCCCTACCATCATGTATATGTTATATCCATACCGTTCATTTATTTTGCAAGATCATTTTAGGACATGGGCCAAAAACTGAGTTAGATCCAAACCTCAGGTGGACCACACCACAGAAAGAAGTGGGGATTGAACGGCTACCATCGAAAACTTCCTGGGGCCACAAAAGTTTCGGATCAAGCTACCATTATTGGTGTTTTCCCTTCATCCATGTCTGTGGCCTCATGAACGGTATGGATATAGCACATGTACATCATGGTGGGGCCCACAACTTTGCCATGTCAACACACCAGGGAGACCAGGCAATCCACTTCCTCGACCATAACCTGTCAGACTGACAAATTCTCAAAATAGCAGACATGTGAGAGCTGAAGGAAACACTCCGGGGCTCGAGAGCATGGTTCTTCTGTCATTTAACGGAAAGACCATGGGTACTTTCGTCAATGCCGTGAAAAAAGGTGCCCAGCGAAAGGTCCTACCTGACTCGGCTGGCAGTGTACTTTCACACCGTCCATCCCGTTGAAAGCTCCTTTCAGGGCATGATCCCAAAAATGAAGAAATTCCAGATCACAGATGGACCATAGTACAGTAAACAGTGGTGATTGACCATTAAAAACTTCTTGTGGGCCACAAAAGCTCTGGATCAAGATGATATTTGTGTAGTCTCTTCATCTAGGTGTTTGTAACCTTATCAACAGGTTGGATGGCGAATAAACATTCCGGTGGAAGTTTTTAATGGTGGGGATTCAACCACGACTGTTTCCTATGGTGTGGTCCAACTGAGATTTGAGTCAGGTTTATTTTTTGAATCATGACCTAAAATGAGCTTTCAAAATGGTTGAACAGTGTGGATTTAAGGCATATACATTAGGTAGATCCAGGTCTCGCCTAATCCGCTCCCAAAAATCAAATCCTAGCCATCCAATTGGTGGCTGTCTAATGGGCCGTTATAAATCAATGGTCATATCGTGAAAGATGTCTTATCTAGGGCAGAATATGAGATCCGGTGTGACTGACATCAGATGGCTTAGATTGACCGACAAACTTAACTACTGGCAATGTTAATCCTGGAGAATCACATAATAGCTATATCATGGCAAATTAAAAAGTTTTCATTTCAAATTCATACTCTGGCTGTGTGATGGTTGATACACGTTAACTAAAAATATTGGACAAGTCACATAGGTTTACAACAATTAAACCGTCCAAATAGCAGGACCCACTGAAAATAGGCCACACTCCAAGCAGATTGATTGCACGACTCAACAAAAGATTAACAGGCATTTGTTAGTTGATTTTGGACCATTTACTATTTTCCAATCAGTTAGTAAAAGAAAGAAAATCAGTGGAATTTCTGGTTTATGACCCATCTAATAGGGGCCCACCGTTTGGATGGTTGGATACACACACACACACACATATATATAGAGAGAGAGAGAGAGAGAGAGAGGTTTGAATTGAAGTACCTCAAGCTTTCTTGATTGGGCCTCTGCTTTTGCACTCTGGAGGTTCACCCAAGCTTGAATTTTTGCTTCCTCTCTCTGATACCTGCAACCCGTTTTGATGGCGCAATTTCAGCAATACAACTAAAATTTCTCAGCTGAGGTTTGCTCTTGAGTGGCGTTTGGCAGACCCAATAAACAGAATTTGGAACCCAAATCATGATAGAAAACATTTCTACCCCCAAGAAGAAACATATTCTATCTTGATAAATGGGTAAATAGAGTGTACTTTACAATGAAAGAAAGAATCAGCATTTTCTAGATTGGGCCCCACACTTATGAGTAATTGAAACTGTTGATCTAGTGGTCCAATTGTGGGATGGGCCATGCCCCAGTCCATCAAATGAAAATGGATAATTGCTACTAATGATCCACACTGGAATCTGATCAGATGGTTAAGATGATCCTGCTCGACATAAGGTGGCCCCACATGTACAGTTGATGCTCAGATGGTTAGGATCATAGATTATGATCATCAGATGGGGACATTTTCAAGATCAATGGAACCCACATTTTCTAGATTGGGGCCACCTTTGAGTAACCAAAGACAATGATCTAGTGGTGGATTCTGGGGTGGGCCATGCTCCAGTATCCCCCCCGGTGAATGATCTTATCCATCAAAATGAAAATGGGCAATTACAACCAATGGTCCATGATGGAATCATCCAATCGAATTCCCCACATGTTGGGTTTGTTGGGCTGAGCAAAGGCTCCCTTGATTAGGATCATCAGATGGGGTCACTTTCAGGGAATATCCAAATCCACTATGGACCATCATATGAACGGTTTGGATCAAGAAGAGGTGGACCCCACAAGAAGAAATCAGTGAAGCTAGAAAATGCAATCCAATCCACAATCATAGAACTCCAGAATTCAATCACATTCACCTGACACAGCTCTTGGTCTTCTCCTCATCTTCCCAAACAGAAGCTCTAGACTCCGCGCCGCCCTTCCTGCAGCTCATTTCAAAATGCCTCAGGCTTTTTGATATATCCTCTTCTTCCTCCTCTCTCGAGCTCCAGTTTGACACAACTGAGTCGAACTGTGACCCGAGCTGAAGCTTTGCAAAGTGACAGTCCTGGAGCTCCGAGATATCGATGCTGGCGTTTGGGCCAACCAGAGGCCCGGACCTGTCGGCGGGTGTGTTGTGCCTGGCGGGTGAAGAGCTCTTGAATGGAGTGTGGCATCTTGATGTAGTTGAGCTGCCGAGTGGGGTCATCTCTGTCCCGATATCTCTGTGCCGAACCTCAGCCACAACTTCGGTCGCAGCATCTTTCATGGTATCACAGATTGAATTTCCAAACAGAAAGCCTTCCTTGGTTGGCTCAGAGTATCTGAAATTCGGGAAAGCCGGCTCTACATTGTCTGTAAATTTATCTGTAGAAAGACAATGCAAATGGGTATTAAAAAACATGAAAAAAAATAATAATAATAAATCAAATGGTACTGAAAAAACCAAAAAAAAAAAAAAAAAAAGGAAACTGAAGCCTATCTTCTCTGTAGATTCATGTGTACAAGGAGAATTCGAGCTGGTTTCTGTAATACCCATGAATTCGAAATCGATTCTACATTATATATGGTCTGTATCTGCATACAAGAAAGGTATATGGGTGTTGGATCAATGGCCATTAGGCCCTCTTAATCCTGACCATTCATGCTGGAGAGACCCAGGTAATCCCCAAAATGATTTGCTAATCAAAGCCTTTCGAAATCGTTTTCAATACTATTATTAACAAAAATAGCAGTTCCTTTTTCTAAAAGGCATTTTCAATAGTTCAAATCAAAGGGTTAATGTGGATTAATGGAAAATGGAAATTTTCAGGAAACTAAGGTCTGTCTTATCTGTAAATTCATGTGTATATGGAGAATTCAAGCAGGTCCTTCTAATACCTATGAAGTTGATTCTACATTGTATAAGGTCTGTATCTGCACGCAAGAAATGAATGAGGGTGATGGATCAAATGGCCATGAGGCGCTCTCGATCCTAACCATTCGTGGTGGAGACCCTGGTAATCCCTACAATGGTTTGCTAATCAAGGCCTCTTGAAATCGTTTTCAATACTACTATCATCGATCATCATAAATAGCACCTAGTTTTCTAAAATCTATTTGCAACTGATCGAATCAAATGGTTAATGTGGATTAGCATTTGCAAAGCATGAGGGAGGCGTTTCTCTTTGAGGCATTGAAGATCCGAACCATCAAAATGGTGGATTGGAGTCTATAAAACTGGATTAGCAACCCTGTTGCAATACACTGAAAGAAATTATAAGAAAAATCCAAGAAAACCCCTACTGTCTGGAAGAGCCCACTACCAAAGTGATCCCAGTCTCACGACACTTCTCTCCTCATTTTTGGATGTCAGTCGACGGTCCAATTGTAGAAGATTTCAATGGGAACTTTGAGAAATGCAAACCCCAATATCAAAATTCAAAAAATATATATTTAAAAAATCTGAAATCGTGGTAGAACCAACTTGGGTACTTTCAAAAACAAACAAACAAGATCAAACAGTCAAAAAATCCAAAGAGAAAGTTACTTGTTTATACAATATCTGGAAAAATAAAGCTTTCTGAATAAAGAAAACAGCATTTGGCATTTTGATAGATGTAAAGAACAAGATCAAACAGTTCATGAAAATTGAAATTTTCAAGCTAATGTGGGGCAAGAAGAACCCAAAGATCCCACCTTTTAGAAGTACTTCTGCTGAGACCCCAGGAAAAGCCGAGTTAGAAGACTCCAAAGACAAACAACCATTAAAGCTAGTAGCTTTTTCATCTGCAGTTCTCACTTTCTCTGAAAAGATATCAGCTTTGGGCTGAAGCGCCTCACTTTGATTAAGAGCCTTTAGAGGTTCTTGAGGTCTGATCAGATGGGCAGGAGATTCATGGCAGGAGCTGCTGCTGCTGATGAGCCATTTCTCTGCATCATCCCACTTTGAAGGGAAGCTCTTTCTAGAGAGATTCCCAACATTAAAGCTGAAAACAGCCCTGCCAGGGGTGGAAGGAGCTTCTAATCTCCTTTGCACAATGCCATTCCCTCCTCTCCTCCTCTGAGTGGAGCTGCTTTGAAGAAAAGTTCTGCTGTCTATGCTGCTGTTTCTGGACATTGGAAAGGCCTTGACAAAATCAGATGTTTCTTTGAGATTGAGCTTGCAGAGAGGATCTGGACAGGTGTCTGCAAATGGGTTGTCTTTGTTCTCGCTGTAGAAGCTTGGGTTCCCCTCCAATGGTGATTCCTGAAAGTCCCACCCAAAAAAAAAAAAATCAGTTTTTACACTTTGAGGTGAAAAGTAAAAATTAAAAATTGAAAACGAAAAAAATGAAGGAAAAAAAAGTAAAGTACTGGCTGGAGCAGTTCAAAAGGGGAAAAACAGGAAGGACAACGAAGAAAATTTTAAAATGTTAGAGCAGCAAAAGAGAAGAAATCCAGATTTCAAATATGAGACTTTTACACTATGAGAAGAGCAACAGAAGGAACAGAGCTCTTTGGAGCAGCTCCGAAGAAGAAACCCAGATGGGAAAATGTGATATTTTTGCACTGTCAGATGAAAAACACAAGAAAAGGGACTGTTTACAGAAGTTCAAAGAAAGAAATCCAACAAGGGGAAAATGATATTTTTACCATGAGAGATGTAAAACAGCAGAAAAAGCTCCAAGAGAAAATAACCCAGATGGGAAAAGATGAAATTTTTATACTGTGAGACGGAAAAAAAAAAAAGAAGAAAGAGGACCAGTGAGGCAGCTCAAGAGAAGAAACCCATGTAGGAAAAGATGAGATTTTTACATCATGAGATGACAAACAGAAAAGGAGACTAGATGAGAGAGAGAGAGAGAGAGCTGAAATTTTTTTAACCCAATAGCAAAAGTATGAGATTTTTACAATGTAAGATGAAAAATGGACGAAGCAGAACAGTTAAGAGCACTTCAAGAGAAGAAAAGCCAGATAGGAAAAGATCAGATTTTTACACTGTACGATTGAAAATAGGAGAAAAGGGACTAGTGAGGCCACTTCGAGAGAAGAAACTCAATAACAAAGAGATGAGATTTTTCCCATACTAAGCTGAAAAACAGAAAATGAAGAAACCCAGATAGAAGAAGACGAAAAACAGAAGAGAAGAGTTAGAGCAGTTCAAGAGACAAGAAACAGGTATGAAAAAGATGGGATTTTTACCGTTTGCGAAGGGAATAGAGAGGAAGGTTGCATGTATGTTGGGGTCTTGATGTCCATTACTGATATGGGGCTTGAAGAATCTCTTCCATCTGTAGCTAGTTTCCCTTGTTGAATCATTTTCATGCAAGAAGCTATGTTCTGAGAAAATGACAAGGTGTGGCAGATTAACAGAAAGTGCTTCGAGTTAAAGGAACAGGCAATGGCATTGACTGCTGCCAGCTCCGATCAGATCAAAAGGCTAGCTTTTGTTGCTTTTTTTTCAGCTTTTCCATAGCACCCGTTCGAGAAGAAAAAATTAAAATGAAAAACAGCTATGAAAATGCAAGGATAAGGACAGAAGAAGAAGAAAGGGGGGGTTTTGAAATGATGAAATGACTGTTTTTATGTTTTTATTTTTTTCCATGGGAAGCTTCTTGTGTTGATCCTCCGATAAATGTATGTATGGACGTGTCACTGGGCGTATGTATGCTGAGTACTCAGGCGCATGCACTGTATGTTTTCAGAGAAGAACTTTGATACTCTGGCAAAGTGTGATGGTTGATACTCACGCGCTTGAAATTATGGTCAGGTGGTTCCTTATGGCTCAGCTGGTAGTCGGAATGTGTTTCAACACTGAGGTCTCATGGGTTCTACTCATGTTACTTTTTTGAAAAAATAAATAAAAAATCATGGACCAAGTTTAGATGTATCATGAATTAAAGATTGAGGGCCTGTTTGGATTGTCAATTAGAGAAGTAATATGCTATGAGTGGATAATGATTATAATTATCATTGTATTTGGAAGTAAAACAAGGTATTTGAATGTACATTACACCACTCTTTCCAGTCCACTTCTAACTATAAAATGCAGGTAAACCATTGCCGCGGGAGTATACAAGTGTATATTATTATTATTTTACATGCGTTGCATCTATACACTCCATTCATTTTGCATTATCAATCAATCCATTCATTTTGCAATATCAATTTATATTGGGATTTTAATAGTAGAGCCTATTTATTTTACCCATTACCACTTTAATAAGGAAAATCTACAATGAATAGGAATTAATTTACTCATGAATATGAGACATTTTCTTTACATTATCAAAAAAATCGGTGAAACAAACATGGTGTTGGATCTTGAATTGGTGGTGTTGGGCTTTCTTTTGAGTTAGCTCTATTTAAAATTTTAAAAGATCTTTTCAATATAATTTCTTTCAGATTTATTAAAATTTCATTTATTGATTCTCTAATATGGTCTATCGTAGAGTATTTATATGGTACCATTTCAAAATTTGAGTAAAGCCCTTAGCATTTTGATATCTACCGTATCTATTTGGCCTTTCATAACTTTTATAAATGCAGCCAGAATGAATCGCCATAAGAATGACATGTATTACCAGTTCTTGAATCCACATTTCTACTATTGTGTTTTGAGTGTATAGGTAGCCTTAGTAAGAGTTTAAATTCAAGATTTTTGGCCAAACGACCTTCTTAAGAATTCAAATTCAAGATTTTTTTGCACCCAAGATATCACTCTATTATTTAAACTCGGTCGTTTGAATTTTCAGTCCAATAGAATTCAAAATCAATGTTTGACAATTTTAATTTTGAAAGTCATTTATACAGGAGACGGAGGCAGACAGCTATAACTATTGTAGAGTAATAAAAATTTAAAATTTTTATAATTCATCTTTTATTAAAGCCAGGTTTGTGTTTGTTTTTTTTTAAATACTTTTTTTTACTTATTTTAAAGATTTTCAATTGTAAACGCATTTTAATATCCATCAAATTTCATAGTGCCAAACACAACTTAGATTGAATATCCTAATGGCTCAAATCCATGCTGGTAACTTATTAAACATATTAAGGTTTGAGAAATAATTAATACATGTTTAATATGTAAAAAACCAGTTACGATCAATACTCAATTTTGATCTTCTTGAATCCCAGACCCACAAAAATCTGCTGAACAAGTAGCATTTTAGAGTCATGATGGGCCACGGAGCTACTGGCCAAGGTACTAAAAAAGCTTCATCCCCCCACAATGTATATATTTTATCCACATGGTCCATTCATTTTTCCATATATCATTTTAGTGCATTATTTTAAAAAATGAGATAAGTGAACACGTCACAATAAACAATAATGATTAAACCTTCACCATTAAAAACTTATCAAAGCCCGATTTAATATTTATGAAACACTTATCATTAGAAAATTCCTAAGATTCACTATGATATTTATTTTTTACCATCCAACCTTTTGATTGGATCATGTGAACTAAAATGAAGGAAAAACATAAATATCAACTTTATTTAAAACTTACAATAAATTTTTAATGGTAGGTATTTAATCAACCATGCACTTTTGAAGTCTTGTTTGTTGCATAATGTTGATTTAAAAATATATTTTAATAATAAAATGTAATATATATATATATTATAAAAATATTTTAAAAATATTTTTTTGTGGGTTTTGGGAATAGTTCCACATTGAAAAAGAAAAAAAGTTTTTTGGATTTAAATGAAAATAGTAGAGTACTATAATATTTGTTTACCTGATTTAAGGACTAAGGAGCTTGCGTATGCACTGGAATACCCACGCTCGGGGGCACGGTCTCAATCACAAGCTCGATGCAAGGGCATGGTCATGGGCATATGAGGCAATGTGGCAAGTAGCACACTCTATACTTGATGAATTAGACCCGTATCAAAATTTAGATGAATTTTCATATTTTACAAAAATTACAAATTTGTAATTTTTCAACATTTTCTATTTGAGATTTGTGCTTCTGCCTTATTTTTATTTTTATCATTATGCTAATGGGCTAAAAAGATAAAGCACTAAAAGGGGATGAATAATATAAATCACGGTGGGACCGAATCAAGTCCGTTAGTGAGGACCATGCTGGATTAATGTAACACTTGTGAAAGGTCATTTCAATCGATCCGTACATACAGACATTTGTACCTGAATTTCATCGGGAAAGTGGTGAAATTTTTAAATTTTTGTACTCAAAACAGACAAGGTCTGTTTGTAAAATGTACAAGTGCAGTTATTTGATATATTTATGGACTATGACGATAGTACTCGTGACCACTTATTTTGTATAATTGTGACATTACTACCATGATCTAAACCATTCAATTAATGGGACCCACTACAGATGGTGTATATATCCAAAATTAGAGTAATAAGACTCTCCCACCATCTCTTTAAAAAATGTTTTGTTTTTTTACTTATACATACCGTCCACTCGTTGGCCACCACTCCTTTGATTTTTGTCATGAATTTATTGTAAATTTTTTGTATGAGTCATCTGCAATCAACCCCACTACTTGAATGGCTTTGATTGGGCTAGATGTATGCCAGGTGTATGGGGATCAGTTATTCCTTCAAAAGAGCAAATGGATGGACGGACTCTGCCAAAAACTCTGATGAATGGACAGTTTCGCATTTGGCTGATGGAGAACGATTTGCTAGTCTGACAGAGTACGGAGTTGATATGCAGGAAACGGATTGGCTACTCCCCCTGCCACCAGCCAAGGGCTGGTGTTCGGTGCTCCGTGGGCCCCATCATGATGTTTGTATTTCATCCATTCCATTTATCTAGTTTTCTAGATCATTTTATGCTATTAGACCAAAATTGAGTTATATCCCAATCTCAATTGGACCACATTATAAGAAACAGTGTTTAATGAAGTTTGACCATTAAAATTTGTTTGAGGGCCATAAAAGCTTTGGATCAAGCTGATACTTGTTCTTACCCTTCATCTGGATCTTTATGACCTAAACAACAGATTGGATGCCAAATAAACAGTACAGAGGGCCTTAGGAGGAGTTTAATTTTGGATATCCAATCAATATTGTTTTCCTGTGGTGTGGTCCACCTGAGATTTATATTCCTCTCATTTTTGTGATCAAGCCCTAAAATGATCTTTAAAAATGGATGAACGGAATGGAGAAAAATATACATCATGGTGGGGCCCACAGAGCACAGACCACGAGCCACGGGGCTGGTGGCAGGGGGAGTAGCCAATCCGTTATGCAGGCGCTTGGAAATTGTACACGCGGCAGGCTTTTTAGCTATATGCGACCCACTATAAAAGGATCAAAGTTGAGAAATCATATTAGTTAAACATTTCTAATATCTAGTAGTGGACATATGTTTACTGAATACTAATTAACCATTAATTTTATTTTTATTTTCCATTCAACGGTCCATTTAATGTCCACAAATCAGTTAATTGAATAAGGTTTCTTTTCTGTTTTATAATCCATCTAAGTTGTCACCTGAAATTTGGATGGTTTTGTTTGATTTACACATATCCCACGTGCAAGATTTCTAGGTACCTGCATATGAAGTATTGTAGTCCCTCAGAGCATCAAAGCTTTTCTCTTTCTATAGTTTTGGGTGTTTGGGTTTCAATGATAGAGAAAGCAGTGTCAGTGGCCTTACATTCCTTTAAAGAGGGTTTGATGGTATGTTTCCTATCAGTAAGCTATTCCTCTGATGCACTTTTTTAACTTTTTTAGGTACACAGCAACACACCTCTTTTTCTTTGTTACATGATAGGTGGGCCACGTCTCAGAAATACACACATGATCAATGGTGGTGGAATTGGTATGAGATGGTCCAGTCCTGGGTGAGGCCCACCACTTTTTATCATTGAAAGTTTGCGCGATCAGACGGTCTACACGATACAGGACCTCCACAAAATTAAAGATGAACGGTCCAGATCTAGCGATCCACATAACTATTTCCGGAGCAGATGGGTCAAATTACCTCTTTGATTCTACGGTATAAATGACATCGGATTACAATTTATGACTTAAATGATCCCGGGGACAAATTAAATGGACAAATATCCATTAATCTCCTACTAATGATTGCCTACCGATGAATCCTACAAACAATTGGGATCTAGTTGTAATGATCTGGTTATATACAACGAGTCAACTCGTGTCAGTCAGGATGACTCAGCCTTGACTCAGGGTGCACCATTTCCGAGCAAGTTTGAACCCGGGTGCACCATTTCCGAGCTACTTCCAAACCAGCTATCTGACAGAAGAGCCCACCTCCATGAATGCATTATATGTCCAGGTGTGTTCCTCTCCACCCTTGGATAGACCATGCTCCAAAATCTCCTCAGTATGCCAACTATGTCTACTCCATGCAGGGTTTGGAAATAAACGAATTCATTTTTATTAATATTTATATCTTTTAATATTTCTACCAACCTTTTATCTTTCTATATATTTATATTTTTAAAAATAAATAAATTTATTTTTATTAATATCTATATCTTTTAAGATTTTTACCAACCTTTCATCTTTTTATGTATTTATATTTTTATTATTCCAATGAAAAAAAAAGTTATAATATTCTCAATATAGTCTTATGTAATTTAACAATGGAAATATAACAATAATATGTTAAGAGTATTCCAAAAGAAAACTTGAAATATTCACTACAAATGAGTTTGTGCTTACGAACTCCACACCTGTCATGCATATTTTTGTAGTTAGCATGATTATATGTACGTTGGGTCGATGCGCGCATGTGCTGATATTTTTAAGATAGTTCGCAATTATTGATATAGAGTACGGGTGAAAGAGGTCACCGACACTACCATCTCGGTGGATATATAAGCCATTTTCTTCTTCCAATCTATATGACATAGAATTGAAGAAAAAACCAAGCCAACACATTAAACTCTTAAAAAAAAAACCTCATAAATTTAGTGAAATGCACGTAACATACTCTACACTCAGTTGAGCAATGGCCTAAGACCAGTAGCTCTGATATTTCAACCATGTTGATCCACGACCCATAATCTAAATTACTAAACCACGGGCCTCTGCAAGTCGGACCAAATACCTTGCGATGGACCAAGCAACAGATCCAGTCAGTCGCAAGTACGTGATTTTGGCATAATATCCTTGGGTAAAAGATCTTACAAATGAATGCACATTTGCACTGAAAGCATGGCAGAAAGATCACAATGTTGTGGGTAGGCCCATTTACTAAACGGTCTAAGAATTTTGCCCCAACCCAACTTGATCCGACCCATTGAATTTTAAGTGGGTTGGACTCAACTGAACTTGCTTAAATAGGACTAAGCATGAGGGCGTTTGGCAGATGGGTTTAAATGAGATTCAATGGGAGTGGGTTTTAAGATCCCCATGGATCATTGCAACGTTTGTTTGGGACTCACATAAGGTATGTGTAGTGAAGCTCCTTTTTGGAATCAGCGTCGGGGAAAGGGTTTCCGTAATCCTACTTTGAGTTTCTTATAGCTAGTGGTCGGTGCTATGTGGACCCCACCATGATGTATGTGTTTTATCCATGCCGTCCATCCATTTTAAAATATAATTTTTGGGCTTGATCCCAAAAATGAGATAGATATAAATCTCAGGTGGACCACACCATGGGAAAATAGTAGTGAATGAATTACACCATTAAAAACCTCTTAGGGCCAACTGTGCGGTCCACTTGAGATTTGGATCGAACTCGATTTTTGGCTCATACCATAAAATGACATGGAAGAATGGGTGGACGGCATGGATGAAATGCATACATCATGGGGGGGCCCACAGATTACAGATTGACAGTGGCAAGATGAGTAGCCAATCCGTTTCCCAAACATGAAGTGGAATGGTCTCCCAGCCATGGGATTAGACATCAATCATGACACAGTGTAATCATTACATTTTGGTAATTCCATCCCACTTACACCCATCTAATCCATGCTCCAAACAAGGGTGCAGTTAGTTGCACCAGGTACCATGAAATTTGATTGTATTTAATGAAATTTTGGTGTAACCAAACATGCCATAAACTAATATTTTAATTTGGATTTCTGTAGGGTGGTCCACGGCAAGTCATCTCGTGCGACCCATTGATAACCTATCTGGGCAAGTCCTATGGGGTGGGGTTCATCTCTAGCCCGGCCCACTTGCTTCGACAGGACTCATATTCGACCCGAGTCCAACCCAATACCCATTTAGCATGGCTCGGAGGGTTGGGCCATTTAGACCCATGGGCCAACTCGGCACACTCCCAGCCCTAAGAATCCCATTTAGGTTGGGAATGGGCTGGGTGGGGCCAGGCTCGGCTCGAGTCCTCAGCACCTTGGGCTAGGTTTGGGCTGAGCTTTGAGAGTCATGGGTTGGACCCGGGCCCGAATTTTGGGCCCGATTCTCAACCCGCTAGATGTTGGCTTGCCTTCATATTGGGCCAGTAGTTAGGTCCGGTTATTAGTGTGCTAATGGGCCCATATTCCATGGGCTGGACTTGGACGTGCGTCAGCCCGGCCCATTTTCGTACGTAATAACATTATTGGTAGTTTATATGATACTCAGGCGGCGCATGACACTTGATACACAGGCACCAAAAACTTGTACACGTGACATACATCACTTAATTAAACGGAAAAACTATGGAACCCACCGTCGATAAGACATGGTTCCAAAATCAGGTTGGTATAAAAATCCTAACCTCTTATTCACAGACACATTTGAAAATTTTCATTTTAACCGTCCAATAAATGTCAACCAATCCGATGGTCAGATCATTAAATAAGAGTAATTTTTTGTTCACAATACATCGAAACTGGAAAATATAATTTGTACAGAAGAATATGACTTACTTGTATGCCACGTATGCAATTTCGAAGTGACTGCATATCATCCATCACGCCTTGCCGGAGTATATGTTTCCTTTAAACTCGACTCACATCTAAAAGAGTGGACTTCTTACGGCAAGGTCTGGAAAAGAAGTATCGTGTCCAACCGGTTGCACCACAAAATACCGTCCAACCAATCAATAAATTTCAATATATTACATTTGTATGAAATCCAAGTAGTCCAATTGATCGGTCCCATATTAGAAATATTTTTTTTTACTGATACTAATATCAGTCCGATCCTTATCCATCACACTATAGAAAGTAGTTTATAACCGCTGATAAATAATAAAAAATAGTGTCGTCCAATAATAATTTTATTTGAATAAATATTTATTTAAGTAAATCTCATGGTGGACCCAAACTATTAGATAGATTGGATCAAAATTATAAGCTAAATGTTGGAAGTTATCCACTGGGTGAACAATATCTTGTAGTTCAACCGATTGGACTTGAGAGCTTACTATGAATAATGAAAAGGGGTAGTTATTTGATACTCTGGCTGGTATGACGATTGATACGCAGGCACTTAGAACTAGTACATGTTGTATATATTAGTTCAAAGTCAATTGACTAAATTTTAAGGCCCACTGTAAGTTTCAGGTTGAACTATCCAAATCTGATTCTTGGACAGTTGTTGTTGAAATAAGACCATTGGATTTTTATTTTTATTTTCAACCGTCTAATAAGTGTCCATCATCTGATAGTGAGATAATCAAATGAGTTAAACTGTTTGTTCATGATATATCTAAGCGTGTATACACAACATGAACAGTTTAATATTAATTATTTATATGACACGTGTATAATTTTAAAGTAATTTCTAAGTGCCTGTGTATCATCTATCACACTTTAACAGAGTATCAATTTTTTCTTATAAAATAATATCCTTTGATAAAATTGAGAGAGAATGATGGTACATACAAGAAATATGAATAGACCCACCAACCAATGGCCCACATACAACCATCACACCCGTAGAAAAAGAAAATCATAAAAAATTGCATGTCCCAAAGATCTCTCCAACGGATGGTGAGATCTAAGGTTCTGAGTCCCCCAGGACATCTACAGTGTCCAGAGAGGTTTATTTGTCCAAGTGGGGCCCATTTTTAGGCGATCCAAACCGTTGAGCAGATGAGAGCCGTTATCGATAGATCATACTAAAATCACCCTGATCGGACCATCCTAGCCGTTTCGATCAGTTGACTTCAAGCAAATTGCCGAGAGAAAATACGCCAACCGTCCACAGAGAATTGTAAATTTTGGGTGGGCCAGGCACTCCAATAAGGAAGGCTTGTTAGATATAATCCATCAAAGGTGTGGATCATCAAATCAACGGTCTAGATCACCACACCGCAGGCCGCACTTGTGTAGAGCGATCCTTATTTGATCAGTTTTTGGCAGGCCCACTAACCCATACTTTCCACGCACTGACGCTCGCATAAGACAACGGCTCCTTCTTTTAAAATAACAAGATGGTGAATGATCACATCCGTCCGAATGTATAGTAGGTAGCTACAGTACATTCGAGTTCTATGGACCCTACACATGATGTGTATGTAGAATCCAAGCTGTACATTTGATGAAACTTATCATGGAAACCATACTCATAAAAAATTATCCCTGTAAAAAACTCAGTTAGGACACACCACAAGCAGCCATATACAATCGTGCCTCAGCTTATATATTCGCTATTTGTAGACCATTTAAAATTTTGAATGGCTTGATTTTTGGTGTCCTTTATTCCTGGTGGGGCTCACCAGATGATAGGTTTGGATGAAATCTACACAACAAGGTGGACCCCACATTCCATTTTGAAGTTTCTATGGTGGGCATTCCCTCCCCAATGCTCCTATTGTTTCCATTGATGTGGTCAACCTGAGTTGCGGATCAGCTGCATTTTCGAGGTATAAACTAAAATTGGAATGCAACATATAAAGGACGGGATGGATGGCACTCACACATCACGGTGGGCCCCACACATCTGGAACGTATGGGATCATTCCCCCCAACCCTTCATTTCTCTTTAATTAATCTCTCGACCTAAAGATGAGAAACCTTCCAACGAAAACATTATTCTAACCGTTCCGTTCCATCAAAACACCTGAAAATCCTAACCATTCATTTCTTTCAGTCTCCTCCTTCCTCTTCTTCTTCTCCATTCAATGGCAATTAGATGTTCTTTTCCTTGTCTTGGGATTCCATGCAGCAGTGATATGAACAAGAATCACGTGACCAAGGTCTCCATGGCCCACCAAAGTCACGTGCCACCCAAGAGAACATCTACCACCATCATCAGATCCTTCAAAATAAAAAACAAGGTATGAATTTTCCATTTGAAGATTTTTCTGAGAGTTTTGATCTTTTCTTTTAAGAATTTTGTTTTTGTTTTGTTTTTTTTCAAGGAACAACTTCATTAGCACAACCATGTGGACGATCCAAATGGAAACATGGACAGTTCAATCAGTCAATCTGAACCTTCCCTTATGGTCATCTTACTACCATGAAAAATAAATAAATAAATAAATAAAACCGATCGGACGATTCTAGCCATCCAATCAATAGCATATAAATTGGACGGTTGAGATTGTTTGTAGGAAGTAGATCAAATAATTAATCTTAACCATCCATTTGATGGGTACCATAATGGATTGCCTATGAGTCCGAAGAATAGCTTTGATCAGATGTTCCTAACCATCCCATCCATGTGGTGGAAAACGGATGGTTATAAGTGAAAAATGCCAACTTTGGATGGATAGGATCATTGGATCAGTGTACTTTTGCATAAAGTTCATTGAGTGTGAAATAGACCTAATGGTCGGTCCAGATCTATCACCAATGGTCGGGGTCACTGAACCATGGACCATCTGTCAGAATGTAAATAGGGGCTACTGACCAGGTCGCCCCTGGTTCGTCTGGTATGACTCGACTCAGGACCTAATGAGTCATGTTTGACTCGCCGAGCCTTAAAACCATGCCATCAACATATTACATGATCCTGTACATCCATTCGAGGAATTCTGACCGCACATTTGGAAACCTTTCGACTCTCCAACTTAGTGGCTAGGATCTTGGGTCCCTCCCATACATGGTGGCCCCACCGGATCTTGTAGGAACAAACAATAAATCCCAACCATTGCCAAGAGAAAACATTACTAAAATACCTTCCACTTGCAATAATTCAACTAAACTTATAAGATGAGATGACTATAATGGAGGTGGGCCATTTTAAGGGATAAGCATTCATGGCGGCCGAGCGTAAGCTTTGTGTACATACACTTAGAAATTGTGCACGTGGAGTAACAAAATACATTAAAAAATAAGTCTAGGGTGTATTATAGTTTCACTATTTTAGGCATATATATCCATGCCTTATTGATGGTTAAATCAGTTTGTAAGAAGATTATAACAAATCAGCTTTTAGGATATAGTAAGCCTCTAGATCTTCTGAACTGAATAAATATGGGCCACAAAACTTCAAAATCGTACCTCAAACATAATTCTATAACATAGATTCACGACTTCTTTATTTCCTGCAATTCATTCTATGATTTCTTTTGTATTTGCAATTTATTTCATGAAATTTTCTACAATTTCTGCCATTTTTTAAAAAATGACTCAGAGGAAAATGGAGAGAGGAGATTGTTATATTTGGAATGGCCCACAACATTTGAATTCAAAATTCATTAAAAGACACCGATCATATTCACTAAGATTTGCTATGATTCACAACTTAATGGTCACTAAAAGTCACAATATTATTATTATTATTATTATTATTATTATAATTTTTAATCTTGAAAAAAAACTAACAATCCCTTAATATTTTTAAAATTAAACAAGTTTAAAATATGTAAATAAGATATGTACATAAGAGAAGATGTCATGTAGACTTAAACTATCACTTAGTGTAGATATATCAAAATTATATGATAGTCCTTAGTGATCATAATCTTGACCTAAGTATTCTATATAAACACAACTGAATATTTTACACACATATATGTTCAATTTTCATATGGTCTAAAATCAATAGCACGTTTATGATCTTTTGTTTAATTCCAAATTTATAAGTTCATTAGAGCAATCAAAACTCTTAAATATCATAAAGTGGCCCACTTCAATACTCATATGGGTGAGTCCTTGCTCCTTATAAATACCCTTGCAACTATAACACTCTTCAAAGAATTCATTTAAATGCAAATGTTCATCCTCCTTTTTATCATCACAAGTTTCCAACACTTAAATCCATGGGGAAGATAGAAAAGAAAATGTACAATGTTGTTTTAACGACTTATTATTATACAGGGATGAACGTGATGAGATTGATCACCGTCTTCCTCAAAGATAATTACTTTGAATCCACAAAGCTTTTCTGGACTCTTCATTGAGAATTTTCGAATCCACGAAGAAAAAACAAAAAACTAGAAATAATATTCTAAAAAATTCTAGATGATAAAAATGAATTTACAACTATTTAAATAGGGATACCAAGCTTTTGAAGAAGTTTTGGAATTAAACTACAACTAAAACTTTTTAAAATTCATAACTTACTATAAATAGTAAATTTATTATTTGTAGTAAGTTTCCTATGTGGCTTAACCACATTACTCTCCTAATTTTTCTAAATACTTTTTATGTTGAACACAACTCCTAAAGCCCAATGAATGAAGAGTTACAATCGAACTAAAACTTATTATAAATAGTAAAAACGGAAATAAAATTAATTTTCGACCATCGATCTGATGGAATTTCCCAAATTTGGAGTGGGTGGATAAAGTAGCTTCTTCTACCCCAAAAGCATATATGGTACGTTGAGTAACTCATTCCGGTTTGTGAAATTTACATGTTTTAAGATTCTGACAGTTTTGATGATTTTCAGCTTCGATTGGGCCTTCTCTGGTCCATCTTGGACATGAAAGTATCCGCAACCTGCTCTACATCATTTTGTCAAGTACTTTGTCCATCATACCTACTAATTTAGGTTGAGTTGAACTCATCCAGTGTATAAAATTGTCTAAGTACTTTTCCTTTTGATGTTCTACTAACATTCCTTTCTAGTCCTTTGGTGAACGGGTGGGTCCGTTAGATTTTGGATGGATTGTATATATTGAATTGTTTTTAACACCATCATTAAGTAGTTACCTCATAAAATTGTGCCTTAAATTGATGTGTCTAGATTTTCTATTATAAATCATATTATATGCTTTTGATAGTATTGTTTCAGTAGATATAACCACAATTAACATCACTACGATCGGGCTATCGAACACGGGGTCAGAAGTGAATTACGAGTCGGACCAATCTACGAATCGAGCGAGCTCCCCTTGCTCCCTATTGAGTGAGATGAGATGCGACTCCTAAGATAGGATAGATAGATGCCTGTGGGTGGGGCACTTTCACAAAAGACTGATCCTATTCCTCTTGGAGATTATGTAGTTTGACTCATGATCCGAGTCTATATGGACGGCAGCAAAAAGATGGATAGGCCTGCCTTGTCTTCTAAGGAGAGAGATCGGAGAGCAAAGCGCCAATGGCGCGCGAAGCGCATGCGGAACGGGCACGGAGAAAAAAGTGTGGAGGAGAAGCAGCCGAGCTCATTCCCTTCGCTTCCTGGGCCCAAAGCAGTGCAATGTTTCCTGGATGTTCTCAAGGGTAGGGCACTCGAAAAGGATGATATTAAATTGCTTTCTGAGTTCGATCAATATACGATAGAGGTGAGGCGTCTTGGGTAATAGGGTAGCTCCTCCGAACCTTCAATTTGTTAGTTAAGATTCCAATTGTATCAGTGAGGAATTGAAAAGGGCGTTTTGCCTCCCGAATCCCTTACCGTAAACAGGGCCGCCCTTTACACTCTAAAGCTGGAAAAAAAAAAAGTCTCTTCCCTGCTCTTATCCAAAGTCTCAGTTGACTCTATGCTCCTCCTTTAAAGGGAATCAATCTCATACCCATCATCAGCTCGCCCTAATCCATCTCCTTCCCATATTCGCCGTCTGTATAATCGCAGGTAGGCTCCTCCGAATAGAATAGAATGGAGGGCCTAACGCCTAGTAAGACGAGGAAGGAGTGTTATGAAACGGAGGAAGAGGTGCTGGCATTACTAAACAGGGGCTCAAGACCTCGACCAGACATCGATCTCAATTTGCCATCCGCCTGGAAGCGGGATTGAGAGTGAAAGGGACCAATATAGTGGTCCTAGCAGGGTAAGGAGTTGCCGTCAAATCCCAGGGCACAACCCTGGACAGGCGGTGGAAACTACTAAGCTAGAGTACGGTAGGGGCAGAGGGAATTTCCGGTGGAGCGGTGAAATGCATAAAGATCGGAGCCCATTCTGTCTCGCCCGCCTGCCAGCCCGTTCTAAAGAATTCATGGGCCGGCAGGCCGGAGAGGTTGCGGAAGCCAGGTCAATAATGATATATCTAATAACATGTTTTACAATTATCATATCTTTTTATTACCGGCTATTAAAGCTATGAATTTGAATTTCATAGCATGCTAAGATACACAACTCTACTTCTTGGATCTTGAAGAAACAATGATTCCTCCAAGTGTAAAAATACATCCACTAATAAACTTAAATTCGTTAGTAATATAATTTACATCACCAACAACCTTTTTTAAATTTATTTTTTATTTTTATTTTAAAAAATCCAACAAAATATTCAACAAACAAGTCATTAATCAAATGTTATGATTGTCTAATCAATCTAATTCTACAGTTATATCCTATCTTCAGTTGTCCACATGATTTCAACAGTTCTATTTGAGTAACATGCATTGTACCTATACAATTCTGAGCGCATTCAAATGAACCATCACCATCTGCTAGTGTATCAAGTAGCTTCCCGCCATTTTAAATTTGAAATACCACCATAACCAAATTGCAATTTCATGTGCTTCAAGTTGGATTTGAAAAGATCTGAATCATAATTTTGGGGTGGGCCACACTTGGGTCATTTCCATATTATTCAATCATTGCAATTCAATTCAATTAAGCATCAAAATGCAGCCTATTTCTCTCTAAATGGCAGGCCAAGATAACCTAAGTCATCTAGGACTATGATGAAATGGCCCATTCATAGACATTGTATGATTACCATCCATTTCTTGGATTCGCCCGTGACAGGTTTTCGAGGATCAATCGAGCGGCATAGTCTGTTACATAGACGACGCAGGGGAGGTGATCTGCGAAGGATACGATGAGGGCCCACGATACAGTGGGCCACCTTTGCCTGAACTTAACGACCAAAGGTAAGAATTACTAATCACAATGTATCACATCATCATTCGATCAATCGCGAAAACACCAGCTTATTTATTTCATCTCATCAGTTTCAGATTGAATGGGCTCAGAGAACTTCCAAATATCGATTTCCTGCATCCAAACCAGCTACGAATTCAAGTCCTAAATTCTCAATGTATCAAAATGGGTGTCGCCAGTCAAGATGATTGGCCCGATTTCAATAATCCTTATGGCGTCTAAGCCGAAGAGGAGTGGATTCCATTGGATAGGTTGAATACATTTCCATGTGAAGAAATGATTTCAAGAGAAATCAAAGAAGAGGTACAGATTATAGAGTTTAGACGATCGTATAACCTCTTTTCGCTGTAAAAACAACATGTTTTCATAGCACTTCAAATCTAATGTTTAAAAGCTGGCTAAATTATATGTAGATGACATTCTCTATAAATTGTAATTGTTAGGGGTGTGTTTGGATGTAGAAGTGAATTGAATTGCAAAATACTCAATTAATCACAACTTGGATGCTAAGAACAATGCTGATTTGGTCATTTCTAGTTTGTTGGACTAACCATTTGAATTCAATCAGTTACATTGGACAGCTAAATAGACGTTCCAGCATACTTTGAGGGCGAAAACCATACTAAATGCATATCTAAAGCAAACAATAAAAAATAAAAAAATTTATATATTTAGAGCCTGTTTGATTTTCCTAATTATGCTTTAAATGTTTGAAAAAAATTGCTGCCTCAAAAACTACGTGAATCCCACCTAAATACACTATAAAAAAATGTGGGGCCTACCATGTTGAATATATCATATCTATTCCATCCATATGTTCCAGAAGCTCATTTTAAGCATGACTTGAAAAGCGAGGCAAATCCAAGAATCAAGTGAACCACACCACATGAAATAATGATCCCAATGGATCTCAAATATTGAGAGCTAAAACCTTCTTAGGGCCCACAATGACGCTTATTTGTCTTCCAATAAGTTCATAAAGTCATACGGAAATGGAAAATGAAAACATAAAAATCAGCTTAATCCAAAACTTCTATGGCCCTCAAGAAGTATCAACCATCCGTGTTCAATTTCCACTGTTTACTATGGTATGGTTCACTTAAGCTTTGCATCTACCTCATTTTTTAGGTCATGCACTAAAATGAGCTGGCAGAATGGATGAACGGCATGGATATGACATAAAAATCACAGTGGGCCCCACATATTTTGTGCTGGAGAGTTTTTCTTAACAATGGACTTGTCAACTTAATAGCTGTAAGTGTAAGTAATTATGACTATTTTGTAATTTGAAAATCAAATGGTCGCTTAGAGCTTTGCTAAGCCCACACACGTGTGCAATAAAGCTCACATACACACCACATGTGACCACATGGCATGACAGGTCTGAGATCCAATCCATCCATTAGAACGGAACCACCATATTGATGCCGAAGCCCAAGAATTAGATTGATCCACTGGTCAGGTGGACCACAGTTTGTAAATCAACTGTACAGCTCCCAAAGTGGAACTTTTCTAACCCATCCAACTGTTTCCAATATTGGGCCCCACATACTTAGTGAACCGGATTTACTTTTGGGAGACCATGTACAAGGTCAGACCAACCTAATGGATGGATTGGATCATGCACCAATGTGCTATGCTGGAAGATGTAGGGTGTACATAAGCTTTATTTCACACGCCTTCTTATATTTATATTATAAGATCAAAACATAAAATTTCAACTAAAATAGGTTGAAAAATAAGATCAAGGCATACCTGATAGCTGGGATTTTCTATTTACCTATGGGTTTTCACAATCATTGTACCAAAATCAGGTTGGCCCACTATAATGTGGGTCCTACAAGCATGAGAATACTTAGTTGTTAAAAAAAATAAAAATCAGTCCACACCCCAATATTCAACATAGGAACAGCCATTTATTTGGGCCAGCTCATGTTCAAGGTGGACCCCACTTGATGAATCACCCAGGCTCTTCTTGCAGCCAGCCATCCTATCTCATTCCAGAAAAGTACCATTGTCACAGTCCATCTTATGTTTAGCTCAACAAAGCTTTGTTTTGCAAGCTGCTGATTTCCAACCATCCAAAACAATTCTATGAGGAATTGCAACGGCCTCGATTCCCCCACAACGTACAAGTGGGCCCCATGGCTTGGTGATACATACATAAAAAATTCGTGCCATGTTTGGATGCATTATCAAATTGAATTGCCATTGCCAATCTAATGAAGTGTACACCATTTACATCTTGGGTTTGAGCTATTATGTCTGGATGCAGTTTCAAATTGAATTGCCATTACTAGTTTTAATGTCGTTTGGATGCACTATCAAGTTGAATTGCAATTCAAAAAGCAGTGGAAATAACCAGAATGCAATGCATGTCCTTTGCATTCATGTCAAGGGTCTACACTCCAAACTGCAATTACTTACTTTCAAGTTGGACTTGGAAGAAACAGCAGTTAGATTATAAGAATGCTGCTTCACTATTGCATACCAAGGAAAATGTTATCGAGTGTTTGGATAGAAAGAATCCAAAACGCGGACACACAAAAAGCCCTTAGAAATCTCTATGGTCAATATACGCATGGTTGATTTCTATGGAAATGTTGAAAGGTTAATCGTCAGTGATGAGAGGCATCTCTCAAATCATGAAGATGCCCATGACTTGGCTTTCTAGAAATAATCAAATTCTACAAGTTCTTTTCAAAATACCATATCCATGGAAATTGATTTCATTTCTAACCATTTCCAGGTGTTAGGAAATGTGGAACACCTTAGAAATAAAATCAGTTTCCATGAAAAACCTAGATTTCCTAGGTTTGAGGGGAAATTAAAAAATAAATAAAAAGAAAATTTTAAAACCAACCTTCCATTTCTCATCTTTTCCTAAAAACTATAGACATTAATTTCTCGAAAGACACTAAATCTCGATTTCCATGGCAGAGAAGACATACGAGGTGACCCTGCACACTTTAGTTTTCCTCCATCCAAACAGCCCTTGTTCTCTAGGGAGCTTTGGGAAAGATTTTTCAGAATTCTTGGAATGGCTTGAGCGATGCCCAAGTCTAACGAGGGTTTATTTCTCTCGTGCCATGGGGAGAGTCGGTAAGAAAGGGACAGAGTGGAGGATGGTCTTGTTTGAAGGTTTATGGGCAATCCAAAAGCAGCAAACGATTGGTGTTTTTGCATTTGTAAAAGGTGGGGAGGTTTTCGGCAGGCTAAGAGAGATGTAATAGATTGGGTCTTGTGTTCCCACTCAGTCCTAGGTTGCTTCGTAGTTATATTCTTTGGACGTTTTCAACCTGTTAAATTTGAAAGAAAGGAAGGAGACGGGAAAAAAAAAAAAACAGAACTTTGTTCTTTGATTCACTTGTGCATCCAAACAGTCTAATTGAGTGTTCATGGAAAGCCACATCCATTAAATAAAAAATGATGGATACATAATAAAACACGCATATAAATGTTGTGCCCAAAACAGACTCCGTATTTCTCCCATATATTGGCATAAATACATGAACGAATATTGTACAAACATTCCAGGGAGAGGTCATCTCATTACAATACCTCTGATGGAAATTTCATGGCATAAAACAGCCTTGTTCTGCATCTTTAACAAATAATTCACAAAATCTAGACAAGAACACGAATGAGGCTGCCATCCCAAGATAATAAAACAGGAAAATTGAAAAAAGAAAGGGGGATGATTCCTAACTTACACATTCGACATATACAAACATGGCATCATGACATTGATTCTACATATTGGCCCTACTGATTTTCTTCAGCGAGGTCAGACTGTGACCGGCTGGGGATGATGGTAGGTGGGGACCACTGATCTGGGACCATAAGAAAATATGCAGACATGGCCTTCCTGAACCGCTTTTTGTATTGCTTGGGTGAGATCACGGTCGGGGACGTGTTGGGCCCGCCCAAGAGGCCGGACGCTTTCACCCATGTCTCAAGGTGCTTGTCCCATGTGTACTGCCTCATGAAATCAATGATCCCCAGCACCAGCTCGTGCTTCTCCTCGTCCACACCCACCAGCAACGAGTAATCCATTACATCGATCGACTGCAGCAGCAAAATCATGAAATAAGGTACATAGTATTCAGATTAGTCAGAAAGATCTGAAATATCCTTAAAATAGTTATAAAACGATAGCACCTTCCATGAAAATTATTAAGTATCTTGCAATCGGAAAGGGTGCATTGGTTGCAACAAATATCATGGTATTTCATGATTAATCAGTCCAATTTGGTGCAGAACATCATGCAATTCCATGATATTTGGTGTAACCAAATGCACCTAAAAGAAAAGGAGAGGAAAAAAAAAGGAGAAGAAGAAAAGAAAGGAACAACCGTGAGAATTTTCTCAATCATATGCGTTCACTGTGCATCAGGTAAATTCCGGTGATTTGGGCGGAATGGATGGATGAGATGCAATAACTTCAATCCGGACAATGAAGTTTTCTGCTGGGGATTTTACAGTGGAATTATGTCGTGATTTTGCTCCCAAATGCAGTTTCAGTGGACCAATGGTGATTTGAGGAAATTGATGTCACATTATGCAGTTTTCCACCAAATTGTCATTTGTTGAGATGTCTAGATCACAGCTCTAGGCATCTCTAGGTGTTTGTTGTTTGCCACACAAACAGAATTCACTACTACGAAATCCTGGTTCGTGGTAGAGATGAGAACATTCATGTGTGGAAAAGCTTGTCTACACACTACACCTGCCAGCATGGCACATACATCAAGATCTAATCCATCCATCAGGTGGGTCCCACCGTGTACATGTTTTCCCAGAAATAAATCCTGGTCCAATCAGCATGCAAGCCCCAATTTGGAAACAAGTGGATGGGTTAGAGAACTTTTCGCCAAGTTTTTCAAAGCCGCACATCTGTTCTGCAAACTCTGGCCCACTTGACCATTGGATCGACCTGCATCTTGGTCTAGGGCATCAATATAGTGCTCTATTCTGATGGATGGATTGGATCTCGGACCTATCGTGCAATGCTGGCAAGCTTGGGGCATGTACATGAGCTTTGTTGCACACAAGGAGCGTGGGCTCAGCAAAGCTCCCATTAATCCCAACCAAGATTTGGGGTGGAAAAAGATGGACAGCGCTAGCCTGTTTATGTAGTTAACATTTTTTCCCTGACAGCCCAAACACCAGCCACGTAAAGCATGGATTGAAGAATCAGTGACTAAGAGTCAGGACTAGGCTGAGTTGGGGGCCACTAATCCAAGCCAGGCATATTTTCAATGCTGACCTATGGTTCTGAACCAGATTGGACTCAACCGAATCTGAGTCGAATTGGACAAGATGCATCTGACTCAGGCAAGTAGTCAGTCCATGATTTAAACGCCTCAGAGGCACTTGGAAAGCAATGGCAAGTTCAGTCCTATGCTTACAGCGAGAAAAGAAGTATCATTCCAGACAGCTCTCTCCAGCAACCTCTTCGCCTTATTCCCAACAAAAATTGGAGAAGTCGGCATTGCTTCGATCAGGTTCTGATCTAGAAGAACTTTATTGCTCCCACTCGAATCCGGATTATACCGTGACCGCGAAGATCCCTTGAGATCATAAAGCCGCGTTATGTTCCGCCTGAACAAAAGATTCTCCATAACCAGAACGTCCATCTTCGAATCCTTCCCTCCTTTCATGTGCTTTGACGAAACCTTTTGCACCACATCATAAAGCAAAACATTATGTTCCAAGCAACAGCAGAAATCCGAAAGGCAATATATAAATAAAAAGGAACTCAGAAAGTCTGCATTTTCGTCATACTTAACTGTCTTGCTGGGTGTTTTTAATCGACTCAGCGGAGTCCAAATCAAAAGATCAGAAGAAGATAAAAGTTTATTTCAATTTTTCCACATTGACAAAAAATACGCAAAAGTAATTTCCACACTGCTGACTTCTGCATGGGCCATGTAAGCATGGAGCTTATGTTAGGATCAAGATGCATCGATGATATCTGAAATTCAGTGGGGTTTTATTTAATTTTCCACATGGTTGCTTTCATATGAGAGTTTTTGGCTACTTTACAAAATCTCAAACATTTGTACAGTATGTCCATGAAATTCTTGGCAATTTGGGACTTGAATTATTTCTTCTATAAGAAAGGGTCACTAATCTAGATGTTAAGTCATGTGAGGTCCACATTTTGCCCATCCCCCTCAAAACTATCTTCTATCATATGATCATAGCCATCTAATCAACAGCTGGACATCTGAAGTGAAGAGAGGAGAAAAGTGAGGAAGTAACTTTTTGTGATTTACGCAACTTTTCCTAGGAATTATTTCCCTAGATATAGGTCTAATCTGCAAAAGCAAAATCTAATACTATAAGACATTGGGTGGTAGGCTTAATATGATCAACTTGAAAGCTGAAGCTGTTGTCCTTGGGTGGTAGGCTTAATATGATCAAAGCTTCTCTGTCAAATTTTCCTATTTACTATCTGTCTTTGCTTCAATGTCTGAAATCTGTGATTAGTAAAATAGATGTACTCCGCAGAGATTTTTTGTGGTGAGGAGGGTCTGGCTCTAGGAAATTCCATCTTCTCAATTGGGTGGATGTTTGCTCTCCTTATGATGTAGGGGCAGCAAACATCAGAAATTTGGATCTTGTTAATAAAGCCCTTTTGGGGAAATGGGTCTGTAGATTTGGGACAGAGACAGAGTTTATGGAGCCAGATTATTGCTGCTAAATATGGGACTGAGACTGAAGGTTGGTGGACTAAAAGATCCTCGCTCTATAGAGCTCACTACATCCGGAAAGGGATAGCAAGGGTGGCCCCGTCTGTTAAAGATAAACTCCACTTCTCTCTTGGTAATGGTAGGAAGATTAGATTCTGGTTAGATTCGTGGTGCGGTTTCCTGACTTTAGCTGAATCTTTTCCGGGGCTTTTTAACCTTTCCTCCAACCATGATATTTTAGTTAGTGACTGATTTCTTTCAGACCAGAATGGGGAAGTTGGGAGTCCTCCATTTCAAGGAAGTCTTCATCAATCTGAAATTCAAGAACTCACCCTTCTTCTTATTCGTCTTCAGCTGTTTATGCTGATTGAAGGAGAGGAGAACTCCATGTGTTGGTCGCTGGCTGATAATGGTGTCTTCTCGGTTCACTCCCTCTATTCAGCTTTCATATTGCCTGCCATTTCCGGAACTGCATCTCATGCGGGTCCGGTCTAGTTCTATGGAGTGCCTCCCAAAGTTGCTGCCTTTGGATGGCTGGTGGGGCGGAATAGAGTTCTGACGGTGGATAATCTTCGGAAAAGAGGAATGTGCCTGCCCAATACTTGTCTACTGTGTTTAAGGGCAGAAGAGTCTGCTGACCATTTGTTTATCCATTGCCATTTCTCTTCGGATATATAGTGGAGTGTTCTCTGGGCTATGCCTTCCTCGGTGGACAGCCTGTTCTGTTCCTGGCACGGCGAGCATGGAGGAGCTTTGGGTAAATGAAGATGGTGTGTTCTCCTTCTCGCGGTTATTTGGTCTATTTGGGCTGAAAGAAATAATTGCTGCTTCAGGAATAGCAGGCATCTTTTTTTCTTCTTTTTTTTTTTGGAAAAGTCACGCATGTATTAAGCTGAGAAAGATACAAGAGAAGAAAGGGGGGGCGTGGTGGGAGGGCCTAGAAGGGCTGCCAAGACGGCAACCGAGCCTAGACACCTAGAAAAAGAAGATCATAACCCTTCAAAGCAGGCAACAGGGCCGCCCATTCTACAATGAAACCCTTTGCCTTTGAAACCACCACGGAGGAGGGGAGAGCGGTGTCCCGAAAACATCTGCTATTCCTCTCATTCCAAACCGCCCACCACACGGCGAGGACGACCATTCTCCACAAACGAGCTCTGCTCTTTGGCTGTTGTTTTCTCGAGGGTGCTTGTCCGTTTTAGGGTTTGGGCTCCATAGTCCTTTCATTTTTTTGGGCTTGGGTTTCTGTTTCCGTCTCTTTGGGGCCAGTTGGGTGTTTGTTGTTGTTTCTTTCTTTCTTTCTTTTCTTTCCTTTTGCTGTTTTTCTTTTCTCCGTTTTCTTGTAGTTTCTCTTGTTTGTCTTTTATGTTTTTTTATTTTTTCTTCTAATAAAATTATGAATTCTCAAAAAACAAAAACAAAAAATACTATAAGACATTCATGATCCGTGTGTTTTTGTTTTGTTTTGTTTTTTGTTTTTTTTTTTGTATGTGTGTGTGTGCGCGCGCGAGACTTACGCTCCATTTGGGTAACAGATCCCAAAAAAATGGGATTAAGGCGGGGCTCCATACCCTCCACATCAAATTCACATTGCAAAAGCAGGCTTTCAATAAAAATCAACAGTTCCAGAAATAAGATTGAGCGGAAGAAACAGTCGCTTCTGCAATGTGCCTATGACATGTTGGGTATGTGACCGGCGAGAACTGGAACTAGGCTTAATCCCAATTTCTGCGGGATCTCCTACCAAACGGAGCCTCAATAATTTTCACGATATCAAATGGTTAGCCCTTTTGGAGCATTCCCATTTCTTCAGCCAAAATAACAGTTAAAATAAATAAATAAACCTCCATTGAGTGCTTGAAAACCTAACCGGTCAAATCTATTTTCAACAAAATGAGGATCAAGGGAATATTTCAAATTGTCAAAAACTCGAGAAAATCAAGTACTCAGAGAACTTACTCAGTGCTTGAAAAACACAAAACCAAGACAACAAAACTTGAGAACTGGAATTTTATAATAATAATAATAAAAAACTCAATAAAGCAGTCAGTTCTCATAAAGTCTGAATTTGTTTTGGAGGTTTTAACCTTTGGTTCAAAATCATGGCATTCTTCTTGCTTTCAAATCTTCATGATTACGTATGAACTTTCCTCGATGCATTAAGAAACAGAACTTAAGATCATAGAAAAGACTCCAACAAACAATACATACCTGATAAATCCCAAGAATCTTTGCTAGGCATGTGGGGCCTCCTCTGCCAATCGACTCGGAGAGATATTTAAAATACTGTGGAGCAAACTTGATAAAGGAGTCTAGCTCCGTTTTCGTTACCTGTTTGATGATAAACCTATCATCCAAGGTCTTTGCAAAAAAGACATTGCTCTTCCCACCTTGTGCCCCCCATTTTTTACAACGACTAAGTGACCGTATGAAATCCAGCTCCGACGGGCAGCAAGTCCTCCTTAAAGCTTCAAAACACTTAGCATAGTAGCATGTCACAACATACTTGACCTTACCCGGCGGACCATCATCATCAACAGGAACTTTGACTTGCATCATTTTCGTATATGTAAGCGGGTCCAGAACAAGAGAGGTCCGGCTCCCAGACATGGATAAAATGCTCTCTTCCACTGACCCAAAATTTCTGAAAGATTCGGATGAAGTCTCGTCAAACGACCGGAGAGGGTGGAAACTCACCGAGTCGTAAAATGGCAAGGAAATTGAAGAGTCTCCGCTATCTTTCAGTCTCTCCTCCTCCTCCAAAATTCGTTTTCGATACTCGGTTGAAACAAGAGCATATGCAATAACGCTGGTTGGTTCATCATCATAAACTGGCACAACAGTCTCATTGACACCCACAGGCAGCTGGAACCGCCCCCCACCACGGCGGTCCAACTCCCAAAAGGATGATATATAGACTGGATTATATTCACTGAGGACTTCTAATTTTGGAGTGGGAATCTTGTTAGAAGAACGGTGAAAGTCTAGAAGGGGCGTTCCAGTCCAGCTCGGGAGGTCATCTAAATGACCGCCCCCCTTGAAAGGTACCATGGGCACAAGAGACTGGACCGCCCCTACTCCCCCTACATCTTCTGTCTTGGGCATGGCTGCCACAGCTTCGACTGTAGATGAGTTGAGCATGTGTGCATCAGGAACAGCAGAGCCATTTTCTTGTGACATTACATTTACGGGGTGATTTTTGCCTATCCATGCTGCCTCCAAGTTGTTTGACAAATTTGTGATTATCGGAAACTGCCCATCTGAGAGGACCCTACGAACAACAGCACCAGCTTCAACAGGATCAGGTTGGTCGCTGGTATTCATGCTCATTGAAAGAGAACCTGAGTTTTCCTTTCTGCAATTAGGATCTTGCTCGCTGATTCCTCCATGATTTTTGATTGGATTGGAGATCCCTTTTCGAGTTTCATCCGATTTGGCATTTGGGGGAAGAGACTCGGAGTTGGCAAGAGTTTTGTTTGGCTTTGGAGCCAAATTCGACTCGACAAGCTTCTCAATAGAGCCAGGTGGCTTCTCCTTCTGTTTTGCTATGGAACTGCTGAGGTCATCATGAGGACTGTTGTCTGCACCAGTCGCAAAGACCAAGCAACGGTCCCATACATATGCTCGGTACAGAAAGTGCCTCCTCAGTCGATTGATTTCAAGAATATCAATGACTGGTTGCCCCTTCTTTGGCTCCTTCTTCACAGCTTTCTGGAGGGACTCCTGTAACCATGTCCAAACTCCAAACAGCAATGAGGAAAAGAAAAAATGACATTGGGTACGCTACTGAATAAGAGGAAATATACACTGTTTGATTGAGCATTTTCTCGGTCCAATAACATGTACACGTGGGGCCCATAACTTGGTGCACCAGATTGTTCATATTCTAGGCCATACGGAGAATGGGAGATACTGCAAAAATCTCCCCGATCAGATAACTGTCAACCATCCAATTGGGTTTCCATTAACGTGAAGGCCATAGCCTGTAAATAGAAATTGCCCATTTTCAGTGGATAGCTAGGATCATCTGATGGGGAGACAGGGTATGATTATGAACCATACAATGATGGGGCCATAAAATCAATGGCTTCAATTATGGAAAGGTGAGCTATAGTTGAACGATGCGTAAGCAAAGCAGCAACAGATAAGGGTGGAAAAGCTTGGGAGAGTTTGTTTCAAAATGCTAGAAAGTATAATAATAATAATAATAATAATAATAAAGAAGCTAGGAAGCAGCAGCACAAGAACAAAGCACGGTTAGAAGCAGAAGCAGCACCTTGATAGAAGGATCGGGCAACTGGTGAGCCCCATATGTCCATGGCTGGTTCGAACAGAGAAAAGCTGCTTTTTTTTTTTTCTTTTTTCTTTTTGGAGAAGCGAGAAAAGCTTCTTATTTTCAACCAAGCATCATATAATACCTCTACAAAATAAGGGAAAGAAATAAACCATGCTGTGTCACCTCGAATTCCGTCTTCTCCTTTTGCAGCGCTGCCTCCAATTCTGCAATGCGGCATCTTGGTTCCAAGAATTTCATTCCACTGTCAACTGATCCAGTGCCAAATCTTTTCTCCACGATTTGGCGCAGAGCATTGAATACTTCGGTAAAGAAAAGTTCGGCCCTCTCAGCTAGCTGTTACATGGAAGTTTATCCAATGAGTGATGAAATTTTCAAACAGTAATGAACTTTTTAGTGACCACTTTAGGGATCAGCAAACCTCATCTGCTTCTTTCTGTATCCAATCCTGATGTTCGTAGTTGAAATCGAGTTTAGGTGGCGGCAGGTAAACGGAGTGAACATCAATGGATGCATACCGAAAGCAAGCGACCATTTTCCCAAACCTGTATGTTCACGAATAGTCATGTGATTAAAAAAAATAAAAATTTTAAAAATTTTAAACAAAAAAGAAAAAAAGAAAAAGAAAAAGGGTACGCACGGAAGGGGATGAAATTTCAACCAAAACATGAAAGTAAAACGAGTGCCACAATGGCTACTTCCAAAATAGCCACTGAATAATACCCTCCACACAATTCAATGGAAAATACAGGTCATTCATCAGGTGGTCCCCACCGCATGTGCTGTGGTCTAGAAATCAGGGTGATCAGGTCATCAGGTGAATTACAACATTGGTGAATGTAGACCATTGGCCAATGTTTTTTAACAAGAGCTTTGGTAAGCCCAAATGCATGTGCGCGTGCATGTGCCAGCATGGCATGATAGGTCCAAGATCCAATCCATCTATTAGAACGGCAAAAGGGGCGGGGACACCCTATCGTCATATATATATATATATATATATATATATATATTGATGCAGTAACCCAAGAATCAGATTGATCCACTGGTCAGTTGGGCCATAGTTTGCAAAACAAATGTACAGCTCTGAAAAACTTGCCTGAAGTTTCCTAACCCATCCACATGTTTCCAATATTGGGGTCCACATGATAAGTGCACCAAATTTATTTATGGGGAAAAATTGTACAAGGTCAGAACAACCTGATGGATGGATTCAATCTCAGACCTATCATGCCACGCTGGCACATGTGTGGTGTGTACATGAGCTTTATTGCACATGCATGTGCACTTAGCAAAGCTCTTTTAAGCATCCATTCTGTACTGTGTGACACATCTGATGGCCATGCCACATCACATACACATTAAGTCCCACCTGAGGAAGAACCAGGATCCCACATAGAAGTGTACCATTGGCACAAGAGGAGAGTAAGAAAGATGAACAAAGACATACCATTACCCACACACACACACACACACACACACACACACACACACACACAGAGAGAGAGAGTTACCCATAGAACCGAAGACAGTCTCTATGTAGAGAATGACCACAGCTAGCCACCCGGCTTGCAGCAGCATGATTTGAGAAGCTGAGCTCCAGAAATTTACCAAAAGACAAGCCCCAAGCAGCATCAGACATCACAATTCTTCGGGTTGCAGGTGGGAACCCATTAGCCCGAGGACACCGCAGGCACCTGTGCCACATCCAGATCTTGCCATCGTGTTCTCCTGGCAAGGCATTATCCGGGAGCTTCTTAACGGATATTGTGAGGCTGCCCTGCCGATGAGTATAGCAATGAACGTGCGCTTCTGTTGGCATCTCACACGAACGACAACGGAAATTCTGGTAGGAACAACTAGCATTAGCAATCTTCAATTGGCTGGTTGTGATTGAGAGAGAGAGAGAGAGAGGAACAACTAAGATTAGTCTTCAATTGGTTTTGTGATTGAGAGAGAGAGATGGGGGTACTTCACCGAGGAGACTGACACAGTGACTTTAGAGGAGATTCGCAAGATATATGTGCAAGATCCGGGCCATTCATCAGGTGGGGACACAACGGATGCACTCATCAGTTGGGCACATGATCATTGTCGTCATCATCATCTAAGCCTTATCCCAATTAGTTGGGGTCAGCTACATGAATCATGTTCTGTCATTCCTCTCTATCAAGGGCCAAACCTTCCAACGTCTAATACATAATATGCATGGCTGACCCACCTGACGAGCTGACCAGCCAGATTTTTGAGACAGTGCAAGCTCATGGTGGAGCCTGCCTAATGATCATCCTGGATCTCGTGCAACCGACCATGTTGGCAGATGTGCCACAACTCTCTCCTCAATCTGCCTTCACTTGAATCTCCTTAGGGCCTGTTTGGATTGGTGAACAAAAGGCAACCATGGAAAGGAAAACGGCTTCTGTAGATGTAACATTTCCCCACTGAGTACAACAATAAGGGGTTGTTTGGAGCATGGGATTAGATGGGTTTAAGTGGGATGGGATTAGCAAAACATAATAATTACATCGTGCCAGGGATTGTCTGTAATCCCATGGCTTGGAGCCATCCCACCTCGTGTTTGGAAGAGAAGGCCTCTGGAATGGAAACGGATTGGCTACTCACCTTGCCACTACCGGTTGGTGCTCTATGGGCCCCACCATGATGTATGTGTTTCATCCATGCCGTCCCCCCATTCTTTCAAATCATTTTATGGTATGAGCCCAAAAATAAATTTGATCCAAATCTCAAGTGGACCGCACAGTGTTGATTAAACGCCCACCATTAAAAACTTTTTGGGAGCCACAAAAGTTTTGGATCAAGCTGATAACTGTTTTTTCCCTTCATCCAAGTCTTTATGACCTAATCAACAGGTTAGATATCAAATAACCATTACAGTTGGCCCTAGGATATTTTTAATGGTGTAATTCAATCACTACTGTTTTCCCATGGTGTGGTCCACCTAAGATTTATATCTACCTCAATTTTGTGGTCAAGCCCTAAAATTATATTTCAAGATGGATGGACGGCATAGATAAAAGAAATACATCATGGTGGGCCCCACATAGCACCAACCACTAGGCACATGAAATCCAACACTGGACTGCAGAAATCCCTTGCTTCAGCGCAGATTCCAAGTAGGGGCTTCACAGCCCATGCCTACGTGAGTCCAAACAGGACCTTGCAATGATCCATAGGATCTTAAAACCCACTCACACCTAATCCCCTTTAAACCCATGCGCCAAATGCCCCCTAAAGTAACCTATAGAAAACTGTTTTCCTTTCCACAGTCTTCCTAAAAAAATAAGAAAAAAGGGTGTTCTCCTTTTCTTCCAGAAAACTTCATAATCCTCCTTTTCACACTCCCTGAGAGACAGATTTCACTTTTTGACCATTTCACATTTTCCTGAAAATCACGGAAATTAAAACAAACAACCCTTTTTTAGGGATTCCTTTCCATGAATTTCCTTATCGAAGGTTTTCCTCAGTCGCAATCTTTTCCTTTCCAAATATACTTTTTGGATTCAACCAATCCAAACAAGCCCTTTGAATTTTTCTCACAGAAAACACATGGAAACATAAAAGCATACTACCTGATCAAAGAGATGGTCACGTAAGAATCTCCCCAAAGGCTTGTCGAAGCTGCCATAGTACTTGATGCGGAAGAGATGCGCACGCTCGCATACGGTCCCTTTCCACACACACCGGGTGGATAGAGAAACAAGAATACTCTGATGATCAGAAGGAGATGGGGGGAACTCTTCCTTGGCTGATGCTGGATCATCACGTTGGTTATTATCTTGATGGAAGGAGCTCAAATCCGAAGAACCCAGTTGATTTGCGGTCTTCTTCCGCTCATCATTCTGGATAACAATAGCCATGACCCCACCTCCATCTGACATCTCATGGTCCCGGAAACCATTACTAGGGGCCACACAATCATCTGTGATTAACCCACCTTCAGCCCCAAAATTTCCTCCCTCACAACGTGGTTCTTCATAGCTCAATTTACTACGCACTTCAAATGCAAAATACGAAGAGAACCCATCATAACAATTAAAGGCTGAATGCCCCAAAGGAGACGATGAAGAGAAATGACCCTTCTCAGAAGGTAGCTTGTGGTAAACCGATGAAGGGTTCACAAATCCCGATGCAGCTTCTGTTAACTGAGAACTCGGACCTTTAGATGCATATGGCATTATTGCCTCCTCCATTTTGGTAGTGGACGGGCTGTTCAAGGGTAAGGATGGGTCCGACATAAGGACATCGTTGGCCCTTTGGGTATCTTTATCAGATTGTGGCTTGCCACCAGAAGGAACCGTGAAACCCGGTATCGTGGAAATGGACCTGTCAATGCAAGAGGGTTTGTCTGGCAACGCGACAGTTATTGGGGATTTCAAAGGAAGTTCCGGAAGAGAAGCGCCTTCATCTGCAAGAAAAGAAGTCTCCAAAGCCAAGTGGTAGGCCGCAAAAACTCCATACTGGATGACATGTTTCACTTTCTTCAGCTCATCACCATTAGCTCCCTTGAGCAAAACCTGCAACAGATGCATAAAAAAGCTCTGTGAGATCCTTCTTATGATGGTATCTTTTCATACATGTCTGAGATTCATAAGAGAAAAATGCAACAATCGCAGCAATGCGTGTATTTCCTGAAGTAAAGAAAAGAGAAGGTGGTCTCAAGTCCAACTGGTTGGACCCCAATGTATGATCCACCTAGCAGATAACTTCCAACCTATTAAGTGTATGTGAAATCCAATCATTCCAATAGGTTGTATCAAAGGATCGCCTAGTGAAAAAATCAGACCTATCTACTCATCGTGTGGGCCACACCATAGAAAACAATTTCTAGCCATCGATAAATAGCAAAATACAAGTGTAGTCTACTCAATGAGTGCATAAAGTTTATTTTACCTAAAAGATCTGGTGGTTTGGGTGTTGGATCTTCGAGGGTGAATGATGCTTCACTTGGGAAGTGATGATGGAAGTTCCTCGGAATTCTACCTCATTTTTGTGAGAGCCACTACACAAGGTTATCCTCATGATAGAATATTGGACGGGTTGGATGTTTCACATGCGTGTGAAAGGTTTGAAGTTATCCACTGGGTCTCCGCTTGTTAGATGAGCTGGTAGAGACAGTGTAGTGTGTGTGAGTGATCCAGGGTTCAATCCCTGGTAGTGTTATCTTTCAAAAAAAGAAGTTATCCACTGGGTGGACCGTTAACTCATAGTCCAACCAATTAGATCTGAGACCTTCTCAAGGAAATAAAATAAAATAAAATACAATATTCTGTATATTTCTAGAAGAACCCTGTAACCGCCACTTGCAAGAATAAGATTTTGAATCCCACTCTCCCCGCAAGCTGCATTTCATCATGTAGGCAAGTGTACATGCCATCAAAAACAATAAATGTCGAAAAAGGATGGACTTTAAGAATGTTGACATTTTCAGGACTTACAGTGCAACCGAACGGCTTGGGGCAGCCTTCGAAAAACATCAACGTCTTGACCAATTTCTTCCCATTCTGCCCAGCACTGCCATGCTCTTCCAGAAACTTCTCCACGTGGAATGATTCGCAGTGACCCAGCTTCGGCGATGACAGACTATCAATGGAAGGGATGATTTGTGCACCGGTGCAGCGGGCTATACGCTCCAAGAGTGGCCGTTTAATATTCAGAACAAGTGAGATGTTTTTTTCAAGCAGGTATTCTTGGGCATGACGGGAAACAGATTTCTCTACCAAGAGGACATCAGGCTGATGAGCATCAATCCTTGTAACTGCCATCTTCAGATGATCCATTTCCTAGAGAAGATTCAAGGTGTGAGAACAATAGAGAGACAGAGAGAGAGAGTGGAGAATGGAGATTTATATGTTCCTCGACCCGAGAATGGGTATACTATCTTCGGTCCTCAGTTTGTACAACTAGGACCATAGATCAGAGATTCATACTCAATGATCTGGTGGGCCCCACAATAAGAATCCTAACACCCAAATTGGTAGCATCAAATGGATGGTGAAAAATGGATGCAATGAATATTCCACTTGGCAGGAAAAAAAAAAAAAAAGAAAGAAAGAAAGAAAAAGAGGAAGTTTGGAAGGCCTGAATCTTCCAATCTGGGAGATTTTCGGAGATTGACCCATCCACGGTGGGGCCCAGCAGATGAACTGTCAGGATCTCTGAACCACAAGGAGTACATGTACAACTGAGGAACCAAGTATTATTATATTCATATCCTTGAGAAAAAAGATCATATAACTACTGGAGAGAATAAATAAATAAATTGAGGGATTGAAGCACCTGTTGCAGCAGGGTATCAAAACTCGACAAGTGATTCGTAACTCGCTGGTATTCGAGAGCTCCTCCGAGTATTAGAAAACGGGGATTGTTTATATTTGATGTCATACGTCTGTGTGCCACATTTTTCTTACAAACAACCCCCTTCACCACCATACTGAGGAAAATAGGGGAAAGAAGCTCCATCAGATGAGCGCGTAATTACAAAGGTAACAAGGACAAATTTTGCATTCTACTTTCGCATAGTTAATGTATGAGATAATTTCGAAAGTGATTGTCACTTCTAAAGTATATAAATCACTTATAAATTATAATGTAATAAAATCACTTTCTAAAGGAATTATAGAGTCCTGACACATCACGACTGAAGAGCATCCTGATGCCCAGACCATACAAGTGGTCAGTGGTCCGTGATCCAGACCATTGATCGGATGGATCCACCATGGATGAAAGGTGGCCTACCAGATTGGAAGTCCCAAGCCGTTCAAACGTCATCCATTATTTCCCTTGAATGTGGAACCCTTGCAGGTTTTTTTTTTCTTTTCTTTCCTTCTTTCTTTCTTGATCATATATTCATAGGCCATTTTGGGCAATTTGGCAGATCCACACTTACCCTGGGGCCCATCACATAAATGATCTGGACCACCAATTGATAAGCCCCCACCTGCAGGACACAGTTCCTGTCCCAATGCAACAGGGCATGCGAGCACTTGATATCTAGAAACCAATCAAGGATCTGAACTAAGTTTTCCAAATTCTGCAAAGCCATGACAAAAACTCAAAAGCCAAACTTACAAAAGAAACACCAAGTCAGTAAATCTAACCTCCCACTGCGGCGCCCACAAGCTATGCACTTGACCTTCACATAACCACCAGGATCCATCCCTCCTCCTTTGCTCATGTCTGGCTTAAGGAGAGTCGCTGCCTCCCACGACAAAGACGTGATTATATCCAACCAGCTTTCCCTGTCATCTTCTTCGCCCACAGGGAGATTCTCAGCCTGCAAAAGCTGAGCTACCAAAGCCCTGAAATGCCCATCTACGACATTTTTCATGGCCTTGCGGTGCTCTTCGCTCGACCGTTCCTTACTCCGGTACTCCCCACTGCCAAAGCTGCTCGAAGAGCGTAGAGTTTTCCATTCCCCCGATGCATCCTCATCGTCGTCATCATCAAATATAACAGCTCTCTCATCCTCTTCATCTTCCGGCTCGGGAGGGAGCCAAAGTAGCCCGTTGTTTTCAAAATCCACTGCCTCAGCGGCTGTGTTCTCCACACCATATATAGAGGAGGAAGCATCCAATTCATCACAATTATTGTGTCCTTCTGCTTCTTCCCCAATCTTCTCAGGCCTTGCCAAGACTTGCGAACCCAGGCTCTCATGTCTCAGAGAACTCAAATCTTTAGCATCGGCACTTTCTTCTGCAGGATGCACCTTATGTGATCGGTATGCATGGTCGATATCATCAAACTCAACTTGCCCATAGTAGTCATCTGATGGCTGAAATTGCCTCGTTTCAGAATCTGAACGATATGCACAATATTCATCGTCGTCATCATCACTCCTGTGACCAAAGAACAGAACAATAACCAAACAGTCAACAACAATGATAATTGTAAAGCTATCCAACAGTTTCAAAAGCACATTTTTAAATGCTGGACGTGGAATTAATGTCTCAGACATGGCAATCACAAGAAACTCAACAAGATGACAAGTCTCCGTATTAACATTTTACAAGGTAACAAAATTTGCAAAGCCTATATGTGGCCACATGCACCAACATGAGCTTGTCCAGGTTGTGCATGAAAAGGGGCTCATCAGGTAAATGACATGGCCCACCTAAACAATCCATTGGTTTTGTAAATGTGTGGTCCTTTTGACAAGTTGACTAGCCAAATTTTGGGCCATTATTCCAATGAGGCCCACATGATGCATAGTTCAGATGTCCGATGCGCTTGCCAAGTGGTACAGAAGTATAAGCAGAGATATGCATGCCAGCATAGCAAGACTCTAGAACGACAAAAACGCATTATTACTGATTGAAATGTGAGTACATGTCTGAATCACATGAGTGTAGCTTAGTTGATTCATAGACCACAAAAAAGGAGACATGAGCATATATACCTGTTCCCAAACCGGTCAGGAGACGGATCACCAATGTCAGCAACAAATTCCACGTTCCTTCCAGATGTCACCATTTCTTGCTTATCGGGATCAGGACCCACTTCCACTCGTGCAGATTGGCCCAGGCTAAGACCGTTGTCGTATTGGACGTGCTGATAAGAGCCGGTCGAGTAAGGCATGGAAGAACCAACTGTGCTGCTGCTGTTACCTGTGGCTGTGCCACTAGACTTGGTACTGACCAAACTTGTCGCTGAAGGGGAAGGGCTAAGATCCGGACTAGACAATTGCATCCCATTATCGATCCCCACTATCCCCTGTTCCCATTGCCTGAAACAATAGTTACATACGCGGATCCTCTCCCACTCTTCCCGGCCACTCTTCGGGTCATCAGACGGAGCGGGGATTGAGTTTGCCGTGCACTTTGCACAGAAGATGCGCCCGCAGAGACGGCAATGGTGTCTACGGTTGAAGATTGTGAATTGGGAATCACACTCATAACATACCAGACAGCTATGATCAGGCATCCAAAAGTCCCTTGACAGATTCGCAGGTTCGGACCTCCGAGGAAGCCAGGATTTCACCACGCCGACAAGCTCAGAGAACCTCTGGTCAGGGGTTTCCATCGACAAAGGACCCTCCGAACCCCACTCATCATGAAATGCTCATCGGCCACTCTTGAAATCAAATTCTCTAATCCCACACTTTTCAAAACCGTCCACCGATCAAATACAAATCACACACTGAATCCAATTATCAAAAATTCCCACACCCTATAATTCTCATCACCAGATATCCGCCAGCTACGATTAAAACCTTTTGAAATCAAAATCGGACAAAATTATGATAAAGACCTTTTCAAATCAAAATCCAACAAAATCCTAATTCAAACACCCACTGCCAGTTATACTGCAGTTCGTGATCCGCGAATTCAAAGTCCAAAAAGAAAATGAATCTGGAACAATTAAACTATAGCTCTTCTTGTATCACCTACAAAACCTCAATCCAGCTCCACAAAACCCTAATGTTGAAACTCGATTTCGAAACCAAGAACGCCCAGTCCCCACTCAAATGAACCGAATCCCAAAACCCCGAAACAGAACAGAACCCAAAACCAATTCCAAATCCAAATCCCCGAAAACACCCAACTCCAATTTCGCAAAGAAACCGAACCTGTTTCTCACCAATCACTTTATGCAGACCGAGAAATTCACACCAAACTCAATCCGAACTGCCTACTCAGGTCAAATCCAATCCCCAAACACTTCAAAGATAGAAAATAAAATTCTTACAAAAAAAAAAATAGAGGAGGAATTTCCCTTCAATAGTCCTCAAACACCATCAAAATCTGATCTTTCCATCAGACAAATGCATGAAAGCCAAAACCAATCTAAAATCCCTCTCTTCAAATGAAAATTCACAACCAAACCAATCAAATCCAATTCAAATCACAATCAGATCACGGAACCAAACCAAGAAAACCACACGAACCTCTCTGCCGATCCCTGCCAATCTACGCCACGAAAACGCAATCCGTAAAAGACGCAACAGACCAGACGACTCCAGGAGCAAAACCCATGAGCAGAATCCGGTAGAAATCACGAAAAGCGATCCGGAGACAATCGAGAAGGTTTGAAAAACAGGAAGAGGGGGTTGCTATGGAAGATCAACCGGCACCTGTAATTCCTCGCATTTTCGGGAATTTGTAATAACAAAATCTCTGAAAGTGAAATTTCCAATCCAATCACGGAAATTACAGCAATAATTTCAATAAAAATTCAGGAAATTCTATCTACCTGAGGATCGTTCTTTTTCTTTTCTTTTTCTTTTTTATTTTTCCTGTGGCAGAGAAAGAGAGTCTTTATACTGGAAGCGATCTATTAACCCCAGAGGTCAGCAGCGTACACCGCGGGATCACCATTTTAAATTGTGCTTCCGCGATTGAAGTTGGTGAGTGAGTAATCTGAACCGTTCAAGTGGCGGATTACATGATGGATGCTGGACAAGGGAAAGATATGTAGATCTGTTTTTGTTCCTGGACGCTTGATAAGTGGACCTGAAACGTAAACCTTTCTTGAATGGTTAGGATCATGTGCAGTCAGAGAACTGACCCCTTATGGCAAGCGGCCCCATCCTTCCCGCCGAGTGTGTGGGACATATGGTCCGTACAGTAGGTGGGCCACGCGATGAAGAATGCATTTCTCGGAGATGAGGCGGATCCAATCATTAGGTGGGCCACACCTCTGTGTTATTTAGACCGTTGGACATCCAATGAGTTCGATGGTGTGGCCCACTGATCAATGGACCACCCTGACTTTCCTGCACAAAGCGAGCTCATGGTGGGGCCCACGGGTTCGACTGCTCGGGACGCGGATTAGATACTGACAAGGTCAGCAGCCAAAATTGCTACTTAAATGACGTCACCAGGCTATGTGGACCCAACCATGATGCATGCGCTGTATCCATACCGTCCAATCATTTGTAGGGATCGTTTTATGGCATGATAGAAAAGAATGAGATTGATCTAAAGTTCAAGTGGACTCACCGTAGAAAACCGTGGGATCAGTCACACCCACCGTTGAAACATTTATAGGACCCACCGTGATGTAGTTTTTAGATCCAACCTATTCATGAGTTAACATAGAGAAAGATGAAGTGAAAACAAAAATATCAGCTTAAACTTCTGTGGCCCCTAAGGAGTTTTAAATGGTGGATGTCACTCTCCCGCTGTTTTTTGTGGTGGGATCCACTTGAACTTTAGATCTATCTTATTCTTTTTTCTCATGTCATAAAACGATCTCTCCGAATGGGTGGACGGTATGAATACAACACATGCATCATGGTGGGGTCTACAGAGTTTAGTGACGTCACTTCAGTAGCGATTGGGCTACTGACCTTGTCAGTATCTACTCCGGGCCGTACTGCTCGATGGTCCTGCAAAGCGACGCGCTGAGAAGGCGTGGCTGTCCCCAACTGGCTGAAGGTAATCGATCAGTTATGTTTTGTCTGGGGCCCATCTTATGGTGGTGGGCCCCAGTTTTCGAGCGGTTACAATTCAACGGTTCATATCCTCCGGTGACAAGTGGGATCTGGTGCACTCCCTTTTAGAGAAATTTAGAGGCGATTTTATTAGTATTATTATTAGTTAAAAATCGAAATGGGGAATCTGGAGATAAATCAACGGCTGTGAACGGCTGACACTGATCGTACGATCACAGCTGCATCGCATGAAGGGTTGAAAATAAAACAAATGGAAGTCCCTAAAATATCCCCAGCAGCTGGTGAGGCAACTCGAGAGCGTAGCCAGCTCAATCATATTCCCCACACGTTCTATGCTACACGTGTATTCATATGGGTCGCTCATCATGTATGAGACAAACGGATGGCCAATAGTCCATATTCATTTCAATGTCCCGATTGGTCCCTTAATTCGGACCACTGATCAAATTTAAGGGCCTAAAAATCTCAGCCATTGGATATAACCCTTTGATTTGTGGCCTAGAGCTAGACAGTTCAGGAGAGTGATGTAACAACGGTCCACATTCAATTGATATGGGATTTGGTCACTCGAATATTCCAATCTGAAACGTTCCTTTTGGGAATTATTCATCCGTGATGGAACTCAAAGAATCAATGGTCTGGATTACCGAACCATTGGCCCTACTTGCCAGTACCAAAAACCGCGTGTGTATTATTAAAAGATGCGGGACATGCATCATAAAATGCGACTTAAGAATTGAGCCGGAAATGAATCCAGTACAACTCTTGTTTGGGCACAGGATGTCTGGGCCCACCAGGATGTCTGTTTTACATCCACCGATGGAGCAATCCTGACCATCCAAATGATGGATATCAAATGGAGGGCCCAAAGTAAAACATTGAGTAGTCTCGATTCAAGGAACAAAATAAGATGGTTACTATTGTCGGTGCCACTTACGTCACGTGTTAGGATACATTTCTGACCTGGTCAGATTGGACGGTCTGGATTGCCATAAATCTAAGGGATGCATACGTGCAGACGAGGATTTAGATAAACCCCAAAAATGTCCTAATCAGAGAAAGTCCTATCTCTTGATCTTTGGTTAGTCGAATATGGACGTGGATTGCTAGCTGACCTCAACATCCTGTGGGCCCCACCTAGATGTATGTGTTTTAATCACTCCGTACATCCTATTTTATCTCTCATTTCAGGGAATCAGCCCAAAATTGAAGTATATCTAAACTTCAAGTGGACCACACCATAGGAAAATAGTAGGGATTGAATCCTTACCGTTGAAAACATCCTAGGCCACAGGAGCCTTGGATCAAGCTGATATTTACGCTTTTCCTTTATCCAGATCTGTGTGATCCTATCAACAGGTTGGATGCCAAATAAACTTCAACGGTGAGTGTCACTGTCCCACTTCTTTCTTTGGTGTGGTCCATTTGAGGTTTGGATCTCACTCATTTTTCGTCCCATAGGATAAAATTATCTCGAAAAATGGATAGACGGTGTGGATATAATAAATACATCTTGGTGAGCCACGGAACTTTGCCACGTCAACACACCACCAAAGTCGGTAGTGCATCGCACATCACGCAATCCGCTTCCTTAGAAACATCCATCCATCCATCCTTGTACAAGAGTTAGGACACACTGAAATTAAGTGGAGGCAAGTAATTCTAACCGTCCAATCAATGTCTCTTTTGACATGAAGGCAATAAACGGGCCATCTCTATCTCGACCGTACATCTTCGAGTCATCGCGAGGTATGGATGAAAGGTTGCTATCAGGGGAGCGGGTGGTGCGGTGCACACTTTGGTGAGACCTCGCGGGTTACCTAACGTTGTGTGATTGCGTAAATAACACTCAAACCAGGGTCGGTTTGAAGTTTCGGACCAGGAGCAATGACTGGCAATCATCGCACAATCCCAGCTGCATCCCAAAAATGAATTAATCCCGAGAATACCCTTGCTATTTGAGTAATTGACAATTCGTGCCAGCGTGGTCCATCGTTCGCTGATTTCGACCATTGATCTGATGGGCCACACCGTTGGTTGATTCTTCCCGCGATATCTCCCGTATGAGAAAATCTCAGCACTAATTTTGGGCCCAATTTATTTGAATCTGAACCGTTGCTGCATTTCTCATTTCACCGTTCGTTTGTAGGAGGAATTATATAATCCATGGCCCATATAAGAGTGTACACGAGTTGGAATTCTGAGAAGTGAGGCCTATGATTTGGTAATCCAGGCCGTTGGTCTGTTCAATCCCACCGTTGATGTAGCCATCCCAAAAATTCCCTAGATTTGAAAGAACAAATGACCAATATTAGGACCATTGTTATATTTCTCTTGTTGAGCGTTCACACTTAGGCCAGACATCAAAAGGTTACGGTTGTCCTCCCAAGGATTTTTTTTTGAGGACTAGTACATCAACAGTGGGAAGGGACAAATAAACGGTTTGGCTCACTTATTCATGGCCCCACATGTTAGAACTGGAAAGCCATGTATAGTGTACTGGTCAGGATTGTTCTATCAAGGAGATCTTCGCGATGGTTGGCTACGGCTAGCTAAAGGTGAGGACCACTCGAACATGGCATACTGTAATATTTTGTCCAACCCAAACAGTGTCCTGAGGCATCCACGTAGGATTTGTCGTAAGACCGTTTACTTAAACAGCTCGTATGTGGGGTACCACCAACAAATTAACCCAAGTTAGCCCAGTAAGGCGCACTAGTCTGGTTATGATCGGACCGAGTGCGGGCCGTCAAGCCAGATAACTTGTTTGCACTTGGCAATAGCCTATGCGGGCCGTGCAACGACCAATGAAGGTCAGAAAAATATAAAAATTGGGGAAACCGCAGATCTCACTTGGCTTGTGGTCCATAGCGGACCACAAACTCAGTAGACGCCTAGAAATTAATTTTTCGTGCCGTCCTAACGGCACTAGCCGAACGCAACTCACCCTAGCCTTGACCCAAAGGCTAGAACTTAAATCTGGCACTTTTTAAATGAAACTGAGATATTAGGCTTTACAACCGTCAGATCTCTTCTACATTTACGGTGAAGGCCTAAAATATTTTTTTACGCCCATCCACAAAATCTGGAACCTGATCGTGAAACGGTGACCGTTGATCGAAAATCGGACATTTGCGATAAAACCCCACATCTGTTTGCCTTCAAACTTTGCACGGCCCTTCATCGGGCTATGAGGCTCCTATCCTATAAATTTGGTGGCCAAGGGGGCATTAGAACCGCCCCAACAGCTAAAATGGACCCCACAGGACTATTTAAATATTGGAACCGTACGATAAAACCCCGCATCCATTTGTCTTCAAATTTTGCACAGCCCCTCATCGGGCCATGAGACACCTACACACCAAATTTGGTGGCCAAGGGGGTGACAGGGCTGCCCCCAAAGCTAAAAAGGGACCCCACAGGGCCATTGAAAGGAATTGTTGGAACTTAAGGTCATTTGGCCCAAACCTAGGAAATAAAGCCCTAAAGCTCTCTCACTCACTCACTTCCACAAAAATCTCAACAATAAAAGAGAGAGGAGAGAGTAAGGAGAGAAGAGAGAGAGAAAGGTGTGAGAGAAGGAGGGAGAGAAGGTGGGTCATAGTGAAGTTGTGGCCCTAGGGAGTTCGAGTCTTGCAACTCCTTACCTCTTCCTTAAGGAATCCTTTACCCACAACCGGAAGAAAAACTCACCACCGATTGGGTAGGTAAATTCCTCATCTTTTTGGAAACCCCTTATGTTGAGAGAGGATTTGCATGAAATCCTAATATGCAAATGCATTGCCTCAGGATTCCGGCCAATCAACTCCGAGTTCGACACTTCTAGGTCATTTCCTAAGATCTCAACGATCCATAGGTGCGGACTATCATTCTTAGGTGCCCTATGTAACATCCTGAATTTTCACTGTTTTGGATTCCCTAAAATTCATTAATTTTTATTTTTTAATTTTATTTGATTAACCTAAATATTACTTAATAACCATTAGCACTCAATGTCAGTGTATACAGGGGTGGTACCAGTAAAGAGTCGCACCAGTCCGATTAATCAGCCGTAGGAAGCCAATGAATCCACCCGATCACTTGAACATCAGGTGTAGCATAATGTCCCGCTCAACCAGAACAGTGTCTTGGGGCGTCCACGTAAGATTTGCCACATGACCGTTTATTTAAGCCACTCGTAGTGAGGTATCACAAATAATTAGACCAAGATTAGCCTAATTGAATAGGTCAGGCGGGTCCTGATAGAACCTGGTGCGGGCCTCCAAGCCAAATGACCGTTAACACCTAACAACAGCCCGTGCAGGCTATATCGCGATACGGGAAGGTCAGAAAATTATAAAAGTTTAGAGGAGCATAGATCTCACTGGGCTTGGGGACCATCGCGGACCACGGACCTAGTGGACACCCAGAAATAAACTATTCAGGCTGTCCCAACGACACTTGCCAAATGCAACCCACCAATGTTAGAATTGGAATCTGGCACTAGTAAATAAAACTGAGATTTCAGGCATTTCAGCTGTCGGATTTCTTCCAAATTTGCAGTAAAGGTTTAATGTATTTTTCTACGCCCGCCCACAAAATCTGGGTCCCGATCGTGGCATGGTGACCGTTGATCGCGAATCAGACCCGTGCGACCAAACCCCATATCCGATCATCCCCAAATTTTGTATGGCCCTTCATCGGGACATGGAGCACCTATCCTATAAGTTTCATGGCCAAAAGGCCACCAGAACTACCCTGATTCTCCAAACAAGCTTTAGACCGCTCGTTGGTGGGCCACTAGTTCCAAAACTATAGAATAATGTTCATCTCATTGGGCTTGACGACCATCGCGGGAATCGGACTTGGGTACAGTCCAGAACCGGTCAACTTGAGCCGAAGGACGAGTGCATGAGAAGTGCAAATACCCTAAAAGAAGGAGTTGGAACTTAAGTGAATTGAGTCGTCCACTCTTATGCAAAGTTGAGGATTTCGGACCGTCAGTTTGCGACCAAACTTTACCCATGGAGTAAGGATATTTCCCTTCTCATATCTGTATAGCCGCGGCCCTGATCGACTATCGGTGACCGTTGAACAGACTTCTTATCATATCTGTCGATCGGCGTATCCAAATAGCGGGCCGATCATATCCATACGTAGATCATCATTAAGGCTAGCTATCCTACGGTGTATATTGACTTGTACACCCCATAGTGGGCCCTACAGGCTAGAAAGACCCTCTCATAGGTCTAGTATAGTAAAAACCTAGCACTTGGGGCCATTTGCACCAAATCTGACATTATAAAAGGGCCTCATTTGGGGCACCCCTCTCCCCATACGAATTTGCCCTAAAGAAGGAAGGAGAGAAGAGAGAAAAGGGAGAAGAGAAAGAGGAGAAAGGAGGAGAAAGAGAGAGGAAGAAGAAAGGAAAGGAGTATGTGGTATGAGGTGGGGCCCAAGGAAGCACAACCTTGCAACTCTCTACCTATTCTCCAAAAAAACCTCCATCAAACCTACCCATGCCAAGAAGCAGAGGTAAGAATGATATATTTCTCTTCAATAGAGCAACTTATTGTAGATTGCTAGGCATTAATGTTGTCTTTCTTGATTTTGATTTAGAAAATGGTGGTTTTACCCAAATCCCCAAACCTTAAGATCTCAAAGAATGGAAATCTCCCCTTAAGGTGCGGACTATTATCCTTAGGTGGCCTAGCACCAATTATAGTTGGAGTTTAATGATTTTGTTTGCTTGGTATGTTGTATGGAAGAATCTAGAGGAACCTAAGAATGATATGTTGTTGGATTGTATGGAATGACATGTTTAGTTCTCCTTAATGTTAAATCTTGCCTCTCATGATCTAGTGTATGGATGATTACATGCTCATGTTGTTTGATTTCCTTTTCTCTCATATGTGCTGCTTCTTAGTGTGTTGATTCATTATTCTTGTGTAATTGATCCCTTGAGGTGTAGAAAGTGCTTAACTTCCTCACCAACCCACACCACACACATACACCTTATTCATGATATTTATAGTTTGCTTGCTAGAGAAATTTGAATTGTATGTTGAGCAACATGAGAACATGGTGATGAATATGCTTGATGTTACATTGGTAGTTGGCATGCTATGAGTCATTATTCCTACCCTTGGGTTGGTCAGGAAATGAGGAGAGCGAAGGTGGTTCCGTTGGTAGGACCACCTTGAGGCTAAACCCAAGGGTTTGGGCGAGTACGTGTGGGCGGCAATAGTTAGGCTACATGGGTCGCTTGTACCCGATGTCGTTCCGCCACATACTTGTCTAGGCTCGTGCGGTTTAGTCCACTGGCTGATCCACCTGGTTTGTTAACCTTGTTTGCTCACATATGTATGGAAACTGAAACACCCTACCACCGTTTTAGCCTATCGATACCGGATGAAATATTGATTTGCAGTCTCGTGAGCCGGGCATGGTAGAATGGGACACTGTGTCCGAGCTGTCGACCTACGCTTGGGTGACGCGCCTCCCCGTAGTGACCGCGAGCGACCCCACATTCAGCACCCCCCATGTGCTTGAAGTCGGGGATGGAAAAAATCCGACGGGATCAAGGATCGCGGGGTCTTGGCCTCACACATTGGGGGGTCTTGGCCTCGCAACTAGTTTAGGGCATTTGATACGTAGGGTGTATCAGATTCCCAAATCTACTGGATGAATAGACTTAACTAAGAACCTGATTAACATCATCATTGCATGGCATTAGCTAGGTTGGCGACTCGGCAGTCCAGGTCGCACTGAGGGAGTGTTGGCATTAGCGATCATTAGATATTGTCGCACGAGGGAGCATTGTGGTGAGGGCATATATCATATTATCCTGCACGCACGCACATTAACAAGACTAGATAAATGTTTATGATTGATTGCTTTTCATTAAATTCTTATTATAATTGATGCTTATTGCAACTTATGGCTAATAGCACCCACTGAGTTGATCACTCACTCCCACTCTGGGACGGTGTTTTAGAACACCAACCAGACCCGTTCATAGATGCAGGTGATGCAGATTTCGTGGAGCCTGGTGATGCGAGCTTCGAGGAGGAGGACGAGTTCTCTTACTTTCAGCTGATGGATGGTTCCCTGTCGGCCTAGTAGATAGGATTTGGATCGCTGAGTTGTGGACTCAGCCCTATTCTTTTGGATATGATACTCCTTTTGTGATTTTGTTGGGCAACGCCTGATGCGACCCTTTTAATATCCTTTTGGACATGTATATAATGATCTATTGTCATTTCAGCAGACTAGTTGTGATCGTGCTTCATGTTTCAAGTAATTCCATGCTGCGCCTTTAAACCTAAATTAATCACATATTAATGAAAACCGATTATAAGTGATCCCGGGAACTCGGGAGTCGAGCGTATGCATGACCCCCGATTTTTAGGGTGTTACGAGATGGTATCAGAGTAATGGTTTGGAATTAATTGGTCTATGGGTTATGAACTCACTAACGCATCCGCTGACTTAGGAAGGGACCCAATAGTGATACTGAAATGATAGGAACCACCCCAGACACCTGAATCGATGAATCCTTAGAAGGAAGGTAAGACTTTCAACGAGTTCGGATCGGGGAACGAAAGAATATAGCGTCGCTAAAAATTGGGCCCGAGCATCTTACAGTATATCGGCTCCTTGATAGGAACGAGCCGAAAATTTAGTGATTAGAGGGTCGAAACCATTTTCGTATACCAAATGGGCAAATACCGGACTAAACTTGATAGTTCCGACCCAATTGAGGATAGAAATCTAGGGGTAAATGAAAATTTACTGAAAGTAGTAGAAATGAGAATAAATTATATTTTTACCCCTAATCAGGGGGAATCTTATGAAACCAATAAGTTCATTACATAGATGAGCTTATCCTACCCCAAAATCATATATAGTACTTTCCTGGGGGCCTTACCGGTGCCCGGAAAATCGAAAAACTAGGAGTCCCAAGCAGGACCCCGGCGTGCCCACGCCCAAAATACACTGTGGGCCAGCGTCCCCACACCCAAAACTCTAGGGGCCCTGCGTGGCCACGCCCAAATCTCCAGGGGCCCAGCGTGCCCACGCCGGAATTTTCTGTAAAAATTAGTTAACTTCAAAAATTTATATCTCCTTCGTTATAATTCTGATTTAAATGATTCAAAGGCCAGATTGAAGCTTAACAAGTCTAGTTTTATATAAAAATAAAATAAAAATTATAATATAGTTATATTTAGAATGAATTGACAACTGTTTAAAAAAATTATTGGTTTTAGATGGTGGTTACTTTTAGAATTTTTATAATTTATTTACGACTCCAAATTATATGAAATTTGGTGATATGACTTAAAAATTGATGATAAATTATTGTAAAAATTTTAAAAATATTTCAGTTACTAAAAGTATAAGAAACGTTGTAAAAATTAGGGATATGTAGAGCCTATTTCCCTCTACTCCCACTCCAACATCCTCACTCTCCCCATCCTCAAACTCATCTCTTCAAAATCCATCTTCTCCTCATCCAAACTCCTCATCTCCTCTTCCTCATCTCCAAACCACCTTCCCAAACTCTTTCTTAACCATTTTTTTTCTCTTAACCCCGTTCTTAAGTCCATCTACAAAATCTCATTCACAAAGCCAACATCAAACCCACTCTCTCCAACTAACTCCCATTTTTTTCTTTTTTTTCATATCCAACCCAAACCTATTTCCAAAATACATTCCCCAAAAACCAACATCACACTTCATTCCCAAATCCCACTCCATTCACTCAGTCACTCTCAAAACCCATTACAAAAAAAAATAAATCCATTCTCCTTCTCCATTTCTTCAACTTTTCTCAAATCTCACTACCCACTTTCTCAAATTTGCATCTTCTCAAATCCTATTTTTCAAAACCTATCTCCAAGACCATTCTTAAAACCCATTTCTCAAACCCGCTTCTAAAACCCACTCCTAAGAACCGTTCACAAAAACTCATTTCTAAAGGTCATTCCCCAAACCCTTTCCTAAAACTCAATCTCAAGCCCCTTTTTAAAATCCCTTCCTCATATCCAATCCACCTCTAGCTAAGAAAGATGACCTTCCTTGCAACCATTGCCCCCCGCCCCCCTTTTTTTCCTCCTGGTGATCCTTTCCCTCATGGGAAAGAAAGGACCGGCTCGCGAGGAGGCGGGCTGAGCCAGGAATCGTCCTGTATAATTAAATTAGATTGTTTTTAGTATATATATATTTTTTTCCAAGTAGTTTCTAGCATGGTTAGATTACAACTCCTTAGAAGGATTGAATTTTTTACTTAAGATCTTGTAAGTTCGTATTCGATGCAAACTTCGCTAAAACATTATTAGTTCCTAAAACTTCTTCTTCTTTCCTTTTTTGCATCGTTCTTAGCGTCATCAGCCCTCAAAATTTCTGAGATATCTTAAAACTTTTGATTCTTCCTTTACCCGAAATCAATGAAAGCAAAGTGTGATTTGCTCATAGCCCACGCCCATAAGATCAAGATGACAATATACAGAAACATGTTTAGGACCTTAAGGGGTGTTTAGCACATGGTATTTGATAGGATTAGGTGGAATAAAATTGCATTTGGTCTGTGTAATTACATCCAGCATTTGAAGCGGATGGAAAGGGTAAGATTAGGTGGGATGGAATTGCATTTAGTTCCATGAAATTGCATTTGTTCCCATGCATGAATTCCATGGATTTTGAAATCTATTACACATGTAGGCCCTACATTGAGGCATGCGTTAAACCATGTCATCCATCCATATGCACCATTTACATATGACATTCTGATTATATATGTGTACAAATGAATGACATCCGTTGTGAATTTGGTCTGCTGATTACAAATTTCATGGTCCACCGAACATGATTTAGCTTAATCCAGTATTTTTCGTGGTAAAATTATTATTTTTATCCCAAACATGGGATTGAATGGCTGCAATACCATGGTATTTCCAGACATGCAATCATTGTGAAATAATGATGTTAATCTCATCTAATACAATTCAACACCATTCAATTCCACTCACCTCTCTCAAATCCAAGGGCTTCGTGGGGCCAATGTCATATATGGATTGTATCCATGCCGTTCATTCAGTTTTTTTGAATTATTTTAGGGTATGAGCCAGAGAAATAGACGGCTGAAGTGAACCACATAGTGAGGACTGAACTCCCACCACTAAAAATATTTTTTAGGTATATGTGGAAAATGACATGTCAAAGAATGCACTCTACATGTTTCATAATATGGGGTGGTGTGAATGAGGCCTATTTTGAGATCATATAACAGTCTCTTCAATAATTTGGTTAGGGGCCGTGAAGCCCGTGTAGCGATTCATGTGTATGATCAGATAATTCGAGTTGGGATCATGCCTGATCCTTTCACTTTTACAACGATGGTGAATGTTTGCTTTGAGAATGGGATGATGCATAGGCCAGTTGAGTTTGTTGCAGGTGTAGAAGATAAGGGGTTTGAGCCAAAATGTGGTTACTTGTAATTCATTGATTGATGGGTGGTGTGAGTTGGGTAAGACAGAAGTTGCATCAGACATTTTGTTGTTAGTGGGTGAGAAGAGTATTTTGTCGAATGGGGTTAGTTATACGTCGTTGATTAAAGTCTATTGTAAAGAAAGTGAGATTTAAAATATATATTTGTATATACATGATATAGCTCGTTTGACTTTATCGTCTAATTTGCTTGCTCGGCTTTACCATTTGAGGTGTGCATGTAATAGTTGTGTTGGGTTTAGTACTAGATGAGACCATATCAAGATGCGAGGGTAGTCAATGTGAGGCTCCGCCATGGCCAGCTCCTAGATCCTAGTGTGTCATATCTCGAGTATTTCCCTAAGTGCAGACTATGAAGCATTCGCACACCCCCTCGTTGCGAATGAGTCAGCCTACCATGATAGTATAGTCACGCTATTTTAGAGAGGAGAGTAACATAAGAGAGCCTTCAAGGTAAACGAATTTGTTATACTAGAACTGAAGAATGAGGTTTATTTGATTAGTTATAAATGAGGACCCGTTTTCCTTATGTAGACCTAAGATCCTTTTAGCTACCTTACATGGATAGTTAAGATAAGGCTTACGATGTCATCTTGCGGCTGAGAAAACTTTAGAAACCATCTAGATAATCCTACGTAGTCTCTACATTACATTCTTTTACCACTCTAGAATTTTCTATACACGTAGGAACCTCTTAACCTACAAAATGTACCAAAATGCCTAATTTCATGGAATAACCTCTTTGAAATTTCTGGTATATCCATAACATCAGTCAACAGATGAAGATTGATGCCCTGTGGGTTGCCAATGAACCAAGTGTATTTTTTTTTTCATATTTGAGTTTTAGTATTTTGTTTCTTTGAAAAAAATTACGCTTAACTATGATAGAAATCGTCTTGTATGATTAAAATTAGATTATTTTTAGTATATTTTTTTTCTACTTCAAATAGTTTCTAGTACTGTTGAACTTTGACTCTTTAATAGGGTTGAGTTTGATTTTTTAATTCTTTCTAAGTTCGTATTCGATGCGGTCTTCACTAAAATATTATAAGTTTTTTTTATTTTCTTATGGAATCAAGATTCATACCACATTAAGGAGATGATGTTCTTCATCTTTTCGTTCCCGCGGCCTTTCTAGGGTCACCATCCCTTCTAAACCCTAGAGAGAACTCTCCCATTCTAGATCTACTTCAAACCCATCTCCAAAAACCTATCTTAAACCCTATTCACAAATCCAACACTAAACCCATTTCATTTTTCCAAAAACATTCTCATCAACAATCCATTTCCTCACCGAGGGAAGTGGCATTCCTAGCAACCGTTGCCTCCTTCTCCATTCTGTGATTCTTTCACTCATGGGGAAAAAGCACCCCCACCCTTGTCCGACTCAGAAGAATAGAAGCTTAACACACGGATAATTAGTAGTTTGTTTTGAGTTAGTTAGGATTATTTCCATGTATTGAAGGATAATTAGAACTTTTGCTTGACTAGGTTATATTTTCCTTACATTTGGAATATCTATGCTGAAATCCATATTGTAGGATGTAACTGGCCATACTAATGACACTTTGAATCCAATATGTATGTATGGATTGCCTTGAAATTTTCTTGTTGCCTTGTGAATGCTTGTATGTATGATTGCCTTACTGTGTCCTTATTAACGTTATTAGCACTTCAAACCACCAAAATACTTTAAAACTTTCGACTATTCCTTCATTCTTGAAATTTATGAAACTAAATTGCAGTCTGCTCCTAACCCACTAGACATGAGATCGAATTGGTGATATACATCTAAGATTTTATACTACTAGAAACCTTTTTAAGATAATTATTTGACCATAAGCACCGTGGGAGATTTAAATCACTAAGTTAGACAAGAATTAAAATGAGAACTTTTTTGGACCAAGACCCAAAGGACAACCTTATAAATAGGAGATTTAAACATTCCAATAATGGCCGTTTCCTAAACATTTAGATTGATCGGACTACGGAATTACGGAAGTATACACCTGCGAAGCATTCGCAGCTTGAATCAATTCTCAATCCTGGGCGACTACCAATGGACTCACTGCTTTGACCGAGCAGAAGATCAGGATCCACCAGGATGAAGAAGGGATACAATGATCTTTCTACTCTGGTCAAGTAGATGATCGACGTATCGGGTTCAAGCCTACTACAACCGTCTCTCCGTATTGGTCTACCATTGAAAATAAATATTTTTATTCTAAATAGAGGAAAACCGTCGCCATGAATCTAAATCTTTATAAATAAATTTTAGTAAACCATCAGGGTGAAAAAAAAAAGTTTTAAGGGGGGTAAACTAAAATGAGCCAGCCTAATATAGATAGTATACACCCTACCATGCATATAAACTTGAAATCAACAAACCTGGGCAAATGAAATAATGAAGCCTTTACTTACTACCCTTAGGCAATTTCGGGGACGAAATTATTTTTAAGGGGGACAGATTGTAACATCCTGAATTTTCACTTTTTTGGATTCCTAAAAATCCATTAATTTTTATTTTTAAATTTTATTTGATTAACTTAAATATTACTTAATAACCATTAGCACTCAATGTCAGTGTATATATGAATGGTACCAGTAAAGAGTCGCACCAGTCCGATTAATCAGTCGTAGAAAGCCAATGAATCCACCCGATCACTTGAACATCAGGTGTAGTATAATGTCTCGCCCAACCAGAACAGTGTCTTGGGGCGTCCACGTAAGATTTGCCACATGACCGTTTATTTAAGCCACTCGTAGTGAGGTATCACAAATAATTAAACCAAGATTAGCCCAATTGAATAGGTCAGGCGGGTCCTGATAGAACTTGGTGCGGGCCTCTAAGCCAAATGACCGTTAACACCTAGCGACAGCCCGTGCAGGCTATACCGCGATACAGGAAGGTCAAAAAATTATAAAAGTTTAGAGGAGCATAGATCTCACTGGGCTTGGGGACCATCGCGGACCACGGACCCAGTGGACATCCAGAAATAAACTATTCAGGCCGTCCCAACGACACTTGCCAAATGCAACCCACCTATGCCAAAATTGGAATCTGGCACTGGTAAATAAAACTGAGATTTCAGGCATTTCAGCTGTCGAATTTCTTCCAAATTTAAGGTAAAGGTCTAATGTACTTTTCTACGCCCGCCCACAAAATCTGGGTCCCGATCGTGGCACGGTGACCGTTGATCGCGAATCAGACCCGTACGACCAAACCCCATATCCGATTATCCCCAAAATTTGCATGGCCCTTCATCGGGACATGGAGCACCTATCTTATAAGTTTCATAGCCAAAGGGCCACCAGAACTACCTCGATTCTTCAAACAAGCTCTAAACCGCTAGTTGGTGGGCCACTAGTTCCAAAACTATAGAATAATATCCCTCTCATTGGGCTTGACGACCATCGCGGAAATCGAACCTAGGTACGGTCCAGAACCGGTCAACTTGAGCCAAAGGACAAGTGCATGAGAAGTGCAAATACCCTAAAGGAATGAGTTTGAACTTAAGTGAATTGAGTTGTCCACTCTTATGCAAAGTTGAGGATTTTGGACCATCGGTTTGCGACCAAACTTTACCCATGGAGTAAGGATATTTTTCTGCTCATATCCGTATAGCCGCGGCCCTGATCGACTATCGGTGACCGTTGAACAGACTTCTTATCATATTTGTCGATCGGCCTATCCAAATGGCGGGCCGATCATATCCATACGTAGATCATCATTAGGGCTAGCTATCCTACGGTGTATATTAACTTGTACACCCCATAGTGGGCCCTAGAAGCTAGAAAGACCCTCTCATAGGTCTAGTATAGTAAAAACCTAGCACTTGGGGCCATTTGCACCAAATCTGACATTATAAAATGGCCTCATTTGGGGCACCCCTCTCCCCATACGAATTTGCCCTAGAGAAGGAAAGAGAGAAGAGAGAAAAGGGAGAAGAGAAAGAGGAGAAAGGAGGAGAAAGAGAGAGGAAGAAGAAAGGAAATGAGTATGTGGTAGGAGGTGGGGCCCAAGGAAGCACAACCTTGCAACTCTCTACCCATTCTCCAAGGAAACCTCCACCAAACCCACCCATGCCAAGAAGCGGAGGTAAGAATGGTATATTTTCCTTCAATAGAGCAACTTATTGTAGATTGCTAGGCATTAATGTTGTCTTTCTTGATTTTGATTTAGGAAATGGTGGTTTTACCCAAATTCCCAAACCCTAAGATCTCAAAGAATGGAAATCTCCCCTTAAGGTGCGGACTATTATCCTTAAGTGGCCTAGCACCAATTATAGTTGGAGTTTAATGATTTTATTTGCTTGGTATATTGTATGGAAGAATCTAGAGGAACCTAGGAATGGTATGTTGTTGGATTGTATGGAATGACATGTTTAGTTCTCCTTAATGTTAAATCTTGCCTCTCATGATCTAGTGTATAGATGATTACATGCTCATGTTTGTTTGATTTTCTTTTCTCTCATATGTGTTTCTTCTTAATGTGTTGATTCATTGTTCTTGTGTAATTGATCCCTTGAGGTGTAGGAAGTGCTTAACTTCCTCACCAACCCACACCACACACATACACCTTATTCATGAATTTAGAGTTTCCTTGCTAGAGAAATTTGAATTGTATGTTGAGCAACATGAGAACATGGTGATGAATATGCTTGATGTTACATTGGTAGTTGGCATGCTATGAGTCATTACTCCTACCCTTGGGTTGGTCAGGAATATGAGGAGAGCGAAGGTGGTTCCGTTGGTAGGACCACCTTGAGGCTAAACCCATGGGTTTGGGCGAGTACGTGTGGGCGGCAGTAGTTAGGCTACATAGGTCGCTTGTACCCGATGTCGTTCCGCCACATACTTATCTGAGCTCGTACGGTTTAGTCCACTGGCTGACCCACCTGGTTTGTTAACCTTGTTTGCTCACATATGTATGAAAACTGAAACACCCTACCACCGTTGTAACCCATCGATACCGGAAGGAATATTGATCCATAGTCTCGTGAGCCGGGCATGGTGGAATGAGACACTGTGTCCGAGCTGTCGGCCTACGCTAGGGTGACATGCCTCCCCGTAGTGACCGCGAGCGACCCCACATTCAGCACCCCCCATGTGCTTGAAGTCGGGGATGGGGAAAACCCGACGGGATCAAGGATCGCGGGGTCTCGGCCTCACACATTGGGGGGTCTTGGCCTCACAACTAGTTTAGGGTATTTGATACGCGGGGTGTATCAGATTTTCAAATCTGCTCGATGAATGGACTTAACTAAGAACCCGGTTAACATCATCATTGCATGACATTAGCTAGATTGGCGACTCGGCAGTCGAGGTCGTACTGAGGAAGTGTTGGCAATGGCGATCGTTAGATGTTGTCGCACGAGGGAGCGTTGTGGTGAGGGCATACATCATATCATCCTGCATGCATGCACATTAACAAGACTAGATAGATGTTTATGATTGATTACTTTTCATTAAATTCTTTTTATAATTGATGCTTGTTACAACTTATAGCTAATAGCACCCACTGAGTTGATCACTCACTCCCACTCTGGGACGGTGTTTTAAAACACCAACCAGACCCGTTTATAAATGCAGGTGATACAGATTTTGTGGAGCCTGGTGATGCGAGCCTCGAGGAGGAGGACGAGTTCTCTTACTTTCAGCTGATGGATGGTTCCCCGTCGGCCTAGTAGATAGGATTTGGATCGCTGAGTTGTGGACTCAGCCCTTTTCTTTTGGACATGATACTCCTTTTGTGATTTTGTTGGGCAACGCCTAATGCGACCCTTTTAATATCCTTTTGGACATGTATATAATGATCTATTGTCATTTCAGCAGACTAGTTGTGATCGTGCTTCATGTTTCAAGTAATTCCATGCTGCGCCTTTAAACCTGGATTAATCGCATATTAATGAAAACCGATTATAAGTGACCCCGGGAACTCGGGAGTCGAGCGTATGCACGACCCCCGATTTTCAGGGTGTTACAGCCTAGCACCAATTTTAATGTGAATTTAATGATTATGAATGTTTGGGTGATGTATTTGAATAATCTAGATAGAACCTAGTCAAGACCTTATATGATAGATCTTCTCAAATGACATGAAATGATTATTTATTGTTGTTGTTCCTCACATGCTTGGGCATGAACTTGGTGATTGCATGATTCATCTCATACTTGATTTTTGAATATTGTTTCCTTGTAAGCATGTATGATACATTAACCCTTGTTGTATTTTTGTGTTATGAGATATATAATTCTTGGTCTCTTCGCTAACCCCACACAACACACATACACCTTAATTTCGTAATATTTTTAGTATTTGTATTTATAGAAAAATCTGAAATTCTATGTTTGATGTATGAGTGCATGACATCACTTGTGTTAGATGATAAATCTTGAATTGCTGATGTGTTATTGAATACCATCAAATTCCTAGGTTGGTCAGGGAACTGAGGTGAGAGAAGGTGGTCCCGTTGGTAGGACTATTCTGAGACTAAACTAGTGGATTTGGCAAGTACGAATGGGCGATAGTAGTTGGACTACATGGGTCGCTTGTACTCGATGTCGTCCTCCCGTACTCGCCTAAACTCGCACGGTCTAGTTCACTTATTGACCAACTATGTTCATTAACCATGTCTACTCATGCCCGTATAGAACCTGGAACACCCTTCAACCACTGAAGCTTATTGATAACCATTTGAAACCGATCCACTAGCTCGAGAGATGGGCATGATAGAATAGGACACTGTGTTCGAGTTGTCGGCCTACGCTGGGGTGACGAGCCTCCCCGTAGTGCCGCGTGTGATCCCTCTTCTCAGCACTCCCCATGTGCTTGAATCGAGGATGGGGAACCCGATGGGATCAAGGATCGCGGGGTCCTCGCCTCGTACATTGAGGGGCCTCGACCTCGCAACTAGTTGAGGGCAATGATACGTGGGGTGTACTAGTTTCCCCAATCTGCTGAATGAACGAAATTAATTAAAAACTCAGCTAACATGATCACGATTGTATCGCACTAGTTAGGTTGGCGACTCGGCAGTTGAGGTCGCAATGAGGGAGTGTTGGTCATACGCGATCGTTAGACGGAGTCGCTCGAGAGAGTGTTGTTGCGAGGTCATGCATCATATCATAATACATGCATATGCATTAACAAGACTAGTTAGAGACCTATGAATGTATGTCTTTCATTAAATTCATAATATAATTGATGTTTGTTGTAACTTAAGACCAATAACACCCACTGAGTTGATCACTCACTCCCACTCTAGGACAGTGTTTTAAAACACCAACCAGACTCTTCGGTAGTTGCAGGTGATGCTGAGTACGAGGAGCCTTGCGGCACGAGCCTAGATAAGGAGGACGAGTTGTCCTATTTCCAGTTGATGGGCGGTTCGCCGTAGATTTCGTTGGCGGACTTGGATCGCTGAGTAGGGGACTCAGTGCATCATTCTTTTGGACATATCATTTTTTTTTTGTAATTTTGTTGGGCAACGCCTTATGCGACCCATTGTTATATCTTGTGGACTTGTATACACTTAGCCATTTCCATTTTGAGTAGACTGGTTGTGATTGTGATTCGTATTTCAAGTAATTCCATACTACTCATTAAACCTAATTAAACGTAAAATAGTAAAATTAGATATAAGTGACACCCGAGAACTTGGGAGTCGAGTGTATGCACGACCCTTAATTTTCATGGCGTTACACATACACATATCAGATACCGGTCATCCATGGCCCACCATGAATATGGACTGGTCCAAATTGGCCAGTCCAATCATGTAAGCACACGTGTCCTTTTAATGGGTACCAGTGGTCAATTTCTTATAACCGTCCATTCAATTTGTACTTGCCTACCCATCTATACGCGAATTGCAATAAGTTCCTGCCGTTGGAAGCTAGGTCGGGCCCACCGTGATTTGTGTGAAAATCCACTCTGTCCATCCGTTTTTCCAGCTCATTTTAATTCATGTGACCAAAAACGTGGTAGATTCACAACTCAAGTGTGCCACACGACAGTAAATGGTAAGGATAGAATGCCCACCATTGAAACATTTGTGGGGCTTTTTAAGTTTTGGATAGACTATTAGTTTTGTGTTTTCAATTTATCCAAATGGGAATGACCTTACGAAGGGTTTGGATGACAGATAAACATCACAGTGGACCAGAAATGTTTCAACAGTAGGCATTTCCCTTCCCACCGTTTCCTGTCATGTGGCCCACTTGACTTTTGGATCTGCCTTACTTCTTATCTCATGTCCTAAATATCCTGAAATTAAGTGGAAAAATGGATGGACGTGGTGGATTTTCCACAAACATCATGGTGGGCCCCACCTAAATATCTATAATGAAAAGTGGGAGCGGATTGGGTGCGGCCTGGCCTCACCCACCACACTCGGCCCTGACATGGGGCCCACCTTGATGTACACACTGTATATCCAAACCGTCCATCCGTTTTTCCATCTCATTTAATATCATGAGCCCAAAAATAAGAGATCCGAATCTCAGGTGGAAGACACTAAAGTAAATAGTGTTGATTGACCGTTACAAACTTCCTGTGGCCTACAAAAGTTTTAGATCAAGCTGATATTTAATTTTTCCTTCATCCAGATCTGTGTAACTTTATCAACAGGTTGGATGGAAAATAGACCTGGATGAAGGGAAAACACGAATATCAGCATGATCTAAAATTTTTGTGGCCCCAAAAAAGTTTTCAACGGTAGGTGATTATCACCTCTGTGTGGTCCACTTGAGCCTTCAATCTACCTAACTTTTAGGCATCCAGCCTAAAATGATAGGGGAAAATGGACAGACGGTGCCGATAAAATCCATAAATCACGGTGGCCCTTCAGAGCCCCTGCTGTTCTTATGGGGTGGTATCCAATCCGTGTGCATAAATGCCTGCCATGAGACCTACCCAATCAACGGCTCGGGACTTGCAACACAACATTGACACACTTGTAGAATATCTTAACCACGTGTGCAGCAGAACCCACTGTGGGAATGGACGATGTGCGATCCAAAAATCAGGCCAAGCGGATAATCTTCACTCAATGAGAGTAGGACCGGCTGATGGGCGGCCGTCATCAAGCGAACGGATGAGTGATCCTAACCACAAGTTCCAGAATTTTCTTGATTAGAAATGGACAGTTAGAAAAAAGTTTAACCAATGATTCAATGGGCTAAAACGATCCAATGGTCCGGATATATCACATCTACAAGCCAGTTTAAACATGTAAGGAGATAAGGTGCATGTTAAACAACTAATGGCTAAGATGAGGAGATACCGTGATTGCCTACAGACAAGCCTTAGTAGCAAGGTGGCTACTAAAAGTCCTCTGTGAGCCCATCATAATGTATCATATCCTCATCATCTATCCATAATTTTTAGATTATTCTATGGCATGAGCCTAAAAATGATCTAGATCCATATTTTATATGGACCACATCGTATAAAAGAGTGGTGATCGAACACTCACAGTTAAAACGCACCCTGATCCATAGCTCAAGTGGTAGACCGAGTGAAAGATACCTCGTTTCAACACTGAAGTCTTAGTATCAATCCCTAGTGGGGGTGGCTCACGGTGAAGTGTGATATGACAATGGAATGCACTAACAAGCTAACAAAAAAAAAAACACTCACAGTAAAAACTTATTAGGGGACGTAAAAGTTTTAGATTGAGCTCACATTTATGTTTTTTCTTCGTCCAAGTGTACATAACCTAATCAACTGGTTATATGACAAATAAACATTATAGTGAGCCCCTTGGGAAGTTTTTAACCGTGGCATTCAATCTCCTCTATCTTCTCGCAGTGTAGTTCACCTGAGATTTGGATCTTATTTTTGGGTTGTGTTACAAGCTAATCATTACGCATTTATTGATGTAATTATATATTGATATTGTCAATTCCGGGCATTTACCATGCTAAATAATGTTGGGTTATGTTGCGGGTCAACCATTGCATATATCATAATGTCATCTATACATTTAAATAATTAACTTATGAATTATTTGTTTTATAATGTTGTCATTACCTGTGTTAATTGGGTTAATAATATGTGTAACGTATAACTAATTAAACCATTAAGTTAGCTATTCACTCCTACCTAAGATGGTATTTTAAAACACCAAACAGGCAATCTTATTGATATAGGTACTATTGAGATCTCAGACGGGTGAGTTTATATCAGCTTGCAACACCACTGTTATGTTTTGAAGTATTGGACTAAAATTGAAAATTTTACACTTTAATCATTTTGACTATATATATTGTGTCTTGTATAATCTTTATTTGGACAGACGTTATTCTTGAAATTGTTCATGTTAAATATAAGACATCTATTTCTTAACTCAGTTATCTCTACCTAACTTTTGATGCCACTAAATTAAAAGTATTTTGATTAGTAAATGTTAACCGAACTGTGGGTACCTGGCCCACGTGCATTTTTGCTAGGTCCACGCCCGATAACTCGAGATCGGAGTTCTCGAACTCGGGTGTCGATTTTCGAGACGTGACACGACCCTTAATGTGTTGATTGATATAATATTGAGCATCATGTCACACCTTTTGAATTATTTATTTATGAGATGTAATAGGTAATGACTTAATTTAGATCAAGGGACACTGGCGGGGAGTCGCTACGTATCGCAACGAGTTACGTGATTCGGATAATGACTTGTGATATAATGACGATATCTTGCCTTTGTACAATCTACTGTGTGAACTATTATTAATAATCATTTTACTAATCATATATATTCTATGATAAGTAGTTTACAAAGGGCATTGGAGTCGCTTGTTGAAAGATTGCTAACATTTTGCGAAAATTAGTGTTGAAGTTTCTTATTGAGAGAGTGTTTGACTGTGAGAATCATGCGCATCATATTATAAAATTTATGCACCTAAAAGACTAGATAGTAAATGATTATTTTGTTATGCTATCATTATCGACACTTAATTGTGTTGATAACATTTGTAACTTGCTTAATATTTGTGCACTATATTAACATGCTTAAGGCTATTACACGTAAAAATATATATATTTGTCGTGAATTTTTTTATCAATAAAATCTTCCGAGTAAAATATAGGGAGTATTTTTTCACTATGTTAGCATTTCACAACTTCTATTTGACATATACATATGATTCAGGAATGTAACCAATTGGTGGTACACTCGAGGCACCTTAGTAGATCTCTAGCTTTTTCTCACTTAGTAATTGTATTTTTCATATACGCTACATTTATTGTAGATTATATGATTTTCATATGAGTGTACACAACTTTTGAAATTATATATTTCGAGTGTTAGCCCTATACTTCTAAATTTAGTTATATCCATTTTTGCTATTGATTTGTTAGTTGAAATGTGGTTATTTTGATTGTTGGTGTATGAAATGAATGTAAATTTTAATAAGGACGCTCATGGATTTTTATTAAGCTCACACCTGATAACTTAATATTAGAGTATCGATAATCAGATGCAAATTTCGGAACGTGACAATAAGGTAAATCTAAATCTAACATGGACTTCACATTGGAGCAGTGGTGATTGAATGCACGCCATTAAAAACTCCATAGGGCCCATTATAATGTTTATTTGCCATCCAACCTTTTTTATTATGTTAAATAGGCTTGGATGAGGGGAAAACATAAATATAGCTTAGTCCAAACATTCGTGACTCTTAAAATTTTTTAAGTGGTCTGCAATTTACCTAAGATTTGAACCTATCTTATTTCAAGCTATTACCCTAAAATGACTTGGAAAGATGGAGGACAATGTAACACTCCAAGTTTTCAGGGGCCGTGTAAGAACTCGGCTCCCAAATTCCCAGGTGTTGTGGGTGCCCTAATGGACTTCATAATTTAATTACATTTGGATGATCTCATAAACAATGGAGGATTTAGCAAGGCATGAAGCATAAGTACGTCATAAAGCAGTATCAATTGCTACCAAATATAAAAATATCCAAACCACGAATCCAAAATCATCTTAATAGGGAACTAGTTCCACCCATACATGACCCAAAGTGATTAGAGCCTTGGCCCATACCCCGCGGTAGCCTGAACTCAAACTAAAAGATTTGCCGAAAGTCTGGAAGCAGGGAAGCTCATCTTCCCTATCCATGCTCACCTCGCTCGGCTTATCAAGCTCCGCCTCACCTGCATCTAGCAAAGAGTCTGGTTGATGTTTTAAAACACCGTCCAAGAGTGGGAGTGAGTAGCTGACTTAGTGGTTACTATTAGCCTTAAGTTACAACAAGCATCAATTATACAATGAATTTAATGAAATGCATACATTCACAGATCCCTAACTAATCTTGTTAATGCATATGCATGTATTATGATATGATGTATGTCATCACAAAAACACTCCCTCGAACGACTTCGTCTAACGATCGCGCATGACCAACTACCCTCATCGCGACCTCAACTGCCGAGTCGTCAAATCCTAACTAATGCGAAGCATGGATAATATTAGCCGAGTATTTAGTTAATTCCGTTAATCCAGTAGATTGGAGAAACTTGTACACCCCATGTATCATTGCCCTCAACTGGTTGCAAGGCCAATGCCCCTTAACGTGTGAGGCCAAGACCTCGCGATCCTTAATCCCGTCGGGTTCCACATCCCCGACTTTAAGCACATTGGGAGTGCTGAGCAGAGGGATCGCTCATGGTCACTACGGGGAGGCTCGTCACCCCAGCGTAGGCCGACAGCTCGGACACAGTGTCTCATTCCACCATGCCTGGCTCTTGAGTCAGTTGATCGGTTTTAAATGGTTATCAATGGGCTTTAATGGTTGAAGGGTGTTTCAGGTTTGTAATGCCCTGAAAATTGAGGGTCATGCATACGCTCAACTCCCAAGTTCCCGGGTATCACTTATATCCAATTTTACTAATTTATGTTTAATCAGGGTAATGCGCAATATGAAATTACTTGAAACATGAATCACAGTTCACAACTAGTCTACTGAAGTGGAAATAACTAAAGATATAAAAGTCTAAAAATATGACTATGGGTCGCATAAGACGTTGCCCAACAAAATTATAAAAGTAATATGTCAAAAAAGAATGATGTGCGAAGTCCCCTACTCAGCGATCCAAATCCGTCTACTAGGCCGATGGAGAACTGCCCATCAGGTGGAAGTAGGATAGCTAGTCCTCCTCGTCCAAACTCACACCGCTAGGCTCCTCGTATTCTACGTCACTTGCAACTACTGGAGAGTCTAGTTGGTGTTTTAAAACACCGTCCTAGAGTGTGAGTAAGTGATCAACTCAGTGGGTGCTATTAGTCTTAAGTTGTAACAAACATCAATTATATTATGAATTTAATGAAAGATAAACATTCATAAACACATAACTAATCTTGTTAATGTAGGTGCATGCCTCCGTAACAACACTCCCTAGAGCGACTTCATCCAACGATCGTATATAACCAACTACCCGTATTGCGACCTCAACTTTCGAGTCGCCAACCTAACTAGTGCGATGCAGTCATGATCGTGTTAGCTGGGTTTTTAATTAAGTCCATTCAAACGGCAGATTGGGGAAACTAGTACACCCCGCGATGTCAATGCCCTAAACTGGTTGCGAGGCCAAGGCCCCCCAACGTGTAAAGCCAAGACCCCGCGATCCTTGATCCGGTGGATTCCCCATCCCTGACTTCAAGCACATGGGGAGTGCTGAGCAGAGGGATCACTGCCGGTCACTATGGAGAAACTCGTCACCCCAGCGTAGGCCGACAGCTTGGACATAGTGTCCCATTCCACCATACCCGGCTTTCGAGTCAGTAGATCGGTTTCAATTGGTTATTAATGGGCTTCAATGGTTGAACGGTATTTTCGGTTCCATACAGGCGTAAGCAGATAGGGTTAACAAACATAGATGGTTAGTGAGTAGATTAGACCGCACGAGTTCAGGCGAGTACATGACAGACGACATCGAGTACAAGCGACCCATATAGTCCAATTACTGTCGCCCATACGCACCTGCCCAAATCCACTGGTTTAGCCTCAGGATAGTCATACTAATGGGACCACCGTCTCTCACCTCAGATTCCTGACCAACCCAGGGTTTTGATGGTATTCAATAACCCTTCAACAATCAGGGTTTGTCTACTAGCATAGGCAATATCATGTGTTCATATTTTCCAATATAAAATTCAAATTTTTCTACAATGCAAATGCTAACAATATTATGAATTAAAAGTGCATGTGTATTGTGTGGGTTAGTGAGAAAGCCAAGCATTTCATATATCTCATAATACAAAAATATACAAGGATTAGTGCATCGAACATGTTATAAGGAAACATCATACAAGAATTGAACAAGGAATGTACAAGCAATCATCAAACTCATACCCAATCATGTTGAGAACATCAAACATTCCATCAGCATTTCATATTGATTTGGGAAGGACCTAAAGTATAAGGTCTTGTCTAGGTTTTTCTAAATTTTCCAAATACATCACCCAACAAGCAAAATCATTAGATTCATATTAAAATTAGTGTTAGGCCACCTAAGAACAATAGTCTACACCTATGAATCGTTGAGAGCTCTAGGAAACGATCTAGGGTTGCCAAGCTCGTGGGTGGATTTGTAGAGATCCTGAGTCAAATGAACTTGCATGTTAGGGTTACATGCAGATCATAGCTCAACACAAAAGATTATAAAAATATGGGTGCTTACCTCCCCAATCGATTGAAAATGGAGCTTGGAGTTGTTGATGCGGGAAAAAGGAAGGAGATTTGCTAAGGTTTCAAGTTTCCTTTTCTCCTCCACCAACAACACCCTCCTTCACTCTCTTCTTCCTCTCTTCCTTCTCATTTTTCTCTCATCTCCTTTTGTTCCTCCTAGGACAAATTCGTATGGGGAGAGGGGGTGCCCAAATAAGGCCTTTATATAGTGTTAGGTTTAGTGTAAATTACCTTATGGGATGAGTTTTCACTATACTAGCTCTAGGGGTGTTTTTCTATCATTTTGGGGCTACTACAGGGTGTAGGAGTCGACACCCACTGTTGGATAGTTGACCCTAGCGATGATCTACCCATAGACACAAATGGCCTGTCATTTGGATGCATCAATCGACGGGTAGGATCAGAATTCAGTTCAATGGTCACCGACTATCGATCGGGCTCGCGACTATACGAATTTGTGTAGGACATTACTCTAGGTTGTTGCTAAAATTTGGTCATGATCTAACTGTCCGAAAGCCACAACTTGAGCAAAGACCGAACGCAGATAAGTGACCTAAGTTCTTGGTTTGTTTCAAGTATATTCGCACAACTCATGCACCGACCTTGTAAGTCCAAGTTGAGCGATTCGAGTCACAATCTCGACTGGATGTTTCACGATGGATGTCAAGCCCAGTAAGACGAACATTATTCTATAGTTTTGGAACCAGTGGCCCACCAACGAGCGGTCTAGAGCTTGTTCAGAAAATCGGGGCATTTCTGGAATGAATCAGGTATTGAGATTTCTTGTGGGCAATGATTTGGGTTTGGATTAACTATGTTCATAGTGTGGCCTATTTATAACTAGTGAAAGTGAAGATTTGGTCATGCTTACTCTAAACCGTCGGTTTTAGGCTAAAAGAGTAAATGAGTTTATTTGGTCTATTAGCCAAGATCTAGGCCTTACCTGATTTGGCTTCGGTTATATCTTTAATTTAGTTATAATTGTCTTGATTAGTTAGCGATGGGCCGGTTAGATTTGGGCCCTATGTGAGCAAATCATGGGGCTAAACTTGATGTTCAAGTGATCGGGCGGATTCGTTGGCTTCCTACGGTTGATTAATCGGACTTGTGCGGTTCTTTACTGGTTCCACCCGGGTATAACTAACATTGAGTAATGGTCAGTAAGTGGTAATATAAGTTAATTAAAAAAAATTAAGGATTTTTTAGAAATCCAAAATAATGAAAAATTCAGGACGTTACAAGGTTTTATACAGGTGTGAGTAGACATGGTTAATAAATATGGTTAGTCAATAAGTGGATCAGACCATGCGAGTTTAGGTAAGTACGTGACGAACGACATCGGGTAAAAGTGACCCATGTAGTCCAAATACTGACACTCATTCGCATCTGCCCAAATCTGTTGGTTCAGCCTCAGGATAGTCCTACCAACGGGACCACCTCTCACCTTAGTTTCCTGACCAACCTAGGAATTTGATGATATTCAATAGCAGTTCAACAAGTTAGGAAATATCATCTTATACAAGTGATGTCGTGTAATCACGTATTAAACATATAAATTTAGAATTCGCTATAAATGTAAACTACTAACAATATTACGAAATAAATGTGCATGAGTGTTGTGTGGGTTAGTGAGAAAGCCGAGGATTTCATATATCTCATAGTTCAAAAATGCACAATGGTTAATGCATCATACATGCTATAAGGAAACATTGTAGAATTAAACAAGACATGAACATGCAATCATCAAATACATACCCAATCATCTGAAAGACAACAAACATTCCATAACCATTTCATGTTGATTGAGATGATCAAAGGTGTGGTCTTTCCTAGGTTTTCTCTAGATTATCCAAATACATCACCTACACATTCATAATTATTAAATTCATACTAAAATTTGTGCTAGGCCACCTAAGAGTAATAGTCCGCACCTTTAAAAAAGAATCTCCGATTTTGAGCTCATATGGTTAGGTTTTTAGAGAAAATTATTAAAAGATCTAAACAAATATACAAGCTTATGAGATTTGGGATAAACAACTATTGAAACCCTAAATTATACTTGAGATTCAACACTTACCCTCAACCATTGTCGGGAAAACTCCAACGACGACTTTGGCTACGGCGAGGCGGCTAAAGAAGGGATGAGAGGGCGGAGGTGCACCAACACCCACACCCCAAGGTCTCTCTCTGCTCTTTTCTCCCCTTTTTCTTCTCCCTTTTTCCCTTTTTTTCTCTTACTCTAGGGCAAATTCGTATGAGGAGAGGGGGTGCCCAAATGAGGCCCTTTTATAATGCCAAATTTGGTGCAAATGGCCCTAGGGGTTAGGTTTTTACTATACTAGCCCTATGAGAGGATTTTTCTAGTCTCTAGGGCCCACTATGAGGTGTACATATTGATATACATCGTAGGATAGTTAGCCCTAATGATGATCTACATATGGACATGTTCGGCTCGCCATTTGGATGCGCCGATCGATAGATATGATTAGAAGTCTGTTCAACGGTCACCGATGGTTGATCGAGGCCGCGGCTATATGGATATGAGTAGGGAAATATCCTTACTTCACGTGTGAAGTTTGGTCGTAAATCGATGGTCCGAAATTCTCAACTTCACATAAGAGTGGACGATCCAATGCACTTAAGTTTCAGCTTCTTCCTTTAGGATATTTGCACTTCTCATGCACTCATCCTTTGGTTCAAGTTGAGCGGTTCTGGACGGTACTCAGGTCCGACTCTCGCGATGGACGTCAAACCCAGTAAGACGGACATTATTTTATAGTTTTGGAACTAGTGGCCTACCAACGAGTGGTTTAGAGCTTGTTCGGACAATCGGGGTACTTCTGGAATGAATTAGGTATTGAAATTTCTCGTGGGCAATGATTAGGGTTTGGATTAACTATGTTCATAGTGTGGCCTATTTATAACCAGTGAAAGTGGAGATTTGGTCATGATTACTCTAAACCGTCGGTTTTAGGTTAAAAGAGTAACGGGGTTGATTTGATCTATTAGTCAAGATCTGGGCCTTATTTGACTCGGCCCCAGTTAGATCTTTAATTTAATTATGATTGTTTTGATTAATTAGCGATGAGTCGGTTAAATTTGGGCCCTACGTGAGTAAATCATGAGGCTAAACTTGATGTTCAAGTGATCGGGCGAATTCGTTGGCTTCCTACGTTTGATTAATCGGACTTATGTAATTCTTTACTGGTATCACACGCGTATAAAATAATATTGAGTGCCAATGGTTAGTAAGTGATAATATAAGTTAATTATATTTAAAAAATTAAAAAATTTTTGGAAATCCAAAACATTGAAAATTCGTGACGTTACAGACAATATGGATAAAACATATATATTATGGTGGAGACTACAAAGCATAATCTATCACTTAATCACTATGCAGTAGTATGGATCCTTACAAACATATTTTACACTAGTCCCATGTCTGACACGAGCATGCTATCTAATATTTAATCATTATTATACATGGTGGGGTCATTGAGCACCATCTAGTACCTAATCACCATTAGTAGTGTTAGTGTGCGACCCGTAACCTTTTCAAACATGCTTTCGCAGGGTCAAACAGATCCAACTATCCAATCAAATCATGCCACATGGCATGTCTCTACTCAGTTAAGGCAAAAGCAATGCCCATCCTAACGTAAGTAGGTAAAACAGATAATGTGACAGGCCCACTCATTTTCCATATTCATTTTAAGGGATGAAACCAAAGTTAGAAGTATATCTAACACTTGAATAAATCAAACCAACAATGGGAATATAACCTCCACCATTGAAAACCTCTTATAGGCTACAAAAGTTATGGATTAGGTTGATATTTGTGTTTTCTCTTTATACGTGTTTATATGACCTAATCAACGGTTTGGGTGCTAATAAACATCATTGCTATGGTGGAAGTCATTATTCCCATTGTTTAGTGTGGTGTGGTCTACTTGATCAATGGATATGCTTCAATTTTGGGCTTATACCTTGAAATGAACTGAAAAAATGGATGGATGGCAAGGATAAAACACATACATCAAGGTCGGTTTTATAGAGCCTTCACACCATGGCAAAGAGTGGTGGAGTTTTTAATGATGGGTGTTCCACCACCTGTTTTCCAGTGATGTGGTCCACCTTGAGATCTGGATCTGCCCTAAAATGAGCTGGTAAAATGGATGGACAGGATAAAACACACATGTCATGGTGGAGCCCACATTGCAACGACCGGCAGCGAGTCAGTACTTTCACGGTCAGTATGCAATCCGTCCTACGGACACAGATGGTTAGGAAAAACTGAAAAAGACAGCCAACGGTATCCGTTCAACATCCACGTTTAGCTCACCTAATGAAAAGGCCAACTTGGATGAACGATCTAAATGTACACACGTGCTTTGCACGTGTGGATATGTATGAGTTATCATTCCTCATTTCAAATATGGATCGTTGATCAAATTTCTCATACAAGACTGGCCCACCTCATGAATGGACTATGTGGCTGTACAGATGGAGCTCCAAATGGGTGGCTTAGATCTCGCACGTATGTCCCATTGGCAGGTGTTAATGACAATATCTCGAAATGGGCTTGTGGGAGAGTGGGTTAGAAATTGACGGTTGAGGAGATTATGGAGCAGCAACAGCTATCTTCCAACGAGGAGATTTTTCAACGCATCCACATCCAATGCCAGGTCCATGAGATTGACGGCTTGGATCATTAAAACATTATCCCAATCATACCTAATCCAGGCGTCATAAAACTGCACGTGTTAAGTAGGTTTGCTGCTCCTACACGCACAGTCTCAGACAAACATTCACACGCGCAGCACTAGTATACATATAAAAGTGGCACGTGTGATGTGCATCGGAACGAATCAGAAGGTCAGCTCACCCTGAAGATGACCATGTGAAATATTTCGGGTCGTTACTTTCATATGACGGGCCACCTCTATCCGAAAAGAATGGACGGTCTAGATAAAATTTCCAACGAGCCGGATTCAACACGCGGGTTTGACTAGCTTGAGTAGTCGACTGGCCTGGGTTTTGCTTATGCTCGATTTCAATGTGGGGCGCGGCCCACATTATCGATTGTTGAGATGTTCGACACGCTTGCCGCTTGGCATATGTGTGGCGCTTGAAAATGCGTGTGGGGGCTAAAAGGAAGACATTGCGCAACGTTGATTGAAGAGTACGGAAGCGGATTGCGTATACGCTATAACGTATTTAGCAAACTCTGTGAGGTCCACCGTAATGTATGTGTCTTATCCACGCCGTCCATCCGTTTTATCAGCTAATTTTAAGTCATCATCCGAAAACTGAAGTACATCCAAAGCTCAAGTGGATTCTAGCACAGGAAAGAATTGAACGTCTATCGTTCAAAACTTCTTGATGGCCCTATAAGTTTTGAATCAAGCTGATATTTGTGTTTTCCCTTCATCCATGTCTGTGTGACCTTGTAACAAGGTTGGACAGCAAATAAACATCACTGTGGGCCCCAGGAAGGTTTCTGTGGTGGACATCATTATCCCCCACTGTTTATGTGGTGTGGTCCACATAAGCTTTGAATATGCTTTGAATTTTGGCTCATGCTCTAAAATAAGCTGGAAAAACTTATGAACGGCGTTGATCTAACGTATACATCCACGGTGGGCAATAGAGAATAAAGTTTACTCGTACTTAGTTACTCCTCGGGCAATAAGCTTCTGAAGAAGACTCACGGCTTTGGTAAATGTGTCATTATCCACTCGGTTTATCTATTTTTACCGTTCATTTTGGAAGCGGATTGGCTGGTGTACCACACACCAGCTATATGGATGCTGTGGATACGTGTCGTGAGAAGACGAGCACTGACGCTCCTCGAGCTCCGAGTTGTACGAACGGTTCAAAGGAGATCAAAGTAACATGGGTTCCACAGTGATGTGTTTATTGTATCTACACCGTTCACCTATTTTTACAGATCATTTTAGAGCATTATTCAAAAAATGAATCATATCCAAAAATCATCTCGACCACACCACAAATAGCAGGGGAGATAATGATTTTCATCGTTAAAAAACTCCTACGACCCACCATAACGTTTATTTTCCAACCAATCCTTTCATAAGGCCACAAAGACCTGAATGAAGAGGGGAACCCAAAACTACTGTAACTCCAAAAAGGATTTCAATGGTAGACCTTTAATCACTCACTACTCTTTTCAGTGTAGTATACTTAATAGTTAGATCTGTCTTAATTTTTGTCTCAGCTTTAAGACTAGCTCGCAAAATGGATGAACAGTTTTGATATAACACATACCTCGTGATTGCTAACTTTAATACAGTAGCTATGTAGGTGGTGTGAGGTACACCAGCCAATCCGCTTCCGTTCGTTTCAAAATATTACCCTTTTTAGCATATCTCAAAAAGGTAGGCTACAGCATAGAAAACAGGATAAGGATCCACCGTTGAAGCCATCTTAAGACCCATAATAATATTTATTTGTAATCTAACTTGTAGATAAGTTCAAACAAATAACAACTTGATCCAAAACATTTGTGTCACTTAAAAAGTTTTCAACGGTGGATGTTCAACTCCCACTGTTTCATGTGGTGCGGTTCACCTGATCTTTGGACGTACTTCAATTTTGGGATCATGCCATTTTCAGCACATATGCATCAACCTTAACTACCAGGACGCAAGTGGGGCCACCCACGGTTTGACTTCTTCCATCTGAATCATGTGAGTCAAATCAGTTTCAGTAATAACTAGCTCGCGCCGGCACCAGGATGTGGAGATCCAGCACCGAGACGACTCGGGTACGAGTTGGAGAGCCGACTCATCTGATACGGGCGAGTCAGGACCCACCGTACCATGTTGTGCATGTGGGATGCAGATTGCGTCCTACCCCATCGTCTCTAGCCACCAATGGACAGATGTGTGACAGCCCACCTTGATTTATTTGTTTATCCATACGGTCCTTCTTTTTTCTCATATCATTTTAAGATATAAGTCTAAAAATGAAATAGATCGGTCAAGTGGACTGCACCAAATAGTAAGCTTGGATTGCATTAAATATGTGCTGTGGTCCACTTGCACATTGGATCTGCCTCATTTCTAGATTGTTACCTTAAAATGACATGAGAAAAGGGATGGACGGCATGGATAAATAGATACACAACGGTGGGCTCTCAAATAGACTCGTCCATTCCCAGATAAAGACCAGTGGAGATAAGACGCAATCGGCATCTGTGCATATGAAATCCACTCCGTCCATCGAGTTAAAAATCTTATATTGACTCTATTAAAGAAAGAACAGCCGATAAAAAATCTAATGGGCCACGTAAAAGGCAAGAACGTAAAATGGTGCATAAAACCTCTAAATTCACGCCCGTGGCCTGCCTGAGACCTTCTCTCTCTCTCTCTCTCTCTCTCTACCATCTTACTTTCATATCTGTGAGACAGACCTGATGAACGAGTTTGATGTAAAATTCACTCCAAGGTGACCTCATCTACAAACCTATGGTTGCACTATCATCAGCATTGTTCACGATGGTGTAGTCCACCTAAGTTGTTTATCTGCCTGATTTCTGGCCTCAGAGCCTATCATTGAGGAGAGAACCTGATGGATGGAGTGATGTCATAAAAACAACACAGTGGGCCCCACAAAAGGAGACTCAGACCGACCTCACTCAACTCAGGAATCGGTCCGAGTCGCCCAGCCATCTGACCATGGGACCATCCTTTATACGAGCCCATATTCTAAAATTCCGGCTGCTCCCCTCATCAGGTGGCCCACACATGCCTTTGTCAAAGGCCATCAGTCATTCAGTCTCTCTTACTAACAACCCTATTAATCTCGAACCGATCATTGGATTATACAAGTGGGCCCAACGTGATGAAAGGATCGGATCTCCCATACACGAGCCACTCAAACACGTGCCTCGATCCTCTCCTCTTAAATTTACCATACGCGCAGATCGCCTCAGCGGATACCGCCAGAAAGAACGCACCGCTACGAGAGAAGCCCAAGGGCATTTACGTCTCATATTAAAAAAGAAATCAGCACACGTGTTATCCGCCTAACCAGCACCTTTGTCTGACCGGTCAACACGCGCGGACCAGTGTTTGGTTTCGGTACTACCAGCGCATGAAATCGGATAAAATCCACACGTGTCATGTCGTGTCACGGGTTCGTACACGTCAGCACGGAGCAGGTTCGAAGGGGATTTTTTCCATCCGTTGCGCTGGAGGTTCATTTCTGGAAGCAACTTTCCGCCTACCCGTTTCGACAGCTCATGCTGGGATATCAACCCAAAAATCAGGCACATCCATAACTTAAGTGGGCCATCATTGCACACTGAACAGTGACAATAGAAATTCCCACCGTTGAAACCTTCCGGAGGCCCATCGTGACGTTTGTACGCCATCCAAACCGTTCATAAGGTCATCTCCATCAGGATGAATACAAAACACTAATATCAGCCCGATCAAAAACTTATATAGCCCCCACGAGGTTTCAATTATGGGCGTCCAATCCTCATCTGTTTCCTGAAAGGGGTTTCAAAGCCAAAACTCCGTGGCCCCACCATAATATATGTGTTATATCTGCGCAGTCTATTTGTATTTTTTATTTTTCCAATTCATTTTAAGGCACGAGCACCCAAAAATAAGGCAGATCTAAAGCTGGGTATTGAACGCCTGAAAACTAAGTTATGGATCAAGCTGATATTTGTGTTTTCACTGTGTCCATGTATGTGCAGGGTCTAAGTACGTTGCCACATTATTACCATTGCTTGATGTGGTGTGGTCCACTTAACCTTAGGATGTACCTTGTTTTTGAACTCATGCCCTAAAATGAATGAATGGCATGGATTGTAACCACGGACGGCCTGCCTTTTGAGTGTGAAAGAACCCAAACAGTGCCGATGTCAATTTTAACATTATAATAAGTGATAAATTCTGATTTGGGTCGTATAACAAATATAGCAAGTCATACAAGCCCTTAGGCTAAGTTTGTCTATGGTGGGGCCTATCAAATCAACAATCAACATCTCCAAAACGACCAATTGTGAGGAAAGAGGGTTGGAGGATCATACATATCTCTCGGACTAAAGATTTCTTGAATTGAATTTATGTCATCAATTCTTGGGAAAACCAATCAAAATGGATTTTGCGTGGTATATTTAAAGATATTTGGGAACATGTAATAAAAAATTCTATGGTAATATAGTTGGAGCACATCGAGCAACGCCACATCATTTAGTAAGTAATCGAGTGAAAAGTGATCATGCTAAAGTAGTTGCTTGACATATAAAAGGTATATAAGCAAATAAGGTTAAGTCACTATTAGAACATATAAAGCATTTAGAAAATCAACTTAAGACTATAAATGTCAAAGGAATTTAGTAAAACAAATAGCCTTGTACCAACTTGATAGAAAATATATCTTTCAATTGTCTGTGATTTATATTCTTTAGCACAATCTCTTTACTTTTTTGCCAATCAATTACATCACATAGTGTAATCCTTAACTTTCGCCTACTACTTACATTTCTTAGTATAATCTATAATTTTAATTAAGTAGTTATTAACTTTAGCTGTTATTTGAATTTACCCTCATATACTGAATTCGATTCAAGTATTAAGAAGAGTTCTCCATTCAAAGAATTTTGCAGCTGCTCTCAGTGATCAACCGTAAGAATCTCTTTTCTTGTTTCTTTTTTACCCGCATTGAAAAATCATTTTGTATGGTAGGCAAAGGTGTAATTAATTATTAGAAGATGAACCTACTCTAACTATCCCCCGATCATAATAACATGTTGTGCGTGTACCTGAATAGGCAACCCAATCACATGCTATGTATCTTGCTCGGTTTGAGCTGAACATTCAATTTTGGCACACCCGCACTTGTCATGTAACCGGATCTGTAAATCGAACCACAGCACATCCAACCGTAATTCACACCACTTTCTCATGGATAGGCATTAATAGATGATCTGAATCGTGGCTGCTTCGCCAGATGATCTGAACCATTCATTTAATGGGCTTGGGTCGGCGGAGTAACCAAGTACGATGCGTGGAACTGACTGCCACAGAAAAGCAGTAAACGACAAAATGGCCGAACACTCGCTTTTGACAGGAAAAATCAGGCCGCTGTCTGCAGTGACCCAACAAAGATCTGGTCTACGAGATCGGACGGCCTGGATCACTTGAGTAACAGGCTACGTGGGCCTCAAACGTAAAAACCAAAAGAGTCAAGGGAAGACCATTCCAACAAAGTCGCAATGCTTTTTTAGTGTGGCATGAGATTGCTAACGACCACTCATCACGAGAATGCTATGTTCGACATATGGATATATACGTATCGGGTAGCTCACGCAACCATGCAAACCGACATGCACGTGCGGCAGGGCATCCAAGCCATGGATCAGGTGGGCCCCATCCCATCACGTAGAAGACCTTGACCAAAGACCACGTCAGTCGACTCATCACGCAATCTACATGCATGAAAGTCGCAATGGTCCATGTCCAGGATCCCTTCTCACTATACACGTGTCAATCATGTATAGCAATCAGGACCGTCCATCAGGTGTGCGGCGCTTCATCGGACCGGATGGGCTGCTCTTCCATCTGCCGCGCTTCACTGTTGCGGGCAGCCATCGATGTAAGGATTGAGTACCGTCCATATAAACCTTCATCGCAATTCCTGAAAATCAGTCCAATGAAAGCTGATTAGCATCTTGCAGAAATGATGCGTTTTACTTTGCAAAAATAAAATCAAGGAATCAGCTTTCTTACACGGCACATGGGTACATATGCGGTCCCACAAGCTCAAAGTATACCATCACAGATATTTCTAATTTTCCATACACATCACCATTTTATTACCTTTCATCAAGTGGGACCCATCTGATTTATTCACACCATCCTAACCATCCATCAGATGGGTCACCTCAAAAAACTCCCAAGGCCCAGTACTTAGACCCGGGTTGGATCCTGTGAACATCACTGGACCACACATCCAGCCAGTTTCAGTGGAGCATGCTCCCTCTTGGTTTGGCAAATGGCCCATATGCACTAGGAATATGTCTTAAGTGCATGAGACATCCAACCCTTCAATTGGTAGGCCATTTGGATTGGGTAGTGCAAAAATCAGCTTCATCCACTCATCAGGTGGACCCACATCATAGAAACCAATGCCCAAGCATTGATAAATGGCAAAACACGAGCTTGGTCCACTGAATGAGTGGATGTGGTTGATTTTTGCACAAGGTAATCCTCATGATGGGGCCAAACCTTTGGGACTGGTTGGTTGGCTGTTAAACAAAAATCAAAGGTAGAAGATATGCTCTGGGTGGAACCTAAGTTGTAGTCCAACCAGTTGGACCCGAGGACTCATTTCTTTGAGATTTTTACCTTGTGCATATCTTCACCTAAGGACAAAAATAACCTCATCTCGATTGTTCATTTTGCCTACGTGTAGGGCCCACCTTTTAAAAAAAAAAAGGATGAATCTAGAGCAGCAAAGCTAACAGATAGAACAAAAGGTAACAACAAAGACAAAAACAAAACAGTAGCCAAAGAGAACAGGAGATAAAATAAAATAAAAATACAAAAACCCAGACTGATGTCTGGGGGATACCAACAAAAGCCTAACAGATTATGGCGCCCAATCTCTAAAATATAACAGCGCCTTATCAGAGACCCCGGTAGAGGAACACTCAAATTCCGAAAACAGCGACAATTCCTCTCACATTCCAGACTGGCCAGAGAACTACAAGAATTCTCCATTTTTTCCTACCAACCAGACCTCTGAATCCACATGCCAAACACCAAAAAAGATAGTAGACCAAAACAGTCACGACCCATGAGATCCTTACTCACATGAGACCCCTACTCGATTCAAAACTCTGTCCCAGAGGTTCAAAGAGAAAGGGCAATGCAACGGATGAAGAGGTGGTTGACAGACTCAGCTGCTTGCAGACACAACAGGAGCACATTGGTGAGGATCATTCCTCTTTTCCTCATGTTGTCAATTTTAAGCACCATGTTCTTGCTCACTAACCACACAAAAGCACAAAAGCAGCCACTTTGAGAGGGGCCCTGTAGGGGCAGAGGTGGAATGGGTAGAAATTGGGCTGTGTATGACTGCACTGAAAAGGAGCCTGAGCTTGCAAGAGTCCAAAACCCTCTAGACCTTCGAACCGGAGAAGGAAGAAAAAAACCCCTGCAAAATGAGTAAATAGGCTTGAACTCTTGAAATTCAGAATCCCATGGATTCCTCCTAAGAGAAAACCAAACACCATTTTCAATCTCCCCAGAAAAACATTCAGCCACTATGATGTCTGATGAGTAGTCTCAAACATGAGACATCCTGCTCTGATACCACTTTGATGCAAGACAACTAACCATTTGCCCACTTGCTCTAAAAGCTCGAACTAATAGAGCATGGCGAATCAATCCCTTTATCTCATAACTCAGGCTCCACATCCCATGAGTTAGGCCCTCAGCCAAACCCCCTCGTGGGCCTCATATCACATGGGTTTTGCCTCTCACGTGCCGCCGCCCACCCTAAGTGTGCCCCTGCATCCCATAAGGCACCCCACTTAAGCTTGGTGTGAAAATGCCCCTGCACTAAGTTGTCACACCATGGGTTGGACCAAAATCTGATTCTAGATCCCTCTCCTGGTGCAAATATCGTCCTATTAAGCACTATAGGAGCAACTTTAGCAGTTTCTTTCCAAAGACTGGAAGCCCGATATAGAGAAGAGGATTTAGTCCTCCAGTCTTGGGGAATCAACCCATATTTGGTAGAAACCACCCTTCTTCAAAGACTTTCCTCTAGACCAAACCTCCAACTACATTTTCCCAACAGGACTTCATCGACTAATTCTAAATTCTTAATTCCCATTCCCCCTTTGGAATAGGGGGGAGCAAACTTCCTTCTAGTTCAATAGCCCACTACTACATTTAAAGGGTATCCAACCCGTTCAGCAGGATCCCTCCACCATACGTATTGGACACAGAAAAATCCAGCCAAAATCCAATCATTGGTTGGGCCATGCCCACCTAGAAACCTCCAAATCTTCAGGGAAGCTGATGGTTGGATCAGCGTGATTTTTGGGATTTCCATTTTCATGGAGTGACCACAAAAGAACATTGTATGAAATAGACCCAACTATGGTAGGTCCATGTGTGTTCTATTAGTCATCTACTATATAGGGTATAAAGTAGTCAATTTCTCAAAGACAACACAGGAGAATCTGCAACGGATCTCTAAACCAGAGAGGTGACACTGGCACAGAATCCAAAGCACATGGGAGGTGTTTACAATTATCCCTTCTTTTTTTTTTTGAAAGATACAATTATCCCTATTTCTTTTTATTTAATAGCATGAAAACTGGTACATTCACCCTTCGTGATACATACAACTCTCTCCTTCTTTTTTCTACATATGGTATCGAATTGTAAATTTGTGCTAGCATTCTAGCGCGAAAGTAGGATAAAGTGAAGTGGGCATCCAAAACGTAGAGCATTCCACAGAATTCCTCAAGAAATCTCAATGCCAAGGGGCTGTTTGAACGCAGTCAAAACCAGGGGATTTGCGAAGAAAACTCATTTCAGTTGAAAACCCTGTTTTTGCAACGGCCCGTTGGATTGCCATTTGCCAGCTGCCTTTTAAAACCCACCCAACGATTTAGGTGAGAAATCAATGTCTCCCTAAACACCAATCCAATTGGTTTTCGACGAAACAACAGCACGTTGTTGCGGGTGAAGGCCTTTTGCGGAAAAAGCCCTTTGCAACAGTTGCGTCCCAACAGCCCCTTCCCTGTATTGTTTCCTTTATAACTTACCTTTCAAGCCTGCAAGGTGCATGTGGAATTCTGGTACAATCACGCAATTAACTGCATGTCACTTCAAGCCCTCAACTTCCCACTGTAACTACTTTCATCTTCAGAAGCTCCGGTGCTGATACCGCCTTCCAACAGAACACTACCTCTGTAATTTGTCTCCTCAGCATCGCACTTCGATGAATGGCCAAAACCCAGCTGGCATGAAGTGATTGGTTCCAGCTCAGCAACTTCAGCTGATGATTTGGAGTTGCTAGTTGGATTGGCCCAGAACAACAGCCCCCCAACCCCCTTCTGATAGGGCAATGCAATCCGTGCATCTCGGAACACAGGCAAACATTTATCTTTAGCAAACTGAACGCAGGACTCTCTGGCCGCAACAAGACAGGCCGACATCTCACGCTCCTCGCACTGCTCTCTCTCAGAAAAGTCCATGGCAGTGGCTCCGAACATGGCTTTCCACCAGGGGGGCTTGCATTTAGCGGAGGCATTGATGGAACAACCGACTCGTGCTCCAGCCTTCCAAGTACAAAATGCAGAGATTAGGAACTACCGGTATCTGGAAATCATGGTCTCTTGTGCTGCTAACAAGGAATGAGAGATGGAACTTGTCATACTAATCAGGACAAACACAATGTTCTCCAAAATCAAATATTATACAATTGGAAAGAAACATATTACAATTTATTGGCAAATCACAAGGTCTATCAAGCTTTTCAGGAACTAACAAAAATGCAAATAAGAGAAATGCTTCAATGCTCTCAGAGCAGTGTAGGTTATAGTGCTCCTAGTTGCATCGGGTAACTCAGACAGTCTAGAATACATTTCAAAGACTATCATTCAAAAAGACTGATTGGATTATCACATTCATCCTAGATTCAGACTTATTTTTTGTAGCCATCATTTTCCAACCCATGGAAGGGATGGTAAGGATCGTCCAACAGAAGTGGATCTACAGAATCATAACCAATCCATGACGGGAACTATCAAATAGATCGATAAATTTGTTGGTTAGACTTATATTTACACAAATGATCTTGGCCGTCCATATTAGAGGCTTCATTAGAATGGTGAGATATTTGCATGCATCCCGTGAAATGTGTTTGACCTAATGGACAGTTCAGATCAATTGACTGGACTTTTTAAGTGTCCCAATGCAACTGGAAGCATGGTAACTTATAGTGCTTTGACTATGAGAACACTGGAGCATCTCTCTATAAATATTATCAAACAGTTGAAAAAAGAAAATTATGCAACCAAATCAACCGCATACTAACATTCCACATCAGATTTTAATCCATCCATAACATTCTATAGCATTTAAATGTAGTAATGAAACATAGTGTCGAAAACATTCGCATTTTGGAAAGAAAAATCTATGAATGCTATATGCAATGCTTTCAATCATTAAGAAAACATAAAAATAAAAACCATTAACCATCATCAAACTAGACAAAAGTTCTGTTTCATGACATTACCTTTTATTTTTATCTTGAGAGGCAACTGACATGCTGAAAAAACCAAAGAGGCCCAAGGAGCTAAAACAATTGACCAGAACTATGAGATGTCATCTTAGCGTACATTATAAAGCAATTCACGGTCTTTGTCAAACGGGTATAGATAATTACTATTTGACTTGTTTTCTATTGGATTTGACTCTCATCATAAAATTGGAAATGGGAAGTACAGGATTTTAACAACATGAGTTCTGAAAAAAGGACTAATTTGCTTACAAAGAAGAACAAACAAGATGACCAAAAAGATAAGATTATGAACAAGGATGATGTGGAATCATCTAGAACAATGCTAAGCGTCCTCCCCAGCTCTCTGATCAATTCTCATTTCCATGAGAGGTGAAACATGAAGGAAGATGGACTTCGATGTGGAGCACTGTCAATCTTGGCTGCACATACTCTGCAGTCAAGAGCTGGTTTGTGCTCCAAATTAAATGTATGCAACTGATTAACTTACTGTCTGGCAATACTAGAGCCATCCAGCTCGGCCAGCTGCAGTGCTGCACCCCATTGCTCTTATGACATCTCTCAATGAAAAACCACCTAGAGATGACAACTTGAACAAATGGATTGATGAAGCAATTAAAGTGAGATATGAATGGGATTTTGACCGTACTAGCCTTGTGGTATTGCCAAAGGCCCCAAAAATCTGACCTCTTAAATATATTCCTTGGTTGGCCTTCTGACCACTTTTTGGAGAATTAGTGGACGAAAATGCCCCTACATTGGAACCTAGTACCCACACGGAGCTTCTTTTTTCTCATTTCTTTGTTGTTTTCCTGGGGTTTCTTCTTCCTTTTCAAACATGTCTTCGAGGGACCCACTATCATCCATTTCGACTGCATTTTCCGGCGTACGTTCACCGCCATCAACTTCTCCAGTACATGGGCACCGCCAACAACTTCTAAGGCGCTAAAAAAGTGTTGTTTTTGCTCCGACGACCCCATTTTTTAGAGATAGAAGCCACTGATACATGAAAGATATTTTAAATAATTATTTTATTTTATTTTATATACAATAGCATTTTCTTAGAAATGGAAGCCACTTTTGGTTGTGGATAGAGAGTGAAGGCCGTGGTTGTTGTTGTCATGGGGAGTAGTGATTGTCGGAAGGGATTTGAGGTAGATAAGGATGGTTATGGTTGTCATGTGGAAGACAATGAAAGAGATAAAATTTGGATTTTGTGATGTATTGTTTTGCTTGAAGTGGTCGCCATGTGTTAAGGGTCTGGGTTATCTATGTTAAGGGTTTAGGTTGTCATGTGTTAAGGATTTGGATAAGGGTTGTCATATGTTAAGGGTCTAGGTTATCGTGTGTTATGGGTTTGGGTCGTGGTTGTCATGTGTTACGGGTCGAGGTTGACGTGCAGTAACCTAGACCCTTAACACATAACAACCTCGACCCTAACCCTTAACACTACAAGGATGTCGTCTGTGGGGCCATTATCGAGTACGTGTTAAGGGTTGTGGAGTCCACAATGGGATATGTGTTGAAGATCTACTCTGTCCATTGGATTCAGAATTTAATGACATGGGCCAAAGAATAACTTACACCAAAAAATTGTGGCCACCAAGAAGTTTTCAATCTCACTACTTTCTATGGCCGAAAATGAGTTACATCCACGTATAAGGTAGACCCCACCACAAGGAAATAGTTTGGAGTGAACGGCCACCGGCCACTGTTATTGGTTGTTGTGGGCCATCGTGATTTATATAATTTGTCCATGCCATCTATATAACTTAACAGAACAATTTCGAGCATGAGCCCCAAAAAGAGGCAAACCAAAGGCTTAAATGGACTACACCACAAGAAACAACGGTGATTGAACTCTTACTGTCGAAAACTTCTTAAATGGACTACACCACAATAAAACTTCTAAAGGCAATCGTACACCATCTGTGGGGTCCACCATCGCATGTATGAAATCCACTCCATCCATCAACCTCGACATTTCATGGAAGGCCATGGTTGCAAACATGATCAACATCCGCCAGTCATATGGACCACATCACAAGAAAATAGTTCGTATAGAACGGTCACCGTTATAAGTTATCAGGTTTTGCGGGCCACACAGAGATCGTGTCAACAAGAAATTAGCATCTTCTCATATAAATAAAGGGCTACAAAGAAAATGAACAGATTGGATATAAGTTTCAGTAGGCCCAATAACAAATATCATCCACATCACTTCCTCGGGATTGGATACTACGTAACTTTTTTCACTCAAAATTCGTACAGCTGCTAATCTAAGGATAAGGCAATTTGGTATCAAAAACTTTTAAAAACATGTCAGCAGACAACCACAACCGTCCATCTCCACCTCAAATCTCTTTCGACAATCACTTCTCCCCACGACAACAACAACCACGACCATCCCTCTCTATCCACAACCAAAAGTGGATTCCATCTCTAAGAAAATGCTATTCTACAATAAAATAAAATAAAAAATTTCATTTAAAATGTCTTCCACAAATTAGTGGCTTATATATCTAAGAAATGGGGTCGTCGAAGTAAAAACAACATTTTTTTACGGCCTTAAAAGTTGTTAGCGGTGCCCATATGTAGGTGAAGTTGATGGCGATGAATGTACGCTGGAAAATACAGTCGAATGGGGTGGTGGTGGGTCCCTGGAAGACATGTTTGAAAAGAAGGAAGAAGCCCCAAGAAAACAACAAACAAAGAAGAAAAAATGAGCTCCATACGAGCACCGGGTTCCAAAGCAAGGGCATTTTCATCCACTAATTTTTCAAAAAGTGATCAGAAGACCAAATAAGGAATATATTTGAGAGGTCAGATTTTGGAGGCTTTTGGCAATACCACAAGGCCAGTACATTCAAAATCCCAAAATGAATTTAGAGTTTGAAAGAATGACACTTGATTCTTTGGAAGTTTGCTGGGTTAAACAAGTCCAGCCATTTGGACAAAACCTTACAATAGTTGTGTATTTTATACAATGCCAGATTGTATAGATGCTTCTACATATTTACTCCTAAGAAATGTTCCGGTGCTCTCAGAGCACTATATGTTATAGTCGTCATAGTTTGATCAGTTCACTTGGACAGTCCAATCAATCAATTTGAACTATCCATTACTCCCTTATGTTTATAACATATTTCATGGGCTACCATGAAAAAAATCATACTGATTGGATAATCCAATCCATCCATGATTTGGCCTTATGACGCAGGGAAAAGCGTGAAATAACAATGAAGAAGATCACCGTCTTTCGCATGTGATTAAAACCTTGAATGCACAAGGCATTTTCTTGAATCCACAAAGGAAAAAAAAAACTCGAATAATTTTATTGAATAATGTCTAATGTGTATGATTTCTCCATTGCCCCATTAATAAAGAAAAAATAAACCCCTAATTCATAATTACTAAAATTAGCAAAATTCTAACCCTAACTGAAAGTTACCCAAAATAGTAAAACTCATCTAAAGCCTAATTTGCCAAAAATTGAAAGTCCAAATAAACATTATTGGAGGAGTCCTAACATGATTACAAGAAATTATTTAGAGAGAGAGAGAGAGAAGAAGATGGAAATCTAAAACTCTAAAAATAAGGAAATACGACAAAAATCGAAATTACTAAAAATATTAAATTTTCCATAAAATCCTGTTTTTGAACTAGAAGGGTGCGTTTTCTTAAGAAATGGACGGATGCAACCCACTATTTAGGTCAATTGACCACGAATGGCCTATTACAAATGGTAAAGATTGATAGGTCGTGAGTCCCATAACGATACTTGGATCAAAAGTTATGGTCGATTTATGGTTCACACTTCAAAAGGCAATTTCTCCTTACCCAGATTGAATTTCTTTGAACTGGACGTGTATGGGCCCAATTACGCCATGCCCTAGGTAGGATTGGGCCCAAATCCGACTAATTACTTTCGCTTCCATTCGGCCTTCTTTTGGTCCAATCATGTTAGGAATGTATCTGTGCCACATCCTACATAACCTTATTTCTCCATAGACATCCTTTTGCAAAACATGGATGGGATGGTGATGATTGCCTAACAAAAGTGATTCTTTTGAAACCTTGAGCAATCTATAATGGTCCCTAACATATAAATGGACCAAATTGTTACTTAGACCTATTTTTGTGTAAATGATCTTGACTGTCCATAATTAAGGCCACTGATCAAATGTTAAAAAATTTCAATAGTGTGCGGTTTTCAAGGCAGCCTATCAAATACCTTGGACCTAATGAACAGTCTAGATCAATGGATTGGAGTAAGTGTCCTGAATTCCCAATGTAACTAGAAGAACTTTTTTTCAAGATAGCCCATACAATACCTTTGACCTACTGAACAGTCTAGATGAATGGATTGGACCGTGTCCCAATTTCCCAATCCAGCTAGGAACACTATAACTTATAGTGCTCTGAGAGCAATGGAGCATTTCTCTTTACTCCCACAGACATACATTTATGAAAGGATATACCTCTTGATAATATCATACACTCAACTTCATTAACTTTTGAGTAAAGTAAATGAAAGCAACTCAACCGAACCTGAGAAAACTCAATCAAATCCGACAAAGATTGATTAAATGAAGGAAAATCCCGATTAATCAGATGCAGAAAGGGCACAGGTACAGAAAAGGCCCACATTTCAGCAATCTAACCCGTTCATCTGGTAAGCCCCATTGTGGGATAACCCGTACGCGATTTCCCTCCTATTTCATTATCCTAGCCATCCAATCAGCAGCTTGCAAATGGAAAATCACAGCCACTGGTTCCTATTCACTGATGCCCAACCCAACGGTCAAGCCTTCCAGTGGCAGAGACTTTCTGGACCCACATTTTCTCGTTCGCAGAAACCTAATCTTTTTATGAGAACCAGTAGATGCACCTCTCTGTTTGATACGTCCCTTTTTTTACTATCCTATTACCAAAAAGTAGAAAAAAGGCTGTGTGCACAAAAAAGAGAGGGTCTAAGTATCATTACCCTTACTAAAAGCCTAATTTTTCACAGAAATGGATCGATTTTCTTGAAAAGATGAAAACCTCGAGCAGTTCTAAATCAAATCGAATCTAATCGCATCAAGATCATTCGCCAATACCTCGCATTGCTCGATGATTTTGGATTCCGTGACTTGGTATGCGGATCTCCAACTCCGCTCGTCTCTGAAAGCGAGAACGAACGGCCCGATGGAGGGATCGTCGGAACGACCAGCTGGGAGCGGCCCTCTCAGCAGAGGAATCGGAGGATCGAATGCGATCACAGTCGCAGACGCAGACAGATCTTCGCCGTCAGTCCCTGGAATCGCCATTTCCCCTCTCTCTCACTCAGTGTGTTTACGGCCCATTTGTAGGGTTTTGAAATCTAGGGTTTTTTAGCCCCGGTCTGGTAAACCACGGACTACTTAAATAATTCGTAGCCCGCGAGTTAGTCCGAGCGTATGGATGATCCGGACCGTTCAAGAGTAAGGTCCTTCCATATTAAGGCACAGCCAAAGGTACGATTTGCTGCAAAAGATCCTAGACCTGCGATCTACTGACTGGTGAACTCATAGATGGTTCATGGGTCACCAGCTTACAGTCCAGTGCATCTGTCCAATGGTCATGGAAAAAGAAAAAGAGAGAGAGAGAGAGAGAGAGAGAGAGAGAGAAACGTTCCTTGCCCAACTCAGACGGCCCAACTCAGTCCAATCGCTGGCCCATGCTTGAACTTCAGCCCAATGAGGAGTAAATGAGGAATTTTACATGTGTGTATATTACAAAAATGCCCTTGAAAACTCGATGAACTGGGGCTAGCAGTCTAGCTCGGCTTGATTGAAAAGTGGTCGGCGTAGGCCCGAAAGCCTGATGGGCTGGCACATTCCATTAACCCTTAATAAGATTACAAGGGCATAAAAAAAATTCTTAATTTAGGAGTGGATTTATCACAATTAACTCCAAAGATGATGAACGGAGTGAATTTATCACAAATATCTCATGGATTTTTTAGGAAAGTCTTTCGCAGCAAGTGTGCCTGGACGTTTTTGTGAGATCATTTTCGGACATCAGTTCCAAAATGAGCTGGAGCCGATACTCAATTGAGCTGAAAATGTGAGGATTTAAAGTTCAGTTGAAATATTCATAAGATAACAGAAGTTTTGAAACAGGCTAATATTTTTGTTTCTAATTCATCCCAATATAAATGAAGTTATAGACAGTATGAATGGTATATAAACATCACTTCGGACTTTGGGAAGGTTTTTAGTAGTAATTTTCCTGCCCACTTTTTCATTCGGTGTGGTCTTATGTGCTGGGACAGGATGGATTTCTAACTAACATCACGTTGGGCACCACCTAAGCTTCCAGAGGAAAACTTATTGCTGAAATCCGGGCAGCTATTTAAACCCTTGTTCATTCAAATCTTTTGGTAACGGTCGCCCTAGTAGGTGAAGCCAGCTTAGGGCCACCGCCAGGGTGTAGGGGACAAGGGCTGTGCTAGGGCTGCAATCCATTACCACCATAACAATAAGTTCTGGTTTTAAAAATGGGCCCATGTTTCAATGATGCAACCATGAGTATCAGGTCATGTGCCAAAATACCCGTCTCGATACTAATATGTGTCCTTTAATTGGATGGACGAGAATACTTGTGTATTTTGTTACTAATACATTTTTTTTTCTTGCATGGGATTTGGAGAGATTTCTCTTCCATGGACCATCCACTGTTGGGCCCACAATACCAAGGGTGTGGATCAGTGTCTAGCGGGCGCAGCTTGTAACAACTGATCACTTAGAGTTTTGGACTCTGCCTTATTGTAGATATGTAGGGGTGTACTTTGAGTTGAACCGAGTCGAGCTGGCCTCAGCTCGGCCACTAGCTAACCTCAGCTCGAACTCGGCTCGGCTCTGTAACGTCCTGGATTTTCACTATTTTGAATTTCTAAAAATCTTTTAAAAAAAATTGTAATTAGCTTATAATATCACTTACTGACTATTATTACTCAATGTTAGTTTATACACAGGTGGAACCAGTAAAGAACCGTACAAGTCCAATTAATCAACCGTAGGAAGCCAACGAATCCGCCCGATCACTTAAACATCAAGTTTAGCCCCATGATTCACTCACATAGGGCCCAAATCTTACCGACTCATCGCTAACTAATCAAGACAAGCATAACTAAATTAAAGATCTAACCGAAGCCGAGTCAGATAAGGCATAAATCTTGACTAATAGACCAAATCAACACCATTACTCTTTTAGCCTAAAATCGACGGTTTAGAGTAATTATGACTAAATCTCCACTTTTACTAACTATAAATAGGTCACATTATGAATATAATTAATCTAAACCCTAATCATTGCCCACGAGAAATCTCAATACCTAATTTATTATACAAATGCCCCGATTTTCCGAACAAGCTCTATATCGCTCGTTGGTGGGCCACTAGTTCTAAAACTATAAAATAATGCCCGTCTTACTGGGCGACGTCCATCTTGGGAGTCGGACCTGGGTACTGTCCAGAACCGCTTAACTTGAGCTAAATGACGAGTATATGAGAAGTGCAAATATCCTAAAGGAAGAAGCTGAAACTTAAGTGAATTGGGTCGTCCACTCTTATGCAAAGTTGAGAATTTCGGACCGTCGGTTTATAACCAAACTTCACATGTGGAGTAAGGATATTTCCCTACTTATATCCATATAGCCACGGCCCCAATTGACTATCGGTGACCGTTGAACAAACTTCTAATCTTATCTGTTGATCGGCACATCCAAATGGCGGACCGATTATATCTATACGTAGATCATCGTTAGGGTTAACTATCATACGGTATATATCAATATATACGCCCCATAGTGGGCCCTAGAAATTTGAAAGACCCTCCCATAAGACTAGTATAGTAAAAACCTAGCCCTTAGGGCCATTTACACCAAATATGGTCCTATATAAGGGCTTCTTTGGGGCACCCCTCTCCCCATACGAATTTACCCTAGAGAAAAGAGAGAGAGAAAGAGGAGAAAAACGGAAGAAGAGAGGAGGAAAGCTTGGAAGCATAAGGGTTTGTGCACCTTCACCCTCTCATCTCTTCTATAGCAACCTTGTCCCTCATTTGTGTCGATTAGGCGACGATTGAAGGTAAGTATTGAGTTGTGTTTGTAGATTTAGGTCTTGTATTTAATTCCTTCTAATTCTTAAAAGCTTGTATCTTAATTAGACATTTCAACGATGATTTCCTAACACCATAACCCTACGGGCGCTATGAATCGAGCGGTTCGTCATAAGGTGTGAACTATTATTCTTAGGTGACCCAACACTAAATTTACTATGAGCTTAATTGTAACACCCTGAAAATCGGAGGTCGTGCATACGCTCGACTCCCGAGTTCCCGGGGTCACTTATAATCGGTTTTCATTAATATGCGGTTAATCCAGGTTTAAAGGCGCAGCATGGAATTACTTGAAACATGAAGCACGATCATGACTAGTCTGCTGAAATGTAAATAGATTATTATATACATGTCCAAAAGGATATAAAAAGGGTCGCATCAGGCGTTGCCCAACAAAATCACAAAAGAAATATCATGTCCAAAAGAATAGGGCTGAGTCCACAACTCAGCGATCTAAATCCTGTCTACTAGGCCGACGGAGAACCATCCATCAGCTGAAAGTAAGAGAACTCGTCCTCCTCCTCGAGGCTCGCATCACCATGCTCCACGGAATCTGTATTACCTGCATGTATGAACGGGTCTGGTTGGTGTTTTAAAACACCGTCCCAGAGTGGGAGTGAGTGATTAACTCAGTGGGTGCTATTAGTCTTAAGTTGTAACAAGCATCAATTATAATAAGAATTTCATGAAAAATAATCAATCATAAACATCTATCTAGTCTTGTTAATGCGCATTCATGCAGGATGATATGATGTATGCCCTCGCCACAACACTCCCTCGTGCGACACCATCTAACGATCGCCAATGCCAACACTCCCTCAGTGCGACCTCGACTGCCGAGTCGCCAACCTAGCTAATGCCATGCAATGATGATGTTAACCGGGTTCTTAGTTAAGTCCATTCATCCAGCAGATTTGGGAATCTGATACACTCCACGTATCAAATGCCCTGAACTACCAATGTGTGAGGCTAAGACCCCCCAATGTGTGAGGCCGAGACCCCGCGATCCTTGACCCCGTCGGGTTTCCCCCATCTCCGACTTCAAGCACATGGGGGGTGCTGAATGTGGGGTTGCTCGCGGTCACTACGGGGAGGCGCGTCACCCCAGCGTAGGCCGACAGCTCGGACACCGTGTCCCATTCCACCATACCCGGCTTACGAGACTGTGGATCAATATTCCATCCGGTATCGATGGGCTACAACGGTGGTAGGGTGTTCCAGTTTCCATACATATGTGAGCAAACAAGGTTAACAACCAGGTGGGTCAGCCAGTGGATTAAACTGCACGAGCCCATGCAAGTATGTGGCGGAACGACATTGGGTACAAGCGACCCATGTAGCCTAACTACTGCCGCCCACACGTACTCGCCCAAACCCATGGGTTTAGCCTCAAGGTGGTCATACCAAAGGAACCACATTCTCTCTCCTCATGTTCCTGACCAACCCAAGGGTAGGAATAGTGATTCATAGCATGCCAACTATCAATATAACATCAAACATATTCAACACCATGTTCTCATATTACTCAACATACAATTCAAATTTCTCTAGCAAGTAAACTATTAATATCATGAATAAAGTGTATGTGTGTGGTGTGGGTTGGTGAGGAAGTTAAGCACTTCCTACACCTCAAAGGATCAATTACACAAGAACAATAAATCAACACACTAAGAAGCAACACATATGAGAGAAAAGGAATCAAACAAACATGAGCATGTAATCATCCATACACTAGATCATGAGAGGCAAGATTTAACATCAAGGAGAACTAAACATGTCATTCATACAATTCCAACAACGCATCATCGCTAGGTTCCTCTAGATTCTTTCATACAATATACCAAGCAAACAAAATCATTAAACTCCAACTATAATTGGTGCTAGGCCACCTAAGGTTAATAGTCCGCACCTATGGATCGTTGAGATCTTGGAAAACGACCTAAAAGCGCCAAACTCGATGTTGATCGGCCGGAATCCTAAGACAATGCACTTGCATGTTAAGATTTCATGCATTTCCCAACTCAAACCCAAAGATTACCAAAAATAATAGGTGTTTACCTCCCCATTCAGATAGAAGTGGCTTGTAGTTGTGTATATGGGAAATGAAAGATATTTCTCTAAGGTCCCAAGCTTCCTTGGGCCTTACCTCCTACCACACACCCCTTTCCTTTCTTCTTCCTCTCTCTTTCTCCTCCTTTCTCCTCTTTCTCTTCTCCCTTTTCTCTCTTCTCTCCTTCCTTCTCTAGGGCAAATTCGTATGGGGGAGGGGGTGCCCCAAATAAGGCTTTTATATAGTGCCAGATTTGATGACAATGGCCTCAAGTGTTGGGTTTTTACTATACTAGACCTATGAGAGGGTCTTTTTAGCCTTTAGGGCTCACTATGGGGTATACAAGTCAATATACACCGTAGGATAGCTAGCCCTAATGATGATCTACATATGGATATAATCGGCCCGCCATTTGGATGCGTCGATCGACAGATATGATAAGAAGTCTGTTCAACAGTCACCGATGGTCGATCGGGGCCAAGACTATACAGATATGAGCAGGGAAATATCCTTACTTCACGGGTAAAGTTTGGTCGCAAACCGACGGTCCGAAATCCTCAATTTTGCATAAGAGTGGACGACTCAATTCACTTAAGTTCCAACTCATTCCTTTAGGGTATTTGCACTTCTCATGCACTCGTCCTTTGGCTCAAGTTGACCGGTTCTGGGTAGTACCTAGGTCCGACTCTCGCGATGGACGTCAAGCCCAGTGAGACGGACATTATTCTATAGTTTTGGAACTAGTGGTCCACCAACGAGCGGTCTAGAGCTTGTTTGGATAACGGGGCCAGTTCTGGTGGCCCTCTGACCATGAAACTTATAGGATAGGTGCTTCATGGCTCGATGAAGGGCCATGCAAAATTCGGGGATGATCAGATATAGGGTTTGGTCGCACGGGTCTAATTCGCGATCAACGGTCACCATGCCACGATCGGGTCCTAGAGTTTGTGGACGGGCGTAGAAAAATACATTAGACCCTCATCGTAAATTATGAAGAAATTCGACGGCTAAAATGTCTTACATTTCTGTTTTTATTTACACGTGTCAGATTCCAATTCTGGCATTGGTGGGGCGCATCTGGCAAGTGCCAGATTTTACTTCTGGGTGTCCACTGGGTCCGTGGTCCGCGATGGTCCCCAAGCCCAGTGAGATCTATGCTCTCCTAAATTTTTATAATTTTCTGACCTTCCCGTGTCGCGGTATAGCTTACACAAGCTGTCGCTAGGTGTTAACGGCCAACTAGCTTGGAGGCCCGCACCAGGTTCTATCAAGGCCCGTCTGGTCTATTCAATTAGGTTAATCTTGGTGTAATTTATTTGTGATACCTCACTATGAGTGGCTTAACGAACGGTCCTGTGGCAAATCCTACGTGGAGGCCCCAGGACACTGTTCTGTTTGGGCAGGACGTTACACTACACCTGATGTTCAAGTGATCGGGCGGATTCATTGGCTTTCTACGGCTGATTAATCAGACTAGTGCGGTTCTTTACTGGTACACTCTTGTATAAACTATCATTGAGTGCTAATGATCATTAAGTGATGTTATAAGTTAATTAAATAAAAAAAAATTTCAAGAATTTTTGAAAATCCAAAACAGTGAAAATCGAGGATGTTACATTAATGATTATGAATGTTAGGATGAGGTGTTTAAGTAATCTAAAGAGAGCCTAGCCAAGACCTATAGGTCCCCTTAAATTCCATGAAATGAATAAGCGTCGTTTATTTATTTTTCAACACGATTGGGTTTGATTTTGGTGTAGCATGTTCATCTCATATATGCTTTTACTAAATTCAATGACATGATTGAGTGTTGTTTATTTGCTCTTTAACATGATTAGGCTTGATTTGGTATGGTATGTTCATCTCATATGCGATCCTAGTATAACCTTTCTTGTGGCATGCATGATTGCATTAATCCTTGTTGTATGTTTGTCCCATGAATGATGTGTAACTCTTGTTCTCTCTGTTAACCCCCTACAACACGTAAACATTTATTTCATATTATTGTTAGTAGTTGCAATTGTAAAAAAATTCGAATTTATATGTTTAATGTATGAGTGCATAACATCACTTTTGTGTTAGATGATGAATTCTGATTCGTTAAAGTGTTATTGAATGTCATAAACCCTTGTGTTGGTCAGAGAATTGAAGTGGGAGAAGGTGGTCCCGTTAGTAGGACCATCTTGCAGCTAAACTAGCGGGTTTGGGCGGATGCGAATGAACGACAGTAGTTAGACTATATATGTTGCTTGCACTCGATGTCGTTCGTCACGTACTCGCTTGAACTCGCATAGTCTAGTTCGCTTACTGACCAACCATGTTTGTTAGCTATGTCTGCTTACGCCTGCATGGAACCTGGAACACCCTTCAACCAATGAAGCCTATTGATAATCATTTGAAACCGATCCACTGACTCGCGAGCCGGGCATGGTGGAATGGGACATTGTGTCCGAGCTGTCAGCCTACACTGGGGTGACGAGCGTCCCCGTAGTGATCGCGAGCTATCCCTCTTCTCAGCACTCCTCATGTGCTTGAAATCGGGGATGGAAAACCCGATGGGATCAAGGATCGCGGGGTCCTGACCTCGCACGTTGAGGGGCATTGGCCTCGCAACTAGTTGAGGGCAATGATAGTGGGGTGTACCAGTTTTTCCAATCTGTTAGATGAACAGAATTAATTAAAAACTCGGCTAACACGATCACGATCGTATCGCACTAGTTAGGTTGACGACTCAGCAGTTGAGGTTGTAATGAGGGAATATTGTTGCGAGGTCATGCATCATATCATAATACATGCATATGCATTAACAAGACTATTTAGGGATCTATGAATGTATGTTTTTCATTAAATTCATCATATAATTGATGCTTGTTGTAACTTAAGGCTAATAGTAACCACTGAGTTAGCTACTCACTCCCACTATAGGATAGTGTTTTAAAACACCAACCAGATCCTTTACTAGATGCAGGTGAGGCGGAGCTCGATGAGCCGAGCGAGGTGAGCATGGATAGGGAAGAGGAGTTTTCCTATGTCCAGCTTATGGGTGGATCACTGTGGACCGTGCGGGTTGTTTATGGGTTGTTGAGTAGAGATCTAGCGCACCATTTTCTTTGGACATTTCTTATATAAATTTTGTCAGGCGACGTCTTGTGTGACTCGTTTGATATTCCTATAGACTTGTAATTCTTAGTCGCATTTATTTCAGTAGATTAGTTGTGCTTGTGGTTTATGTTCCAGCCGATTCTTTTATTACTCATTTAAACTGATTTATGTACAAATCACCATAATTAGGATATAAGCGACACCCAGAAATTTGGAAGCCGAGTTCCTAGACGGCCCTTGAAAATATGGGGTGTTACAGGCTCGGTCCTCGAGCTTGACTGGCCAGCTCGGCTCTATTCGATTAGCAGCTCGGGCCAGTTCGACCCGAGTTCTCTATTGTAGCATTTTCACAAACACCTGGATTACACCTTCAAAATCTCATCAATAGTTTTACGGGTATTTCATCGAACACCTTATAAGCACCTACTAAGCAACATAAAAATTAAGAAAAAAAAGGGTGTTGGTTTCATATACATACCTTCTTTGCCATCAGCCACACTTCTTTGAGTCATTTCATCAAACACTTGGTGAGCAACATTAATATCAAAGAAACCAAGTCACTGAACTGGTTCGATCCGAGTTCGAGTCGAGCTGGGTTCAATCTGAGTCGAGTTGAGCTGGGGCCAACTCGAACTCTGCTTGAACTTGTTTTCGAGCTCAAAAAATCAGCTCGACTCGACTCGAACTCAGCTTCGAACCGAGTCGAATTGAGCTTTTTCAAGTCGAGTCGAGCAAGCTAACCGAGCTAGCTCGGTTCATGTACACCCCTATAGATATGGCATGAACTTACAACTTGATGACTCAGACGAAACTTATCCAGTCTCGAGTTGAGTCGTGAATCAATGGAGTTGGGGTGAATCTACCTGATTAGCCTAAGTGACTCGTGTGGGTGACTCGTTGTATTGAACCAGATCAGCTATGAGTGAGTCTAAGTTGACTCAGATGAGTTGCATGGGACTCAACTGGGCCTTAAAACCAAGAGATACGTGCAAGACTGTAGGGGTGTACATCGAGTCGAACCGAGTCGAGCTGGCACTACAACAACATAACTTAGGGTTAACTTGAGGTGACCCAAATGATGGGTGGGTTGGATGTCATGTATACAACATGTGGGTCCTACAGCAGCCCCAACCACCATAAGCTACCACTAGAGCACACCTCTTCAAATATTTATTATTATTATAAAAAAAATTAAATTTAATTATGACTTGTGAAGCCAGGTTAAGTAAATTCAAGACTCAGTTGAGTCTTCATCCTGACTCGATCAACATTGAGTTTAGTCGAGTTTTATTTTTTTAATTTTTAAGCCAGCAGTGTTGACCATATATATGGTACACTAAATATTTTTTTTTATTCACATGAAAATGACCCCTACTCAAATGAAGTATTAGAGTTGTTTTTCTTGTCTCGCTTGCCATTAGTCCGTCCAAACCTGGTTCTTGTAATATATATATAGTTCTGCTATCTAAGCTATAATTGGACATTACTTTCACATTATGTTAAAGAAAATTCATGAGAAACAACCATGGTTTCAATGACATTGACAATGTGGCAATATCAAAGATGGACAATAAATGGCCAGAATAACAAATAACAAAACCAACGGTTCGAAATATAGGAAAAAAAGGTAGAATTATTTCACTGACCTGATGCATCAAAACATGACTAATGTCCTGCACTGATACCATGTGAAATGAGAGATTTCGAGTCCTACCAACGGATATTCTTGATAGCAACACGACTTGTGGTGCAGTATCATCTTTCTTGTGATTGTGCTATTTATTCAGAAAATCATGAAAATTGTTAGGCCTCCAATGAAGATTACCCTTCTAAAAATTGGCTGGCCCAATAACAAAATGGGCCATACTTGTATGTTGAGTTAGACTGGTTGGTTGTCCATCAATTCCAGTGAAGTGGCCCATCCGATAAGCAAATCAGCCTGATTTTTGTGCTACATAATCTTCTCATTGGGGCCTTGACGCTGGGATGAATGTGATGAGGTCAAGCACTGTCTTCCTCGAGGGGATAATTGTTCCAAATCTACGAAACTTCTCTAGACTCCTCACAGAATAATCCACGAGGAAAAGAACAAGAAAATAGAAAATAAATTTTATAAAATTCAAACTTGATTGATGAATGAAATAAACGAGATCACAACCCTTTAAATAGGAGTACTAAGCAATGGAGAAATTTCAGAATCAAACTACAAGTAAAACTCTTAGAATTCACTACTCACTATAAATAATAAATTTATTATTTGTGGTAAGGGTCTTATGTGGCTTAACCACGTTATTCTCCTAATTTTTCTAAGCATTTTCACGTTGGATGCAACTGCTAAAGCCAACAGATGAAGAGCTATATTCATACCAAAACTTACTAAAAATAGTAAAAATGGAAATAAACATGGAATGCAATCGTCGATCCGATGGAATCTCGCAAATTCAGCATGGGCAACCGGGCATTGCCAGGTTTGTTGGCTAAAATAGCTTGTACTACCCCAAAATCATATATGGTACATCGAGTAACTCATTTCAGTTTGCGAAATATGCCTGTTTTAAGGTTCTAACGGCTTTGATGACTTCTGCTTTATATCGGTCCTTTTCTGGCCCATCTTGGACATGGAAGTATCCGTGACCTATTCTACATCAGGCCTACCTCTTCCATAGCAGTGATGTCCAGAGCAAGTGCCATTTGGTGGGAGCGATGGCAGGGAACCACAAATTGTGGTACATTGCCTAAAGGTCATCAGTTGCCGATCAGATATTCCTAACCTTTCTATCAATGGCCTAAAAAGTAATTATTAAGAGAAAAATACAAAAAAAAAAAAGTTAGAAAAATGACAAAAATAAGACAGCTAGGACAAATTTCAGTCCATCCCCCATTTGCATCCATTACTGTGAAAGCAACGGTTTGGATCACCCAACTAAGCGGCCCATTCATACAAGATGGGAACATTAGGATACTATTCACCTTAGATTATACTTCCACCCTCACAAATACTAATTTTTCATGTCATCGTCAATGAAACATGTGTCCAAACACTACTAACATGAGAGAGGCTTTTTTTTTCTCTCACCGTTGAAAATACAAAGTAGAAGACAAACATGGTTTTCTCCTCCTAAATAAGGTAATTAATACTACCTGGATTAAGACATCACAAAATAACATAAAACCGTCACACACGGCCGTCCCCAGTGAAGAAGTTCTGATCTTGGATGTCATGTGGTGGGCCGTTCATGTGAGGGTATGATCCAAGGTCTTTCCCCTTTTTTTAGACCTAAGTGGACCATTGATTTCGATATGATAATGCTTAAATTTTAATTATTAGTTTATGGCAAGGATTGTGCCGACTTATTTGAGTTGATTGAGACTTAGTTGGGTCGCATCTGATCGAATACCATGAGTCCCCTACAAAGCCTGACTCACTAGAAAAAAAAAATAAATAAATAAATTGAATTTCCTCCGAACCATTGCTGGCTTCTACACTTAATATTATAACCATGGTTTCTCCCCGCAAAATAATAATATTAAGTATAATCAAGAAAGAAAAGTTAGAAATTTAAGAAATTCTCGTCAAATTTGCTATCTATTAAAAATTGCATTCTAAGAAATTTCAAGTCTATATGGTCCCAAAGGTAGGGCTGTACATGAACCCAGTTACCTTGGTTAGCTCGCTTGACTTGACTCAAAAAAGCCCAATTCTACTCGGTTCAAAAATTGAGTTCGAGCCGAGTCAAGTTGATTTTTTTAGCTTAAAAATATTTTGAACCGAGTTCGAGCTTGCCTGAGCTCGACTCGACTTGGATTGAATCTAACTCGAATCGAACTTGGATCGAACCAGTTCGATGACTTAGTTACTTTGATATTGATGTTGCTCGCCAAGTGTTTGATGAAATGATTCAACGAGTGTAGCTGGTGGTAAGGAAAGTATGTATATGAAACAAATACCATTTTTTTTTTCTTGATTTTTATGTTGCTTAGTGCAATCCATCTATTTGTGAAAACGCTGCACAAGTGAACTCGGCTCAAATTGGCTCGACCTGCTTACTAAGCTGAGCTGAGCTGGCTAGTTAGGCTCGAGGACCGAGTTCGAGCCAGGGTTAGCAAGTGGTCGAGCCACGTCAAGCTGTGCCCAGCTTGACTCGGTTCAACTTGTGTACACCTTTACCCAAAGGGTGCATTTGGCTGCGACAAATATCATAAAAAACAAAAAACAAAAACAAAAACAAAATAAAACAACAGTCCACCCACGTTCAAGATAAATAATTGCTCAACAAGGGATTAAGATGAGATATTTGTACGATATAACACATGTATTTGAAAAGTCAAGTTAAGCCAGGCTAAAATGATGTGAGCCTAAGCCTGACTTGAAAATCTATTGGGCCATGCATTCAAGGCCGAAGCCCAGTCTATAGGCTGACATAGTAGGTCCAAGGCCGGCCCAAGGCTGGGTCAGGCGGGCTACTTGGGTCATTGCCACCGTTATCTCCAAGAGTCACCAAAGGCAAAATTGTGGACCGTTGTTCTGATGAGAAGGCCTCAAGTCATGATGGTTGGACCATGACTTACGGTCCACCTACAAAAGAGCTTGTAACCTATTGGGTATGTGCGACGGCCTCCGAGGTTGGCCCACAAGGATTCTCGCCTTGTGTAAATAAATAACAATGTGTGACCGTTGATAATTTTCCACTTGATGAACGGATTTGGCTGATTTTGCACAAGGAGGGCCTATGATTTTAATTGGCCAACCTACCGTACAGGTTGGATGAAGTACGCAGATGAAAGGTGGGAAGTTATTAGATGGGTGACAAGGGAGTGGATTAGGTGTTACCGGGGTAACACCTTAGTGGGTGCTACCTTTACTGTGGGGCCCACCTAGATGATTTGTCGTATATCCATGCCGTCCGTCCATTTTTCACTTCCATTGTAAGACGTGTTGCCAAAAATTAAGTAGATCAAAATCTCAGGTGGACCACACCACAGGAAACAGTGATGACTGAACTACCACCATTAAAAAATTCATAGGGGTTACTGTAATTGTTTTTTTTTTTTTTTTTAAATTTTAATTTTAATTTTTATAAACACACGCACACACACCCCCACACACTCACGCCATAGTGGGATTTCACTACCTATGACACTCGAACCCTTGACCGGGGTGTTGAAACTCCTGAGACTCTACCAACCGAGCAAGAGTTGTAATCTAACCTTGTAATGTTTATTTTCCATCTAACCAGTTGATAAGGTCAGACAAACCTGAATGGAGGGAAAATACAAAGATCGGCTTGATCCAAAAGTTTTGTGGCCCACAATTTTTTCCCTTAATGTTCATCCATCACTTTTTCCATGTGGTGTGGTCCAATTGAGATTTGATCTGCACCATTTATCCTGACAAATTATTTTTAGGCACAATTTCAAATAGAGGTAAATCTAATGCTTAAGTGAACCACATCATAGAAAATGGTGAGTTAATGTGGGCCGCGTGTGCATCAACCATCATACTCTGCCAGAGCATCAAATAACTACCCATTTGCTTTTGCAATTTTGCACGTGGGTACATGTACATAGATGCACATTCAGCGGACCAATCAGAAAGTTCCACGTGTCATCATGCCATGCAGGCACGTGCAGGAGCTTTATAACATAAATACAGATCTACTCCATAAACAATGAGATGATTGCATCGTTCATCAAAGGATGATCTAAACAACTTCAATTCGGCGTAGGTGGGCCATGGTTACATTTTTTATGTGATGGTTATCTGAAAAAAAGGAAGCAAACGAGAAAAATCTGCACTTTTCCCATTATATCTAAAGGATGGGCCCCACAACCTCGTTTTAAGACAATCAATTGGAGGTGATGACATAGGACGATTGAACGAAGGCTTCACTGCCATGTGCATTTAGCAGACGGTTAGGATCATCCGATCAATGCAATTCTCAGGCTATGCTCCATCCACAATGTGGCCCATGAATTGGACCGTCCGGATTGGAGTGCATGTATTAGATATGTTCGTTAGATTAGCTCTCACTATTAGTTGAGCTGTGACAGACGCACACTGAAGCCTCGACCTTAAATAAATCTGAGCCGACCATGAGGGACACAACATTGACTTTTCAAGTGGGACCCACCAAGCCTGGAAAACGAGGCCTCGTACTACGGACAGGCCGAAGGTTGTGGACGGTCCGGAATCTTCTACAGTACCTGTTGTAGGATGCGCGTGCAACGTTCGAGCTCTGTGGGGCCCACCTTGATGTTCGCGTGAATCCCAGTCCGTCCATCGATTTTGGTACATCATATTCACTGTAATTAAAGGGTTGGATGGAGTTTAAACAATACAGGTGGTCCCAGGAAAGTTTTCTATGGTTGGCATCCCCATCCTCACTGTTCCCTGTAGTGTGGCCCACATAAATATTGGATCGGCCTGATTTTTGGCATAAATTCCTAAAATGAAACTTCAGAACCGATGAACGGAGTGGATTTCACACTGATATCACAATTGGGCCCACTGAGCTCAGGAGTTTTACGCGCTTCCTCAACACAGAGGGCAAGTGGGTCCCATAGATTGCTGATCGAAGCCGTTGATATTAAAGTCCATACTGTGGATGACTCAAATTCCAAAAATCCACCAAATTTTTAGAATCCTAACCTTTGAAAGGTGGCCAAGAAATGGATGGTTGAGAAAGAAAACAAAGCAGGGACTGGCAATTACTATACGGATAGGATCTTCCAATCTTGGGGATTTTTGCTGAGTAGTCCATGCATGGAGAGGCCTATCATATCAATGGTTCGGATCAAGTTACAAGTCCTGGGATATTTGCACTGTTTGTATTACCAAAATTAGAAAAAAGTGGCTGTATCTATCAAGTAGGCAGGGCATAGATATCACCTAAAACCCAATTCCGCATGCATGTACCGGCACCATGGGCCCCACATCATGCATGTCTACATGTTTGATAAAACTAATGAGAAAAGTGAAGGAATGGTATGATGCATGTATGCACGTTTTCCTCTCCATAGCCACGTGATGAATCAATCAGGACCGTCCACCTAATGGTACTGATTATGGATGGCTTTTGTTTCAAAACCCACACTTATTAGATAATCCTATCAATTCAATTTTTTTCATCCTCTCCAATGAATATTGTCCATTGATCAGATGGATTGGATCAGATGATGGACGTTGGCTTTTCATCATTTACCGTACAAAATACTAAAAACTAGACACCGTGGGACCCGACAAGGCACCTGAATTTCACTAGAAGCAGACTGCCTTGAGTTCTTTTTTTAAACACACTCACCACTTCCTAGTCTCAGTGTTGAAAGTAGGCGCTATAACTTATATAGTAAACTCTGTGGGGCCCACTATAGTGTATGTATCTTATCCATGCGGTTCATCCGTTCTATCAGATCATGTTAGACATAAGCCCAGAATGAAAACATATCCAAAGCTCTGGTGGACCACGCCAAAGGAAACAGTGTGATTTGAACTTCCACAGTTAAAAACTTCTTGAAGGCTATGGAAGTTTTGGATCAAGCTGAAATTTTTATCTTCCCTTCATCCAGGTCTGTGTGACCTAATCAACAGGTTGGATGATATATAAACATTTCTGTGGGCCCTAGAAAAGTTTTAATATTGGATCATTCCATTATTTTTGTTGTTTCCTGTGGTGTGGTCCACTTGAGATTTGGATATACTTCTATTTTGGCATCATACTTAATATTATCTGGAAAATAAGGATGGATGGAGTGGATAAGTCACATACATCCACAGTGGGCCCCACAGAGTTAACTCATTGCTCAGTACGCAATCCCACTTCCAATTTCCCTGGTCCACGTTCAATGCAGCCAGGACTCGGATCCAATTTTCTTAATCGGGTCTGGATGCAAGAACCCCCTTCGACTTGACCCGATCCGACCCGGTTGCAACCTTAATGGCGGCCATGACATGGAATCTATGAAGAGATAAGGTCTATTATCATGGCATGCTCCCATTTCAATAATCCGTCGATCACATCATGCTATAAATAATCTAATGCCATCATCAGATGGCAGAGGGCTAGGATCCATGACCACACCTGAATTTGCATTTTGTGTAAGTGGGGTCCATGGTTCAGTGATCCAGACCATTGGTATGTTGGCCCCACCACTGATGTACCATGTTGCAAAAATCTTATCGATCTGGCTACAACAGTTTTTCAACATATGTCGTGCAAATAGACGGTTAAGAAGATAGAAATTTCAACGGCTCTGATTCAACTGAATAAAGACCTGAGATTGGTGGCTAGGATATTGCGATTTAGGAGATTCGGTGGTGTAAAATCCATCCACTGCTGGCTGTGTGAGATGAACTGTCTGGATCACTTAACTGAGAGACCAGTGACCCTTTTAATTTGGACTACCGGCCATTTTAATGAAAGTTTTAATAGGCACCAGTTCAACGGTTAGGATTTCCCAAGTAGCATGGTTTTTTATGTCCAGATCAACCGGCGTGCATGTCACGTGAGTTGCCACAATTTAACAAGATGCGATAAACACGGTTGCAGTATACTTTTTAAAATAAATAAATAAGTAAATAAAAGAAACTACTAGTCCTTGTACATCAAGTTAGTAAACAGTGTCCGGATGCGTAAAAATCATGTTGTGGTTGTGTGATCCATACCGTTGATCTACCGGGAACGGTCCTTAAGTGGATGATGCCCAAAACAAATCTTCGCGTTGGAAGATTTTAAACCGTCAATCAATGGCCTAAAAGTCATTAGGTAAGGAAAAAAATGCATCAATTGTTAGGGAAAAAGGGCATCGATTGGATGGGAAAAATCCTACGATGTGGCTCAATTTTCTGCCATTCTATATTCTATATGTATGCCCATCAGATCAACATTCCGGATCACCAAACCAACGGCCACATTTGTACTGACCGGATATATCATGACGATCAAACTTTAAGGTGCTATCCAGTGCTCTCGGAGAACTAGTGAGACGAGAAATTTACGACTGTGGACCCCACCTTTTATCCAGCGGTTTTTTTGGAGCAATACAATCTTAGAATACGCAGTTGGACCTCCTGTACGGAGTCAGAATTTCAGGACGAAAATACCCCTCCTCCTGATGGAAACGGCTCTTCCTCTCCATTTCCTCTCTTTGCTTTTCCTCTCCCTTTCTGCTGCCACTTTCCGTACCGTTGCTTTCACCCCCATTTCCCCACTGCATTTTCCGTAAAAAGACCCAAAAAAAATACCCTTTTTGTCGGCCCCTTATCAGCATTTCATCTTTTCTTCTTGAAATGGTGGGTCCAGCGAAGAAAATGGATAAGACAGTATATATATATATATATATATATATATATATATATATATATATATATATAAATTATATATATATATATATATATATATATATATATATATATATATAATTTTATTATTATTACACACGGACAGACACACATCGCACACACTCACGCTGCACACACACCGCACACACTCACGCTGGTAGAACTTCACCACCTATGACACTCTAACTCTTGACCGGGAGTTGAAACTACTGAGAGGTTACCACCTGAGCAAGAGTAAGGACCCCACCTTTTATATAGAAACGGATTGGCTACTCCCCCTGCCACCAGCCAATGGCTGGTGGTCGGTGCTCTGTGGGCCCAATAATAATGTATGTTTTTCATCCATTCCGTCCATCTATTTTTCTATATCAATTTATAGTAATAAACAAAAAATGAGATATATATCAGTCTCAAGGGGACCACATTACAGGAAACAATGTTAAATGAACTTCGACCATTAAAAACTTTTTGGGGCCATAAAAGTATTGGATCAAGTTGATCTTTGTTTTTTTCCCTTCATCTGGATATCTATGACCTAATCAACATATTGGATGTCAAACAAACAGTACAGTGGGCCTTAGGAGGACTTTAATGATGGATTTCCAATCACTACTGTTTTCTTGTGGTGTGGTCCACCTGAGATTTATATCCCTCTCATTTTTGGGATTAAAACCTAAAATGATATTTTAAAATGGATGAAATACATACATCATGGTGGGGCCCATAGAGCACCGACCACCAGCTCCGGGGCTGGTGTCAGGGGGAGTAGCCAATCCGTTTCCCTTTTATATTTTAAACTCAGTTGGGCCCACATTGAATTTACTATTCATGTTGTCCATCCGTTAACGGAAAATTTTAAGGGGTTGAGCCCCATATTGAAGCAAATCAAAAGATCAAATGCATCATACTACGGGAAACAGTGGGCATAATGATTTCCACCGCCGAAACCATAGTCGGCCCAATAGTGATGTTTGTTTGTTATCAAACCTATTCATAAGATCATACATATATGAATTAATAGAAAACACAATTATAAGCTTGATCCAAAACTTCTGTGGCCCCTAAGAAACGATCACTATTAGAAGTTCAATTCAAAATTTCATGTGGTGTGGTCAATTTCAACATTCCATTTCAACATTGGATATGTTTAAAATTTTCAGCTCCAGCCACGAAATTATTTGTTAAGTTTGCCCCACTGATTTTCATGTTTGCCCTGTTGATTTTCAAAATTCTCCCGCTGATTTTTCTGTTTGCCCCGCTGATTTTCTAGTTTGCCCCGCTAATTTTTCAATTTGCCCCGCTCAATTCAGTTTGCCCCACTGATCTTCTAGTTTGCCCCGTGCAATTTCAGTCTCGCTGATCTTCTAGTTTGCCACGATCTTCTAGTTTTCCTCCGATCTTCTAGTTTGCCCGCCGATCTTCTAGTCTCCCCCTGATCTTCTAGTTTGCCCTGCTCAATTTCGTGTTGTCCTATTGAATGTCTAGGTGTCCTCCCTCAATGTCTAGGTTCCCTTCCACATATGGGGCTTTGGTGTATACATATTGCGATGAAAACGGATGGACATTACATAATCCGATGAACATGATGTATTACAAATAAAACACCATCATAGGGCGTAGCAAGCGTAATCGGATTGCGTACTGAGTTAGTAGTACGTTCCCATTGTACTATGTAAACTCAGTTGGGCCCACAATGAATGTATGTAATATATCCACACCGTCCATCCGTTTTTTCATTTATTTTGAGGGGTCTAGCCCCCAAATCGAAGCATATCAAAAGATCAAGTGGATCATACCATGGGAAACAGTGGGCATAATGATTTCTACCACCGAAACCATAGCCGGCCCAACAGTGATGTTTGTTTGTTATCAAACCTATTCACAAGATCATACATATATGGATTAATAGAAAACACAATTGTAAGCTTGAACCAAAACTTCTGTGCCCCCTAAGAAATGATCAACATTAGAAGTTCAACTCAAAATTTCATGTGGTGTGGTCCATTTGAACATTGGATATGTTTAGATTTTTCGGCTCAAGCTACGAAATTATTTGTTAAGTTTGCCCCGCTGATCTTCTAGTTTGCCCCGCTGATCTTCTAGTCTCCCCCGCTGATCTTCTAGTTTGCCTCGCTGATCTTCTAGTCTCCCCCGCCGATCTTCTAGTTTGCCCCGTTCAATTTCAGGTTTGTCCCGCTGAATGTCAGGTGTCCACCCTCAATTTCTAGGTTCCCTTCCACATATGGGGCTTTGGTGTATACATATTGCGATGAAAACGGATGGGAATTACATAATCCGATGAACATGATGTATTACAAATAAAATACCATCATGGGGCGTAGCAAGCGTAATCGGATTGCGTACTGAGTTAGTAGTACGTTCCCATTGTACTATGTAAACTCAGTTGGGCCCACAATAAATGTATGTAATATATCCACACATTTTGAGGGGTCTAGCCCCCAAATTGAAGCATATCAAAAGTTCAAGTGGATCATACCGTGGGAAACAGTGGGCATAATGATTTCTACCACAAGATCATACATATATGGATTAACAGAAAACACAATTGTAAGCTTGAACGGCCTGGCTGTGGCCCCTAAGAAATGATCAACATTAGAAGTTCAACTCAAAATTTCATTAGGTGTGGTCCATTTGAACATTGGATATGTTTAGATTTTTCGGCTCAAGCTACGAAATTATTTGTTGAGTTTGTCCCGCTGATCTTTAAGTTTGCCCCGCTGATCTTCTAGTCTCCCCCGCTGATCTTCTAGTTTGCCCCGTTCAATTTCAGGTTTGTCCCGCTGAATGTCTAGGTGTCCACTCTCAATGTCTAGGTTCCCTTCCACATATGGGGCTTTGGTGTATACATATTGCGATGAAAATGGATGGGAATTACATAATCCGATGAACATGATGTATTACAAATAAAACACCATCATGGGGCGTAGCAAGCGTAATCGGATTGCGTACTGAGTTAGTAGTACGTTCCCATTGTACTATGTAATCTCAGTTGGGCCCACAATGAATGTATGTAATATATCCACACCGTCCATCCATTTTTTCATTTATTTTGAGGGGTCTAGCCCCCAAATCGAAGCATATCAAAAGATCAAGTGGATCATACCATGGGAAACAGTAGGCATAATGATTTCTACCACCGAAACCATAGCCGGCCCAACAGTGATGTTTGTTTGTTATCAAACCTATTCACAAGATCATACACATATGGATTAATAGAAAACACAATTGTAAGCTTGAACCAAAACTTCTGTGCCCCCTAAGAAATGATCAATATTAGAAGTTCAACTCAAAATTTCATGTGGTGTGGTCTATTTGAACATTGGATATGTTTAGATTTTTCGGCTCAAGCTACGAAATTATTTGTTAAGTTTGTCCCGCTGATCTTCTAGTTTGCCTCGTTGATCTTCTAGTTTGCCCCGCTGATCTTCTAGTCTCCCCCGCTAATCTTCTAGTTTGCCCCGCTGATCTTCTAGTCTCTCCCGCTGATCTTCATGTTTGCCCCGCTGATCTTCTAGTCTCCCCCGTTGATCTTGTAGTTTGCCCCGTTCAATTTCATGTTTGTCCCACTGAATGTCTAGGTGTCCACCCTCAATATCTAGGTTCCCTTCCACATATGGGGCTTTGGTGTATACATATTGCGATGAAAACGGATGGGAATTACATAATCCGATGAACATGATGTATTACAAATAAAACACCATCATGGGGCGTAGCAAGCGTAATCGGATTGCGTACTGAGTTAGTAGTATGTTCCCATTGTACTATGTAAACTCAGTTGGGCCCACAATGAATGTATGTAATATATCCACACCGTCCATCCGATTTTTCATTTATTTTGAGGGGTCTAGCCCCCAAATTGAAGCATATCAAAAGTTCAAGTGGATCATACCGTGGGAAACAGTGGGCATAATGATTTCTACCACAAGATCATACATATATGGATTAACAGAAAACACAATTGTAAGCTTGAACGGCCTGGCTGTGGCCCCTAAGAAATGATCAACATTAGAAGTTCAACTCAAAATTTCATGTGGTGTGGTCCATTTGAACATTGGATATGTTTAGATTTTTCGGCTCAAGCTACGAAATTATTTGTTGAGTTTGCCCCGCTGATCTTCTAGTTTGCCCCGCTGATCTTCTAGTCTCCCCCGCTGATCTTCTAGTGTGCCCCGCTGATCTTCTAGTCTCCCTCGCTGATCTTCTAGTGTGCCCCGCTGATCTTCTAGTGTCCCCCGCTGATCTTCTAGTTTGCCTCGTTCACTTTCAGGTTTGTCCCGCTGATTGTCTAGGTGTCCACCCTCAATGTCTAGGTTCCCTTCCACATATGGGGCTTTGGTGTATACATATTGCGATGAAAACGGATGGACATTACATAATCCGATGAACATGATGTATTACAAATAAAACACCATCATGGGGCGTAGCAAGCGTAATCGGATTGCGTACTGAGTTAGTAGTACGTTCCCATTGTACTATGTAAACTCAGTTGGGCCCACAATGAATGTATGTAATATATCCACACAGTCCATCCGATTCTTCATTTATTTTGAGGGGTCTAGCCCCCAAATTGAAGCATATCAAAAGATCAAGTGGATCATACCGTGGGAAATAGTGGGCATAATGATTTCTACCACAAGATCATACATATATGGAATAACAGAAAACACAATTGTAAGCTTGAACCAAAACTTCTGTGGCCCCTAAGAAATGATCAACATTAGAAGTTCAACTCAAAATTTCATGTGGTGTGGTTCATTTGAACATTGGATATGTTTAGATTTTTCGGCTCAAGCTACGAAATTGTTTGTTGAGTTTGTCCCGCTGATCTTCTAGTTTGCCCCGCTGATCTTCTAGTCTCCCCCGCTGATCTTCTAGTGTGCCCCGTTGATCTTCTAGTCTCCCTCGCTGATCTTCTAGTTTGCCCCGTTCAATTTCAGGTTTGTCCCGCTGAATGTCTAGGTTCCCTTCCACATATGGGGCTTTGGTGTATACATATTGCGATGAAAACGGATGGACATTACATAATCCGATGAACATGATGTATTACAAATAAAACACCATCATGGGGCGTAGCAAGCGTAATTGGATTGCGTACTGAGTTAGTAGTACGTTCCCATTATACTATGTAAACTCAGTTGGGCCCACAATGAATGTATGTAATATATCCACACAGTCCATCTGATTCTTCATTTATTTTGAGGGGTCTAGCCCCCAAATTGAAGTATATCAAAAGATCAAGTGGATCATACCGTGGGAAATAGTGGGCATAATGATTTCTACCACAAGATCATACATATATGGAATAACAGAAAACACAATTGTAAGCTTGAACCAAAACTTCTGTGGCCCCTACGAAATGATCAACATTAGAAGTTCAACTCAAAATTTCATGTGGTGTGGTCCATTTGAACATTGGATATGTTTAGATTTTTCAGCTCAAGTTACGAAATTATTTGTTGAGTTTGCCCTGCTGAACTTCTAGTTTGCCCCGCTGATCTTCTAGCTTGCCCCACTGATCTTCTAGTCTCCCCCGCTGATCTTCTAGTTTGCCCCGCTGATCTTCTAGTCTCCCCCGCTGATCTTTTAGTGTGCCCCGCTGATCTTCTAGTCTCCCCCGCTGATCTTCTAGTTTGCCCCGTTCAATTTCAGGTTTGTCCCGCTGAATGTCCAGGTGTCCACTCTCAATGTCTATGTTTAAATTTTAACGGATTAGGATGGATTGGATGGGATTTAAAGGTAATGATGATGTTGTCAGTGGATTGTCTTAAGATCGGTGGGATTGGGATCAGATCACCGTCTCTGTTTGGCACGCTCGGCCAATCCGGACCAAACGTGCCAAACGGGCCCTTATAGTTTCCCCTGTTGAGTATGGATTTTAGGGCCCGTTTGGCCGGGTGGTTTGGAAGGGATTGAATGGTATTACGGTGGATGACATGGATTTCGAGGTAATGATGGTGTTGGCAGTGGATTGTCTTGAGACCCATGGGATTGCTATTAGACCGGATTGCTACATCCAGTCTGTTTGGCACGCCCGGCCAATCCCGGGATTAAACCTTCTCATCCCTTCCAATCCCTCGAACCAAACACGTCCCTGTGCAAATTGTACTTGGCGACTGTCTTATCGGGCTATGCATCGCCCAGTGAAGGGCAAAAAAATCTGACTGAATGGGAGGTCTTTGGTCTCATTGGGCTTGTGGTACATCACAGACGATAGATCCGGACCGCACTCGTAAATGAACGAATCGCATCGACCAGTGGGCACTTGTAAAGTGCATATCGCTATAGCCCTGAAATAAAATCTTGTGTTTTTTAAACAAATGGCCCTGCCAATTGGGACAGTCAACTGGGGCATTTCAACCTCCAGATTTCACATAAATTTTCGCTTTGAATATTGAAGATATGTCCTTGCAGCGAGGCAGTCAAATCTGACCCTTGATTGAGAAATGGTGACCGGAATAAAGTCCAACAAGGCCATTTGGGTGAATTAGCGAAAGCCGGGGCCAACTGACCTAAAACCAGGGTATAAAACCCTTTAACCCCTCTCTTTCACTCACTCCTACAACAATTTCAGCAACATGGACGAAGTGTGTGTGGGTGTATTCGTCGGAGACCTCGGTCCTACCGTAGTAGATGCGAAGTGTGGCTGATAAAAGGTAACAAATTCGAGCTCTCTTCCAATTTTCGTAGCTATGACCGCATGCATGTGTCCTGACACAACTAACACAAAGAGAACCGGAAGACAATACAATCGGAAAATTTTAGCAGTAAAGTCTTATGCTATGATTCATGCATGTGCCTCGCTAGAATCATAGCCTAAGAACTCCCTTGTTGTTCGCTAGAATCAACTAAGAGGTGAGATCCGACCCTTGACCCAAATCCTAGGTTAATTGGATTTTCTCTTTCCAACTATCCTTATAAACTTCATGTGTTGGATAGGTTCTGACGACCCTTGACCCAAACCCCAGGTTGAAGCATTTAATCGGGTTTTTTCTTTCTAAATATCCGTAAAAATACTATACATATGTTATATTTGAGGATTATAAAAATATGCAAACCCACCGATGTGTATTGTGCTCGACGAAATGCCTGTGTGGGCCTGATAATAACATTACTTGCTAAGCATGGTTGACAAAATGAGTTGAAACCTGGTTTTGCTGAGTGAGGTTGACAAAAAAGAAAAATGAATAAAGGATTATCAGCCAGGCCCTAAAATAAAGGAAAAAAGAAGAAGCAAACCTGGTTTTGGATCTATTTCATTTTTTTTATGGAATATGCCTTTTACCCGGTCGACCGGATGTTGCTGTTGATATGGTGACCCGGTCGACCCCATCTGGCTCAAATGCCCTTTTACCCGGTCGACCGGGTCTACCTGGTTGACCCCATCTTACTGTATATATGGTGACCCGGTCGACCGGGTTGACCCGGTCGACCCCATCTTGCTATATATATGGTGACCCGGTCGACCCCATCTTGCTGTTGATATGGTGACCCGGTCGACCCCATCTCGCTGTCCTGTGCTTCTAGCCGGTCGACGGTTTCGATCATTAAAATGCCTAACAACAGGCCCGAAGCTCGAAGCCTGAAGCCCGGTCGAAATGTAAGTTATATCTCCTAAACCCATTACCTAAAACCCACTTCCTCTTCTTCCACACACCTTCTCATCTTCTAGTCACGTTCCCTTCTTCCACAATCCTAAACCCATCATCATCTTCATTCTATTCTCTAAAATCTTTCCTACTATTTTCTAAACCCTTTCTCAAATCCTCCACAAATCCAACAAACTTTCCCTGTTTTCTAAATCTTTTCTCAAATCCTTCTTTGCTCCCTTCTTTACTCCCATACAAATCCCATAACCTTCGCTGATATAGTTTCATCTTTTGAGCTACATTGATTTATGAGTGACGACTAGCATTGATGTGTTTCACGATCCATGAACAGTTTTCACTAAGAGATAGGTGTGGTAAGAGGAGGCATCTATATAGATGTACGCTATGTAAATACTTAGTGGTGCCTGTTACCTAGACAATCAACTGTTTTACACCTATTGTCCCGACGGTCCTGGAGCTGAATGTATGATCTACTGATCCAAGTGTTAATAACAGGTATGGGTTATATTGTCAGTCCGAAAGTATGTTAGCTCAATGATTACGATCAGCCAGCTTTTCATAGGTTCTGAATGTAGATAGGTACTCTTGTGACCATTTATGACATCAATGGTTACTCGCCCCCTTCAGCTTAAGGCTCGCCCCTGTAGCTGTTGGGCTTATGCACTCAGGTACACTAAAATACAAAAGACTAGGGCCCTTCCAACTAAATATGGACCCTTTATCTTTGAATCAATGGAGTAACATACCCTCCAGTACATTACCATTTCCTTCTGCCTATTCAAAAAAATCAAAACTCTTGATTGATGGAATAACATACCCTTTAAATCACTACCGTCTCCTCCCCCTTCATGTAACTAGAGATTCTCAATTGAAAGATGGTGGCCCACCTCCTCCACTTCAGATCCGCATGCATGTATTTGTATCTGTATGTGCATATGCATATCTATATATTTCTATAAGTATGTATGTTTGTATATGTGTATGAATTTATAAATGTATCATCATCACCATTATTATCTTAGTCTTCTCCTAAGAATTTGGGTTGGCTTTTAGGAAGTATATGGCAAAGGTTTCTACATGGAGCACTCTTTATAACCAACTCCAACCATGTGAACTACCAAAGCAACCAGAGCAACATTCATCACATTGGGCATTTATTGAAGCCAGACAGCTGCAATGTGCTTATTGAAACGAACATTTCGAGCATGATTCAAAGCATTCCTCAGAAGATCCATAAAGTATTATTTTGGGACACCTCCATAGTTTAGTAGTGAAATTAAAGTCTTATTTAGGTACGTTTTCCTTGGTATCGATCCCTAGTGGGGGTGGCTAACATGGAGGGTGTGCACTGGCATGGGTGTTTACTAGCAAGCTAACCCACATTTCCATGCATTTCATGGTCAATTTGCTTTACTTCATGGTCATTTCCGTGCATTTCATGCTTGCCCCACTCAATTTCATGTTTTTCCCCCTGATTTTATAGTTTGCCCTGCTCAATTTCTAGTTTGCCCCGCTCAATTTCATGTTTGCCCCGGTCAATTTCATGTTTCCCTCGCTGATTTTCATGTTTGCCCCGTTCATTTTCATGCTTGCCCCGCTGATCTTCTAGTTTGCCCCGCTGTTTTTCTAGTTTGCCCCGCTCATATTTCAGTTTGCCCCGCTGATTTTCTACTTTGCCCCGCTCATTTTCATGATTGACCCGCTCATTTTCATGCTTGCACCGCTGATTTTCTAGTTTGGTCCGCTCATTTTCATGCTTGACCCGCTCATTTTCATGATTGACTCGCTCATTTTCATGCTTGCCTCGTTGATCTTCTAGTTTGCCCTGCTTATTTTCTAGTTTCCCCCACTGATTTTCTAGTTTGCCTCGCTCATATTTCATGGGAAATGGGAAATGGGAAATGAGATGTTTTGATCTTTTAATAAAACAGATTTTTTTAAAAATGATTTCTTGAAAAATCTAATTTCATGGGGTTTACAATGTTTAAACTTCAATTATCCATTAAAACTCTTCTTCAGGAATTCCAATGAACGAAAGAAATCTAACCACAACATTCTGTGGCTAACTTAAAGAAGTCTATGCTTTTAGCTAAGCATCCAAAATAGCTCACAAGAACCATCTATTCAAACTCAGTTGTATATTTATCTAAGTCATTGATACGGAGGAAACCATCATGAATGGGTCATGTCTAGTTTACATGTCTTGTTCCTCGTATCCATACCTTATCTGAATTACACAAGCAGGACATCTAGAGCTTGTAGTGCTAGATGAGCCCGCTAAGCATGCATACAAATATGCCACTATCCAATACCGAGTGAAATAAGACATGTTCGAGTATTTATTGCCGAGAATAGGGCATAGCTCACTGATGCATGATTACACCACTCACAGGTCAGCAAAATCATGCCTAAACTGGACTTGAGCCCTAACTTTGCACATTATCTGTAAATAGGGTTGTACATCAAGCCGAGTCGAGATGGGCCAAGCTCGGCTTGACTCGTCCATGCTATACTCGAGTTTGAGCTCGATCTCGAGCTTGCCCTCGAGCTTAACATTGAGGCTTGGCTTGTTTGCCAAAGCTTTCGACTCGAGCTAGTGGTTCGAGTCAAGTCGAGTTTATCTTGAGTTTTGAAACTCAATTGAACCATATGCAAACTAAATTGTCTAAAAGTTATGCAACTTGCCTATAACCTAGGGTTAGATGAATTCCCTATAATTCAAAGGGATGCAGATTGTCCACGACAACTTAGGGTAGGAATCCCTTACTATTGAAAGCTATGTGGGTCTCATGTCAATTCATTTTGACTACTTTCGTTATGATATAAGACAAAAAATGAGATAAATTAAAAAAATGAATTGATTACTCTCATTATGATATAAGACAAAAAATGAGACAAATCTAAAAAACACAAGTGGGCAAGACAACCGACCCGGTCGACCGGGTTGAGACCCGGTCGACCCCAACTAACTGACCCAGTTTATCAGGTCCTTGGACCAAGGTACCTATGGCTACGGATTCGCGGTACCTATGGCTACGGTTATAATCCGTAGCCATAGAGTCCGCTAAATCCGTAGCCATAGGCCAGCTTACTTAAAAACAAAATCAGCAAGTTGGGTCGACCGGGTCCAACCCGGTCGACCGGGTCAGAGCTGGGTCTATCGCTACGGATTATAACCGTAGCCAAAACTGTAGTGCTATGCACTTTTTTCATTTTTTTATTTTTTTATTTTTATTTTTATTTTTTACATTGAGAATGTTTTCCCCCTTACATTTTTCTATAATACATAATTATGTAAATATGTATATATAAGTATATAAAATTATTTTTCTATCTTTTAATTCATTTCTTTGTCTATTTATTTAAGAAGCATATCTCCTAAACTAGAATGATTTACTTAACTTACCACATATGATTTTGGGGTAGGAGAAGCTAATTTAGCCAACCAACCTAGTTATTTTCCAAGATTCCATCGGGTCGATGGTCGAAAATCCATTTAATTCAGTTCATGGTCAATTTCAATCACTTCGCGGTCAAACTAAAAATTCGGTGGGACAAACTAGAAATTCAGTGGGGCAAACATGAAATTGAGTAGGGCAAACATGAAATTAGGGCTGGAAGTTGGGCGGGTTGGTTCGGGTTGGTGCTCAACCCTAACCCAACCCAAGTTTTATCAGGTTGGTGTTTGTATAGCCCAAGCTAGAGATCGGGCCTGATATATCCTGCCCGAGCCTAACCCAATGTCGGGTCGGTCGGGTTGAACCCGCTTAACTTTCAGCCGTACATGAAACTGAGCAGGGCAAATTAGAAATTCAGCAGGGCAAACATGAAAATGAGTTAGGCAACCATGAAAACAGCGGGACGAACTGAAATATGAGCGGGGCAAACTAGAAAAACAGCGGGGCAAACTGAAATACGAGCGGGGCAAACTAGAAAAACAGCGGGTCAAACTGAACTATGAGCGGGGTAAACTAGAAAAATAGTGGGGTAAACTAGAAAAACAACGGGGCAAACTAGAAAAACAGCAAGGTAAATTGAAATATGAGCGGGGCAAACTAGAAAAACAGCGGGGCAAACTGAAATATGATCAGGGCAAACTGAATTATGAGCGGGGTAAACTAGAAAAACAGCGGGGCAAACTGAAATATGAGCGGGGTAAACTGAATTATGAGCGGGGCAAGCTAGAAAAACAGCGGGGCAAACTGAAATATGAGAGGGGCAAACTAGAAAAACAGCGTGGCAAATTGAAATATGAGCGGGGCAAACTAGAAAAACAGTGGGGCAAATTGAAATATGAGCGGGGCAAACTAGAAAAATAGCGGGGCAAATTGAAATATGAGCGGGGCAAACTAGAAAAACAACGTGGTAAACTGAAATATAAGCAGGGCAAACTAGAAAAACAGCGGGACAAATTGAAATATGAGTGGGGCAAACTGAAATATGAGCGGGGTAAACTAGAAAAATAGCGGGGCAAACTGAAATATGAGCGGGGCAAACTAGAAATACAGCGGGGCAAACTGAAACATGAGCGGGGCAAATAAAAAAAACAGCGGGGTAAACTGAAATATGAGCGGGGCAAACTAGAAAAACAGCAGGGCAAATTGAAATATGAGCGGGGCAAACTAGAAAAATAGCGGGACAAATTGAAATATGAGCGAGGTAAACAAGAAAAACAGCGGGACAAACAAGAAAAACAGCGGGACAAACTAGAAAAACAACAAGATAAACTGAAATATGAGCGAGGCAAACAAGAAAAACAACAGGGCAAATGTCGGGTCTCATTTGTCCACGTCATTTCTAAGGACTCAAGCTAACAAGATATACCGGATTTCTCTCTCCCAAATAGACTGCGTGCTATGCTACTTGACTTTTTAAAGGAGTAGTCCTATATTTTAGCTTAGTTTTTTAGAGAAAAAAATGAAATTCTTTATGATGAATAATCACGTATATAATTAATAAAATCATAGATAACAAAAATAAGTCCTATATTGAAATATAATAAACTAATATAATAACAAAAATATTAGCAAGTAATGGATTGGCACGTAATTGAAATAACAAACTAATGTAATAACAAAAATATTAGCACGTAATTGAAATATAATAAACTAATGTAATAAGTCCTATATTGAAATATAATAAAAATGAAGTTCTTTCTAGTTTTCCCCGCTCAATTCATGTTTGCCTTGCTCAATTTCATGTTTGCCTCACTAGTTTGACCACGAAGTGATTCAAATTGACCATGAACTGAATGAAATGGATTTTCAACCAATGACCCGATGGAATCTTGGAAAATAACTAGGTTGATTGGCTAAATTAGCTTCTCCTACACCAAAATCATATGTAGTAAGTTAAGTAAATCATTCTAGTTTAGGAGATATGCTTGTTAAATAAATAGACAAAGAAATGAATTAAAAGATAGAAAAATAATTTTATATACTTATATATACATATTTACATAATTATGTATTATAAAAAAATGTAAGGGGGAAAACGTTCTCAATGTAAAAAATAAAAATAAAAATAAAAAAAATCAAAAAATGAAAAAAAGTGCATAGCACTACAGTTTTGGCTACGGTTATAATCCGTAGCGATAGACGCAGCTCTGACCCGGTCAACTGGGTCCACCCCGGTCAACCCCAACACGCTGGCTTCCTTTTTTCTTTTCCTTCTTTTTCCCTATTGTTATCCCCACCGATTTTTGTGGGTCCCATTATGAGGTATGTGTCATATCCAAACCGTCCATCTATTTGGCGAACTTGAATTAAGGCTTGAGGTGAAAAATAAGACAGATCTAGCAATCAACTGGACCACACTGGAAAAGGCAGTGGGGAATTGAACGCCTACCATTGCAACCCTTTTAGGGGTTACACAAGTTTTGGATCATTATGAAATTTGTTTTTCCTATTCATCCAGGTCTTTGTGACCTTATGAATGAACTTAGACGGGGTGGATTTCTCACAAACATCACAGTGGGCTCCACCTGAGTTTCTAATGGTTAACGCTCATTCAAAATTGTTTCCTGTAATGTGGTACAATTGAGATTTGGATATACCTAATTTTGGTCTCATACTGTAAAATGATCTGGAAAAATATCTGGACGGCATGGATGATAAGTATACAATATGGTGGGGTCCACAGACCAGCGACCGTCCGCATTAGCTGGTGGCAGGGGGAGTACCGAATCCGTTTCTGTCAAAAGGAGGGGTATTTTCGTCCTGAAATTCTGACTCCTACGAGTAGGTCCAAGTGCGTATTCTAAGTTTGTATTGCTTCGTAAAAACCGCTGGATAAAAGGTGGGGTCCACAGTCGTAAATTTCTCCTAATGAGATACTTGTACTTCCCATACCTTGATCCAGACCGTTCATTAGGCCCAAAATCACATTCATAGTTCCTGGGGGTTGGAACACATTGATCCAGACCGTTCATTAGTCCAACCCACATTTCTCCAGTGTGAATATAATACACAAAACCGACGTCTATGAGCTTGCCTTAAACGTGACCCACAAAAGAAATGGTTGGCTATAAACAACACAAAAAGGCATGCGAGGGTGCTTCATGTTTTCTATTCAAATAATACATTAAACTAGTAATACTGTGACCGTGTCCACTCAAAGCATTGTACGTTAAGCTTAGCCTGCAATGCAATAGGGGCCCACCTCCATGTATGCATGCCATCCAATTCTTCCATCATGTCCGCCCCCTCATGTTCTCCTTGACATCCAGAAATCAGGCTGACACAAAACTTTGGTGGGCCGTGCCCACCATGTAAAATCATGCTTAAAACCTTTAAAATCATGTGGTGTGTGGTCCACTTGAGTTTTGGGTTGCCCATTCGTCCTGGTGAGATGTATCTACTGAATCGATTAGATGGCATACGTAAAATGCAGTGGACCCCACCCACAATCCTAAAGGTTTTTTTAAGTGGACATCCCTATCCCAATTGTTACATGTGGTGTGGCTCATGAGAATCTTGGGTTCATCTAATTTTTGGCTGATAGCTAGAGTACCAGGCGATGCAGATGATAGACGGATTGGATGTCATGTACATGTCACAGTGAGCCCCACACGTCGCATTGTAAGCTAGTAGACCCAACCTCATGCTGTTGTTGTTGTTGTTATTATTATTATTATTATTATTATCATCATAACATGGTTAAAGTTCCAGAGCATATGAAAAGCCATGAGACCCATCAGTTCTTTTCTCATGGCGAAGATATGTCCCTCTTCTTCTGGTACTTCTGCTTTCGGTGCTTCCAATAATACGACTTCAAGTAGAGAAATTTTTACGGTATGGATGAAATCGCTCATTTTCAATGGTAACGGATGCACTGTCTTTGATTCAAACGGCCAGATCATCTACCGCATTGACAACTACAACCGCAAGTGCAGCGATGGAGTTTTTCTCATGGATCTTAGAGGGACCGTTCTATTAACCATGGTAAGAAAGGTAAGAAACTCATGCAATCAGCTTATCTCATCCATCTTTTAGGCAATGTTCTATTGGCACGTGCTTAATTATCATTGGCATACTGCCATGGGTCCCACAAGAAAATATAGTAAAATGGTCAGAGCTGTTATTCTTTTGGGTGCTGCAGTGGATGGGTCACAGTGGAGAAACCATGATGAATGGATAATTCTAACCCACAAGTTTTGTAGTTGAATGTGGACCATTCAATCAATCTATATTCAGTTATAGACGGTCATGTCCACTATGATTTATTTCGCATGCACTATGGTTATTTGCATCCCATCAACTCCTACAAGATGGATGGTTCCGATCATTAGACCGTACTTTTATGTGGGCCCCACGGGGCAACATGAACTTTAAATTCTGTACAAACGGGTGCATTGAACTGAAGTGGGTATCTTTCTTTCTACTATCTATGCAGAAATTGAGGGTGTTTGGACGATGGGAAGGCTACAAAAGCAACGGTTCTAAGCTAGAAGAAGGGAAGCCATGGTTTGTAGTAAGAAAACCATGCAGGATCATGAAAGGAGACTCATTTTATGAAGTTACAGTGAGGTGGGCCACAGATCAATCGAATTGCTACATGATAAAAGGATCAACGGTCAGATCTGGGTGCAAGATCGTCGACAAGGTCGGACGTATAGTTGCAGAGGTGAGATGTTTTACACTTAAAAAAAAAAAAAAAAAAAAAAAAAAAAAAAAAAAATTTAACATGATTTAATTTTATTGAATAAGAGAGTGCGGGACCTGTGATTTCGATCTCATGACCAAGTCGATCTTAGCCGTAGGGTTGGATGATAAGAACCATCCATCCACTAGGGATTACCATAGATGGGCCACAAACCATGCACGTCAGATAATTCGCATAAGATACATAAAAAGAAACTTTCAGGTATTTGATATCTTTCTCTTTAAATAAGATCAAATTTACCGTTGAAATCAACTATCAATGGTCTACAAAATAAATAGTAAAAATCGTACGTTCAATTTGTTTTTTTTTTAATCATGGCCCATCCAGGGTAGTTCCTAGCATTATGAACGGTCCTGATAACCCGATCGTAACTGCATGTAGGCTCCATTAGCTGACACATTTTAGTGTTTATCTGGACAGGTAAAACAAAAGCTATCAACCTCAGGAGTTGTGTTGGGAGATGATGTTTTGAGCTTGGTGGTTGAGCCAAACATGGACCATTCCCTGATCATGGGCCTTGTGGTCGTGTATGGTCTGGTCAGCCAGAGTATGTGAAGCAGAAATTCTAAGCCTGGTTATCAGGCGTGGTGAAGACCGACAGTTTTCATGAGAAGGTTCATGAATTCGCTGAACAGATGTATTTCAGTGGTGCATGTAAGACATGAGACCTGTACGATACATTCATAGATTCATCTACTTATACTACTGAAAAAAAAATCTCAGACAGTGATACTCAACCCATTCCAAAATTAAAGTGGGCCATAGAAAAGGTAACGTAAGGATCACCCTTGAATTACGGTAGCACCTGAGTGGTAAAGCAATCAGATTTTTGTCTTGACACAACTGGCCTGGATGAAGGTTCATGGTTCAACCAGTAAAATGGATGAAATATTCTATTGCTAGGATGTTCTAATATGATAATATTGGTGTGTGAGTCCCATCATGTAAATGGTTTGGATCAATGCATCTGCAGTCCTATAAGGAGACTTCTTTGAAATCTAAATACATTTTTAATACCTATATTAGTTACACTCAAAAGGTCGAACCAGTAGTTCTATTGGATGGTGATTTTGATGAAATCTAATACGAGGATGAGCCACACGTGGCACTCATGTTGCAAACATTGGATAGGGATGGATCAGATCATCACGATGAGCAATCAGTAGGCTTTGTCCAGATGCGGTTGTATGAAACTAAAATGGGAGGTTGAAATATCATCCCCACATTTTGTTAAAGAGGTAAAATCAACAGAGTGGTGCAAAGACTGTATAGATAGTACAGCTAGTGCGGAGTGGTGCATGACATGTTGGCAGCTAAAAATAACAGTATCGACCAATTATTAGATCATTTCTCCTTCCTTTTCACTCTCCGATATCTCAATAATATTGGGTATTCTTTGCTCAAATAAAGTATTTGATAGTCTGGCACATTGGGAAGGATTGTTATATTTTGTTTCAAATTTTATATTAAAAATGAAATTTCAAATATTTTAGCTTCATTCTAAATTTAAATTTTCTATTACTTTTGAATTGTGGGTTTAATCACATATCGGATTTGTCTATGAAAATTTTCCTATATATAAGATAAGTAATTTGCCTTAGAGCTTAAACTTCATTCAATAAGTATATGAATTTGGTTATGTAGAGGGTTATGCTAATAGTTTTAATCTATGCTGTTGGCCATGCTGCGTAAGCTGATCTGAGTAGAGGTACAAATTGAAAAAACTCAATATATAAAATATTAGAAAAATATAAAATATCAAAGGCGATATATATGGAAGCAAGAAAAAATCTCCACCGGACACCACAAATCCCAGCCAACATACCACTTGTCTAGGACATCATAAAATAGCAAAGATATCTTTTGCTCCCTTATCTTTCAACGGCATGCTTCCTATCATAAATGCGGTGGCACATGACCACATGCACACCTTTAGATGAGACAAAGCGACGAATGAAACATAGCCCTAATTTAGGTGGCACGTGACCAAGGCAATATATTCAACACATCTATGAAAGACCCATCGAGGCAGGGATCCTATCTCGTATCCGGATATACTCGGTAAGGTCGTCTTTCACAATCCTTTTTGTAACATCCTGGATTTTCACTGTTTTGGATTTTCAAAAATCCTTAATTTAAAAAAAAATATAATTAACTTATATTATCACTTACTGACCATTAACACTCAATGTTAATTTATACATGGGTGATACCAGTAAAGAACCGCACAAGTCCGATTAATCAACCGTGGGAAGCCAACGAATCCACCTGATCACTTGAACATCAAGTTTAGCCCCATGATTTACTCACGTAGGGCCCAAATCTAACCGACCCATCGCTAACTAATCAAGAGAATCATAACTAAATTAAAGATCTAACCGAAGCCGCGTCAGATAAGGCCCAGATCTTAACTAATAGACCAAATCAACCTCGTTACTTTTTTAGCTTAAAACTGACGGTTTAGAGTAAATATGACCAAATCTCCACTTTCACTAATTATAAATAGGCCACACTATGAACATAGTTAATCCAAACCCTAATTATTGCCCACGAAAAATCTCAATACCTAATTCATTAAAGAAATGCATCGATTTTCCGAACAAGCTCTAGACCACTCGTTATTGGGCCACTAGTTCCAAAACTATAGAATAATGTTCATCTTACTGGGCTTGACGTCCATCGCGGGAGTCGGACCTGAGTACTCTCCAGAACCGCTTAACTTGAGCCAAAGGGCGAGTGAATGAGAAGTACAAATACCTTAAAGAAAGAGGCTGAAACTTAAGTGAATTGGGTCGTCCACTCTTATGCAAAGTTGAGGATTTCAAACCGTCGGTTTATGACCAAACTTCACAAGTGGAATAAGAATATTTTCCTTCTCATATCTGTATAGCTATGGCCCCGATCAACCATTGGTGACCGTTGAACAGACTTCTAATCATATTTGTTGATCGGCACATCCAAATGGCGGGCCGAACATGTCCATACGTAGATCATCATATATTAGGGCTAACTATCTTGCAGTATATATTAATATGTATACCCCGTAGTGGGCCCTAAAGGTTAGAAAGACCCTCCCATAGGGCTAGTATAGTAAAAACCCAACCCTTGGGGCCATTTACACCAAATCTGGCATTATAAAAGGGCCTCATTTGGGCACCCCTCTCCCCATACGAATTTGACCTAGAAGAAAGAAAGGGAGAAAGAGATAAAGAGGAGAAAAGAGGAGGAAGAGAGAGGAAAAGTTTGGAAGTATGAGGGTTTGTGCACCTTCACCCTCTCATCTCCTCTATAACAACCTTGTCCTTCATTGGTGTCGATTCGGAGATGATTGAAGGAAAGTATTAAGTTACGTTTGTAGGTTTAGGTCTTGTGTTTAATTCCTTCCAATTCTTATAAGCTTGTATGCTTATTTAGGCATTTCAACGATGATTTGCTGACACCCTAACCCTGCGGGCGCCATGAATCGAGCGATTCATCATAAGGTGCGGATTATTATCCTTAGGTGGCGTAGCACCAATTTTATTATGAGCTTAATGATTATGAGTGTTATGATGATGTGCTTGAGTAATTTATAGAGAGAACCTAGCTAAGACCCTACATGATAGGCCCCTCTAAATTCCATGAAATGATTAAATGTTGTTTATTTGTTCTTCAACATAACTAGGTTTAATTTTCGTGTGGCATGTTTATCCCATATATGATTTTAGTATAACATTCCTTGTGGCATGTATGATTGCATAAAAATCCTTGTTATATGTTGGTGTTTGCATAAATCCTGGTTGTATGTTTGTGCTATGAATGTTGTATAACTCTTGATCTTTTCAGTAACTCATTACAACACACATACACATTAATTAAATGTTGTTTATTTGTTCTTCAACATAACTAGGTTTAATTTTCGTGTGGCATGTTTATCCCATATATGATTTTAGTATAACATTCCTTATGGCATGTATGATTACATAAAAATCCTTGTTATATGTTGGTGTTTGCATAAATCCTGGTTGTATGTTTGTTCTATGAATGATGTATAACTCTTGATCTTTTGTTAATAGTTGCATTGTAGAAAAATCTAGATTTTATGTTTAATGTATGAGAGCATGACTTCACTCGTGTAGAAGATAAATCCTGAATTGTTGGAATATTATTGAATGTCATTAAACACCTAGGTTGGTTAGAGACCTGAGGTGGGAGGAGGTGGTCCCGTTAGTAGGACCATCCTGCGTCTAAACTAGTGGGTTTGGGCGGATGCGAATGGGCGACTGTAGTTGGACTACATGAGTCGCTTATACTCGATGTCGTCTGTCGCGCACTCGCCTGAACTCGCATGGTCTAGTCCAATTACTGACCAACCATGTTTGTTAACCATGTCTGCTCACGCCTGTATGGAACCTGGAACACTCTTCAACCACTGAAGCCTATTGATAACCATTTGAAACCGATCCACAGACTCGAGAGCCGGGCATAGTGGAATGAGACACTGTGTCTGAGTTGTAGGCCTACGCTGGGGTGATGAGCTTCCCCGTAGTGACCGCGAGCGATCCCTCTTCTCACGACTCCCCATGTGCTTGAAATCGGGGATGAGGAACCCGATGGGATCAAGGATCGCGGGGTCCTGGCCTCGCAATCAGTTAAGAGGCCTTAGCCTCGCAACCAGTTGAGGGCAATGATACGTGGGGTGTACCAGTTTCCCTAATCTTATGAATGAATGAAATTAACTAAATACTCGGTTAACATTATTCATGCATTGCATTAGTTAGAATTTGGCGACTCTGCAGTTGAGGTCGCAATGAGGGAGTGTTGGTCATGCGCGATCGTTAGATGAAGTCGCTCAAGGGAGTGTTGTTGTGAGTCATGTATCATATCGTAATACATGCATATGCATTGATAAGACTATTCAGGGATCTGTGAATGATGCCTTTCATTAAATTCATCATATAATTGCTGCTAGTTGTAACTTAAGGCTACTAGTAACCACTGAGTTAGATACCCACTCCCACTTTAGGACGGTGTTTTAAAACACCAACCAGACCCTTTACTAAATGCATGTGAGGCGGAGCTTGACGAGCCAAGCGAGGTGAGCATGGATGAAGTTGAGGAGCTTCCCTACTTCCAAACTTTCGGCGGATCCTTTTAGTTTGAGTTCGGTCTACCGCGGGGTATGGGCCAGTGCTCTAGTCGTTTTGGGTCATGTATTGGTGAGACTGGTTCCCTATTTAGATGATTTGAGATTTGTGGTTTAGATACTTTTATATTTAGTGGCAGTCGATACTGCTTTATGATTTACTTACGTTGCATGCCTTGCTAAACTTTCTATTGTTTATGAGATTATCCAAATGTAATTAAAATTTGAAGCCCATTACGGCACTCATGGCACTTGGGAATTTGGGAGCCAAGTCCCTATACGGCCCCTGAAAACCCAGAGTGTTACACTTCCAAACTGAGAGATCCTCCCGGAAACATTCAAAGCTCTCGTGGCGATTATGAAGATTCAAAGATTGGTCCGACACCTGAATAAAATTGTAATTAATGGATTTGGTCCCAATCTGAATTAGGGTTCTTAATGGGTTGTGGATTATATCTAGTTGGATCTAGCTCCCTGTCTGAAAATCTGTAGCCGGATTCGGATCCGACTCAGATCCAAAAGTTGATATCCATATCTGATCCACTTATAAATAGTCAAATCCATTTTCGATATACAAATCCATATAGCCATCAAATTCAGGTCGAATATATGTTTGAATCCACCACATCACAAATCTAAAAAATATATAAGATAATATATTTAATTTGGCAACAAAATGGTATAATTTGAATATTTTTAATTTGAATCATGTAAGAGTATTGAAGTCCAGAGAGTAGAAGTCGAACAACAACATAGAACTTACTACTGAGGAAGTCGAAACGGTTGAAGGCTTGAAGCATGCAATAATGGGGATCTGACCGGATCTCACTACTAGATCTAGATCTGATTCGAATATGATTCAGATTTATTTTTGTGAACCCGAATATGATCCATTTAATTAATTTGACCTATTTTAATATCCAACTCCACATTATATGGGTTCGAAGCGAATCTGATCTCGAATATGACCTGCTCCATTAAGAGCGATAATCCAGATCCAGTGGGACTGAATATTCCACAAATTCCGCGAATATTCATATATAGTCACAATAAGGGAAGATCTAAAAAGGATTTATATCCCAACCGGATCGAATGAGACAGTCTTAAAGGTCCATGGATCAACTATGCTAGTAAGAGATCTGAAAACAATTTTCGATTTATAGAGATCTCTTGTGGGAAGAGCACATAAAAGCCGTAACTACAAATGATCTCAAACCAATAAGGAATTCTAGCAAGGGTTTTGCTACCTTCAGAACCTATAAAAAAAAAAAAATGCTATAACAAGTTCCAGGCCCACGCCAAACACAATTTATTTTTACAGTCTCTATCTTTTCTTTTCTTATTTTTTTTTTTAAATTTTATCCTAGCAGATTTTTAACCTCTCGACTTCTATCTTGCGATGATGTAGAATGTTTGGGGTTTAGATTAGTATAAATCGCTATTGTCCAGGTCATTAATATAGTACTATAATAATAAAATAAATATCCACAACCTTTTGTTGTCGGATCTCGATCAACCAAGTCCTTTTTTAAAATATCAAACAACTTGGTCAGATCTTGTTGATCATTCGCCTCGAACATCTATTCATATGGACAATTTAAGTATTTATATCTCGTTTTTATTTTATTCTCTAGTTTATTTGTTACTCTGTTGGATATAATAATCATTAATTTCTAAATTAATAAAAATCAACATTGTTTTTAACCTATTCATCTTCATTTCATTAAGAAATATACATCGGTTGTCATTAATGGTAAAATAATAAAATTTTAAGACATAGGTAAAAAGAATCTATAAGGAAGGACTAATCCCTATCGCTCAGTAACTTAACCAGTTGATGATACAATTGGTGGTTAAAAGTGGTCTTAAACAGTCCACTTCAACGGGGCTAGCAGCATTCAATCGAACATTCAACAAGTGCAGCCTTGTGTTGGATTGAATTGATAAACAAATGGATCATCACCTATGTGATTCCGGAGGAATCACTTTGGCCTGATGGTGTTATCTTAGCTTTATATGGGTTTTATCGGCCCATCATCTATTTTCTAGATTATGTTACAGTATGAACCCAAAAATGAGGCAGATGCAGGTGCTCAAGTAGACCACACTGTGGGGGTTTAAACGTCTCCCATTAAAAACTTCTTGAAAGCACGAAGTTATGGATCAAGCGATATTTATCTTTGCCCATCATCCAGGTTTATACGACCGTTGGATGGAAAACAAACATCACGGTGGCCTCTAGGAAGGTTTCAACGGTGGATGTCATCACCACCGTTGCTACCAGTGGTGTGGTCCACTTGAAGTTTGTATCTGCCTCATTTTTGGGCTCATACCCAATCTGAAAAAAATGGATGGAAGGCGTGGATAAAACCCATACATCACGGTGGGCCCCACGAATCCCCTGCATGTACGGAATATGATCCAAGCGAGGGCAGCACGCAACCCAGTAGACATGGAATCGGCCTGTTGGGCTTTGAAATGGGCCTCCGTTGGATATCCATAAGGTCCAATTTGTCAGCCCGGCCCGGCCCAACATATTTAACCGCTGCACTGAGTGTTTTCTGAGGACGCCCAGCAGAAATCAGGCCCATGTTTTAGTGATGCAGACCGTTGATCTTACAGTTCCTAATGTTGATGGTGAAATTACAAAAAATCATCTTATATCAGAGGTTTCTAACCCGTCAAACGTCGTCCGTCAGATAGACGGCTACCAGAAAATACACAGAGTTGATAAGAAAGTACAACAATCCGACGGCTACGATCTTCCATTTGTAAGGATTTTTGGGTCATTACCATGTAAGGAAAGGTTCCATATTTTCAACGAACCATGGGCCCACTTGTACGAGATGGGAGTCGTGGGACGCTCAACGCGGAATCGGATTCGTGAGGGAGGGGAATTTTGGGACGCTCATCGTGGAATCGGATTCGTGAGGCCCGGGAAACGGAGAGCGGACCGTGCAGCCCTTACCGTGGGGTCCACCTTGATGTATGTATTATGTATCCACACCGTCCATCCGTTATTCCAAATCATTTTAGGGCATTATCCAATAACTGAAGCAGATCCAATTATTAGGTGGAGCATACCATAAAAAACAGTGGTGATTGACCATCCTACCATTAGAAATTTCTTAGGGCTCACCTTAATGTTTCCTTAGTTTTTATTTATCATACAATCTGTTTATAAGGTCACATGAGCCTCCATGAAGGGAAAAACCAAATATCAGCTTGATCCAAAACTTTCTGTGGCTCATTAGAGGTATCACTACCATTTCTTATTTTATAGTCCACATGATAATTAGATCTGCTTCATTTTTGGATGCTCACCAGTGACACCTTAGGGGATCCCACCATGATAGTTATATGTCATCGATCATGTTCATTAGGTGTCTAACCATGGATGTATGTATCTTATTCATGTGGTATGCCCATTTTTTCCAAATCATTTTAGGGCATGATCTGAAAATTAAATCACATCCAAAGCTCAAGTGGACCACGTTATAGAAAACAATGGGAATAATGATATCTGCTATTGAAACCGTCGTAAAACCCACTATAATATTTATTTGCCATCCAACCTTTTAAGTGGTTACAAAGACATCAATAGATGAAGGGAAGACACTAATATAAGCATGATCCAAAACTTTTATGGCCCAGAAAGTGGGCGTTCAATTCACAATTTCTTGAGGTGTGGTCCACTTGTGTTTTGGATATACTTCAATTTTGAACTCATTTACTTAATGAATCGGACAAACGAGATAGTAAATTGGATGAAAGGCGTGGATCAAATACATAAGTTTCCATGGACTCCACAGGGTTTACTCAGTATTCAATCCACTTCCCCTGCCTCCAACGGCGTGGGCGACGGATGCCAAGACCTCATTGTTGGAACGAGGTATCTTTCACTCAGTCTGTCCACGCCGTCCATCTATTTTTCGACCCATTGTAGTATGTGGTCATAAAAATTAAGTAGATCCACGTATGCGGAGTACACCGTAGGAAACAGTGGTGGTTGAACGGTCATCATCAAAAACTTCATAGGGCCATAATAAGCATTTTATTCATGTTTATTTTCCATCCAACCTGTTAATAAGGTTAAAAATATATAGATTAAGAGAAAATACAAATATCAGGTTCATCCAAAACTTTTGTAGCCTACAAGAAGCTTTTAATGATCATTCATCACTTTTTACAGTGGTGTGGTCCACAGAAATTTTTATTTATTTAATTTTTGGAATAACGTCTAAAAAGGAGCTGATAAAACAGATGGACAGCGTCGATATACAAGATCTTCATCAAGGTGGGCCCCATACGGTCACGGTAACACCCGCTAACATGTTACCCGGGTAACACCTAATCCACTCCCTCACAGATCACGGTGGGTCCCACAAGCTTTTTTTGTTGCAGGAAATTCGCATACTTCTCCATCACAATTCCCAGCCCAGCCAAACGCTCCCCAAAAGACAAGGACGAAAAAAAAGAAAAAAGAAAAATCGAAACTCTCTTTCTCTCTCTCTATAAATGTGGAAGAGATCAGCTTCATTCATTCTCGACACGCGCCATCAACAGCAATCCAATGTCCAGCGGGAACACACATCAAACGTAGTCCCTCTCTCACCTCCCGACATGGCAGACTCCAAAACCCTCCCCCGAAACCCTAACCCTAACATCTCTGCCTACTATCAGACCAGAGCCGAGCACCACGGCGCCATCACCAGCGACTGGCTCGCTCAGGCCCAGGCCGCCGTCGGCAAGGACCCAACCTCCGACCCCCTCGAGAAGGCCTTCAGCTCGAATGCGACCGGGTCCAGCAAGGGTTTCAGCGTTATCGACGAGTTCAACTACTGGCGGAAGAAGCCGGACCTTGCGGAGGCGGTCGCTGCGATCATGGCGCTCGCGGCCGTCATCAGATCCAGCGAGGCCACTACCATGATGGAGCTCGAGATCGAGCTCAAGAAGGCGTCCGATTCGCTCAAGGTAAAAAAAAAATTCTTGATTTTTCTTTTTCGTTTTCAATTCGAGGTATTGTGGATTTTTATTCCTAGTGTTTGGTTATGAAATTGAATTAGATTGCGATAGAATGAAATTGCAATTTACGGCCTGCGTACTTCAGAAATTTTCACTATGTTATTTTAGAGGAAATATGGAAGCGATACTATGCAACTCTCAGGCCGAGGGTTTGGATGGTACACTCAGGGTTTTTGGTTGCACAAACAGGGCCCATGGTTCGGTGATCCAAACTGTTCATATGTTGGGTCTTCCTCCAGATGATGGGTGTGGCAAAAATTCCACTGATTGGTAGATCCTACCCATTGAATATTTGTCCTCATTTTGAGGCAGAGTGTGGCGCTCGCTATATATTTTTTCGTAGCGATCCATTTCTTAGACTCCAACTGAAGAGTTAGCATTCCCCAGCTGGGGGAGTTTTGGTGCATGGTCCATACACATTGTGGCTGGCAGTTTGTATGATAACCTCGGGTTTTAGTTTGAATGAGCAGGGTTCATGGTTCAGTATCTAAACCGTTCGAATGATAGTTCTCCCCATGGATGGCTCGTGTATGAAAAATCCCACTGAAGAATTAGAATGAGTGTAGCCATTGTTATATTTTTTCTCAACCATCCGTTTGTTAGCCACCAACTGAAGAGTTGGAATTTTCCCAGCTGTGGGAGTTTCGGTGCATGGCCTATACACAGTGGGGTCCATATTATCTTCATTTTTGGATCACTGAAAAGTGGGCCCCACTTGTACAAACTGAAAACTAGGAATGGCATTCTACAAACTTTTGGCCAAAGCATTGTATGATATGGAATGTTTGATATAGCAATTTGCTTAGCCCAAAAAACCCACTATTTCTTGGCATATCTTTGGTGATCCGATTCCGAACCATTCACATTGTGGATCCTGCCGTCAATGGGAGATTCCCCGTTGGATGACCCATTGCATCCTCGGGCAAGTGTTGAGGTCCATTTCAGTGAAGGCTTGTCAACTATTTAGAGAGAATTCAGGGCCTCAGGGGCTCTTTTCAATGTCTCATTCTGTTGTTTTGCAGAGAGGCTATTGCAGATTTTCTCTTTTCTCAAAAGATATTGCAGACAGTGTAAAAAAAAAAAAAGAAGAGAGAAAACTTGCTACTCAATCTTGATGTTCACAACCATGCCAAACGCGCATGTTCTCCCCCCCGTGGCATTTCATTACATGTCAAATACCTATTTTTTCTCCAACATGTCAATTAAGATAGTGATTTTGTCATGATGCCAATTCATCTTTTGGAATCCTACAAGCATTTATTGAGGCTGGGCTTGGATGCACAAGTGACTTGAACAACGAACATTCAAGCTATAATTGCAATTTGGATCCTGGATGCTCAATATGAAGGCTGCAAATGGAAATTACAATTTGGTTATCTCCACTTTATTAGATTAATATTGTGAATTGCAATTCACTTCCCAAAAGTTGCAGCCTTCGTGTGGCTGGCCGAGAAGAGGGGCATGATCCTGCCGAAGGTGTGTGTTGTGTCTTCATGAAGCTGAATTGATAGACCATCTATTCCTTCATTGTCCATTCGCCTCGGATATTTGGGCTCGGGTCCTCGTCATGGTGAAAGTGTCATGGTGGCGCCTTCTAGATGGGTTCTTCTGTTCGTGGCATGTAGGAGATGGGGCCCATCGGCAGCAAAAGGTGGAGGATCATCTTCTTAGCTGTCCTTTGGGTTATTTGGGCTGAAAGAAACAATCATTGTTTTCGCAATCTAAGTGTATCCTCAGCTGGGGTGTTCAACTGGGTCTTGTTGTTATTTAGGAGGGATTGGGTCCCTTGAGGGATCCAGTGTGGGGGCCGTTCCAGCGATGGGGCTAGTTTTGTTGTATTTTATTTTTTCTCTCGCTGTCTCTGTCTTTTTCCTTTTGTCTTTTGTTTTTGCTTTTGTTTCTTGTCTCTGCCTAATAAATTACTTCATCTTTCAAAAAAAGAAAAAGAAAAGAAGAGAAGCATTTCACTTAATTGTGCATCCAAATGCACCCTAATGCCTTGTTTGGATACTTGGAATCCAAGTGAAAACAAAGGAAATGGAAAAGGTTTTCCTTTGGTGTGTCAATATCATGTTTGGATAGCAAAAAAAAAAGGAAGATTTCACATAGTAGCATAATTATACTTTTCCATATTTCTGCAAGGAACTATATAACCATTGTCTCAAGAATATGAGGTTTTTGGTCACCATCCAAACAAGACTGCTAGTACTGGAATCCATTTCTTATCAAGCTGGTGGAAATAGTATTTTAGTAATAACTAATGTTATTCCTTTCCTTTCCATTTCTAGTGGGTTTCTGAAAATGAACTAAGCTTTTGCATTTGACTGCCAGTGCTTTCTTTGAACAACAGCAAGTATTGCTGCTTCACAAATTTGAATTAGCAATCAATGATGTCATGCTTGGCTATGCTGTTCGATTAAATGGATGGCCTTCAAATCAGATGGCCATGTTTAATAAAGATGTGTTTTTCAGTTACTTACCACGTTGATCCCATTCTCCAATTTCAGGCATGGGACGAGACCTCCATCTCTCTGTCAGCTGGCTGTGACTTGTTCATGCGGTATGTAACTCGAACTTCAGCGTTGGAGTATGAGAATTTCAATGCTGCAAAGTCCCGTCTGATTGAGCGGGGGGAGAAGTTTGGGGAAATATCTCTTAAGGTATAAATATAATCTACTTCCAGTTTGCTGCCAATATCATTTGGCATTTCTTACACATGCAAAAGTGCACTTATGAAACAAAATGTCAATAAAACCTCTACTTTCAGGCACGCAGGACTATCGCCATGCTCAGCCAAGATTTTATATTCGATGGGTGTACCATTTTGGTCCATGGTTTCTCTAGAGTCGTATTGGAAGTACTGAAGATGGCAGCATCAGGACGGAAACTCTTCCGAGTCTTTTGCACAGGTTTGCTTTGCATTCTTTAATATAACACTAGAGATGGAATCGAACTTGAAGCATAAAGATTTGAATTCATACTGCTTTGGATGATTAATTCAATTCTATATACTCCAATTTGTATCCAATCAACAAAAATCAACAAGAAAAATAAGAAACTCTAGTGTAATATGGATAGCCATGTGGAATTGCTCCAGACATGCCATAAGGAGATGCACCAAAATGTTATAGAAGAATCACTCTGTAGGGTTTTGAATCCCATCATAGGAAACAAAGATAACCTAATTTACTTTATAAACATAAGAAGAAGAAGAAACCTGTATTTTATTCTTAAAAAAAAAATCATCAGCATCTCTTCATATTAAACCACCCATATGTGTTGCTGTATAGACATTTACAAGTTGTAAACTCCTCTACTTATCATATACCCAAAATTTAGCATGATAGAGGAAATGCGGCTTTATGGCACAAAATGTTGGGAAGTTAAAGGAACGACATGTTTAGGACGAGTTTAGCTGAAATGAGGATGTTGAGATGGATGAGTGGCAAGATGAGGACGGATAGAATTAGAAATAACTGCATCTGAGGGAACCTAGGAGTAGCACCACTAGGTAATAAGATGAGGGAAAATAGCCATATATGGTTTGGTAATGTGCACTAGAGATCAAGAACTGTGCCAGTTAGGAGGAGTGAGTGAGTAAAAGTTGGAGGCTCTAAAAGGGCAAGGGGAATGCGCAAAAGAATGTGGGTGGGGGTAGTAAGAAAAGACTTGATGACCAATGAAAAGACTTGATGACCAATGGTCTAACTGAAGTTATGGCCCTTGATAGAGTGGAATAAAAAAGTCTAAATCTAAAAGTTTATTGGCTCATGCAAGTCTTTTCTAAAACTTTCTCAACTTGCCATAAAATAGAATTACTCAATAGTAAAATATAAGTCTGAATCTTCTAGAATTTAGCATATGCGTACTGTATGTCCTATAGGGCTGTATGGTTTGTACAAAAGCCGCATTTCCTCTGATGTCGTTTGAATGAAATTCCTTAATTTGGACTTATGGGCTCCTATGTTCAACTGTTTGGTATATCTAGCCTTCTGATTTACTCTTGGGCCCAATGGTCAATCCGTGCTGCCCAATTGGATCCATGGGCTCCACAATCCAATTGGACCATAATCATAGCCTGGTCTTGCATTGGCCAGCAGTGGGGTCCATTGTGGAAGGGGGATCCTATCTGATGGATCGTACGGTCCTGCATGTTCTCCTTGTCTTTCTATGTGAGGAGGACATTCTGCACTTCAAATTTGCTTCATCGGAAGTGTCTTGGACTCTTAGGGGACGTTTGGATCGTAAGTTACTTATGCCTCAAGTAGCTTATCTTGGTTTCTACTTATTTAGCTGAAGTGATTGGGTAACTTTGAGTAAAAAAGTTACTTATAATTGATCTTCAACCAAACTTATCTCAAATATGTTACTTATCTACTGCTGTAAGCAGAAAAAGTAACTTATTTGGTGGTATCCAAACGGGCCCTTATTGACACAGCTACTGTGGAAAAAATAATTAATTTATCTTCCTTCTTGTTCTCTTTGCATTATTTATATACTATTTGACTAGCTTTAGTGTACTTATTTTATCAGGGTACATTTTTGTGTATTAATCTTTTACAGACTCCTTTTTCTTTTCTTTTTCTTTTTGAGGAATTATCACTTGTAAAATGGTTGCATGTTTCCTTAACTTGTCACCCATAGCATGTGGTTTGCCTGATGAGCAAACTGGTCTGATGTTTGTGCCAGGTGATAGTCATGTTGGATTCTACCTTATGCAAGACCTACCAATGATATTTTTGGCATCTCGATGATGTGTGAAGTTTACATGTAGCTGATCATTCCCTTTATATACCAAGACTAAGATTTTCAGTAGTGTTTGTGTTTGGATGTTCCATTATGTTTGTTCTTCAAAGTCTCTGTATTTGTCTCACCAAGTTACATAACTGACTTCCATTTATATGTTCTGGGATGTAGAAGGAAGGCCCGACAGGACAGGCTTACGACTATCCAAGGAACTTGTAGCTCTTGGTGTTCCTGTTAAGCTTCTCATCGACTCTGCAGTGGCATATACCATGGATGAGGTCGACATGGTATTTGTCGGAGCAGATGGGGTGGTTGAAAGTGGAGGTGTAATCAACATGATGGGAACATATCAAATTGCAATGGTGGCTCACAGCATGAATAAACCTGTTTATGTGGCTGCTGAAAGTTACAAGGTATGATGAACTCATTTGCTAGCACAACATGATATCCATTTTTACTTTTGAGGCTATTATACAATGCCCAACCCGAGGACATCCAATACATTCTATCAGTTTGTAAGAGTGGGCCCAATGGTTCTTTGATCCAAAATTTGTCGATAATAGAGGCCTCCATGATGGGGACATCACGTGCACACGTGCACTCACGCCGCCCCCCCAACGCATGTACGCCAGAAGGAGGGCTCCACTGTCGATTTGGATCGATGACGACGTCCAGGGAGGGCCTCCTACCTAGAAGACGAAGTTTTAATTCAAAAGAGTGAGCCTGTTAGTCAAGAAAAGCCCATCATGGGATCTCATGGTCGTGGCCCACTAGTCAGATTGATTTCATATTTTAGGTTTTGCTTATTAATGTTATTTAGAACATCATGAACGCTTTATATTTCTTTGATTAATTTTTATTTTAGTTTACTTCATCGCCAGGTAATAGGTTGCGCACATCGCAAGTTTTTGGGTATAGGGTTTTCTTATAAATAGGCACCCCTTGTAGCTTTTTTTTTGATTGATTGAAGATTAATAAAAATTCCGTGTTTTCCTACTCTCTAAGTTGTGAAGCCTAGTTGGATGCGAAACTCTTCCTTCATCGAAGGGTTAACTACCGTGGTGCGAAGCCACATGTATCCCGATTCGCCCTCATCCATCGCCATCTCTACTACCCATCTTCTACCATCCCTTATTCTCATCTCACCCCATCATCTACACTTCGAATCAATCATCTATTGCAGCAATTCTCCTCCCCACAATAGAATTTCAGAATCTGGCCCTACAAGAGGGCTGAAATTTCAGCGGAGTACCACGCACAAACTGTACATCGGATCGAGCTGAGATTTGGAGGTTTTAGAGTCCATCCCTGGCCGACCAGGGCCAAGGTGATCTTTTTTTAAATAGTGGGCCCCACACACGTGCGGCCGAGATCACACGTATGTGCGTCTGGGCCATTGTTGTTGTCCACGTGTGCGGTACTTCTCTGGTTCGTCTCTCTACTCTCTTTCACTCCACTTTCACCCAAAATCCCTAAACTTAACCCTAAATTACTCAAATCTCCAATTTTATGTCCATTTTCTTACCCTAGGGTTCCTTGATTTGAAATTGGTGAATCTCTTGGATTAGGGACTGATTACTATGCATGTGTGGATGATTATTTCTTATCTTTGAGTATCGTTTGGTTCATAATTTTTATTGATCCAGTCCTAGACCGCATAAATTTCCCTTAATTGAATGTTTGGACTTTCATGTGGGATATGGAATTTGTGTAATTGTTTCTGAACTAACATGATCTTAAGCTTGAAATCTCGCATATCATATTTAATTTTCATGTCCTGCATCACTCCACCTTGGATGGCCCCATTCACTTGAAATCTCCTAGAACGGAAGATCAATGCCATCATATGTTTGGCCATTTTTTGTTGAATTGAAAGTGTTTTTGTATTTTATTTCATAATCATCTATTTGCTAGCCTAGCCACCAATTGTAGGATTTTCCCATATGGGAGATCTCTGGTGTGTGGGCCATCCATGATGGGACTCACACCCCAAACGTTTGGACCATTGGAGCTAACTGAAAACCCAAGCATTCTATAGATATTCTTAGGTCGAGCATTGTATTCCTCTTTGTCCGGAAGCCGAACACAAAGAAGAAATTGTTTTTTATTTGTCTTTTCCTTTATTTATTTATTTTTATTTGATGTACTTCCATGCTGTAATGTTGAGCCTGTTTCTCTTTACCTGAAACTTCTAGGACGTTTTTGGATATACCCCAAATCAATGGCATAATGGGATATTTTGATGGAATGGATGATTCTTCATTATGCCAGTTGTTTGGTCTAAAGAGCATCCGATCTGCTTGCCTTTCTATGGGCATCCTGAAACACCCTTAAGTTTTGAAAATTGGATCATTATAAAATGATAAGAGGTCTGGTTCTGTTTGGGCCTGTTTCTTTTCACCTGTGACTTTTGGGGTGTGTTTGGATGTACCCCAAATCAGCAGTGGATATTTTGGTGGTGCTGATTGTTCTTCACTACACCAAGCTTTTTGTCTGAGAAACGTCTCACCTGCTTGCCTTTATAGGGCCATCCAGAAACACCCTTAACAAATGATTTGAAATTGAATTTGATTATAAAATCATAAGAGGGATCGAAAGTCATAATCTTTTCATTTCAAAATTATAAAAATTTAGAGTTCGCTGATGACCAAGCCTGGTACCGTGCCCAGTGGAATTAGGACAACACCAAGAAGTGCTGAAAGAGGTTAGAATGGAAGATGCTTCAGAAATGAATCTAATTCGGCGGAGTCCCACGTGCGCAGAATTAAGCAGCTTATTGTCGAATGGGCCATTAACATTGACAAGCTTAAGGGCTGTAATCTTTTTTTCCTAGGAGCGTAATCGATCCGCTTCCTCAGCAGATCCTCTTCTTTCCTGTTTGTTTCTTTTTTCGTTTTTCTTTTAATACAAATCTTGTGACTCTTCAAAAATAAAAATAAAAATAAATAAATAAAATTAAAACTATAAATAGCTTAAACATAAAACATCCAACCCCAATTAGTTGAGACAAGCCTTTGATGATGATGAAATAGCTTGAAAATATGGAATAATTAGATCTTGTCCTTGGGGTCCAAACAAGATCAGAAGCTTCACAACATATTTTCGACTTGGGAGTCCAAACAGGCCCACGGTCTGAATTTCCCTTGGTCACCATGTATGATGTATGCAAGCCCATTCTTCATTGGGCAGAATGGTTTCTTTTCCATCAAACCAGCTCCAGTTGCTGCTGGGCTCTTCTCTTTCCAATGGAATTTGGGTGAATATCATTCTGTCCAGTGGGAATTTAGGAATTCCTAGATGCACCCTTAGGAGAGGAATCAATGTTGAATCAAGAATCATTTTGTGTAGGATCACTGGACCAGGAATGAAATGTTAAGCTTTGAATCGTTAAGGACCTGTTTGAAATGTATGGGCGGGCTTGTATGTCTGCCATTTCTACTAGCACAAGTTGATACAAAGGGTCCATCCCATTGTCATAGAGTTCTCATTTTCGGGTGGTTTTTGCGGATAGAAACATTTGTTGCACCCTGCGATCCAGTTTGCTGTGTGTATCAAAGACAAAATGACTCTGCAAAATGCACCTAGACCAGTCTCATTACATCCAAACATGCCCTAAACCTCTAACCCCGCTTTGTTGTGATGTTTCCAGTTTGCACGCCTGTATCCACTGGACCAAAAAGACCTGGCCCCTGCACTTCGACCAATCGACTTTGGGGTCCCGATTCCTTCTGGGGTTGAGGTCGAAACATCTGCAAGGGACTATACACCGCCTCAATATCTCACGCTTCTATTCACAGACCTTGGTGTCCTAACACCATCTGTCGTCAGCGACGAGCTCATTCAACTATACCTATAGCAGGACTGGATAATCTGACGTCCACTCATCGAAGCTCACTCACCTATGGAAATTTAGCTGGGGGACATTCACATTCTACGGTCAGCGATTTTTTATTGGATTTTATCTCCAGATGTATTTGTAAAGCAGGCAATTTCTCAGGTGGATGCAGATTTAGTTTACTGGAAATGATGCTGATTTTCTTGAGGATTCACAGGAAAACCTGAGGTTATGCAGTATTCAGGTTTCAGTTTGGACAGCTGAAACCTATGGTCCAGCTATCCGAGCCATTGGTCTGTTGGGCTCACTGGGTGGACCATGCCCCTAAAAATCTCGCTGAAAGATCCTTCCAAACGAATTGTGGCTGTTATTTGTCTTAACCATCTCTGCAGGGCACAAGTTGAAAGTTTGGGTTTGTCAGGAAATTTTGATCATGGTCCATCCATGTTGCAGCTGAACTGATCATTGGTCTGGAGCACTGAAACCTGGGCCCGACTTGCCTAGGTTGAAAACCCAAGTTTTCCTTAGATCCTTTGGTTCAAGGACCTCATCAATTCTGTTTTGTTTCCCTCTGGATCCAGTGATGCTGGCCGTTAGATTCTGGTCATATCTTTATTAGTTTCTTTCGACATGATCATGTTAGTGTGAGTTTCTTTCGCTGAGTTAATTCCAGTTTGAGGTTGTTTGGATTTCAGGAATAGTTGATCATGGGGGTAGTCAATCCTCGATTTGTTGGATTTGTTAGTCATGGAATTGACAAATCCGTTGTTTGGTTGTTATCCTTAACCTGGATAAATTCCGAAACTCGTTGATCCGTTCTTACATGTGCTTAAGCTGGAGTATGGTTGATCTGGATTGCCTATTTAGGGTTCGTTTGGGAGCTTGTAAATGGAGGTAAATGGGAAATGGAATTGGAGGTAAATGAATTGGGAGTAAACAGCTTACTTAGTTGTGTTTGGATTGGAGTAAATGAAATGCATTTTGAATCTAAATATTCTATTTGGATGGGAGTACATGGGAGGATTAGATTGCGTTGGAATTTTTTAATATATTCACAGGAATGTATGTGATTATCCCAAATCAACTTTAACATTCCAAATTAGTGTACATATGCAATATTTAATAGAATGATTGTAATAAGCTGATTGAAATATATACTTTGCTGAAAATGAGGAAATTTTGAGCCTTAGGTGGGCCATAGACGCAAGGATCACAAACAAGCAACTTGTGAATGTTTTTTAACTGTCCATTTAGATGTCCAACCGTTAAATGGTTTGGATCATTCCATTGGTGTGATTTTAGTGATGTAGTCAATAATTGGATTACTTTTTAGTATCATTAGCATGCCACCTGAACGAGAGACGTGTGCATAGCATCACCTTAGAAAGTATTCATTAATACGCGGATTTCCTCTTATTTCATTTCATTTCATTTCCATGCATTCATTCCCATTCAAACACACCTCAAATGTCTTTACCTCCATTTACTCCAATCCAAATGCCCCTAAATAGGTTGCAACGACTCTTATAGGGCCAGATGATGAAGTCCCATTGACAAAGGATCCCGGTCATTTAAGCCTTGTCCATTTTAATTCTCTGTTTTACTACAATCCTCAATTTCTAAGCCATGAGAGGAACATTTATGGTAATACGAAAATGGTTCTAGTGAAGCGTGTTAGCAAAAATGAAGCCATGTGAGCCAATGTCACATAAGCCACACAAAAGGTGGGCCTGCTGTTAAGATTGCCTGGATTGAATTACTCCTCATAATCCATAATTGTTGGACTCAGTTGTTGATATTGATTATTGCTGGATTGGAGTATTTATCATCGGTTATTGCTCAACCATCAAATGTTCACGTTCAACCGGGTCTTGTCAGAGCCTAGTCTTGTTCTTAAAGGAGCAGAACCCGGATCTGATTGCGTTCAGGCACTAATTGGGTGTGAGCGTATTAGGGGAGACCCTGGATCGAGGTGGGTGGGACCCCTCACTGTGAGGCTCACAAGGATGTATGTGCCTTAAATCCGCACCGTCCAACTATTTTCAAAGCTCACTTTAGGGCATGATTCCAAACATGTAGCGTGCCCAAATCTTAGGTGGAATGCATCACAGGAAACAGTCGTGATTGAATCCTCACCATTAACAGCTTCATGGAGTCCACCGGAATGTTTATTTGCCATCAAGCCTATTGATAAGGTCACGAAGGCCTCTACGAAGAGACCACACGAATATCATCTTGATCCAAAGCTTTTGTGGCCCACGAGGAGCTTTTAATGGTCAATTACTACTATTTCCTGTACTATGGTCCATCTGAGATTTGAATCTACTTCTTTTTTTGGATCATGCCCTCAAATGAGTTTTCAATACAGATGGACGGTATAGATGTAGTCACATACATCAAGGTGGTCCTCATGGTTAGGTGTCCCATGTACATTGGCGAATCAGGGACCCACCGAAGCCGCACTCGTTTGGTTCTATCAACCTTGAGCTGGGGTTTGTTTTGGATTAAAAAAAAAAAAATCCCAGTTTAGGGCAGTAAATGATCTGGTTTGGAGCGTTTTTAGCCAATGCTAAACCTACCCACTTACTTAGATGGGTCCGGGTCAAATTTTAAACCCATACATTTTTACTAAATGAGTAGGTCTCGATCAGGTTTGAGTCAACCCCATCATATCCATTTATAAATGGATTTGCATCTAGTAGAGGAAGATCCACTTAGACCCATTTATAAATGGGTCGATTCTAGCGGGTCTGTTAAGAGATATCCAAACCCACTATAAACAGGTCTAATAGGTCTCGATGTAACATATATATCATGGTGGGGCCCAAAAATGTTGGTGACTTGACTGACGTCTAACATAATTGGACGTGGATCCCCTCCCCCCCCCCCCAACACTAAGTTCTTGTGCTTGGATGTTAGGTGGAGCCCACCATGATGTATGTGAGAAATTTGCTTCATCCATCCATTTTTCCAGCTCAGTTTAGGACATGAGACAAAAAATGAGGCAGATCCAGAACTCAAGAGGGCCACACGAGAGGGAAAAGTGTGGAAAGAAATGCCTACCATTGAAACCTTCTTGAGGTCCACCTTGCTGTTTATATGTCATCCAAATTGTTTATAAGGTTGTGTCCACTAAGATGAAATGGAAACACAAAAAACTTAGCCTGATATAAAACTTTTTGTGGTCATACGAATGTCTCATCGATGGTCGTTTAATGCCATTGTTTCCTCACACGAAGACGTTTACTAAATGGGTTCGAATCGGGTCATGCCTAATATAAAGAAAACTGGATGCAAACCCGTTTAGCAATTGGGCCTGTTCTCGGACCCTGACCCATACCATTTAACAAATGGATTGAGTCTGTGTACCCCCATCGGGTCCACTGACCCATTTAAAGCCCTATGCCAGATGGAAAAGAAAATAAGTTAAGGAGAAAAGAGACTTTGCACACACCACAATTTAAAGGGTTTGGGTTGGTTTTTTTATAGAGTTTCATATTCATTGCATGTTTCCACCCGTATATGTTTGCAGGGAAAAGGTATTATGAGGTCGACCTCATGCTAAGCTTCCTATGAGGTTGACCTCTATGTGCCTCACTACTATCTATGTCAGACATCCATCCCATCAATAAGATGCACCCTTCTATGGTGGGCCACGGACCTAAAACTCAGGCCAATCAATGACTTAGGTTGGCCACACTGCAGACAACAATTGAGGGTAGATATCCACTCATTGAAACCTTCATGATCATTTATAGGGTCACAGATATGTCATTCAAACATCCAGCCCATCTATTATGTGTCCCACGGATGAGGGATTACACTAAGTTTCAGCCATATAAAAAATTTAGGTGGGCCCCACCAAGTGATTTTAAATGTTATAGTTGCAATTTCACATGGTTTCAAATGGTATGACCCACTTGAGTTTCGGATAAGGCTGATTTTTGGCATATCCACGGTGTGGATGTCTGACATAAATTATGGTGAGGCCTCATAGTACCATATATACTACACAGGTGGATAATTTTCAAATGGTAGACACCCCACAATCAAAGCATGATCACGTGGCTTAATAACTTTGGTGGGCCCTCGATCTGAGCAGGTACACATGGTTAAAATCACCACAGGAAGGAATCCAACGGTTCAGATTAAGCCAGCTAAGTGCCGACTTTGCTGCTGTGTTTGCAGCACAAATGCGACACTACAGTGCTGTCTTTACATAAATGTTGCGTTGTAATCGCTCTCTTTTCAGTTTTCACAAATGCAGTGTTGCCATCGTTGTTTCCGTGCAAAAATGACGTTGCCACCACAAGAGTTTTGAGACACAGACTCTAACGCTCTCTCTGTTCTCTTGATCTTTTCCAATTTTTCGATTTCTTTTATTCTATTTCAGTAAAGTGGACGATGTATTTCCAATCTATCATTCTCAAGTCTATATATTTCAACCCACTGCTCTGACCACCTAAGGTAATAAGCTCTGTTTTAACATCACGTAAAGTATACTTTATGGTTAACTCTCTTTAAGATTTTCTATATTAGAAAATGTGATTTAAAGGAGTAACTGAAAAACTCTATAATCATTTTCTTTTCTATACTTTAATCAGAAAATCCTTTTGCTAATGGTACCATTTCGTTTTCAATTTATCTTTTGTAATTTATATATCTAAAGTTTAGTATTTTGCTAAAAATTTTTTAATCTCCTTTGAAAGCATACAACCTCGCAAAGTAAAGGTTATGTTCCACACGTGTTAAAATGGTGTCTCGCATCTTACTTTTTTTTGTAACAAAGGCTCTTACCCAAAATTCATGGTGCAAACCTATCCAAAAGTCACTCGAGTCAGGAATCCTTTAGTTTTCTCGATATCTCGACAATTATACAGATCTTAGTCAACTGTGGATTTTAAATCTTTTTTTTTAGCTAGTGTCGACTTCTATAGTGCTACAAGTCATTTTGTCAACCTTGTGGAAGTTAATATGGTATCAAACCGACTTTACAAATCAGTCACCCCCCAAGGCTCAACATCTAAGAATATGAACATATTAGATGAGGTGTTATGAATGGTATTAGTATAAGCTTTTCTTCTCAATTTCTCCGCATGGTTCAGGTATGGAGGTCTTAACGATGAGTTTCATTGGATTTGAACCGACTTCTGATACGGGCCTTCATATGTTAATGACTGTATCAACTTATCACCTAAAATCATTAACTTTCTCTTCTCAATCCCCCGTGAGAAAATTATGTTAGGATTGTTATACAAAATTGGGTCCAAACAACAATTCAATTTAAATGTTTGCTAGGATCTATGGTGGATTGCTTATGATTCTAAAGAATCACTTTTGTTAGGTAATCCTAGCCATCCCAACCATTACTTAGAAAAAGGATGGCTAGAAAAAACAAGTCCAATCGAGGATCAATTGGACCATCGAATCAGCGTTTTTTTTCATGGTTGTCCATGAAATATTTTTTGGACTTAATGGACAGTCCAGATTGACTGATTAAACTGTCCAAGGATCCAACCCAACTAGCAGCACTATAAGGAGCATTTCTCATTGTCCAAATGTACATGTGTGGCCTACCTGAGGAATTGACTGAGCAAGTTTCCAATGGAGGGAGTCATCAAAGTGTGCCCCTCTTAATGGTCGGCCCAGATCATGTATCATTGTACTACATTGATGTAGCTAGCTAGTCATTTGGGAAAATCCACACACTGAACAAACAATCTGAACCGTTGGATTGGAAACATCCCACAATTGTAAATGGACAGCTGGACAACCACGGCCGTAAGTTATCAGAAGGGGTGATTGTGAAAGTCCAAACGGGTAATTTCTTGGGTACAAACCATCCATGGTGGCCACTCTAAATGAACGGACAAGATATGATAGACACGGAGATTTAGTGCCCAAGAATTTAATTTTGAAACAGGGTATCCAATTTCCCAAGAGGTTTGCTAGAATATCCATTGACATGGTGGGCCTTGCAGTGGATGGAGGAAATTAAAATTTTTTTAAAAAAAAATCCCATATTCGAATATTGTCTTAGCACTTTTACCATTTAAGTAATAAAAAGACCATCTTATTAGATTGTCTTAGCACTTTTACCATTTAACTATTTTTTTTATTTTTTTTTTTCTGCGTGTTTTGTAAGCCGTTGATATTAAGGTATAGGATTTTCTAAAACTGAAAGCTAGAAAAGTCATTTGTGACCAAGTATCTCGTCAAGTCAAAAATTTGGACTGTAGATCATGATAACAGATCTAATAATATTCAATTTTCAAGGACACTTTCAATATGTTTTAATCTTTTCAGTAGAGAATCAATGTTCGAGAAATTAGTTATCTTTCTTTGAGATTTGATCCGCTTTATTTGGTTAGAATCTATCATTTTTTATGTTTATTATAGTCATTGAATGCGACCCATTATTTAAAGTTATTTTCATTTGGTGAGATGTACCTCTTTATTTGAACGCATTTTAATGAATGTGATAAGTTTCTTTTCATAGCTAGTATATTTTACAAGATTTTTTTTTTTTTTTTAACTTAAGATTTTTCGATAACAAAATAACCATCTTCTTTTCTTATTTTCAAGGTAAGAAGAGTTTTTTTATTTTTTATTCCTAATAAGTTTGATGTTGGATTTTTTATTAATAATAATTCATTTTGTACCTTTTCTTAAACCATCGGGAAATCAACATCGAACATGAAAATGAAAAACCTCCATGGAATCCTTTTGGAAATGAAAAATAGAGAAATATAATTACAATTCTTAATTATGAGTGGCTGTTTTCATGGAAAAGTTCAAAGAAGATTTATAAAACATCAAGAGCTATCCTTTGAGGAGTAGATTATTTGGCATTGGTTTTCTAAATTATGGTTATGGTTGTAGATGGGCATTGATTTAAAATCACATTAATCCAAAAAATCATAGCCAATACAATTAGTGTCCATCAAATGAATGTTTTGAGGTAAAATGGTGAGTTGTTTGAATTTGACAGTTTTTTTTTTTTTTGATGAACTACTTTACGGCCAGTGCAATTTTTTATTTTGTTATGCTTTATTCATGGTTGATTTGCTGGTTTGGGTGGTCTTAATTGGTGTAAAATCATACCAATAGTACTTTTGAAGAGTTGCCACCATTTTTAAATGGTGTAAAACTTAATATGATTATTATTTTCCATTTTTCATACCTATTAAATTTTATTGATACACATTAATATGACGTTCTCTAATGACCAAAACTTTTAAAGCAATTGGTTCCTTAATATAGTATCAGAGTTAAAAGTTCCAAAATCAGCCACCGTATGAAATAGATTTGATTACCGTAGTTAAAAGTTCCGAAATCAGCCACCGTATGAAATAGATTTGAAGAAGAACGGCAAGAATGAGAGCCCCCATCTACACAAGTGGTTTTGGAGTCCATTCTTACTTGACAAATCAATCACATAATCCAAACTGTCCATTAAGACTGGTCCATACTTACATGCTCCCAAGCAAACGTATCCAACCATCTTATTAATAGCCCTAAAAAATAGACGGTCAGGATTTGTTTGTAGATGAAGTTCCAATAAACATTCTAAAATCATCCAACTTGCTTATGATTCCAAAGAATCATTTGATTGGACAACCCTAACCATCCCATACATGTCTTGGAAAAAGGGTGCACCATCAAAAGGTAAACTGTATTGACTTCCAAAACCATTTATTTTCTTTTCCCAAAATGTGTTTCAAGTGGGTGTAATTAAAGTGATGGCCCCACCAAGTCATTTTGGGGTGTGGCCCACCTAGTGATTGGTTAAGATCTCAAAAGGGAGGTCGATAACAAGTTAAAGAAAAGGAAAGTATTTAATACCATAATCTGCCCATCAATCATTATTATCATCCTCATCATTAATACATATTACATCAGCCAAGATGAAAGGAAGTATAAGAGTATGAGTTAACTCGGACGAGTCATATGGGCTTTATGAGTTAACTTGACTCGTCCGAGTTGACTCGTTCCGAGTCAGCATTTCTATTTCTTGGAGAGAAGCTTCTCTCTCTGCTCAGCCACGTCGACGTCGTCGAAGTGGTTCTCTGGGATCCAGTTCCCGGTCTTGGGATCTCTCATCCAGAAAATCTGAGTCGACTCAGCCCGAGGTTCAGCAGTCAGGTTGCTGGAATCTGACACTCTCTTCATTGCCGCAACGGCTGGAATACGAACTTTCTCGGCAGCTGCAACTGATTGCGATTGCTGGCTGCAAGAAGAAGAAGAAGAAAACAAAGAGAAGACAGAATCAAATGGTTAGAAGATCGAAATGACACAATCAACGGCTGAAAATATAGAGGCCCATTTGAAAAAAAAGACACCCACATGAGAGAGGGGATGATCTTAGCCATTGCTAGTGGGGGGGAGAGAGAGAGAGAGAGATGTGTGCGAAGGGTGGAAGGAGGAAGCGTTTTTATAAGCAGAACGTTGGCGGTTTTTAATTTAAGTAATTTTTAATAGAGTACTTTTCCGTTAGCTTTTTAACTGTCGTTAGATTAAGAAGGTTATCCTTTTCTTAATGACGAAACTAACCTCCTGGTAAGGTAAGCGGATTGCGTTCGAACCCCAATCGGACCTAGCAAGGTCCGACCAGATCTGTGTGGGGGCCACCGTGATATATCTGTTTATCCACGCCGTCCATTGTTTTTATCAGATTATTTCAAGATATAGACCCAAAAACGAGACAGAACAAATGCAGAAGTGGACCCCACAAAATGGTAAGCTTGGTTGCATTGAATGCACAAAGCATTAAATGCAAGAGTGTTCGACATGATTGATTTTTGGACCCGTACTTTAAAATAATATTAGAAAATGGACGGACGGCGTGAAAAAACAGATGCATAGCGGTGGGCCCCACACAGATCTGGTCGGACCTTGCTACGTCCGATTGGGGGTCGGACGCAATCCGCTTCCCTGCCAAGGACGCCCTCTCCGCATGAAACTTACTAATCAACGGACTCTTGTCTGCGGCAGTGGATTCCCTGGTGGCAGGCTCTGTGGGGCCACCGTGTTTATATGTTTGAAATCCACGCCGTCCATCCATTTTGATAGCTCACTTGAGGCAATGAGCCCGAAAATGAAGCAGATCCAAAGCTCAAGCGGTTCACACCGCAGGAAACAGTGGGAATAATGACACCCACCGTTGAAACCTTCCTAAGGCCCACCTTGATGTTTAGTGACCATCCAACCTTTTTATAAGGTCCCGCAGACCTAGATGAATGGAAAACACAAATATCATCTTGATCCAAAACTTCCGTAGCCCCCAAGAAGTTTTCAACGGTAGCCGTTCAATCCCCATTGTTTCTTATGGTGTCGTACACTTGATCTCTGTACATGCTTCAATTCTGAGCTCATGCACAAAAACGAGCTGGAAAAATGGATGGACGGTTTAGTCTGACTAATTATATGCCACGTGTACTATTCCCAAGTGCCTGCGTATCATCCATCACACTATGCGAGAGTATCAATGCTTTTCTGTTTCTTATGCGAGAGTATCAACGGTCTGGATCACTGAATCATAGCCCCACTTGTCAGAATAGAAAACCAGCGTGTACTGCAAATTCAAATGCCTCAAAGATTTTCTTTGTATATAGTGTGCGTCTGTCACTACTTAAAGAATCGGTGGAGCAGCAACTCGGTGGTATATATGTTCGTCAATCTGTACCGTCCAAAACATTAATCTCATTTCGGATGCAGCATGGTCCAAAGATGGTACTGATTAGGCAATTTATAGCCATCTGATTACTCCTATTGAATTGAGAATGCCTGAACGTTTCTTTTTAACCGTTCACTTGGTGACAACTGATTTGACTGTTGGGATTGTCCTAGGTATACCATTTCAGGGTTTTTCTCCATCAGGAGCACGATTTCAACGGTCTGGATTGACTTAACGTGTCCGTAAAATGTACGAGTTTTTCCACTTCGTAAGTAGTTACGAAAGCACACCTTTGTTACGGTTGGTAACAAAATTAGGAATTTTACCGCAAAATTCCTAAGGAATCTATATATTACTAAATAATATTTCTAGAATTTGAAATTACCGGTTGGTGATTTTCAAGGCATGAAATTACAAAAATATCCTCTTTTGAAACCGGAGACTTGTGGTGCCCACGTAATCACGTACGGCGTGTATAACATCCAACCCGTCAATCATATTCATCACACCATGGTTATGACATGACCAAAATATCAGGTCAATCAGATCATCAGATGGGCTACTTTTGAAATGGAATAATTTTGAACGGTTTACATTATTTTTTATAGATAGGCCCACCTTTTATAACTGGATCTTCCATTTTTTGGGGTCATCTAATAACAACGCTGGTGTGGATCTGTTGGACGGGTTGAATGGTCCATCCGCGGAGTACACAGCTCGAGATAGACACTTTTCGTTGGGGCTGGTGGGGCCCATATATGAGAAATCCAGATCATTCGTCTGGTGGGCCACACCGTGGATGGGGTGATGGACAAAGAAAACCTCCACCACCTGATTACTAAGGCTGACGTATACAACATCTGGACGAACCGTCCTGTGGACCACTCCATTATATATGAAACGTGGCCCAAAAGAAAGGCCAATGAGACAATCCCAACCGTTCAGAACAGGGCCGAAAATTGGGTGGTGGTCATTATTTCACCCCCTGAATCGACTAACGTATGAACAGATGGTCGGATGATCGGAACCGTCCACATATGTGGTGCTAAAGTAGGCGGCCTCTATCCCAAACTCATGCTGAACAGATGATGACTGGTCAAGTTGAATGTGGGCCGTCCACGGTTCCGCAATCCAGACCGTTGATCTGCCCAATCCAGCAGTTGATGCATATTGTCCCAGCCACCTCCCAGATTAGAAGATCTCCGGAACCAATATCAGTAAAATAGTCTGTTGATTGTGGACTATTGTTTTATTTCTATTCCTAGCCGTTTATCTGCTGGCCAAAAATGAAAGGTTAAGATTGTCATGTAGAGGATATTGTAGGGGATGGTCCATCCGCGGTGAGATAAAACAGACCATTGGACTAGATTACCGAACCATGGACTCCACCTGTGTGAGGCCCAGATGAGCCCACCTATAATCAACACAGACCGTTAGATAGGACGAATCCACCGTAGAAAAACCACCAAAAAGAGATGCAAAATGGACGGCATAAGCATGATCATACCGTCCATTTGGATGCCTGTGTTTGAATGGCTGTGATCACCCGATGAGGGCAATATTGGAGCCAAATGCAATCCACGGTCCAACCCTCCTATCCAATTGTCCAGTGGTCATGTATGGACCCACGTGGCCCACCAGACGCCACCATGCATAAAGAAGTGATTTTTGTCTATGTGACTATGTCGTAAGATGGTCAAAGCAAATTCCCGCTTTATCTAAGACACCATCTGTGTAAATTTAGCCTTATAAAGTAACATATGCTTACACACCAATCCATAGCTCAAGTGGTATATAACAAAATTTTATTTATTAAAAGATATCTCCTTTCACTGTAATAGTATTAATCTATATATTTTATAACATATAATCTTATAAAAATATTAAAAGATCAAAGGTTAAATACAAATATTTTAATTAAGTAAGTAATTTTAAAAATTAAAAAAATAATAAATGAGTTATTACCTAGGTATTATTGTAGCGGGTGTTTTCGTGATCATGAGACTTACTTTGATATATGTGTTATACATAAATGTTGTTCACTAATTTTTCTAACTCATTTTAGGACATTGCCCAAAAAATGGAGTAGACCAAAATCTCTAGTGGACCATACTACCGAAAACGTTGGTCATTGAACACCTACCATTAAAAACTTCTTATAATATTAAAAGATCAAAGGTTAAATAACAAAAATTTTAATTTAGCAAGTAAATTTTTTCAAAAAAATTTTGAGTTATTACCTAGGCAATATTGTAGTGGGTGTTTTCCTAATCATAGGAACCACCTCGACATGCGTTGTACATTTAAGCTATCTATTAATTTTTCCAACTCATTTGAGGACAGGGGCCTAAAAAATAGAGCAGATCCAAATCTCATGTGGACCATACCACTCATTGAACACCCGCCATTAAAAACTTCTTATGGCCCATTGCAATGTTTATTTGCCATTCAATTGGTCAAGGTCACAAAAGCCCCTAGATGAAGGAAAAACACATATATTAGCTTGTTCCAAAACTTTTGTGACCCGTAAGAAGATTTTAACAATAAATCAACACCATTTCCTAGTGTAGGCCGACATGTCATTTGGATGTAATTGAATTTTTGAGCCCGTGCCTTATAATGATTGAGCGTATAGACTAACTTAGCAAAGGACGGACAGTCTTAGTAGAGCCTTTGGTAAGGTCCACCATAATGTGCGTATTTTATCCATGACATTCATCCATTTTCATGATCATTTTATAACACTGAGCCAAAAAATGAGGCAGATCAAAGGCTCAAATGGACCACACCATAGGAAGCATCGGTGACCACGATGATGGTCACTGAAACCTTGTTACAACCAAGGGTGATATTTATTTACCATTCAACTCATTCATAAGGTCACATAGACCTAAATGAAGGGAATATTAGCTTGATTCAAGACTTCCATGGCTCACAATAAAATTTCAATGGTCGACATTCAATCTCCACTTCTTCCTATGGTGTGGTCCACTTGAGCCTTTCATCTACTTTCTTTTTGAACTTATCACCTAAAATAATATGTTGAAATAAATGAACAACGTGGATGAAACACATATATTATGGTAGGCCCGGTCCCACAAAACCATGACCGCACCATCCTTCCCTAGCTAAATCCTGGTGGAGGTAGTACCCAGTCCTTGTCCAAAATGAGCTGTGTAAAAATTGATAGACCACATGAACATACAAAGCATACATTAAGGTGGGCCCCACGACTAGGGAACCCCCCACTCAAGTGTTACTCTACCCAGGTAATACCTCATCCTCTCCAGAAAAAATAAAATAAAATTGTCACATATGTGGAAATTAAATTCATTTGGATAATTTTCCACCAATCTAGACAACCTGAATATCCACGTCAGCATTTTAAAATTTTATATGGTCTAAGTCATCGATCCTTTTTCACTTTTGGCCACTAGACCTTAAGACATTCATTCCAACTTGGGTTTTTATTCATCTAGACCTTTCTAGATTCCAACCTATCAGGCATCAGGCGTGCAACTCTCTTTCTCTATCAAGAAAAACATCACATGTTACCTTTTGCATCCTTTAAAAATAGAAGGCACCTAATTCCCATTTGATATGCTGTCCACCTCACCTAAATTTGGGTTTGTTACATCATCATCTTGCCTAAGACATGATCTAATCGTTGTATCTTTTTGTTTTGATCACATGGCTGAGAATTCATTAAAATTAGTGGTCAGATCAAGAATGTATGATTTGGTGACTCGGCTGGACTGAGTCGACTCAAACCGGACAATTCACCTAGTCGGGTTGACTCAGTTGAGCTCGGACAAGTTATTGCCTAATTCTAATATTGACAAATGGGGCCATGGTTCATTAATCCAAGCCACTGGTCTGTTGATTCACATCTTGGATGGAGCATGGTCCAAAATTTTCCAATTCAGAACAATCCAACGGCCTATATTGTTTCAATTGAATGTGTGTTGTTGTTATCTGTAGGCTACCAATCTGGAAAGATTATTTGCATGTGGTCCATCTAAGGCTACCTTAGCGTACCAACGGTTTGGATTGCTGATCCATGGTCTCACTTGCTGATTTAAGATCCAACCATATTGTTAAAAACTAGTATAGTCGACTCGGATGAATCGTCCGAGTCATCCCGAGTTAGCTCCCTGAGTCACTCGTGGCATCAAACTGGATTGGTCGAGTCAACCCAAACGAGTTGGTACATAAACATCTTCAAGATGAATGGCCTGGATCACCATTTGGAATGGAAGGGCTTATTTTGGTCAATGAGATTATTACGATGGCCTGGATTACCCTGTCTTCAAGTACCAATTACAAACACCCACACGTGTCAACATGATACATTGTGTGTGGTATCTGTCACCTTGGGACCAACTTGAATGGCTCGGATCTCACATATTAGCACGTGTTGTAGCTTTTGGACTTTCCCAACATGGGCACCTACTAATCATGGTATGGCTACTCATCTGAGTCAGTATCTGACTCGACCGAGTCGACTCGGTCTCAGTGCCACGTGTCACCCCAAATCAGCCCTGATTCGATGAGTCACCCCACAACTCGACTCGAATCCGAGTCACCAGTAGCCGAATCAAAAAACGATTCCAGTGATAGCACTCATTGCAATGTGAGGGGTATGATGATGTGAGGTTGACCGTTTGAGTTGTGTGTGGCCCACCGTAATGTATGAATCCCATCCAAACTGTCCATTAGATCCCCCCCTCCCACAATGTTAACCGTAGATCGCAAAATCCATTGCATGATCGTAAATAAGGTGGGCCACACCAAAGGGAGCAATGGGGGACACCGGAGAGGGGTTGTCCACCATAGAAGCTTCCAGTGGAATTTGGAATCCACCATGTTGTTTATAAAGAATCTAATCCATTAATCATGTGTGACCCACCCTGATGAAGAGACCCAAAAAAAATACAATCATTCCAATAATATATTAGACCACAAAAAGTGAATATATATTTTTAACCATGATTTCACATTGATCCATGTGGTGTGTCCCACTTGAGATTTCTATCTGGATGATTCTTCGTATGTACGGTGAAAATGTCAATTCACACCAGATTCACAGTTTTGATTCTATACGGATATCTCATATGGGCCCCACCACAGATCAAAGGTAACCTGGAAACTTGTAATCCAATTCGATAGTGCATCCAACGCAACTTTCTTTGACCCACTTCCCGTTTTCCACAGGCATGCTGGAGAGGAGATTGCCTCTTAATGAGAAGGTATATAGCTAATCGCCGCCGTAGAAAGGCACTTGGCTAGGTGGGCCATCCCATGGAATTCTACCTCCCTTAGATCTCATAAAAGTGCCCCTGATTGATGTAGAAATGAAAACGACAATTGAATCGATTCTATATTCCTTCTTGAAGAAAGGGACTCGGTAGATTAGAATTTACATACTCTGATGGAGTTGGATTGATGATGCGCATGCACCTAGAAATTGAATATTTTCATAAAAGTAATTTAATTTAAACTGTTCGAAATGTTGGTCTCAATCTATATGGATGATGAACCAAAATTGACCCTTATTTGATTATCTGACAATCAGATTGATGGGCATTTATTAGACGGTCATGAATAAAAACAATCCAACGGTAGTATTTCAACAAACAAGTGTCCACAAATCCGAGTTTGAAATAGGTAAACCAATCTGAATTTGGGATTTTGACTTAAAGACAGTGGGCTCCATGATGTAGTCGGTTAATGTGTGCCGCGCGTACGGTTCTGAGTGCCCACTTATCAAGCGTCATACGCTGCCAGAGTACCAATAAATCCCATGTTAGTTTAGCGCCATTTAAAAGTGGTGGTGATTCTTCAAACGTATACATGGCATGGTTTTAGGACAATCCAGACCGTTCAATTCTCTCAGCCAACTCCTGATGTTAAATAAAAGAAAATTTTTACCAAAAGATAACAATAACCATCTGATTTTACCTTCCATTTTGGACCACTCGCTTTGTTAGTTTTAACCATTGTAGCCTTTAATTGGATAGTTAAGTTTGCTTGAAAGTGTAATTTTGGACACATTTTAAGTCGACAATGGGACCTCAATTTGTATGGACTGGATATCTGGACTCACGTGAGGAATATGAGTCACCACCTTTTATTTAAATGGCGTAAAACTAATATTCGAGTTTTTTAATCACTATTTTTAAAAAAACGAAAGACGAAGAAGCCGGAAAGCCGCTCACACTTCACTGGAAAGAGAAAGAGGATTCGGTGGATCGGGGAACCCACTTAGGTGGGTGGATCCGTTACTGTGGGGTCCACTTCGATTCATGTGTTTTATATCTACGCCGTTCATCCGTTTTTCCAGTCATTTTAGGTCCTGATAAAAAATGAAGTGTGTCCAATCTCAATTGGTCTACACAGGAAAAAGTGGTGAATGAACGTCAACCATTCAAATTTTCCTATGGTCCACCGTAACTTTTATTGGCCATCCAACCTTTTGATAAAGTCGTAAAGACCTGGATGAAAGGAAAGCAAAGAAATATCAGCTTGATCCAAAACTTGTGGCCCACTACAAGTTTTTAATGGTGAGCATTTAGTCATCACTAATTCATGTGGTATGGTCCACTTGAGATTTAGAACTGCTTCATTTTTAGCATCATGCCCTCAAATGATTTGAAAAACTGATGGACGGCGTGGATATAAAACATGTACATATCACGGTGGGCCCATAGTCTTGGATCCACCTACATAGGTGTTCCGAGATATTGTATATTTTTATTTTAAACCGTCCAATAAATGCACCCAATTAGATAGCCAGATAAAAATGACCGTTATTTGGCTTATGATAAATATAAACTGGGAACATAATTTCCACGGTTTAATTTGGCTAAGCGGTATGCCACCTAAGCAATTTCTAAGTAACTGCGTACCATCTATCACAAACCGCCAGAGTATTAAAGCTTTTTCTCGTATCAGCACACTTGGGGCTTTTTCTCGTATCAGCACAGTTGGGGTGTCATTGGGCCTGGCTGGGACCAGAAAATCAGAATTTTGAATTCGCCCGGCCTTAAACTGAGCATCTGGGCCCCTGGACAGCCCAGTTTGTATATACAGCTGTACACAAGTCGAGTTAGCTCGGTCAGCTCGCTCGACTCAACTCAGAAAAGCTTGACTCGCCTCGGCTTGAAATTGGATTCTGAGTCGAGCTGGTGTTTGAAGCGCAAAAAATTTTCGAGCCAAGTTCAAAGTTAACTGAGCTCGGCTCAACTCAAACCAAACCTCGACTCATATTGAATCAGCTTGATGACTCAGTTATTTTGATATGTGTCTAATAAAATGACTCGGTGAAGTGTGATTGTCATTATATCTTGATTTTGATGTTGCTAGTTATGTGTATGAAATATTAGTAAAATGTTGTTACCGTTTTACATTTTATAATAAATTGAGGATGCATTCTATGTTTGAGAAAATGTCATATAAATTTGAACTCGGCTTGAATTAGCCTAAGTTGTTGATCGAATCGAGCTTAGCTGAGCTAGTCACTGGTTGAGTCGAGCCAAGTTGTCCCAAGCTTGACTTAATTATACTCATGTATAATTCCAAGTCATCGTGAATAATCAATGGATTCATGCAGCAGTGAATGCGTTATTCTGGCTCACTTATCAACGTGTAAAATAAGTTTTCATGGGCTCATTCGGGACGATTCTCATGGACTGGGATTGCATATTGAGTAAACTCTATGGGGCCACTGTAATTGATGCGTCCAATCCATGCCGTCCATCCATTTTATCAGCTCATTCCAAGGCATGAACACAAAAGTAAAGCACATCCAATGCTCAAGTAGACCTCACCAATGGAAACAGTGTGAATTGAATTATAACATCATGAATTTTCACTGTTTTGGATTTCTAAAAAAAATCCTTGAATTTTTTTATGTAATTAACTTATATTATTACTTACTGACCATTAGCACTCAATGTTAGTTATACACGGGTGGAAATAGTAAAGAACTGCACAAGTCTGATTAATCAACTATAGGAAGCTAACGAATCCGCCCGTTCACTTGAAAATCAAGTTTAGCCTCATGATTTACTCACATAGGGCCCAAATCTAACTGACACATCGTTAACAAATCAAGGCAATCATAACTAAATTAAAGATCTAACTGAAACTGAGTCAGATAAGGCCTGGATCTTGACTAATAGACTAAATCAACCATGTTACTCTTTTAGCCTAAAATCGATGATTTAGAGTAATCATGACCAAATCTCCACTTTCACTAATTATAAATAGGCCATACTATGAACATAGTTAATCCAAACCCCAATCATTGCCCCCGAGAAATCTCAATACTTAATTCATTCCAAAAATGCCCCGATTTTCCGAACAAGCTCTAGATCGCTCGTTGGTGGGTCACTAGTTCCAAAACTATAGAATAATGTTTGTCTTATTGGGCTTGACGTCCATCGCGGGAACCAGACCTGAGTATTGTCCAGAACCGCTCAACTTGAGCCAAAGGAAGAGTGCATGAGAAGTGCAAATACCCTAAAGGAAAAAGCTGAAACTTAAGTGATTTGGGCTCAATTTGATCAGCATTTTTACAAACACCTGAGCTACTACTTTAAAATTTCATTGTTTTATAAACAGAGGCAATGGTTTTACAAGCATTTTATCAAACACTTTCTAAGTAACATAAAATATATATATATATATATAGATAAAAGAGAGAGAAAAAGAGTATTTGTTTACTGTTCATATCTTTCTTGCCACGGGCCAAACCTTACTTGCTACCAGCCAAATCTTCTTTGCTGCCAACCATATTTGGTTGAGTCATTTTATCAAACAGTTGGTGAGCAACATCAAGGGCAAAGTATCCGAGTCACCAAAGTGGTTCTATCCGAGTTGAGTCAAGCGGGGCCCGTTCGAACTCATTTTCGAGCTCAAAAAATCAGCTCAACTCAGCTCGAACCCAGCTTCGAACCTTTTGTGAGTCGTGCTAGCTCGGTTCGTGTACACCCCAAGGTCGGTGGATCCGTTACCGTGGGGTCCACTTCGATGCATGTGTTTTATATCTACGCCTTTCATCCGTTTTTCCAGTCATTTTAAGTCCTGATAAAAAATGAAGTGTGTCCAATCTCAGTTGGACTACACAGGAAAAAGTGGTTAATGAACGTCAACCATTAAAATTTTCCTATGGCCCACCGTAACTTTTATTGGCCATCCAACCTTTTGATAAAGTCATAAAGACCTGGATGAAAGGAAAGCAAAGAAATATCAGCTTGATCCAAAACTTGTGGCCCACTACAAGTTTTTAATGGTTAGCATTTAGTCATCACTAATTCATGTGGTATGGTCCACTTGAGATTTAGAACTGTTTCATTTTTAGGATCATGCCCTCAAATGATTTGAAAAATGGATAGACGGCGTGGATATAAAACATGTACATATCACGGTAGGCCCATAGTCTTAGATCCACCTACGTAGGTGTTCCGAGATATTGTATATTTTCATTTTTAACCGTCCAATAAATGCACCCAATTAGATAGCCAGATAAAAATGACCGTTATTTGGCTTATGATAAATATAAACTGGGAACATAATTTCCACGGTTTAATTTGGCTAAGCGGTGTGCCACGTAAGCAAATTCTAAGTGACTGCGTACCATCTATCACAAATCGCCAGAGTATTAAAGCTTTTTCTCGTGTCAGCACAGATGGGGTGTCATTGGGCCTGGCTCGTACCAGAAAATCAGCATTTTGAATTGGCCCGGCCTTAAACTGAGCATCCGGGCCCGTGGACAGCCCAGTTTGTATGTGCAGCTGTACACGTGTCTAGTTAGCTCGGTCAGCTCGCTCAACTCAACTCGGAAAAGCTTGACTCGCCTCAGCTTGAAATTAGATTCTAAGTCGAGCTTGTGTTTGGAGCGCAAAAAAATTTCGAGCCGGGTTCAAAGTTAACTGAGCTCGGCTCGACTCAAACCAAACCTCGACTTGTATTGAATCAACTCGACGACTGGGTTATTTTGATATTGATGTTGCTCACCGAGTGTCTAATAAAATGACTTGGTGAAGTGTGATTGTGTTATATCTTGAATTTGATGTTGCTAGTTATGTGTTTGATGAAATATTAGTAAAATATTGTTTTACATTTAATAATAAATTGATGATGTTGGAGAAAAAAAATATGACAAGTCCTTGAGTCAGTCAGAAAAGCGGAAAAGTAGTGAAGCAATGGCCTGGACTCGTTGGATGCCAAGTCCGAATAAAGTCTAAAGTCCATAAGAATGCTGAATGGAGAGAACGTAGCTCAGACCGTGAGGTCCCCGACCTGGCTGTAGCCTGAGTGTCCAGAGCCATAAAGCGAAAACCTCTAAGGGATGAAGTGCACCTCGAGGCCCAATTAAAGCCTCGCAGAGGAAAGCTTAAACCGACAGAGTAAGATCAGTCGGTCCTGGAGCCGCCCAAACTTTAGTCTGACGCAAGGATTGAGTCGGTCAACAGAGTAGGCGGAGAATCAGCTGTAGAGTTTGTCTCAGCACGACAATATCGGAAAGATAAGCATCGGCCGAGCTATATTGCTCCATATCCGGAAGTTACCTAGTAAAACTCTGGATTCTGCCCGAGATTTTCGGAAGAGATAAGATAATAATCTCTGAGAATTTAGAGGAAACAGGGATTACGAATCCTCAAAGATGGAAATCTACCCTTACGGGATTTACTCTAAGGAATACGAAAGTCCTGCAGGTACGACGCCATTATAAATACAGAGATCCTCATGGTAAAAGGTATACAAAAAACTCTCGCCCTAAAAACCTTTTAAAAGAGAACCAAATTCTGACTTTAGCATCGAAGGGTCCCCTGGCAACACCAGGGTTACTTTTTCCTTCTTACATGTGCAGATTCCAGGGTCATAGAAGAAGCGAGCCCAAAAACAACATCAACAAAGAATGCATTCTATGTTTGAGAAAATGTCATATAAATTTGAACTCAGCTTCAATTGGCCTAAGCTGTTGACCGAACCAAGCTGAGCTGAGCTAGCCACTGGTTCAGTCGAGCCAAGTTGTCCCAAGCTCGACTTAATTAGACTCGTGTATAACTCCATGTCATTGTGAATAATCAATGGATTCATACACCAGTGAATGCGTTGTTTGGCTCACTTATCAACGTGTAAAATAAGTTTTCACGGGCTCATTCGGGACCATTCTCACAGACCGGGATTACGTACTCAGTAAACTCTATGGGACCACTGTGATTGATGTCTCCAATCCATGCCGTCTATCCATTTTATCAGCTCATTCCAGGGCATGAACACAAAAGTAAAGCATATCCAATGCTTAAGTGGACCCCACCAATGGAAACAGCGTGAATTGAATGCTAACGGTTTAAAACTTCTTAGGGCCCACAGAAGACCCCAGGAAGTTTTGGATCAATCTGATATTTGTATTTTGCTTTCATCCATGTCTGTGTGACTTCTGAACAGGTTGGATGACAGATAAAAATCACCACTGTTTCCCGTAGTGTGGTCCACTTTAGCTTTTGATATGCCTCAATTTTGCTCTCGTGTCCTAAAATGAGATGGAAAAACAGATGGACGGTGTGGATAAGACACAAACATCCACGGTGGGGCCATGGAGTTTACTCAGTACGGGATGGCGTTGTGAATTACTCAGTACTTAATCAACGTCATATTCTAACCGTCTACGTTTGTGTCGCGGGGTTGAGGGAAATCTTTCCGGGAAGTAGATTGTTTGAGATATTCACAACACACATGCCAATGTGGCCCCCCTGAAAGGTCCGTCCATCAATATATTAGCTCATTGTAAGCATGCCATGTCCCAGGAAATTCCTGACCGTTCAACAGGTGGGCCGTGCGTCCATGTTGGACGTGTATCGTTGGCCCTTTTACTTAGCCATCCATTTCTTTTTCCTACAAATTTTCCTGACAGATGATTGAACCAGTTCAATCATTTGAGTCAAGGAATTTTCACGGTGAGTCCAACCCGATGAACGGTCCGGATTTAAAATACGAGTGCCATAAGTAGCATATGTGCCGTGAAGATTTTCCTCGATCCCCTTCGCTTGAATCTCCCTTTTCTGTTGCAGTGTCTCTCATTTCTGCCCGACGAGTACTGCGGCCGGCAGGCCCCACTTTTGTGACGGTCTACGATATTGCATGAGGTGCAGGGGATATGTGTGTGACCACCACGGGTTCCTGCAGCGCTGTGGGGCCCACCGTGATATATGTTGAAAATCAGTGGTTTAAAAATAATAAAAAATGAAAATTCAAAATTTCGGGATTTTCCCGCCAAAATACTTTTTTGAATTTTTAAATTAAAAAGTGCGGTGTGTGTGCTTTGTCCCACATCGGAAATGCAAAGAATAGTTTTGTGGTTTATATGAGATGTTGAGAAGGGTATTCTTACTTGGAGCTTTTTGGAGGAGATGAAACACGGGTTGCGTGTTCCAGTGCGCACTGGAACACACGCACATGCGCTCGGGTTGGAGCACAGGCGAGGGCGTGGGCAGTGTGGCTGTAGTGGCACTAGATGGCGCACTTCGCTCCCTCGCGACCTTACGCGAACCGGCGCGAGACGGTGCGACCTTGGTGCGATAGGTCTGGTCAGAGCCTTAGGGCGGTGTGGATCTGAAATGTTGGAAATGAGCCTGGGTTTTATAGGTGCCTGAGAACGGTCGGATCTTAAATCAGAAACATCCAGCTGTTTCTTAAACGGATGGCTACCTTAAAAGCCACAACGGTCCGAAAACGGACGGGCCAGGATGATCCAACGGTCAGATCTACAGATCTAATGACAAGAAACGTTTGAGATTAATGGACAACGACCAGAAATGTTTTTCAAACGTTCTAGACCATTGAATACCACACAGCAACGAGTCTAAACCTAAGGCCTATATAAACTGGACCATTCCAGTCCGATTTCATCATCTCAATACACCATCTCTCCTATCAAATCAGATAAATATTGTTATCATCTCCATCGTCTAAGTCTGCCAGAATAAATTTACTGCGTTAAATTGTTCCATAGTGGACCTATCGTGATTGTTGCACGCTGGATCCAGATAAGACTTGTCTTATCCTGGAAGCAATTCGCCTATAACCCATCAGCAGTTGATAAGGGAGCGAATCACACTTTAAGGACAGCGTATTTTATACGTGATTCAGCCTAGTAATAATTTTTATTTTTCCTATTTTTTATTTTCGGTGTATCCAAAAGAAATTTTCTAACAATATATGTGTTATATCCCCTCCGCCCATTCCTTCACAAGCTTATTTTAGGAAACGATCCCAAACATGACTCAGATCCAAAGCTCAACTGCACCCACATGGAAACAGTGGGGATAAAGACGCCCACCGTTGAGATCTACCTAGGGCCACAGTGATTTTATATGCCATCTAAACCGTTTATAAAGTGACTCCAGCCCGGATGAAGCGAAAACGCAAATATTAGCTTCATCTATGCCTTCTCTCGTCCCTAACAAGCTTTTAATGATGAGCGTTCAATCAACCCTATTTCCTATGGTGTGGTCCACTTGAGCTTTTGATTTTCCTTATGTTCGGATAATGGTCTTAAGATAATCTGGAGAAAGAATGGACGGAGTGGATATAACATACATCATGCTGGGCCACACATAGCTTAGGGCTGTAGGAATCCCCCTACAGCCCCCGAATAATTCTTGGTATTCGCTTTGCATCCGACCGACTACTCAGAATCCAGCGTGCGGGCCCACTCACTGGGCCCCACATAAGGAGTGGTCTGATGATAGTAATCATCCACAGTGGAATATTTGCTAAGAAGTTCACAGTAGAAAAATTAGATCGAATGGATGATTTTAATCATTACCATCTGTAGTTGAATACGTGACAGTTTAAAGATTTTTTTTTCAATGGCTTAAAATCAAATGTAGAAATCAAAGGTCAAAATAATCAATGAAGAGTTATTATATTACTATAGTTTATAGAAATTAATGAAAATGAAATGAACGGTTTAAATTCTCGGAAATATCAGTAGGTGGGCCCCAGTGGGTGGCGCCACACACTAGATCCCGTGTATTCTGGTAGAGGCAAAACGAACAATAATTCCTTTGAATATCTCTCAAAATATCATTTCCGAGAAATTGCTCGTATCAGATGCACGTGTTCTCCTTCCCGTGGCACGTTTTCCTTGTGGCACAGGAAAAGGTTAAAAGTGTCATTTGGATGCTGGGCTGGGCTTGGTTGGTGGGCCACAAGATATTGTAAATGTACGATTGGTGGGCCGCGTGGGAATGCCGGCCTGTGGATCTGCTGTCATTTAATTCTCCTTTATCCGATTGCAAGGAGCGATGAGATCGGATTCAAGCCCAATTGGATTTTTGCATGGTGGGGCCCACCTTGGATGGCTACCCGTAGGTATCCGATGGAGTAGACCCCGTTTTATCGTGTCCATTAAAAATGGGTCTGATCTGATTCAGATCTAGTCCATCAATTGGACCTGGTTAAAATCAAGACGGGCCGCGTCTCGATCGAGCTATCATTAATAGTAATCTTTTATATATTAAATATTTATTAATTATTCTAACAAAGAGATGGGATTTTTCTAATCCATGCCCATGTAAAGAGAGCCCACTTACACACCATTCATGTATCAAAGTGGCACATGTGTGTACAATCTAATCCATCTATCAAATGGGTCCGTTCATGTAAATGCTATTGTTTATTGTTGATGCAGTTTTTCGATAGACTCTTCTTGGTTAGCCCTTCGGGGCCTGCACAGAGGAAAGTAATAGATAAAGGAGACTCTGACTTGTACAGGAGACCCTCCGATGCCTAAGTCAGTACCTTGGGTCTTTTGTAGGATGGAATCTTAAGGAAAAGAATCATCAGTCAAATATTAGAATGAGTATGTGTACCTTACATTGGCTGGGGATACCTCTATTTATAAGAAAAGAAAGACCATGCCATAAGGAGTCTTTTCCTGATATGTCATTCTGCACAGGTATACAGATTCGTTCAGGATCCTCTCGAGATTACCATCATCTAACGTTCTCAGGATCTTATTTGATCTCTCGAGGATCTTGAGAGAGATCTTCGAGTTGTTGGAGAGATTCTTGAACCGTTGATCCAAGAAAAAGTTGGGTGATAGAGGTGTTGGATATAGTAGGCGCAAGTAATATTGAGTTTTTCATCAGATTGTCATTTACGTTGTTTTAGGAGTTGTACCGAGCTATAATTGAGCTACGGCCGAGCTATGGGCGAGCTATGACAGAGCTATAGTTGAGATATGGCCGAGTTATAACCAACCTGTAAGTTAGGTCGGCAATGAGCCATTTGAGTGTCCTTACAGTAACATCCTTTTTAAGTGACCTTACAATTGCATCGGCTTCCTTAAAGATCGATTTGTTTTCGGCAATAGATGCCCTTTAAGGCTTGGATCCCATTGAATCCATGCTAGTTTGTAAAGTTGGTCCATTCCATAAATTGACTTATCAACTCATTTATTTTTTTCTCAGCATTTATCTCTAGCCCAACTGAAACCTAGTTAAAAAGATCTTCAAATCCAGTGGAATCTAAGTGTGGATGATCAAGAATGATAATACGAAGGAATAGAAGATGGACTCGAGAAGATCTGACTTGATTACTGGTTTACTGGTGCTGTAGGACTCGACCCGTTAACAACCCTTTCCATGGTGGGGCCCACCAAGATGGTGATCTACCATAGTCAAGGTTGGGTTAGCCCCATTCCCAGGGTGTGGGTCCCATGAGTTCTGAGCTACGCTTCAGGCCCAATAAAAATCATCTGGGCTTACAGTGGGTCTTGCTTGAAGGCCTGAAAGGAGATCTTGGCTCGACTTGAAAATTATAGGACCCGAATGTGGCTCTTCTAGTCGGATCTAGATCGGAGTCAAATGCCCGACCCAATTGCGCACCGGTTCCCTAATTTGCCGTCCGGGTACGGCCGGGACTTGGATCCGTATACGGTTCTGAACAAGTTCTAGTCGGGTCCACAGTGGACCCGACCCAATAGAACAATCTAATAAAAGTACGGAGAAGGAGAAAGTGAGGAGATATTCCTTCTGTGGACTACGTGCTTCTAAATATCGGGAGCGGGATCAGGTGTTACCCGGGCGACACCTTGGTGGGTGTTACTCCTTCAGTGGGGCCCACCTTAATTATTTATATTGTATCCACTCCGTCCATCCCTTTTAAAGGAACATTTTAGCTTGTTTTATTAAAAAATAAATATATTAAAATATCATGTGGACCACACCAAAGGAAAAAGTCTTGATGGAAACTTCCTAGGCCCACATTAATGATCATATTAATGTATAATTTCAATCCAACCCGTTTATGAGATCAATAATACCTGGATAAAAGAAAAAAATATAAATATTATGTTTTTTAAAAACATTTGTGGACCAAAAAAAGCTTTAAATGGTCATTCACCACTGTTTCCAGTGATGTAGTTCACATAAGATTTATATCTTATTAATTTTTGGTATAAGGTTTTAAATTCATATGTATAAACGTATGGACGTCGTGGATATGCAAAATATTGTCAATGTGGGCCCCATACGGTAAGGGAAACAGCAGCTAAGGTGTTACCCGAGTAGCACCTAATCCGCTCCCATAAATATCTCCTTCATGGGAAATTGATACTCTGGCAGACGACGATAATCCGTAAACATGTATTAAAAGCAATTATATGTGACATAGATAAAACCCTAAGTAAACCGTCAAAATAGTGGACCACAGTTCATCTAATGGTGAATTTGTTGTTTCCAACTCATCGTAAAAAATCAATAGGACGATCAAAACAGAAAATCATTGACCGGGAAAATTCAAAATGCTAATAGATGAAAGGATAAGATCATCCTATCGATATGATTTCTGGGTTGGGACATTAAGTTATATTTTCCTGATTTAGACGGTCATGATTTGAATTAAATGTACGGAAAATTCTTCCTTTTCAAAGTGCATGTGCACAAATCATTATAATCCGCCAGAGTATCAAACAACTTCTAATTCCAATATAAATCACGTTCTTTCTTCTACAAATCTCATCCAGCACCTCCCATGTAAAAGGATGATGAAGAAAATGAGGGAAGATGGCCCACCATCAAAGGCCCACCAATGCGCCACCGGTGAAATGAACGGTTCAGATCCGACCTCATCATGCCCGGTCGGGTTGCGACTATTAATACAAAGTTCGGGGCGGGAATCCAACGTCATCAACAAGTCCGTGTCCATACTGACCAAATCTGTGCATCCTAACCGTCGAATTCCATCATCTTTTCCAGAATCAAGCTTCCTTAAGGCATGTCAGCTATGCAAGAAGGAACTCACCCCTCTCGACGATGTGTACATGTACAGGTAAAGCTGAAAGAGAGACTACAGATTATAGTAAGCTCGTGTCTTCAGGTCCAACAAGTGGGCCATCTTTAAGTGATCTGGACCGTTGATTGGGCCTGATTTTTTAAGACTCATGCATTAAATAAAAAACGCCCCAGATTCGAAGGTCCTGGGTATGAAATATTTTGGATTCTTTTTTGGTTGAATGTGAATGGTTGTTTTTTTTTAAATTTTTTTTAAATTTAATTTATTTTTATTAACCCGTCCACCTATTAAACGGCTAGGATTCCTCCAATCTTGGGGATTTTTGGTGCACTGGTATTTTTCGTTGCTATATGTGTTGGGAGACCGTATCAGCTACAGTCAGCTAAAAGCCAACTTAGCATTCAGCTCTTCTTTTTTCTGCCGACGTCTCACATTTGTAGAACATCTGATCCGTGCAAAAGTTGCATCCAACTACGAATATCATATCTTTAAACACTAGGATGAACTATTTATTTAGTGGGCCACAAAAGTACGTTGAGTTGGACTATCGGCCATTCGCTTATTTCGATGGTGTGTTCTACCTGATGAGTGAAACGATATGATTTTTGTGTCAGGCGATCTTTGTAGTGGGACCCACATTTTTCATTGCTAGGATGTCCGGAAGATGTTACACATTGGAAGGAAAGCAGCAGGTGATTAGTTTTATCTATGTTTTAATAGAGAGCTTTGCTAAGCGTACACGCGGGTAATAATGCTCATGCGCACGCTACATGTGCCAGCATGGGACATAGATGCGTGATCCAATCCATTCATCAGATCGATCACCTTGTAAAGTACTTACATGTCATTAAATCCAAGCCATCCATCACCTTGATCCTGAAAATCAGTATGATTCAACACTCGTGTGGCCCACCTCGCAAAATTATAGCTGAAATCTCTCAATTCACGTTGTATGACCCACTTAAGTTTTTAAATGCTGTAATTTTGGGTAATTCATTCATCCTGATGAGGCAAATCATATGGTGGGCCACACCATATGGAACAGTTTGGATGGTGACTCCTACCATAGAAACCTTTCCAGAGCCACTGTGTTTTTGTTTTTGTTTTTTTTTTTCCATCCAACCCGTTCATCAGGTGGGCCCCACAACTGCGGCAAGGCGTCCCGAAAATCAGCCTGATCCAAAACTCAGGTGGACCACATAGAGTGGATTTAGAGGTTTAGGTGTGATTTTACATTGTGCTTTTGGCTTGGCCCACCTGAGTTTTGGGTCATGCTGATTTTTGTTACTTACCGTGAAAACGTGGTGGTGCAACTGATGGATGGAGTAGATGTTACTTATAAATCAAGGTGGGCCCCACCGAGCTTGGCCTTTGCACACACTTGTACAACGGGTGTTATAGAGGGATTCGGTCCCTAATGGACGGTCCAGATCGACAACTGGACTTTGCAAGTCTCCAAAAACTTGAAACTATTATCTCTGTGTTGTTGCAGGGGTGATCAGGGATTCTGCAGTGTGAAGTGTAGATGCAGGCAGATTTTCATAGATGAGATGAGAGAGATGGAGGCTTCTGCGAGGGGCCCACCGGCCCCACCTCTACGTAGCAATCGAGGCCGTCGAATGCCCAAATCCAATCGCTGTGGAGGAATCCTAGCCGTGGGTTAATACGAATTTTCCACACGAGAGATGCTCCCAAGCAACCCATCTATGCAAACTTCCAAATGTGGCCCTGTCTTTCACATGTGTAAGGCATCTGAGTCATGCAAGGGGTATATCCACACCGTCAAAATATGAGTGGACAGCCAATGGTTTGATAGAAAATGTAAGGTCTGGCCCATTATTGAGCAGATCAGCATAATCTTCATGATGTGGCTACGGCTCAGATGTCCTGCCACATCTTTATATCATGTATGATAAGAAAATAAATAGAAGGAAATTATGTATATTTCATCTATACACGTGGCATCTACCTGAGATCCAACGGTTAAAATTTTCGTAGCAACCTCTTCTTTTGTGGACCACCTATGAGATGGTTAGGATAACCTAAAGTGTTGCTCCACAGATTGATCATTTGTCTATGGAATGATCTAGTGGACCTCCCAAGTTGATCTTTATCCCTATCATGATTACTGCTGACAGTTCAGATTACTCATCTAGTGGGCCACCAAGATTGATCATCTGCCCATGATAATTACCACCAAGGATTCAGATTATCCAGCCAGTGGGCCTTCAGATTGATTGTTTGCCATGATTTCCAACGATTTAGATTAACCATCTGGTGGGCCTTCGTGACTGATTATTTGTCCATGGATTTATTTTCTCTCTTCCCTCGCATGGAGACCGAGGGATCCGTCTATATCCTAAGTTGCTATGTTGGTCTAAGGAAAATTTAAGAGAGCTTGGGAAGTTGTATGCTAATGTTATGGTCATTTGTATATAGAAATAATAAAATTTCAGTGGTCCAATAATATTAATCTAGCATTGATTAAATGAGATTTTTCCCTAACTACCTTTACGATGGAGAGGGAGGTGTTAGCTATTGGACCCGTATGTGGGCCCTCCTTCCCCAAACCGCCTTATCTTCTTTTTCATATATAAACTCAACTCTTTCTTATCCACTGGGTCCTTACTCTTGCTCAGGTGGTAGACTCTCAGGAGTTTCTGGTTAGGGTTTCGAGTACCCTAGGTGGTGAAATTCCACTAGCACGAGTGTGTAGGGTGTGTGTGCGTGTGTTAAAAAAAAATAAACTCTTTCTTATCCATGGTAATTGTTTATAAAAGTGATGAAGAGAAAATATAAACTGAAGAGAAAAACAATAACGATAATAAGAAGAGAGGAGGTTGGCTGGACTTATAGGTTGAGGAAGTGAAGAGACTCATTCCTCTCAAATGAGTAGTTGATTTAAAAGGACTGCTGATTCTTACTTAGATTCTTCACTTCGGTACTCTATTAATTTCGATTGTTGAGTGACTGTTATTGTGCATTTGGTGTGTCCAACCTTTCAATATTTATCATCATAAATGTTACATTTGCCACTACTAATTTTAAACTTTTTATTTTCCATATTTCATTTTTACTATCTAATTCAAGTACTTGACAAATATAAAAGGAAATGATTAGCCTAAGATGATATAAGTTAGATAAGTGTATTCAAGACATGACCTGAATATCTAATGTATGGACTGAAAGCCCAAAGCTTGTATAATGATGTGTTGAACAATCTGAAATAATCTTTAGTCCTCTAAATCTTACATATCTAGGTAACGTATGGACTGAAAGTCCAAAACTTGTATAATGATGTGTTGAACAATCTGAAATAATCTTTAGCCCTCTAAATCTTACATTTTATATATATATATATATATATATATATATATATATATATATATATATATATAAAACACTCCATTTCTTGGAGGAGTGTTTTATCCAATCTTGCACGATAAAAGACAAGGAGACCCTCTCTAAAAGATGGTTACAGGGTCCATGTAATCCATTTTAAAAGAAATGGTACAAACAATGTGAGTGGACAATTGACGTGACGTTACATAAACTCATGACTTGATGTGATGGGATTTGATAAGATAAGATTACATGTAGACGTAAGATTTATGGTTGTGCAAGACATGTTTGAAAGTTATTTGGGCAGTTATATACTGTTTCAAGACAATCTTGGATAATATCAGCTAGCCTTATGTGGCCAAATGAAATCCAACTAACTACAATTATTAAGAATTGCTGACAGCAGAGATGGAGACCATACAAATTTGCTTAGGCTAATTCATACTTGAGGTGGCCTACCAATCTCCAAAGTGATATGTAGCTTCATCACCAAGGATATCCCCAGTTACCCCTTCCTAGATTCTCCTCAGGCTCAAGATTAGAGCTGTACACAAGTAGCCTAAGCTCGGTAACTTCCACGACTTGGATCGAAAAAGCTTGACTCGACTTGGATTGAAATGTTGTTCAAACCGAGTCGAGCCATATTTTGGACGCTCGGAGTATTTTGAGTCGAGTTCGAGCTCGACTCGGTATTAAGCTCGACTCCACTCCACTTGACTTTAAGTTAGTATATAAATGATTTTTAAAAAACCCTATCCAATCGCCCAACCCTACCCAGTATGCCCAAACTAGCAACCCTACCCGTTCTCCTTTCCTTTCGCCCAAATTGTCCCATTTCTCCCTTCAAATCACCCAAATTGGTTGTCCGTCCAGCTACATTTCCTTCTTCCAGTGACTGTCCGGCGACATTTCTTTCTTCCAATGTCTGTTCGGACGAGCATTTCCTTCTTCCATCTTCTGTCTGGACGAGCTCCGCCCAATACTCTCCTCCTCGCGACATTCCCTCTTCCAGCGTCTGTCCAGACGAGCTTCTCTTCGAAAGTGAGTCATATCCTCCACTCTCTCCATTTTTTCCAGCCGTCCGAGTAGCGGAACTCATCTGACCAGCAACCACTGGCCGGGCTCGAACTCAACCGAGCCAAGCACGAGCTACTATTCCAAGCTCGAAGGCTGAACCAAGCCGAGCATGAGCTGAGACTCGAGCATTTCGAGTTGAGCACGAGTTGGGCAAAGCTCGACTTGGCTCGTGCACACCTCTAGTTAAGATGGCCTCCTGAATCTACCATCAGAGATATCTCTCCAATAGCATGGCTTCGTGGGACCCACCCCAATGTTCGTGTTTTATCTATATTTTATACATGTTTTTGTAACACCCTAGGTTTTCAGGGGCCATGTAGGAACCCGGCTTCCAAATTCTCGGGTGTCGCTTATATCCTAATTATGGTGATTTGTACATAAATCAGTTTAAATGAGCAATAAAGGAATCGGTTGGAACATAAACCATAACCACAACTAATCTACTGAAATAAATGCGACTAAGAAATACAAGTCTACAAGAATATCAAATGGGTCGCACAAGACGTCACCCAAAAAATCTATAAAATAAATATCTAAAAGAAATGGTGCACTAGATCCACAACTCAACAACCTATAAACAACCCGCACAGTCTACGGTGATCCACCCATAAGTTGGAAGTAGGAAAGCTCTTCTTCCCTATCCATGCTCACCTCGCTCGGCTCGTCGAGCTCCGCTTCACCTGTCACGCCCCAAACTCGGAAACCGGACTCACAGAATTTTCGATCACCGAATCCGGCGCCGACAGCCTCCGTAGAACCCCATTCTCGGCTCCTAGTGCCCATTCGTTAAGTTCCGATCCTGGGATGCTACGAGGAGGATTTTCAACATTTGTTTGATTCGTAATAAGCATAACCAAAGGTATAACCCACAAACAACAACTAAAAACTCCATCACATTTTTACTATGATAAAAAACTTTAAAAGTAAAATGAGCATAAAAGGAAATATAATGATAATAAACAAAAAGCTCCAAGATGATCTGCAAAACACTCCTGCATCAGCGCTGCTGCGCTCCAACGTCACTTGCACGCAACGGTCGTGCATAAGCTTATGGAAAGCTTAGAGGGCGGTGAAAGTGTATGCACAAGGTAGTAGTTATACAGTATCAGAGTAATACGGAATATGCTGATAAATCCATGAATGCTATTAGCCGTACCAAGGCCATGCGGTATAAGGCATGAATGATGTCGGCCGTATCAAGGCTATGCGGTGCGAAATGCAACTCAAGCATGCGAATCCTCATCTAAGTCCACATATCAATATAGCTCAACTCTGGAATATCACCGGGGTCTAGTACACTCCAAGCCAGATTGCCGCCCCATCGCGCACAATAGGGTGAGTGAAAAAGACCTCACTATCCGCCTGCTAATATCGGGCTCTGCTCGTCAATAGTGGACCCATTCCTCGAGCTGGTCAGACTCAGCCTAGCTTTGCCCCCTCCTCTCGGGTGGGTAAGGCCGCACCCTCTTTCAACCGACCACGACATAGTGGAAAGCGCAACCGTCTGGTAATCGGCACTCAGCGCTCATGCACCCACTCGGTCTAGACGTTGGAGCAACTTCTTGGTACCATAAGGGTTTAGGGACTTTCACCCATGGATATCTATAGCACCCCATGTAGAACAAGATTCCGGTATCCAATCCTGCCAACCACGATACGCCTGTGGAGGCTACGACCCTGATGTCGCTAGGACGTACAGTACCATATCACACAATGCGAATGCATGAATCACACTATCCAATCATGCAGCAATCCTGCGCATATTGTGCACTTATGTAGGGCAACACTGCTCATTCGGGAGCCCCTAAACAATCTGCCCAAAGGCATATGCTATGATCAGTCACTTCTCATATCAAGCATACATATGATGCGTATGATCATGAATCATGGACTATACTAAACATGTTATATGGTGATGGATGCTATTCATAACGAAGATGGGCCTAGACGGCCTACAAGTATAGGCCTAATAATGGGCCCTAGGGAGAATTATAATGCGGACATTTAACCAACATTATTTTTGCAATGTGGACGTTAAACCAACATTTGCCCCCAAGGCACGGCCATCATAAACATTATTACACAAACCATGGTAAAGTCACACATTGTAATGGACTTGTGTACATCCAATTGGGCCTCGACCCATGGGCCTTAATTACATCAAATGGGCCTCATAACATGGGCTTCATATATATCAAAGTGGGCCTCAACGGATGGGCCATAACTACATCAAGATAGGCCTAATCATATGGGCCGAGTCGGATGGGCCGAATCAAATGGGCCTCAGGCATATCAAATCGGGCCCACCCTCATATATTTATATATTTGAAATCCGACCCATTCACAAGTTAACATAGAGATAGCAGAAATGAAAACAATTATCAACTAAATTGGAAACTACTGCTGCCCTTAGAAGTTAAATGGTAGATGTCACGGTCCACTATTTAAATGGTGGGGTCCACTTGAACTTTAGATCTGATTCATCCTTTTTGCCCATGCTATAAAATGGTATCCCAAAATGTTTGGATGGTATGGATACAGCGTGTGCATCATGGTGAGCCCCACCGTTCAATCAATGAATGGTGTAAAATACATACATCAATGTGGAGCCTGTGGGCTTCCTGTCGTCCAAGGGACAACTATATACCTGTTACACGTGTTGTAGTTGCACTAGAAAGGTAGGGGTGGGTCCCACGTAGGGCCCACAAGTATGTATATATTATATAGTATAATATAATATAATATATACTATATAAAATATAAAATATCCACGTCCAGGCCCTGGACGGCCTGGACTGCTACATACTATATGCAATATATATAATATAATATATACTATATATATAATTATAATTATATATATATATATATAAATCTTGATCGTCCAAGCCCTGGACGGCCTGGCCAGCACACACATCAGGTGTAGCCCCACATGGGGCCCACCGTAATATTTATTTTCCATCCAAACCGCTGAGTGAGAACCCAAAAAAGGTTTAGCGGCAGCCACTCAATCCCACTGTTTCCTCACGTGTGGGCCACCTGAACTGTGGATGGAGCTGAGATTTGGAGGGGGCCCACTACTAGGAGTGGCCCACCTCATGAACGGGTTGGATGACAAATAAACATCAAGGTGGGGCCCACGGCTGGGGCCATGGGTCCGCGTGCTCGTCCGCCAGCCCGTCCATCAGCACAGGCAACGCCTGCTGCCTTTTCTGAGCTGCTGCTGATGTATATTTTTTTTATTTTTTTATTTTTTTTGTATTCTGGTCTTCCTGTGGTTTTTCACAGGTGGGGTCCACATCCAGAAGATCGAACCCAGCCATTGGATTCCATATCTCAAGACAGGCTATATGAGTCCAATATTGAGTATTTTTCGGTATATAAAAATATCAGGGAAGATTTCAACAGTGAAAACCACCATTTGCTATGGTATGGCTCGCCAGGACCTCAGGTTGACACCATTTTTCGGTTCAACGCCTAAAATGAGGTTGGGAAAGGAATGGACGGCGTGGATTGAAGACATACATCAAGATGAGGCTAAAATAAGTGGGCCACCCCATAAGCTTGGAAACAAGCTAACATTTGTGTCTTCCCTTTTTGTCCTGCGTCTAGGGACGCTGGACGGTTTGGCCGTGCACAAGCATTGAGGTGGGCCACCAAATGATGTATGGTGTGGGTACAACAGATTTAAAGTGGGCCCCTCTTATAAATGGCTTGGATAAAATACCTGCCTCATGGTGGGGTCTATTCAAGTGAGCCACACAACCATATCATGATCTCATAAAAGTAAATGAAATAGAGAGGGAGAGAGAGGGATAGAGAGTGGGACACGCGTGATGGAGGGACCCCGACACTATGGGCCCTCCCTTGCAACCAATCATATATCAAGTGGGTCTCATTACACATGGGCCCATTAAATCAAAATCCAACGGTGGAGATCCCTTCTCCACTAAAATAGACGATTTAGATGACCCTAGGTATACAAGAAAAATAAACATCATAATGGGGTCCATGGAGAATGGCCCCATCATGGAATGATCATGATGATCAAAGTGGGCCATCGGCCACATCTTAGGGTCCCAAGTGAGATCCAAACCATTGGTCGGTTGGCCTCACTTGGCCCATCTTAAAAACATTAAAACTACTCTATCAAAGCACCCATCGCTTGATCTTCTTGCTCCATTGGCTTCATTAGCTCCTTAGCTTCGATTCCAACGGAGGAGATGAGGTTTGGATGGTTGAGATGGGAGATGAAGGGGTAGGAAAGTGGGCCACCTTTGTTGCTTGAGAAAGCTTGAAGAGGCTCATATGTATGGTGCTCTCTTGCTTGGGAAAGTGAATTGAAAAATGAAGGAGAAAGAGAATTGTAAAGGGAGAGAGAGTGATGGGTGATGGAGTGATGGATGTGGTGAGTGATGGGTGTATGGGACTTTTTGAATTTTGTGGCAAATGGTGTAAGAAAAGTATAGGCTTTGTAAGAACTTTTTTTACTTTTGTGGTTGCTTGGGAATGGGTGAAAGGTGATGTGTACTTGACATGTTGAGATTGATGGATTGATGGATTGGTGTGACAAATCGTAGAGATTCTCTCAGAATTCGCACACGCGGTGTTTTCCTCGCACCGAACGCTGGCCCACATCTCCTAACCAAGGTATCACCTTGGCGCACGAGTTGCGGCATTGAAATCGCGGCGACGGCGCGGTCGCTATGGTTCAAGTTTCAGGTTGAGTCGACTCGGGTTGACGGCGTGTGAATCAAGGTCGCGCGCAAATACCGGTTAAAGGTCGAAGGTTGCTGAAATTTGACCAGGAAGACCGCAAAAGTCTATGGAACAGTACGGTCTATGATACGGGGCTTACATCACCTGCATCTAGTAAATGGTCTGGTTAGTGTTTTAAAATACCGTCTTAGAGTGGGAGTGAGTAGCTAACTCAGTGGGTGTCATCAACCATAAGTTACATCAAATATCAATTCCATAATGAATTTAATGAAAAAATACACATTTATAAATCACTAATTAGTTTTTGTTAACGCGTACGCATGAGTTGTGTATGATGTATGACCTCACCTACAATACTCCCTCAAGCGACTTCGTCTCACAGTCGTGCATGACCAACACTCTCTCATTGCGACCTCAACTGTCGAGTCGTCAAATCTTAACTAATGCGATAAATGAATAATGTTAGCCGAGTATTTACTTAATTCTGTTCATCCAACAGGTTGGAAAAACTGGTACACCTCGATGATATCAATGCATTCATCCATTTGTGAGGCTCGAATCCTCAACGGGTGAGGCCAGGACCCCGCAATCCTTGATCCCATCGGGGTCCCTACCCCCGATTGCAAGCACGTGGGGAGTGCTGGAAAGCGGGATCACTCGCGGTCGCTATGAGGAGGCTCGTCATGCCACATAGGCTGACAGCTCGAACATAGTGTCTCATTCCACCATACCCGGCTCATAAGACTTGGATCAGTTTCCAGCTATTGTCAGTAGGTGAGGGGTGTTTCAGGTTTTAAACAGGCATGAGCAAATATGGTTAACAAGCATGGTTGGTCAGTCGGTGGACTAGACTACCTAAGTTCAGGCGAACATGTAACGCACGACATCGGGTGTAAGCAACCCATGTACTCCTACTACTATCGCCCATTCGTGTCCGCCCAAATTAGTCATTTTGGTCACAGGGCGGTCCACCCTCAAATTCTCAGTTCCTGACCAACCTAGAGAATGGGTTGTATTCAATATCACTTTTAAGCAGCTAAAGATTCATCTTCAAGTACATATGGAATTATGCGTACAATACATTAAGCATAAAATTTTAAGATATTAAGATGAATGCTACTACTCTTAACAGCATAAGTTAATCATGTGTGCGTGTGGTGCCGAATTTTCTAAGAGGCAAATGATAATACATCACTCATAGTACAAAAATCCAACAAGAAATAAGGCAATCATACATGCAACAAAGAAGATCAAGCAAAAATCTAATGTGAAATAAACATGCAACACTAATTTCATCCCCAAACAAATTGAAGACCAATCAAACATCAATTTATCATCGCATGCGTGTTGGGTAGACCTAGCATGTAGGTTCCTAGCTAAATTTTCTCTAAATTATTCAATGCATATCAATCTAACATCTACAATAATTCAATTTATCGTAAAATTGGTACTTGGCCACCTGAGGATAATGGTCCGCACCTATAGGTCGCCGAGGGCTTGCGGAATCGTCTTAGGGGTGTTGGACTCGCGGGAGGGTTTGTCAAGGTGCTGAGTCAAATACACCCGCATGTTAGGATACATGTAGGGGCCTAGCTTACAAAACGCATATATAGAGAAGAATGGTGATTACCTGGGAATCTTGCTCTTGTGATGGTGGATGCAAGGTTCCTATGGTCAGGGATTTGGGCAAAGCACCCGTGCGTGTTGATCTTTTTAAGGAATGACCCTTGACAGAGCACCGGTGTTAATCTTTTTAGGGAATGACCCTCGGTAGAGCACCGATGTTGATCCTTTTAGGGAATGACCCTCGGCAGAGCACCTGGTGAATAAACTTTTAGGAAAAATACCCAGGGTAGAGCACCCATGTGTGTTGATGTTTTAGGAAATCGCCTAGGGCAGAGTACCCATGCTGATCCTTTCGGGAATGACCTTGGACAAAGCACCTGTATCGTGCCGATCTTTTCGGGAATGACCTTGTGCAAAGCACCCCATAAAAATAACATAATGGTCCTTTCAGAGAAGAGCACTCATAATATAATTAAAAGCATTTAATAATAATTAAATGAATTTATTCCACATGCATATTAGAAATCAAATAAATGCATTCTACATCACGTAAAACCAAAATCAAATGATTTAAATCAGCAATAAATAATTAATGAAATGAAAGTATATAATATTGTAGGCTTTTCAATCAGGAAAATCACCTACTTGGTGCATTGAGTGGAAGTTGAATGACATTGTTTGGACGTTGCAGATTAGAAATGGATCCAATGGACAATCAAGATTTTCCGATTTATAGGTTGGCTTGAAAACGAAAAGAGAAAGGAGGAAAAATCGGTGAGGTTTCAATCTACGTGGATTGCATTGTGGAAGCTTTCCAAATCTCTTACTGCAACGGAAGCTAGGTGGGTCCAACGAGATGTTTGTGAGAAATCCATTCCGTCCAGCTACTTTGCCAGGTCGTAATAATACATGATTCTAAAGGTAATACAGATTTGGAATTTAGGTGGGCCATAAGACTGGAAACAGTGGGGTTGAACGTTTGCCGTTAAAATCTTTTTGGGTTGATGGTGAGCGGTCTGGATTGTTTGGTGGATTCCGCCGATGAAGAATGGTAGAAGAAGAAAGAGGAGCGTTTGAATGGGAGAGGAAATTGGAGACTCTCTCCTGGTTCGACGGTAACGTGTGCCGCCATGCACGGCATGTTGCTCTAAATTTTATTTTTTTAATTTAATTTAATTTATATTATTTTGAGATACGTTGGCAAGTGGCCCCACACTAGATATCCGTGATGAATCCACACCGTTCATCTGATCCATAAGATTATGTTAGGATATGGGTCCAAAAATGAGACAATCCAAAACTTAGGTGGGCTTCATGGTGAAAAATATGTGGGTATAGATTTGTCCACCGTTGAAACTTACTAGGTTCACTGTATGGACGGTTTACATCAAAGGCAGGACAATTGAACCCTTGATGACATTTGGAGGGCTAGGTATGTTGAAGGACTAATACAGATGGGTTTGTGTGTGTGTGTGTATATATATATATATATGAATGGTTTGATTTAATGAACGGTTGGACCACATTGATTCAAGGTTGGATGTGAAGGGCTAGTTGGTCGATTTAAGTGAAAAGACCAATGATGATGGAAGGTTTACATTAAATGATGGGCAGTTTGCATGTGCTAATGAATGGACGGTTGGATTGTATTTAGATGGTCTTGGTAGCGTCTCATCTGGTCATGCACGTCTACATAACTTCCATTTTGCTGATATCATCATCCAAAGAAATACCAGTGATCTGTATTTCACGTTCCCACTCCTCCTAATTCCCAGTTACGTGCTCAACATCTCCCCTGTACCAGTGATTTGTACACGCTGCTCCTAACCAGTGGATGTGCGAAGGATATGGTGAAATGGGTGGATGGCTAAGATAGATGGGTTTGAATGGATGGCCTCGATGAATTGGATGAATGAGTTTGATGGAAGGATGTTATGTATGTCATATGATGATTGGTTGGATTAAATTATTGGGTGAAAGGCTGAATGGATGGTCATAATTAAATTAGACAGATGGACTGCTAAAATTTCAATGAATGACTTTTGCATGATGGTATTGTGCACATGTATGCTCACATCTGGGGTGGTACATGATAGGTAGTTGAGTGTATGAAGGATGACCATATGAGGCTGTACATGGCCCATTGGTTGTATAGTGTGATGAATATGTTGTTGATCCAGTGAGTATACCTTATTACTAATCTAATGCAAATGCTTTTGGCTAATCTAATGTGAATAGCTTTTACATGTCAAGCTTGGTATTTGATGCAAGGTTGGGATGGACAGATGTACAGCTTAGGTTGGGTGGGCATAACATGACCTTTGATGGACAGCTTGGATCATGATGGGTGCATATTTGAGAGTTGATTATTATTATTATTTTGTTTAAATGGTCCAGTGGTTGGGCAATTTGAATGGATGACTGCTAAATTGTGAGAGCCAATTTCATGGGCTAGATTGATAGTTTTAAGTAATTGGGACAGGATGAATAATTTGAATAGCTTATTCAAATTTACCCACATGAGTTGATGGTTTTGCCACTTATTAGTGGTTGTGACTTGACACATGTGAATTAATGGTCTTGCAGGGTGACTTCAGAGCTCAAAGAAAAGGTCATATGTGCATGGGTGTACACACACACACACACATGAAATCTAACTGTTCAAATTTGGCTAATTTAAAATATGAGCTAATGGTTGTTTTCGATTTTTATTTTATTTTTTAACAACAATCCAATTGTTAAGATCAATTTAATCTCAGTGCACAATCAATAGCTATTGTTAGCTAGATTTTGAATTAGTTAGTAATTAAACATATGGCCTTAAGTATAAATGTTGAGAAAGTACACTAAAAATAAACTTATATATATGTATTCTATGAAAATTATGTAATTATTAATGACGTTAATTAATAGTTCGCACTAAATAAAACGATCACACATATCAACGGTCATAATTTGCATGAGTTGATAGATGCATTTATGCATGGATGCGTGGATGTATGGATACATCTATATGTACATGCTTCAATGAAGACAAATGTACATACATGTATGTGCACGCATGTGTACCAAAATCCTAAGTAGTTATATATATTGCCATATAAATTTTTAATGATAAATATGAATCTTTTATTTTTTTTGAATATTTGTTTTTGATGCAGCCTACTCATGCCAAAATATAAATAAACTAATAAAACAGATGAACAGTATGATAAATATATGCATGCCACTGACAAAATCGTGTCCCACGATATCTCCAGTGACGGGTGCTGCAGGCAATTTGTTTTCATGGATCATGGACCAAATTTGATAAATTACTGATAACCTGTCTCTACGATGGTGAGAAGTCTCTCGAACAGAAAGCCACGTACGGAGACATTCTGATTTGAATACAGTGATTGTTTGCCACCCTTTTAAAAATGCTTTGACTCGTCAACTGCTGACATGTTATTCAGGTTAGTCAATCGGAACCGACTATGTATTAGCAGCTCTTTAGGAGAGTATTAGCTGAGACCCGGCCACACCCAATGTATGCATTATGTATCCATGTAGTACATCTGTTTTCTGGCATCAATGTAAGTTATTATCCTTAAAATGAAGCAGATACAATTACCATGTGGACCGTACCAAAAATAGACGAATAGCTGGCATGGATACTTAAGGGGCCTTTTGCACACGGTATTAGATGAGATTAGGTGCTATAGAATTGCATTTGGTTATATGCAAATTTCATCGAACGTTAGGAGAGGATGAAAATGGTTGGGATTAAGTAGAATGGAATTGCATTTGGTCTATGTTGAATTTCATGGATTTCAATATCCATTACACATATAGACCCTATGTTAATGCATACATTTATCTATACCATTCATTCATATACATCATTTATGCATGACATTTTAGTTACATATGTGTACAAGTGAGCAACATCAACATCCATTGTAAATTTAGTTCGTTGATTATATTTTCATATCTAGCTAAACAAAATTTTTCTTAATCCCGTGTTTTTTGTGACAAGAATTTTATTTCAAATGCGGGGTTGGATGCCAAAAATATCATGTCATGCCAATCATTTTGCAATATAGATGTTAATCCCATCTAATACAATTCAATAACATTTTAATCCACGGACCAAACAGGACCTTGATACATACATCAAAGTGTATGTACCCCACTGTGAGGGCCGCACCGTGGCTCACCTAATACGCTCTAACTCTCTCTAGATGGTTCAGATGCGAAGAAAGGAGCGGATCATTTGATGTTCACCATCAGATTTCCATATTCAATTTGGACCATTGGTTTTATTTTTAGCCGTTCATTTGATGGTTAGGAGAGACCCAGCACAATCTGTGGCCCATAGAAAGTGTGATGCACAATCTTTACTGCAGGGATTTAGGTACATGCATATGGCCCATTGGACGGTGGATCGTCCCCAAATCACCACGCCAAGAAAAAGGTACGCAAACTATCACGGTAGTCTAAGCCCAGGAAGGTAGACGCATCAGGACAGACACGTGCTGCACACGGTCCTGAGATCCTACGTCATCAAACAATTATGCCGTTCTGGCATAGACACGTGTCTGCAGTTGCTATCCACGTGGGAGTGAGCTTCTATATCGGCTACCAACGCGGAGGACCGGAATCCATACAACAACTGGTTTACCCAGAGGGTAATCACCCAACATCTTTGGGCCCACTACGCTCTATACGTGAAATCCAGTCCGTCCATCAGTTTATAAACCTTATTTTAACCGCACAAAAAATATATCTTCGTGGAAAATTTTCAGATGGGGCACACCATTGGAACAGTGTAAAATTGCATCTAAAACCTTTAATTTCAGGCCTTGCGTCCCGCCTGAGTTTTCGATCATCCAGTTTTTGGTATCTTCCTTTTATCCCGTTTATGCAAACCTTATGAATGGGTTTGATGGAATATAAACACACAAACCTACGGTTAACATCCATTACCCAATTTTCCCTTTGTCATGGCACACCTGAGATGAATATCTGGTTTATTTTGGTCACAGGATCTATCAGCAACTAACTCACCTGATGGACGGAGTAGATCTCACATGTACAACATGGGGCCCGGAATATCCTACGTGTTTTACGCGGTGCCAAAATAGGGTAGCGGAGGAGTACGGTCCGAGGGAGGCAGCGAAGAGCCGCAATGTCTACTCGCGAGAGTCGGCAAACTAATTCCAGTATTCCCACGCGCTAATCTGGCGAAATCGGATTCGGTACTGACCCCTCCAGTACCAAGGTCTCGGTACTGGTCGGTTCTGTTGGGCCACCATGATGTATGTGTTTTATCCATTCCGTCCATCCATTTTTCCAGATCATTTTAGGGAATAATCCAGAAATTGATGCCGATTAAAATCTCAGATGAACCACAATAGTGGAAACTGGTGATTGAACGCCACCATTAAAAACTTTGTAGGGCCCACTGTAATGTTTATTTTCTGTCCAACATATTTTTGATCAGGTCACATAGACAAGGATGGAGGAAAAATAAAAATATCAATTTGATCCAAAACTTTTGTGGCCCTAAGAAATTTTTAATGGTGAGTGTTAAATCACCACTTTTCCCGTTTTGTGTTCCACCTTAGATTTGAGCTGATAAGATAGATGGATAGCTTGGATAAAACACATACATCGTCGTGGGTCCACAGCACCGAGCAGTACCAACCTTGGTACTATTATTTTACTTAGCATTCTTTCTCTCTGGTCCATCCCACTCAATGGCTGGATGGTCTGTGGACAAAAAATGAGTTGCTTTGATCAGTCTATCTCAACCATCCATTCTGCTTTTAAATTCTGAGTTGATTTTGAGCATAACCAACAACATCGATTCAAGTCAAATTTACTATAATGACTCAGAATTTTGGTACACGTGCGTACACATACATGTATGTACAATTGCCTTCATTGGAGTATACACACATAGACCCATGCATACATCCACGCACCCATGCACACATGCATGTAACGGCTCATGTAAATTGTGACCGTTGATGTGTGATCGTTTTGCTTGGTGTGAACTATTAATTAATGTCATTAATGATTACATGATTTTGGTAGAATATATATAAGTTTATTTATAATGCACTCTCTTAACTCATATACTTAAGACCACGTGTTTAATTATTAACTAATCCAAATTTAACTAACATCAACTATTAACTGTACACTGAGATTAATCTAATCTTAACCACTAGATTATTGTTAAAAAATAAAATAAAAATCGAGAACAACCCTTTATTTTTGTGGGAACCAACCCCACCGTCCGCTTGTGTGTGGCTCACCTGAGTTTCGGATCAGCCTCATTTTTTGCCTTATATCTTCTCTTGGCCAGGTCGAGATGATGGACGGAGTAGATTTAAATTATTGTTAGTGGGACCCACCATATCTTAAAAAATAATAAAAATAATAAAAATAATAAAAAAGTTGTATCTTCCGCACGACTAAACCACTTTCTCCACTTTCCTTCCTTTTTGTGCGGTAATGGCCGCCGAACCTCCCACTAAATGAAACCGTCGCATAATTCTCACTCCTCCATTCTATTATGCATTCATTTATAAAAAGAAAAGAAAAAGAGAAAAAATGGAAAGAATCAATCAAATTTAAAAAAAAATTGAGTGAAAGAGAAAAAGAGCTCTGTAATTCAAGAGAGAGAGATTAAAGCGGGACCGGATCATCAGATTTTAAGGTAGGTGATCTTAATATGAAATTTATCATTTTCAGTTATTATTATATTTATTTAATCCAAATTTTCGTAGAAATATTATTTTTAGTAAAATTTTTTTTTTTATGTAGGGAATCTATTTATTTAGGAATTTCTAATTTATTTTTTTTTAAATATTTAATACTGAAATAATTTATATATAAATAAAATAAAATAAATTTACAGAATAAAATAAATAGTTTATTTAAGATTATTTTATTAATTTTTAAATGTTTTGCTAAGAAAAAAATTTATTAAATTAAATTTCAAATAAATTATAATATCCTACAATATTTTACAGTACAAACAGAATATATAATTAATTATGTAAAGTATTGATGATTCATTATGTAGAATTGTGGATATAAGTGATGTAAGATTGATAAGTATATATAAGTAAATATGATTATGAAAATAAAATAAAAATATATAATAATAATAACAAATTATAAATTATATAATTGTAATATGTAATCAGTATTAATATGATATATAATAATATATATAATAAAATATAATAAAATAAAAAAGTTTATAAGATCATTAAGGTATAGTAAAATATAAATATTATGTTTCATAATAATATAATTGTAGGTTAAAAAAAAAAAATGACAAAATATATAACATAATTAAAGTAAACATATTTAAGATAACATTATATTACATAATTAATACATAAGTATTTAATATTATTTATATGATTATGTTATAAGTAACAAAATAGAAAAGTTTTATTTGATAATATATAAAAGTTGTAATAAATATAATTTATTATTTAAAAAAATTATGTAAATGATGATATTAACAATTTAACATAAAAGTAATATAATAATTATATTAAATGTATCAAACAAAAGTAAATTTATTAATTTAGATAGTTAATTATAAAACAAGGTTAATCATACTGACATAATGTTGTAACAAATAATTTATATAATAATAATAGTATCCAAAGTCTAAATTAATATCTTCATTAACCTTATTCAATTTAGATTTAAAAATAATAATAATAATAAAATTCTGAATTTAGATTTAAATAATTAGATAAATAATAATAATAATAATAATAAATTTTAAATTATCAAATAATAATTTAATTACATTATTAATGTTATATTATAGAAATCAGTGTGATAATTTTTGTTCTGTAAAGATTAAAATCCAAATTTTAATTCTAAAATTTGAAGAGTTAATTAAATTAAATTTAAATAAATTTAAGTTTAAGAAAATTTTCAAAATTTTGGAATTGAAACTAAATTGATTAGATTTCTATATTTTGGAATTCTAGTGATTAATGTATATTTAAAACTTTATTAAATTAAAATTTTAATAAAGTATAATATTAGATTTTTAACTTAAAAAAAAAAAAAATCTTTTCCTTGTAGTTCAAAATTTTTGTTTAAATTAAAATTTAAATAATTTATCGATTAAACCTAAATATACATTCTCAATGAATTATCAAAGAGAAATTAAAATTTGTTATAAAATAATCAAGTTATTTCAATATATATGTGCGTGTATGTGTATTTGTTAAGTTTATGTGATAAAGAAAATAAAAATTTTAATTTTATAATTTAGTGAATAAAAATAATAAATATTTTTATGCTAATATTTAATATTATTTAAGTGAAAAAAATTAATTTAATTAAAGTTAGAATTTAAATAAAATTTCTTGTACATTACAAACCATTCATTAAATAGACCACTTAGGTGTTATTTTCTTTTGGTAGATGGTGTCCTGAAACTCAACTTCTCACGCATCTAGCGAGTGTAGACAGCAAGTTAATGCTATGTGCTGTGTCAGTGGGAGAAACTCGTTGAGAGCGTAAGCGTGGGTCAGGTTTAGCATGCGACGCTAAATAGGTCGTGGGCGTATGGTTTAGTCCAGAAATCGACGGTCCAAATATCAGGTGGGTGATTCTCCTCCATTTATAAACTTTCTGATTTTATGTATTTTAGAATATTTATTTATTTATTTGACATAATAACTTCAAATTAATATTGTCAAATTCTTTTATACCTAATATCTACTTTTCTAAATTTTAGCATATACTAAATCTGATTAACTTGTAGAGTTAGATTTTAATCTAACTTTTATTTCTGAAATTTGGTGTTAAGATTTATACCTTAAATCTGTGTTAAAGTAATTGATTTAAATTAATTGGTTTAAAATAATATTAATAATTTGATTCTAAATTTTGATTTTCTTTTTTAAAAAAAGGACAAAGAAAATAGCTTGATGTTTCAGTAAATTTCAGGAATTGAATTTTTACGGCATCGAATTTCTGCACATTTGTATAGAACTTACATTGTCGTATCGGGATTTAAATAATTAAATTATTTCGCTACTGATTTTGGAATAATTCATGACATGCATTTATCTCTACTAATTACGGAATTATGGAAAAAGAAAAAAAAATGAGGAATGATTGTGGTATTAGCAAGTAGGGCAATCGTGTCCATTGGGTGAAAGACCCTAAAGCCAGCAAGTAGGGTAATCATGTCCCTTGGGTGAGAGACCCTAAAGTTAACAAGTAGGGCAATCGTGTCCCTTGGGTGAAAGACCCTAGAACCCGTTGGATCCTTCGGAGTCTCCTTTGTGTACGGTGTATGAGTATAATTGTGTGTGCGAACATACGTCAGAGGTACAACTGGAGCAGTAGTTTGACTAGCTAGCGTATAAATGAATCCCTCACCATGAGGTACCGGTGTGTGGGCATTAATGCAACATGGCCATACACCTAGGTACAGTGTTGTAAGATGTGATGATTATTTAATTTTATTATTGAATTCATGATAGTGTGGCATTCAGTACGTCTTATGATTCCAACATCGCATTCATGTCATATGAAATATTTAATATTTTGATTCATGTTTTGGAATTTGAGAAAGTACTTTTATTATTTATTCGTTTGATATAAATGTAGAAATTTCATATTTGGTTGGATAAGATCCCACGAGCGGTTGTGCTCATACCCAAAATAACAGTGTTTCAGGTCTTGGAGTTTAGTCGAGGCGAAGCAGAATGAGGATCTAACCATCGGCTTAGTGGTAGCCATATCTGTATTTGTATTTTAAAAAAATAATAATAATAAATTGTATAGTAGGAACTAAGAAGTGAGTTTAGGCTGCAATAGTTAAAGGTTGTATTTGATGAATGTTGTTTATTGTAATGAGATTAATTAAGTGTAGTGGTGAATGTTTAATATTAAATCATGTCCTGAGATTCGGAGTTGGGTCTAGCCAACTCGGGTACCGAATTTCGGGGCGTGACATTTACTGTAGGACCTACTGATGATTTGAGTAGACATGAGCTAAGTTTGGCTTAATTCGTTGGTGCTCTCTTTAACCTCGCTCTCAATTTTATCGTTAGATTTTGGCTTATCCATGCTACCGTTAAGCTTGAGCTTGCCCTTCAACGTATTATTGGAGTTTTCAATCTCAATCTAACTTCAACATGACCTAATTTGATCCCAATATGTTTCAACTTACAAATCATATTTTAAAATTCCTGAATTTTAATTTTTGGATTTAATTTTTTTAATTTTCAAATATTTATATTAAAAAATTTTAAATATTTGATTTAAAAGCCCATTGCTCCTGAGAGAGAGAGAGAGAGAGAGAGAGAGAGAGAGAGAGAGAGATAAAATGAATCTGATGGGTTCAGGCCATACGGTTGAGATGTTGAGTCGATATTGGGGAAGTGAACGTGTGCGAAGGAAAAGAAGAAAGATTGAGAGTGGAGCTAGGGAAAGAAAAAAAAAAGAAGAAGAGGAGCTCGAGTAAATGTAATTGGTTGGATTTGTAAAGACAAATACATAAGACTGAACAAATTGAGCATGACTTTTGAGTTATATATATATGGCCGAGCGCATGGGAACTTCCCATGACGTCAAGTTGTGTGGGCCCCACTGTGATTTGTGTTGGACATCTACCCCATCTGTCAGATGCATCTTTCCATGGTGGGCCTAGGGCTTAAAAATCAAGTCAATCGTAAATTTGCGTGGGCCACACCACATACAAAAGTTGAAAGGGGTTACCCTCCATTAAAACATTCATAATCATTCGTTGGGCCCACTAAGATGTGGTTCACAAATCCAGCCCATCCATTATGTGTGTCCCACTTAGATGAGTGGAGGAACCAAGTTTCAAATGCATCCAAATTTCAGGTGGGCCCCACCAAGTTCTTTTATATGTTTTAGGCATGTCTTCACATGATTTTAGATGGTATGGCCCACCTGAGTTCCATATATTACTGATTGTTAGGATATCCCATAATTCAAAAGAAACCCATGAAATGTACGGTGTTGATGTTTGACACGCATTACAATAGGCCCATACAACTTGATCTCATGGGAAGCTCTCATGAGCTCGACCTAATAGAACCTTTTCCATATATATATATATATATATATATATATATATATATATATATATATATATATATATATATATATATATATATATATATACACACTAAACGGTCGAGCGTAAAAAAGTTCGTATGTAATACCTACGAACTTTTTTGAGAACCCATCATACGTGATGTAGATCCAAAATCTAAACCGTTCATGTGAAGCAGCACGAGAACCCATCATACGTGATGTAGATCCAAAATCTGAACTGTTCATGTGAAGCAGCACCTCGTAAAACCTCCCAGGACCAAGTTTTAGTTTGATCTAAAACTTTGATGGGCCATGAAAAATGAAAACAGTTTCCTCCCTTGATTTTCATTTCTCTTTGCTATGGCCCACCAGAATTTTATATCGGGGTGAAATTTTGCCACATAGGGTTTCATGGGATTCTGCATCACATGGACCGTTCAGATTAGACACCCATTACACGTGTGCAAAGGTGCGCAGGGGAGCATGACTCTATATATATATATATATATATATATATATATATATGAGCTGAGATAAGCTCAAGCTAATCAAGCCATCAGGATCAATTTGGGCAAGTTTTTCGAGCCAGCTTAACTTGTACTGTACCATGGATATGTCATAGAACCAAAACCATTGATCAATCTCGGAATCTGATTCATGTAATTCTGTTTAAAACCATCACCTGTTTTCCTCTCAGCCTGTTTAAGACCATCACCTGTTTTCCTCTCAGCCGTTCATTAACTGTCCCCTCAATCGTCCAATTACAAATCCGAGCTGGCTCGATCTTATGGCATATGATCCATCTAAATTCGGTTCACGATTTGAACGGCCCAATTTGATTTACTTCTATGCAGTCTATAATTTACGCGCACATGTGTATCAACCGTCAACTAGCCTGAGTATCAAGTTTTTCTCTTCATTGACCGTGTATTTAGTGCGGAACGATTCGCAGTCCCCAGGCAGGTCGAATTATCGATCCAGTCCATCCATTTATCAGGTTATGGCCCATTAAATGGATGGACCCGATTGATACATTAACATGCCACGTGTATAAAAATGGTCCTTGGATATGTTCTTCCTCCATCTTCATGGATCATCTACCGTGCTCACATCATGACTCAGTGAGTGAGTCAGTTCTAGCCACCACAGGTAGTGTCGAGTCAAGAACGAGTCAGACCAGGACCGAGTTTTCTCAATGATGGTCGAGTTTTCCAGGATCTCTCCTCGAAATCTCACCGAGTCAAGTTGGTTCAACCGAGTATTGAGTTGACTCAGCGAGTTTTAGGACTTTGAGCAGGCGTGAAAATCAAGGCACTTTACAACCCATCCCTCCACAGGCACTGTATCAGCTGGCATTGTAACAATGGACGGCTAAAAACAAAATGCCTGACATATGACCATTCCTGGCTGCTCTCGGCATCTGTTTTGTTGGGGAGTGTGGCACACATGGATGAGATAGGAACTGGATGAGATCTGAACCGTTAGTTTAATATTTCCAATGGTAAATGGACCATGGGCAGTAAAAGACAAAAATCAGCGATGGCTCACATTATTCCAAGAAAGGCCCATTTATTGAGTGGTTGGTATAGTCCAATCAAAGCAAAGTTTGGTTAGACGCTAAGCAACGGATGAGATCACATGATGCATGGTTTGGATCATCATACATATGTACCACGTGAATCTCATGAGGCAGGTAATCTCCTCTCTTTTTTAAGAGTCAGATAATCCACTCCGTGTATCTATTCATCTGTGGCCCATCTAGTTACTGGATCAGCCTGAAATTTAAGATCAGTGATATTCGTAGTGGGTCCCACATTTCTAATGGTACGGATTGATACTGTACATAAACGTAATTGATGGGGAAGATCGGCGTGCACTATAAGTTAGTGCAGTAGCATGCAGGCGATCACTAGATGACAGGTATCGAATGATTCGGTCCGGACAAGTGTCGCCATGATTACGTGCTCCTAAACGGCCGGTGGGCTACACACCAAATACACGTCACGTGTGAAGATCCGAGCTATAGACCACCAGAACTTGTGGTGGTACCGGGGGTCTGTGTAGCCCAGGTCCAATCTGCATCCGATCCACCCCATTGATCGTGTTCTCTCCCTCTTTGATCACCGTTGAAACCAAAATTCAGCATGATTCAAAATTAGGTGGGCCACAATTCCTAAAAAATGTAAAATCGTTCCTAAGACCTCTAAATTCACGTTTTGTGGCAGGGAATGGCCTGATGTTTGGTTTGTCCCTTCATTGTAGTAGGGCGTGACTGATGAATGTATTAGATTGAAGATAAACGACACGATGGGCTCCACAAACAGTGGAGAAGGTTTATTGGTTGGACGTCATCTCCCATTTTCCCTTGTAGTGGGGCCCACCTAACTTCGTTTTCGGGCTGAATTTTTGTAGTATGACATAACATCGAAGGCTTCATCTAATGGGCGGGATGGATCTAATTCAAAGTTAGCGTGGGCCCCACAGCAGTAGCATACGAGCGCGCACTCTACCGGAGTATTAAGGACACGTGCCTATCGCTAACAAAGTGCCTCTTGCCTGAAACGTGGTGAGATCTAAACCGTCCATCACGTGTGCAGCCTCCTTTTGACTTTGCGAACAGAAAATCACGCCGATCTTGAGATAAGGTAGGTCACGCCGCAGAGAAAAGTTGGAATAGGGATGCACACTGTTAGTTATATGAGATCCGATCCATTCATCTAACGCGACTCACCAGGATGAAGGCTCTCTTCGTAAACCGCGCTATTCCAAAACTCAAGCGAGACAACCGTCAGAATTTTACATTCTTCCCTGTGGTGTGGCCCCGATGAGACTTCGATCTCGCAATTTTTTTGGAATCAATGCGAAAAGCAGGGTAACTCACCTGATGAACGGATTGGATTTCATGCTACGGTCCCCTGCTAAGCAGGCACGCCCCCACGTACACACATGAGTTGGCTAGAGTTTTCGTATTGGTTTGGAGTTTGGACTCTCTGTCTCTAGCCAGTTTTCCATCAACGCCGTTTTCTTTCGCAGGAAGTCCTGCGTTGGGAATCTAAGTGGGACCCACCGTGATTTTTGTTAGAAATCCACCCCGTACATCCATTTTACGAGATAATTTCAGAGCATGCGACCAAAAATGAGCTGTATCCAAGACCCATATGGGCCACACGAGAGAGAACAGTGGATCACCGTTGAAACATTTACGTCGCTACAAAAGTTTTTTTTATCGGGGTAAGATTTTTGTTTTTCAGTTCATCTCAGTGGGAATGAACGGTTTGGATGTCATATAAACATCAAGGTGAATCCAGGAAGGTTTAAGCGGTAGGCATTTCTTTCACTAGCTTTTCCCACATGGGTACATCATTTTTGTCTCATTGCATGAAATGAGATAGAAAAACGGATGGACCGACTGTATTTCTAACAAACGTCACTGTCACATGTAGGTGAGACCCCGCCTCACCAAACAGTTGCCTCCCTTACTTACACTGGGCTTACCGTGGGGCCCACTTTGATGTATGTTTTATGTATCCACGCCGTCCATACGTTTTACAATATCATTTTATGCTAGTATACTAAAAATCAAGCAGATCCAATTTTCAGGTGGAGCAATGCCATAAGAAACAGTGGTGATTGACCGTCCTACCATTAATGTTTATTTAGTTTTTATTTACCATTTAATCTGTTTATAATGTCACATAAACCTGGATAAAGGGAAAAATCAAATATAAGCTTAATTCAAAAAGTTTCGTGGCCCATTAATGGTCAATCACCACTGTTTCTGATGATATGGTCCACCTGATAATTAGATCTTTTTCATTTTTTAAATAATACCCTAAAATGATCTTTAAAAACGGATGGACGGATTGGATACATAATACATACATCAAGGTGGGACCCACGGTAAGGGCCGCACCGTCTTGGGTGAGGTCTGATTTGCTCTCATTTGATTTGAAATGTGTCACGTAGAAATGCTCCAGTGCTCGTAGAGCAATATAAGTTACAGTGCTCCGTAGTTGTATTGGGGCACCTAGATAGTGCAATTAATTGATCTACACCGTCCATTAGGTCTAGCATATATTTCATAGACTACCATGTAAATATCACACTGAAATTACAATCCCAACCATCTGATCAACAATTTGATCCATCTATTAGCTGGGGTACGTCATGGATTGCTTACGATTACGAAGAATTACATTTTCTAGGCAATCCTAACTATCCCCTTGGATTGAAAAAATAACAGCTACAAATAATAATACCAAATAAGGATGGATCCCATCAGTTTTTATTATGCGTTTAAGTCTATTAAATGTGTTCTGGATTTAATGGACGGTTATCGATTAATTGGATTATTATAATGGCCCATTTCAACTAGGAGCGTTATTAACTCATGGTCCTCCGAGAGCACTGGAATATTTCTCTAGAGCTTATGCAGGACTGTACGTGTCGAGTTCGTTTCGCCTCCGTCTGGACGTATAATCCAGTGTGTGTCGCTGCTCACTGGGACCCACATGCTAAGCGCTCCAGCTATCGGTACGATCCACGTCATGGACTCTTTTCTATACGGGCTAGCCTAAGAAATTTATGCTAAACAGGTGATTGTAACCGTCGCTATCGGTAGATGAAAATTTTCAATGGCTCGCGTTCAACTCTAAAAATCGAAGGTTAGGATCATCACAGAACGGTGATTATGAAGCAGTAGTTTCCTTATAGTTCTATAGTAGTAAAGGGAATATGGACGGTTCAAATAACCAGATCATCTCATATCGTGGTTCCTAATGGATGGCGACGGACGCTGAATAGTAAATCGCGACAGAGGCAAGGGGGACTGATGCGTTTTAACTTAAGGACGCCTTGTACGTGTCCCCACATAATAGCAATTTCATTTCTGCAACGTGGAACATTCAATTCCCATCCCTGTTATTCAAGCGCTAAACGGAAACGCGTCACATTGACAAAGCTTGTGCAATTAAAATCGATCTTATCCGTTCAATCAATGTTATCATCAAACTTTTAAGTATCTCACTTCCATCTTCCATGTGGGCCCCCCAAGAAGTGAATTCTTAAGGGGAGTAAGAACAACCATCAATCTCCCATGCCAAACAGAGATGTCATACATACGTGAAGAATCCAATACATTCACAAGTTGATCCTAGCCTTTACCGTCCCTTATGCCTGAATTTCCTCAAGCATGATGGTCAAGAGGGTCACACGTATATGAAAAATGGTCTACTAGGAGAGTAACAATCTTTAAAAGGATTTATTTAGATTGAATGTCTTTTTCATTGTTGTTATCTCCTTCCGATACGTTGGAACGTTTCGGATCCATCATGATGAGGTTGTCCCCCTCAGGTTAGAGAAAATGTGGTGCGGTTCAGATGCCACAAACAGTGAAATCATCGTACTACTCGATCAGTTGAGTGAACAGTGTTCGACCAGTCGAAGGTCACTCGACTCAAAATTCAGTGAGCTTAGTGAACAATACTTGACCAATCGAGTGAATAGTGCTCGACCAATCGAGCTTATGCAGATTTGAGCCCGGATCTTGTGCGGACTGCAGAAATTGGAAGCGGTTTCACAAGAGGTGCGAATGGAGGTTTCCAAATCTATAAATATTGATGTCTAAGGTCTTTCTAGGCAATGTAAGATAGTTTCCTAAGGCTTTGCGAGGGTTTGTTAAAGGGTTTAGGGTTATCAAAGGTGTGAGAAAGAGAGAAAGAGAGAGAAGAGAGAGAGAAAGTTTGTAAAATAGAAATTATGCTCGTAGAGGTGATCTACTGTGCAATCAATATCTCAGCGCTTCTACGTCCTCGTAATCAGTGAAATTTTTTCGTTTTTCTTTTATTTTCTTATTGTTTATTTACTCATGCGCGAGTGAAGAAAGTTGTAACATTCTACTTCATAGTGAATTGTTGATCTAAATGAGGTCTCATAATTTTACCTCTTTGAGAGTTTTCTAAGTAAAAATTCCTTATGTCGTTTGATTTGTGCTTTAATTTATTTTATTAATTTATTATTCCATAATTTTGTTATTTTTGAGAAGCTACATACTAAGGTTTTGTGCAAAGCCCCCAGCGTATGAAACGTGCTACATTTCAGCAGCGTGAGCGTGATTTGCCCCATGTTTAGCGCTTGACGAAAGGTGCGTTTCGAATCAATATTCCTATTTCACACCGTTACAAAAACTCCTATTTTGAGGAAAAATCGATGGACTACCTCGGTCCATCTCACAACTCACGTTTCTTCTAAAAATGAGATTTCAGTCCAAAATTTTGATATTTCAATACCCTCTTCTCCTCCAAAAATCTTCCCACCTTTTGCAAGATTTTCAGCCCCAGAAGACTCTCTAAGCTAACATTTCCATCTTTTTCTACAAAAACCCATCTTCCCTTCAAACACAATAACTTAAAAATTGCGCATTTTAGCTAAATTCAGAACAATTTTCTTGAAAAAAATCTGTCTTTTTAGAACTTTAGCACCCTTCATTACTTCCATTTCAGCTTTTTTTGCAAAAGTCATCTTCCCTTTCTGTTGAAACAGCTCCGGGCTAGTTATTTTAGCTAAATTTCGATATACATTTTGAAGCAAAAATTTGGAAGTCTTTGAACGTTTAACGCCTTTCAAGGCTTCCATTTCAGTTTATTTTAGAAAACCCATCTCTTTTTTTTAAAGGAAATAACTCAAAACAACCCAATCTTACTAGCCTTTGAATCCTAACTATGAAAGTTATCAAACTAAGATCAGATCCCTTCAGGACTTCCATTTCTGCTTGTTTTAGAAAACCCATTTTCTTTTTCTAAGAAAAAAGCTCAAAACAACAAAATTTAGCCAATTTTCAATACCTATTTTCTTGAAAAAGAAGAAAAAAAAAAGTTCAATACTTGCATTCCAGACTGTTTTAGAAAAAAGCCCGTCCCCCATTTATAAGGAATAAATAAATAAAAATTCTAGCCTTTGAATCCTAGCCATGGAAGTTATGAAACCAACATCGGATGCTCTGAGAAACACCTGCAATTCTATGATCCATCACAGACCTCTTGAAATCCCCAAAGAAGCATTTGAAATAAGGGTCATATACATCAGAGCCGTCAGCTCCTCAGACATGCAGAAGACCTTGAAAATCAACTTCCCAGCAAGAGATCCCAAGACCTGCTTGCAGTTGAATGGATTGAAGATCGACCCAAGTGAGAAAATCTCAAGATCTCTAAACAGGCACCGGGCAGATGCATTGATGTCAGAATCCATCTATGTGAACACAGACAGGATCAAGTTCAGTGGGCCATCCCTCCCTTTTGAAGTGGGCCAGGTGGGGGGGTCAGCTGCCCTTGTTGCTGGGTTTGTGAGGAGGGTGGGAAATGATGGGAAAGGTGGGCCTGATGGTGGGGATTGGATGTGGGTGATGGAGTGTAGGGAGGGTGGGATTAAGGAGTTTAATGGAGGATTAGTGGATGTTTATTTTGCAGGGAGGAGTTTAGGGAGGCCTCTTCTTTTGAATGGGGTAGTGGAATTGAAGAGGAGATTGAAAGGTTTGGATTGCATTCCTGAAGGTGATGAAATGGCCATTGATAATTGCAAGGTCAGTTTTGTAATTTTAGTTTATGTAGTTTTTATTTTTATTTTTATTTTTTTGTGGTATATCTGATTTTTCGCATGCATTTTTTATATATTTGTCATTGGGTTTTAGGGTTATTTCTTGCCCCCCCCTTTTTTTTTCTCTATTTTTGGGGTTTTGTTTTTTGGGTTTTATTTAGTTACAATGTTGCACTACTCAAATTTTATTTTATTTTATATTTATTTTGGGTTTTATCTGCTTTTTGACATTCATTTGTGTTTTTACTGATTTTTTCAGGGTGACTTTGATTGCACTAAATTTAATTAAATATCGCAAAGTTTTTCACCCAATTAGACTGATTAATTATAATTATGAAATATCATGATATTTGAAGCAACCAAACACACCTTCAATTTTATTTATTTATCTATTTATTATATTCAGGACCTTTCATTTGTTAGATCTTTTTTGGGGTGGGGAGTGGGGATTTTAAATGCTGGAATCGAAAAAGAGATTGAAATGGTTAGGTTGCATGACTTTTAACCATCCATTTGATGGCCATTAGTCAGATGGTTAGGATTCAAGGATCATTATGATTTAGAGATATGCTCCATGCTCCATTTGCAACTTGCTTTGGATTCAGTGCCACGGTGGGGATGATGAGTCACCACCATATTCAAAATGCAGGTGTAGACCGATTCCATGTGTAATGCAACTTAAGTAGTGACCCCATGCCGGACCCCTGGCCGTTATTTTAAACTACATACCAAACCTGACCTGATCATCTATACCAAATCACATGAGCCAACATGACACCCTACAAGCTAGCCTGACTTGATCATCTATCAATTTTCAGCCACCAGATGACCATGGGCTTTATTGGACCATTAACCATTATTCCTTTCAAGTACTTGATGGCTGCCAGTCAGACAGCTAGGGCCATGGCTTCATCTCGACCATAGATAACATGAGTAGCTATGGATAATTTTCCCCACACAATTCATCAGTGGAAGAGTGGAAGAGTCGATAGCGTTAGGTTTTAAAACAAATTTGAATGTCTCTGCATCTTCAACTAGGGTAATTGTATCATTTTCTCTTTTATGTGTGTAAGTATCGCACTTCTCTCTCCTTCGTGTGTGGGGCCCGCCATGATGTTTGAGTGACATCCATTTCATACATCAATTTGGCATATCATGTTATAATATGATAAAAAGAAGATGCAAGCCTAAAATCCGAAAGGACCAAAACATTCGAAAGGACAGGGTATGAGACCCCACAATTGAAACTATCTTTGGGTCACTTTAATTCCTCTCTCTCCATTCAAGGGCACCATTTTCCTCTCTCTCTCTCTCTCTCTCTCTCTCTCTCACCCTCATCTCTTCATGTGCACTGCATGTGCCATGCTCGCTAGTTGAAATTTACGGGCAAACACTGCTTCGCAAGCAAGGCCCATGGTTTATACATTCATGTATAAGTACTGGCTATATGTTACAACCTAATAGATCAAGGATGAAACTAATTGCAATAATATTCAACGCACCGGATTGAAGTTTGGAGTCACGAAGAGAAAAGAATACAAGACTGTGAGCAAGTTCAACAATCCTTTAGTCTTAAACTAGAGATCACTTCTTCCTAGGAAAGTGAGCATTTTCTTGTGCACATGTGCAAAGTGTGCACGTGTGGGATGTGGAGCGATTGCAACACTTATCCTAGCACGCCTCATATGCATGGTTTTGAAATGTGGATGAGCCACATAAAACTTGTTTGTGTCGACTTTGACTCAGTCAAACCTAATCTAGTTCGACACCACGTGGCACCTGGACAATTCACTGCCAATTTACCCTCGACTTGGGTGAGTCATGACTCAACTTGAGATTGGACAAGCGCCGAATCCTAAAGTCTTTTGACCAACCATGCTCATATGTCCTTTTATGATCCTCTTCTCCTTACTTGGCCATTGGAGAACCAACCATGCTCATAGGTCCTTCTATGACCCCCTTTTCCTCATTTGGCCGTTGGAGCATGCATGTAATTCCTGGGCTAGTAATGTAGTTCAAAGAGTGTAGCCACACCCAATCAAATTAAAAGCGGACCCCAAATTACTAGGAGAAGGCCAAGATGACGACGGTGATGGTATGATATAATTTTTTTCTACGTGGGAGACCACTGTATATTTTTAGGTAATATTTTCAACATGACGGTCTACCTCGAGCTACTCCTTTCTAAAACTTTAGGATATTTTTCTTAAAATAATGTTTACCGCTATTCTTTTGCACTATTCTCTTGTAGGCTTTCCTTGTAAAATACTACCAACTTTTGGTACCATCTTTCATATACAATGGGACTACCTTTTGTATGTTTTTGCCCCAGTTGCTTAGAGACCTCTTAAACTTTGTTTTTGGGCATGTAGCCCTCGAAATTGACAATGAGGCATTTTTGTCCATTCAAATCTTTTCTATTAGTCCTCTCACTCCCCAAGCATAGGGTTGCGATGTAGTAATAAACTCGGTGAGACCAAGGTCGAATCCCAAGGGACTGAAACCTATACGTTATCTGAAACTAAGTAGAACTAGAACTAGACTAAGACGAAATCTAAATTTAATAAATTTAAAGAATAATGGTGAAATATTTATCTAAAATCTAGAATTCAAAGGTAAGGAACTAAGGTGTCAAGGATCCACTTGTAGCAATTGGGAAGTTACCTTGTTTTGATTCAGGGACACAACTGAAATCAGAGTCCTATCTTGTCCAGTTGGTAAGAAGAAATTTGTCAGATCTCTGAACTTCTCATGGATCTAATTATCAACATATAAGATTGATGAAGATTTGGAAGTGATTCCGTCACCTAACCATGCTCAGGAGATTATGACAAATAACAGCAATTTACCAATCTCACAGCCAATCATGAGAGAATTGTGAAAGTTTGGAAGGGTTCTATCACCCAACCATGCCCATGAGACGATGGTGAACAACAAGGCCTCCTAAGTTCACAATCTCATAATGAAAAGAACATACTTAAAGCTATTGCAGATCTACTGTAATTTGAGTCACAATAAACCATTAAAAACTAAAAGCATTCCTTAATAATCAAACTAGAATCCATAAGAGTTCAATGAAGCATGAATCAAAACAAAGCAACCATCTTAATTACGCTATAAGCTTCTCCTCTTAGCCTTAGCTAAGAGGTTTAGCTTAGCAACATGATTAAGCTAAATCCTTTAAACAAAAAGAAAATAAACAAAAAGAAAAAGAAAAACAACTCTACTCTCTCTCTCTCCTGTGCTTCACGTCCAGATGATCCCCCACACGTCATCTATTCTTCTCCTTTTATAGCGGATATTGTCGGTGGAGTGCTGGAGTCGGCGTGCGTGGAGAGATTTCATAGCAACAACCGGTTTACGCAGGTCCTGTTTACGCAGCCACAAAAAACAGCGCCGAAACTCCCACTTCCCTTGCTTTCTTTCCAAAGAAACAACGTCCCCTAGGACATTTTGGGATGGCCTACACGATGGACGGTTCAGTCGATGGTGGACCAAGACGATCCAGAACGTCCAGTTCTTCCTGACTGCAAAACAGAGCTAGCGCTTCTTGCGCTGGCTGTCGGTGGGGCCCACTCCTTCTGATGTCTACAAAATCCACTCCGTCCATTGGATTCAAGACGAAAAACCGTTTGGTCAGGCCGAGACCAGGTTGATTTCGGTGTGGCCCACAAGACTTTTCATTCCACCATCCATCTTGCGTTTAATCACGATCCACGTGCGTACATGTGCATAGGGAAAAAATGCCACCTAGGCGAGGTTGTGGCTACCCCACGGAAGTAATGGACTGTCCAGATCATTGTTCCAGCACTGAGTGAGGCCCACTAGTGAAACCTAATCGGACGGGGACCGTCCCTGATGTGTTTTGGAAACTTTTTAAAGAAGCATCGGTCAGCGCATGTTGACCGATTTCTTGATTTTTTGGTGCTCGTCCAGTGCATGTGTGTTGTGCACATAGACCATATAAAGTGGGTCCCATATTAATGTCAATGAAGAATCCTCTCCGTCCATTCTTTTCCTCATCCCATTTAACGCGTTGAGACCAAGATTGAAGCATATCCAGATATCAGGTGGGCCCAACATCAGGATTTAAGGGGCAGATCTGTCCGTTGGGCTTTTTCCACAGGGGCCCAATGGTTCAAATTTTACGTGTATAGTTAATTTATGGTCCTCAGGCTATTCATGAAGTTTTGAGTTAAATGGATGGTGGAAACCCTGTGATCTTGCATTCTGGCTGACTTTCAGGCCACTTGAGCTTCAGTTTCTTAATCTTTTCGGATTTTCGGCGTGTAAATCCGTCGATCTCGGTCCCCTGGGTCCGTCCCTTACCTTGGTGACTCATGAGCGTTAAATTCATGCTTTTAGCATCCTATTTCTATCCAAGCTCGTAAATACACCCTGCATCACAAACACGATTAAATCGGGCCATTAAACAGTACCATGTTCGTAAATTCAGGCAATAACTGGGGTCTGATATACAATATTGGACCCTCAACACCCGTGCAACAAGGCTATATAGTAATGACCTTCTGACATCCACTTTGTATATCTATTGAGCCGGCTTAAGTTAATATATCAGCTCAAAAATTAAATAGATATAAAACTCATACACCACAACATTTGAAAAAGTAGGGATGAGTCACCTACAGTTAAAACCATTCTGGGTAGGTTCCTTTTTCTCTCTATGTGGAGGCTGCATGTAGCTGCTTCCATTCCTTCCATGTTCTCTCTTCTCTCTCCACATGAGTTGCATGTGCCCTAGCCTAGTTCTAGTAACTAAGATTGGAGAAGAGAAGGTTGGATGCCCTAAAAAGAGGGGTATAGACCACGCGTCTCCCAAATAGTGGTCTATGATTGCATTATTGGCATTAGAGATGATGCAATCTCATAAGGTACTACGCTTTCTGCCAGCTTGTCATATATGTAGAAAATCCTATCCATACATATGGTGAACTGCATCATGATAATTACCTGGTATGAAAATCAGGATGATCCACTCATTGGATGGAATGCAACACTACACTAAGTTATACCATATGCTATCCATTGTTATTGACGTTGTGTTCCGCTCTATGTGATTGGCCTGATTTTCATGCCAGGTCATCGTCATGGTGTGACCCATCTTTTGTATGGATAGGATATTCTACATACGCGGCACATTGTCAAGAAAAACAACTGGTTGTATCATAACTTATGGTACAACCCATTGTATGTGATCATTCCCCTGATAGAGAAATGTAGTCTCACATGCGAAACATTTTAAAGGTTTAGAATCCCTAAGTGGATGACCCATATTGTTTTTTTTTTTTTCCCCTTTTCAGAATGTCAATATGCAGGTAGCTGCATATATAATTCCCTCCCTGAGGCACACATGGCAAGCATGTTTTAGTGATCAGGAATCTTGTTCTGGTGGGCCACTGTGTCAACAGGCCATATCACGAACCGCAGGGATTTTGGTCTGTGTTAGCCATCCAACGACCGGGCTGGAAAAAGAAAGCAGCCCACATTCAACCAGCAAAAGTCACAACAATTGGATGGTCGGAGTTGTCCGATAATTGCTACATTTCGCTTATAGCCATTCCAAATGGTGGCCCACTAGATCAACAGTCCAAATCACCATAAGGGATTTTCCATGTGTACCATGAGGTGGGGCCAACCTCCATATCAACAAGTTACAATCCTCTTTTGTTCTTAGCAGAACTTCTAGTGCCCATGAGCTGCTTCTTTGGTATGATATACACTACTTTCTTTGTTTTTTTTTTAGGTCAGAGAAGTTGGGACCATGGTTCAGTGATTTAAACTGTTGATATGATGGGACCCACCATGGATGCCCATGCACGAAACTTCCCACTTTAGAAGATCCTTAGACTTGGCCTTTTTTGGTTGAAGTGGACCATTGTTGTTATTTTCTTTGTTAACTGTCTATTTAATTTACTTTCCACAGATTGAAGGGTTCCATTTTCATTGGTTCATGGGCTATCTAGGGTGGGTCTGATCATATCAACTATTGGGATTAATGAAACTCGAGTTGAGCATTGTATAATACCCAAGTTGTTCCGTAACAAGTGGCCATAACTGTTATGATACGGCCGTAACGCTGTTATGGTCCATAGCTGTTACGGCGTCTTTTTTCATTTTTTTTTTGAAAAAAGTTTTCTGGACCATTACAAGGCTGTTATGGCTCGCTTTTTCTGTAATGACCATTATGGCTGTTTCTGCCCCTTAACGCATGGCGGTTACAACCGTTACCGTTATGTAACTGATTTTGAATACATCGATAATGCCTCTTGTTCTCATGTATTTGCATTGTGGATGTGATCAAGCAAAGTTATGTGATGCAATACATGGCCATAGAAATGGTACATCATGCACATCCACGCAGGTGCATGTGCATACAGATCATGGTCCCTGCTGTTGATGGGTTATAGCCAAATAATCAATGTGTTTGGATGATTATAACCGTTCCCTACTAGTGGACATTTGCTTGTTGAATTGGTATCCTTGACTAAATTTACTTTTAACCATCCATATCATGGCCTTGTTGGTGCCACTTGATGTGGGTTTAAAACTTAAGACCCCAGAATTTGGATGTTTTGAATAGTCTTGAAAACACAGGTCGAGTTAACTTTTGAGTGTTTTTTTTTTTCCCCGAGTCTTGAATGCGGAGACTCGAGTTTGTTTATAAATACCATGGAGGTTTACCGAGTTGAATCGATTAGGCTGATCTTTCTATAGCTTTTGTGAGATCCATCGAGTCAAGGTTGTCAAAAGGTTAAATCAATTTTTTTTTTTCTTTGCTTTTCATGAAATTTGGTTGAGTCAGCCTGCCAAGTTGATTCGAAGTTCTTTTGAGTTTTAGAACATGGATACAATTGTGTGATAGTTGAGAAACATGAAATTGCTTGTAACCTCTTACGTAATAGTTCAATGATAATAATCTGTCTTTTCAGATGTGAGATACAGTGAAAATTGAAAATTATTATTTCACATAATAAGGCTCACATCTGACAAGCACGCACAGTGCATTATCATTAGGTCAGGGACATGTCTCCTTGTAACCCTTTGTTACAAGCAATCAACATCTATAGTCGAGGTTCGATGACTCATCCAAATCAAAGTTGGACTCAGCTAAGTCCAAATTCCACTTCATATTGCAAGTCAGCATTGTAAATATGGGGTGAGTAACGACTCGGCGAGCACGGTAAATATGAGGCGACTTGATTTAAGTGGCCTGGTCTTATGCACGTGGTGATGGCTAAAAAAAAGTTACCATATCCATATTGTAGCTTACAATAGCTTCTTCATTTTTACAGGACACAGGAGAGAAAAAATCAAAGGAATTAGATGAAAATCCCCACCACGAGGAGGAAGAAGAGACGGAGATGTTCACTGGCCAGGACGAAGAAGAGGTCACATGGTTCAATGCAGGGGTCAGGGTAGGGATGGGCCTAGGCCTAGGGATGTGCTTAGGGATCGGAGTGGGGTTAGGGTTAGTAATTAGAACGTACCAAACAACAGCCGGAGCTTTTCGAAGGTTCATCTAACTATGACATGATCGTCCGACCAATATGTGGGCCCACGTTCTCGAAAATGGTCATTTGAGTGGCGTCTCTTTGTATAGAGAAATAAGCATAGACTCACTAATTGATACATGGGGCTTGCTTAGAATTTCGTCAAGTATGTAATGAAATCAACAGAGGAGATTGTAGCAAGGACCATTGGTCATGTGTACATGGGTTTTTCTAATGACTAATCTCTCTCAGGTGCGCCTTAAGATTATTATGTTGAATCTTCATTGTTGATGTATAGATGATCTATCAATTTCGCAATATAGAAATAACACTGAAGTCATGACCATGAGGCTACTGGTTGCGACTCGACTCACTGGTGGAATGTTTACAATGATCATGAATAAATTCAAATGGGTTATGGTGGATACAAGGGCTAGGGGGTGGGAATGGACCTTTTTCATCTAATCTCCTACCCAACCTGGCCTGAGAGTTTATAAAATTACTACTGAGTTATACAATACTCCAGTTCACATGTCGCTTGATATGCAGGTACTTAGAAATTGTACATGGGGCATATATTAACTTACATAAAATTAACTTGTTTGTGGAAATAGTACTATGGGATATTTTTCATTTTAAACCGTCCAATAAATATCCACCAATTTGATAATCTGGTAAGCAAATAAGCCTAATGTTTGTTTTATGATACATCTACACCAGGGTACTATAATTTGGATGGTTTAATTGGATTACTCACTTGTGCAATTTTTAAGCAAGTTCTAAGTTCCTGTGTATCATCCATCACAATATGCCAGAGCATCAAAGAATTTATGTATCACTGGAATCTTCCTAATCTAACTGTTGTTCAGTGGGCCATGCATGCACAAGGAAATAGACATCTATTCCACACAAGACATCTATTGCTCATTTCTACATATGGAAAATGGATCAAAGTCCACATAGGTCGGATATGATCCTATCCATCCAAAAAATTGCCTTTCAAGGCAACGGTAGCCATAAAAGACTATTAAAGTGTCCACCTTTTTTGGACCATTGGTATTTTTCATTTTTAATTTTCCAAGAAATGTACATCAATCTAATAGTCTCAAAAATCAAATAAACATAAATTTCTCTATGACTATGATGCATTGAATTTGATCATTGAAGCTGCATGGCCGTAGATCTAAAAATATCTTTAAGGCTGTCCATGTTTTTTATACAACCGCTTCCTACTCGATGATTGATCAAGCCAACATGCTAGCCAGGACCATTCATCAATGGCTTAGATTTCAAGTTGGGCCCATCCCTCAGGATGTTTAGTCTCCAAGCCCTGCCTTCAAGGGCGGGCCACTCAAGCCAGCCGGGGTTGCCCGCCCATTACCACCTTTGCTTGTAAGAGAAGTGTTCGCCTGTGTATCATCCAATACACTTTAACAGAGTATCAAAGTTTTTATCTTCTTCTTCTTTTTTTAATCTTTTTTTTTTTAAAAAAAAAAATTAGTTTTAAAAACCTGAAAATGATGTAGATGCCGTTGGATCGCAAACCTTTTCTAGTTTGTAATAGGGTCGAGCCATCTCTTCACCGTAAGCACATGTATGGGTGATATTTCAATCGAGACCGTCCATCTAGACGGCCCGGTTCATTAAATGGCACTAATTGAAAATGATACCTATCTGACAATCCTATCCCTTAGCTTTCATCGTTTCCAATAACTCAACGTAGATGGTATTCCATCCACAGTAAGGCCCACTATATGGAAGGTCTTGATTGGCAGATCATCCTGCCACGTGTGCTGCTGTCACGAACCTTATTTTTGGACAATATTGATCCAAGAGCCAGCAGATCCACTACTATTTCAACGGTCTATGTTTGCATTCGCCTCATAGATGGAGGCGAGACGCAGCACGTGTGGGAAATCCCAGCCTTTCATCACGCAATCCCCACTCTGAAGATGCAGTGCCTTGAAAAGCAGGCCCGTAAGATCATCAGGTAGGCCACCAGTGTCCAAAACCAAGAAACGATTAGAGAGATTGATCAACGCTCAGAATTCAATGTCCAAACCGTGGCTCACATTACTATCAGACCGTCTTGAATTTTCATAAATAGCAACTAACCACTCTTGATACGCCCGATGAACGGCTCCAAATATCACACACGTGTGCCTTGTTGACACGAGCAATGCGAGTGCACTTGCATTTCTTGCATCAGAACCCTATACTTCCTCCGCCTGTAACAGATACCTGTATCTAGGGTTTCAAGTCAGCCTTCCGAAAGAAAAAGCTCGAAATGAAATAATCCCCCCCAAAAAGAAAGGAAAATCTCAAATGGTGGTAAGAAAAAATCATTTGTCGATCTTTTATTCAACTTTAGGTGCGATTTTTTCTAATTTTTAATTCACTATTTTTGAATTATTTTTCAGTTTCTCGTTGCAAACGAGCATTCCCATTTCTATCGTCTTTTTCGGATTTTCAACACAAGCGTCTGCACCCAAGCTTTCATCTTTGGATTCAATCAGATTCTCTCGAGAATTTTCTGTGAGAATTCTCACATCCAAACGGGAAAAAGGTAGGATCTTTCTTCTCTTCAATATCTCGTGATTTTTTTTGGTAATGCATTTTCGAATTATTTTGATTTTAAATTTTTTATTGGGTTTTTTTTTTAATTTCCTGATTTCTGATTTTGGTTTTTTTTTTTGGTAATATTTTCATTTTTCTGAAATGGGTTTTCTTTTAAATTTTGATTTTTGGTGAATTCCCCTTTTTTTGGGATGTGCAATTGACTTTGGTTGCAAAGGTGTGGATACGAAGGATTTCATTTTTTTTAATTTTTAATTTTTTTTCGGTTAGAAAATGTTAGTAGTGTGCGATTGGGTGCTCGATGGAATCAAATTGCAATGGCTAATTTAAATAAAGAGTGAATGAATGAAGTGGAAATGGCGCTTATTCTAATTCACATTGACTACCAAATGCGTTTTAGTTTGACTTGAAGTAATGGTAATGGGGATTTGGGTTCTGGTTGATCACGATGAATGGCGTGGGGCTATTGCCGGCTAAACCTGCATTTGGTCATTTCCTCTTTAGTGAATCAGGTAATTGCAACAGATTCAATGGAGCATCCAAATACACGTTTATGTTTCAAGTGCAACTTAAAATGAACACAATCACAATTTGAAAATGGTTATTCTCTGTATATTACTGTGCTTCAAGTTAGTTATTGTGATAAAAATCAATACTACCTCTGAAGGCAGTTTTGTTTTCTCAATTTTTCATTGTTTCCATTTCTGTTTTTTTTTTTTGGATGATTTTCTTATTTACTTTATGGATTTTCTTTAATTGTAATTTTTTTGTGAATCTGATCGGGAGTATTTTTAAATGCATTTTCATGATTCCTGATTTGGGTTACCTGGTTTCTGATTTGTGTTTCATTTTAGTTTCAATTTCTTGGGATCGCTGATTTGGGTTTCTTTAAATGGCATCTGTCATGATTTTTTCTTTGCTTTTTAATTGTAATTTGTTTCATCTCTGTTTTTTTTTTTTTTTCATGGGTTGTGATATTTGATATGTTCTTTTCCCTGAATTGGCTTCTGTAGGAATGGTGACATCTCGAGTTCTGTGCTTGAAAATCCGATGGTGAATGTTGAGGAACCTTACCAGATTAGAACCCAAGATTTTTTTTTGAAAAGGAAGGATGATTATAAGGACAATAGAGATCCGCAGGCTGTTTTCAATGCATTGGATGCTATGCTGAGGGCCACTTTAGAGCATTTGAAGAAGATAAGGTCGGCTCTTGGATTTAGTTGTCATGCATTCGCCATGTTTGCATACATTCTACAATTGCTTTGCATGCTTTCTACAATTGCTTTACAATGAATTCCTGATTGGGCATATCATTTCCTTGGTTGTATGAATCAATTGGTTAAAGTACTTAAAACATCCAAACAACCACGAGTCATGCTCTCTTTGAGAAAAGTTGATATTGAAACTGTTCAAGTTAGGGCCTGTTTGAACAATGGGAAAAGAAAAGAAAACCGTAATGATTATCCAATGGTGATTTCCCAAGATTTCTCATGAGCATGGATTCCCGTGGATTCCATTTTGGGGTGCTTGTTTGGATAACAAGCGGTAATCCAAGTAAAGCTCTTGTGTTTTGTGCATGAGAATTTTACTATGTTGTTTGGGTAATGATTGCATTTTGAAATCCAATCTTTCCTTTGCCATTTTCAACATGGTTACACGTCCCGTCATAGGAAAAGTCATCCTTTCTCTCTTCTTTTCTTTTCTTTTCTTTTCCACAATCCAAACAGGCCCTTACTTTAATTCAGGTTTCATATGGACTCAAGGTGTGGAACAAAAAAGGTTCTAGTCTTCCCGTAAAACCTAGGATACCCAGATGTTTGTGTGTGCCAAGCCCAATGTAGCAACATGGCATCAAGTGGTAACAGCTGCAGACTCCACTAGGATTGTTGTATGATAGAGTTTAAATATGTCCTTCTATGTTGGGTTCATCAACTCTCAACAATCTTTTCATGGTAGCAGCATGTTGGAGTGGGATATCCATGTCCTGGATTTTGGAGATATGGAGTTATGTCCCACACCCTGTATGCATGTTTGTATCCAGGTTATCTGCGTATAGTATCTTGAAAGCCAAAAGGTTAATTCAGCCCCCTTCTGAATGGTTTTTGTTTCTTGTTGGGTCGAATTACATGCTTCACAGATGGGCCAATTATCTCTGTCTTTAGCTGATATATAGGCAACATCATTTTGCTCATATATACATGATTTTCTCTCTTAAAAAATGGTCAAAATCAATGCTCATAATTGGATGAATTTTGTGATGATTTTTCTAGGCCTGGTTCCTTCACGATGTTCTTGAAGAGATGAGAAATGCACTTTGGACAGTCATTTTTATGCTTGTACATCTTCTTTACTGAGCCTGAATCAGATAATTTCACTGTATTTCAGCGTTAGGAGTGCAACTCAGGCAGTTTGGGTCGGTTTGAGGGTCAACCTGAGCCTGACCTGACATCAAGAGGACCCAACCCGACCCTGATTCCAATCCAGGGTGATCAACTCGAACCCAACCTGAATTCCTCTATACTCAACCCTAAACTAGGGGTGCAACTCGGGCAGGTTGGGTCGGGTTGAGGGTCAACCTGAGCTTAAGAAGACCCAACCTGCAGCCTGACTAACACGAGTTCCAACCCGAACCCAACCCCACCCAAATATGTGTGATTATTCCCAACCTGACCTAACTCGACTTGAATTTGCTCGACCTTAACCCATCCCGATTCAACTCGGTTGGTGTTTTGCAACCCAAAACCAACACGAGGACCTTGGCAGCCCGACCCAACCTGACCCCAACTCAGGTTGGGCAAACTAGGGGTGTTTTTCACCCAAGTTGCAGCCCCACCCTAAACTGACCCAACCTGACCCAAATTCATGTGATTATTCCCAACCCAACCTAACCCCACCTGAATTTGTTGAACCCGAACCAAACCAGATTTCAAATGGGATTGGAATTTTTGAACCCTAACCCGACTTGAGGACCCTGACAACCCAACCCATACTCAGGTTGGGTCAGCATGGTTTGTGTCAACCCAAACCCATGCTGCAACCCTATCCCGCATGAAGCATCTGATTTGTGACTTCGATATAGGATTTGTTGTTTTGTTTTGTTTTGTTTTTTGTTTTTTTAACGTACTAGTGATATGATATATTTCCGTCCCTATTGATGTTACGAATGTGATGTAATGCTATGGTATCCTTTATCCTCAATTCCAAGTTTCTCCAATCCGGTTCCCTCAAAATTGTGCAGGGAAAGCATAGTGATGACTGGGACATATAGCTTGGCCACCGCTAATCCTGGCTTTATGGAGTGCAGTTCCGAATCCAACTTAGCTAAACAAGCTGCCCTGATTAAGATGTTGTGCGTGGAAGGAAAGGTAGGAGTAGCCGTCCAGCTTCGGAATGAGATGCTACAACAATGTGTCATTCCAGATGTGTTTACGTACAACTACCTTATGAATGGACTATGCAAGATGGGTGACCTGCCAAAGGCAAACTGGCTTTTGAAAGAGATGCTTGAAGTGGGTGTATTGCCGAATTGCATTACGTATAATACTCTGATTGACGGATATTGCCGTTGCAATAATGTTGATGAAGCTCTCAATCTTGTTTTTTCGATGGTTAAAACTGGCATTAGACCCACCAAAGTAACTTGTAATATACTCGTTCATGCCCTTTGCAACAGGGGTCTATTGGATGATGCGAGGAAACTTCTCACAGAAATATTAGAAGAGCATGAGGCCACGAATCTGATCACTTCAACCATACTCATTGATGGGTGTTGTAGGAATGGGGATATGGTTCAGGCACTTGAATTTTGGGATGAGATGTCGAGGAAAGGTATTGAAATTGATGTTACTGCATACAATGTCATCATCAATGGATTCTGTTTGGCTCGGGATATGAAGCTTGCATATGGGTATTTCTGTGAAATGTCAAAAAGAGGCTTTCTTCCGGATGTAGTCACATATAACACTCTTATAAATGGGTTTTGTAAAGAAGGAAGATTCGACGAAGCTTGCAATATCTTCACGAAGATGTCTGCTATGGGTGTTGTAGCCGATCAGATTTCATACAAAATGCTTATTCAGAGTCTCTGTCTGCAGGGTTACATCCTTGAAGCTACTGATATTCTACATAAAATGTTAGAGGAGTCAATGGTCCCTGAGCCTCTTATTTGGAATGTTGTGATCAATGGGTATGGAAGGTATGGAGATTTACACAATGCTTGCTGGTTTCGAGATCAGATGACAGCATTGGGTGTGATGCCAAATGTCTATACTTACAATGCATTAATTCATGCGTACGTGAAGGTAGGGAATTTTGTCGATGCCCTATCGGTAAAGCAGGAGATGCTTTCAAACGGGTTTTCTCCAGATGTTGTTACCTATAACTTGTTGATAGGTGGTGTGTGTAATTTTGGTCATATTCAGTTTGCACTTGAATTGCATGATGAAATGCTGAAAAGAGGCTATCAACCCGACATCTTCACCTATACCGAGTTGATTCGAGGTCTTTGCATGAAGGGGAAATTGGAGGAAGCTGAAGAGCTTCTTGGGAAGATGCAAAGATCGGGCTTGCTTATTGACCATGTACCATTTCAGATACTCATTAAGAAGTATTGCAAGAGGAGAGAGCCAATAAAGGCATTTGAGCTCTATGAGGAAATGGTGGGGATGGGGCTTGTAAGCCGTCCTTCTACTTATTACGCTCTAATCTCAGAATTGAGGAAGGGAGGATTTACACAAGAAGCTATTCGAGTTTGTGACCATTGGGATGAATTGGTCATGTAGACGGTTTTTTTTTTTCCCTTCCACAGCGGCCTATTTTTGCTGTTGCCATTCTATATACGTGGGACCCACATTTGTTTGCCACAGCATGCATTGACATGACTGTGACCCTTTTTCTTGCTCCTTGAGAGTCCTTGCTTGCACAAGCACGGATTTATGTGTGAGTTTCCTGACCCCAAAAGACGGAGCAGGTCTAGCATAGTCACCTGCAGGAATGCCCATGTGTCATAGAAAGAAAATGGGGTTTGCAATCCACTAGTGGGGATGTTGACAGTGGCAGGTTCGGGCAGCGTTCCAGAAAATTCGTGCTAAAAAAACGTGAGTGTATTTGCAAATGTAGGGTTCTTATACCTATTGCTGTTGCAGTTTGAGTCATTTGGTGTTATGTTTTTCGATTTGAAAATGGACCCTATCACCATTTGGGATGTTTTTTGTGCATATTTGCAGTCGTGAGCCCTTTGCAAGAGATATCGTTGATGGCTCTCACGGGAATGCTGGCAAAAGAACTGATGTTAATCCTGAACTGCCATGACTGAAAATTTTGAGGTAAATTACCTTGTGTTAATCCGGTAATGGTCTTTCAAATTAGAGGAATGCTACTTGAAGTTGCTAAATCCAGGACGCACTGCACGTGCTCCACAGTTAATATACACACCTTAGCTGAAAACTCAGGCCTTTCCAGTCAAGAGGTGGGTCACATGTGTATGAGAGAAATGGATGTTTAAGTCTGGTCATGTCTACTTGTAGTCGCCAAACCATGATGCCCCGCATGTGATGTCTGGCTTTGGTGACTGCAGATGGATGATTGCAAGTAGGCAGTTGTCTTGTATTAAAAAAATGCATGTGTATTTCAGTTAGATTCCTTGTTTAATTTGTGAATATATTTCCATTGGCAGATTCTGTTTGCTGTACTTGATGCAATGCTGTCTCTAATCGAAGTGGAAAGTGTCTTTTGCTTACCAAATTGCGATTCAAGGTAAATGCTCCTCTTTCAATAGCTCATTGCGGAACAGGTTGGTCAACACAATCTTTTCTGATTAGGGTCATTAAAAGAAGCATTGTGCAATGCTAGGGCGGATTGTTCAGTACCACTTGGGTTTCCAACTTTGTACAAGTAGCACAAGTATGGCCCATGGTTCAGTGAACTAAACAATTGATATTATGGGTCCTACTCTTGATGGCCCATGCACTGAAAATCCCCTAGATTGGAAAAATCCTAATCCTTCGATGGCTGTTGAGCAGATAATTCTTAACAAAGTAAATACAGCAACAGTTTGCATCCAACCCAAAAGGGCCAAATATTATGTAGCTTCGATTGTCCAATTTCAGTGAATTTTGGCGCATGGGCCACTGTCCACAATGAGGTCCACTTACACGAGGTTTGGATTGCTGAAACATTGGCCCCACTTATACAAGGTGAGAACATGAATTTAACTGTACAGCCTTTCAGCCAAGAATTGTATCATACCTATTGAAGAAAAAAAAATATGAAAATTTCCAATTCAAGTGGGATTCTATTTCTGTGCATAAACAATTATTATTTTTTGTTTGACCGGTAACTACAGACATGTCAATAGATGTGGTGGTAATCACATCACAAAATTAAGGAAAGCAGAAAAAGGGTTCACTATCAGCACTTTACAGTGGGTTAGACTTGCGAGCAACCGTGACAGCAATATGATATGGGTGGCCCCTGTTGTACAAATGCAATCAGGACACACCTTATTTTAGTTTCTGACCTGTCTCCCTATATCATTCCTCATATGTAAAGACAGCGTCATATGTTACAAGGAGGATTGGCAAGCCCAGAGACCCGACTCAAGTTGGAGTCAAACAAGTCAGGATGAGTTGCCGAGTTTGAAACCATGGTCTATGATGACAAAGTGTCCTAGTGCTGCCATTGGAAAGTGCTACATGAATGTATTCATAAAGTTCCCTTTCATCTATTTTCAATTTATTTATTTTTCCGTAAGGGCTTGTTCGATTACAAGGATTCCTTAGGAAAAGAGCATTTTTCCTTGATTTGACATTTTCTGCTGTTCGATTTCCAAAGAGAACTATGAATTCCACAAAGCAATTATTAGCATTATCCATAGTTGCAATTCTCTAGCACATGATACAAGGTGACCATTGTCTGAAGAATCGGAGATTTTCACTTATGAAACGAACTGACCCCTAAAAGGGAATCCATATGTCAGTAGTGCTGATGGAAATAATGATTAAATAATTATTATAGCTATCTATTTCTACATTGGATTCCTCAAAATCGAACAAGCCTGAAATCTATTGTTAAGTAGAAGATTTCTCAACACTCCTAGGCATCCATCTCCCCTCCGTTTTGTTGTTTCTGAGTCTGAAGTCATAGTTCTTTATAGGCACCGTGGCCCATGTGACAAACAATAGCAAGTCCTCTTGTTCTTCTGCTGGGCTCCTTTGATGACAAAATAGCCAAGTTCATTCGCTTGTTCACCTCGGCTAGCAATGAAATTTTGATTTCACCAGGAAATTCATGGTCAAATCTTTTTATAATTTCTCCAAATGTGGATGAGGGTGTTGGGTAGAGTTCGATGGTACCATGGCCTGCCAAGAGTTTTAGCTTTTGGTTGGGGGGTGAGGATAAAATCATTGCGATAGATAACATAAGGAGATGAAACAGAATTATCAACAACAGATGCATCATCTGCTTGAGAAATGAGAACATTCTGTGGCCATCATTTATTCACTCTACCTATCGTAGGAGTGGATGATCTAAACCTTTCAGAGGGTCTGGATTATTGTTTGATGCATTTTAGCCGTCAACACCTATGGTTGGGATATTTGGAGCCGGGTGCTATGTTGGTTTGAATGGAAGTGGGTGATCCCAAGCATTTGCAGTGTTCTTTCCTGCTTGGAAAAAAAGTGGTCTGCTGGGAAGGAAACGTTGAACCCGGTAACAATTCCCGATGCTGGCATGCCTACAGTCTATTCCGAAGGAACTTAGTAACAATTCCTGATTCAGCATCTGGTCAGAATCATCAGGGGTGGCATTTCCTGAGGATTAAGGTAAGTGGGATTGAGTGGACTTCCAATTTGGATGCACCCAATTGAATAATGAATATTCATCTTGGATTCTGAGTCTTCGACTCCGTGAACTTGCTCTATTTTTCAAACAAGGATTCAATTGGACTTCAGTTATATTGATAGAGCAATTGAAAACTTGTCATTTTGCTTCTAAATTTTCAGGAGACTGTTCATCAGTTCCGTGGGCCATGCCACACAGTTCGATGGAGAAGGCAATTGAGGCATGGCTTGACTTATGATAGTGGAATACATCTTCGATTTGTAACAATGCTGCGGATCTTGATTGAAACTTTCTGGTAATTATTTCTTCTTGATCAGTGCTACTTTAATTAATCATTCCATGTGTTTTGAAAAGTTTCCTCATAAAGGGAAATGATCACATACGATCCTGATCCTATCTCTGAACTTTCACATCCAACCCTTTATTTTCCACCAACTTGTCACATTTGTGGGTATCCAAGCCATGCAAGAAGTGGGCCATATTGTGACAATCGCCTTTATCCGCTCATCAGGGAGCCAATATTGAAATCAATGGACAGCCGATGGTACGATTCAACATACAGGTGGGGCCCATCCAATGAGCAGATCAACCTGATTTCCATGCCAATTGATCTTCATGGTGGTGCCCACCTTTTGGAAGGATAAAATTTCCCACACATGCGACACATTGGTGGGAAGAAAAGGTGTGGATGTGAAGTGCATGTACACGGGTTGTATCGGGATCATTTTCTCCTTCATAAATTGGTGCGCCAAACATTTTGGTGGGCATCATTTGTATTTCAGCCTTCCATTATAGCTAAACAAGGTTTGACTTGGATTACATTGACATTTTAATGAAGGGAAAATGCTAGATTGGAGCTGTCCATCAGGTGGGCCTTATCTTATTTGTGTGATGGCCTATCAGAATCAGCCCATTCAACAGATCAGGTGGGCCATATGTGTATCTTGAATGGATATGTATTTGGTTTACTTTTCCTTTATTTTCCATTTTCTGTGTAGTGTTGCACCTGAAGAGGTCAGTTATCATCTCAGTCCCAGATCATTCGAACATAAATTTCCTACAACCCCTGTTACAGGAAGCCCGTGTAACCAAAAGCTTTGTGGGGCCCACCAGGATCTCTGTTTATATCTGTGCTGTCCATCAGTTGCACCAGCTCATGTTAAGGCCTGAGCTTAATAATCATGCATATGCAAAAAACAGTGAGATTGAACACCTACCATTGAAACTGCTTGGGGACCATAGAAGTCTTGGTTCAGGCTGATATTTGTGTTTTCCCTTCATCCTAGTTGGAATGACCTTATGAACAGGTTGGATAGCATATAAACATCACAGTGGGTCCCACTGAGGTTTCAATGGTGTGCATATCCATCACCACAATCTCCCACAGTGCGGCCTACTTGAGTTTTGGATCTGCATCATATTTAGGTTCATATCCTACATGAGCTTGCAAAGCCAATGGATGGAGTTGATGTCACGTGAACATTGTGACAGGCTCCATAGAGCTTTTGGTAATACTGGCTCTTGTAACAGGGTCGCAGGAAATTCATGTTAGGATCGTTTCTTTGTTTAGGTGATTGTTGTTGGCCCCACATTTCCAAATGCTCTCTCCAACAAAACTCTGGCATGTGCAATCAAAGGCGACATATCACCCGCCACTCTCAAGGACCGGACACATAGCAGATGGAGGGAGGGAGGGAGGGAGGGAGGTCCGGGTCAACTTATCTAGACTCGGTTCCATATCCAGGCAAGTCGGCCCGAGTCACACCCCATCTATTGACTTGAATGAGTCTGCACCCAATTCAAACGGGTCTTAAAACTATGCTTGCAGGTTACAATCAGCTGTTGGTGATTGGTAATTCATTACTAAAAAATACAAAAGAAGAGGAATTGTGCCCACAACTTTGATTTTATGTCCAACAAAGTTTACCTTGGCAGGAGAATCTAAACCTTTCAATTTGCCACTTTCAGATGCATGGTGGCTCGCGGGGGCATTTGAAGATGTACGGTGGCACGTGGCATATGCCCACATGGTCATTTTGGAACATTTGGCACATTCAGGAGCTTGAAGGTGGGATGTGGCACGCACTTGTGGAGTACTTGAAAATTGAGGGTTGAATTTACGTTTTACATTAGTAATTGTAGAAATATGTGGCACAAGTGTCACTTATACCATACATGCCTACAAAAAGTTGGTACTTGTTCTTGTACCTTTGGAAATATAGGCCAACACCCACCTTAAATGTGGATTGCCTTATCTAGATAATTTAATCTCTACCATATATAAAGATAAGACAATTTTACCTATGTAATTAGTTTTTAAATGAGGTAAGGCTTTTCTTTATTTGAAGACAAGGGAGTAGTTTTAAAGAAAATGGTATTTAGGAATTTAGAAATGTATGATTGGTTTCTATTAGGAGAATTGTTTCTACTTTAGTATAGTAAGATTGTTGATACATGGGCACATGAATCTAATGAAATTAATTGAATTGTAGAAATTGTGAGTTTAAGTTCAGATGGATTTTAATTAAAGACTTGTTTGAATTTGCTAAGAAAAATCAAGGAAAATTGTGTTTTTTGAAAACTACTCTAAAACAATGAGAAACGAAATGTTGTTTCCTTTGATTGTTTTTCAAAAAGAAATTTTTTTTTGGAAGTTTTTCTTCATTTTTAAATTTGTTTTTGTCCTTTGGGGGAAAAGAGTCTTTCATGAAAATTTTGCTTAAAAAGTAAGGGAATAGGTGTAAAGATAGACTATGGCATGTCTTACATTCTCATACATGATACATTGGCACTAGTGGGATATTGGTATGCGTGGATGCTTGAAGGTGAACGGTGGAACATGTTACACTTGTGGCATATGTAAAGTGCTAACAAATGAATGGCAACATGTCTGACAAGAGGACATGTGACATGTTTGCACATGTGAGGTGCTTGAAGACAAGAGTAGCACAATGGCCCATTGTATAGTACTTTAAAATGGATTATGGCACATTGGTCCATATGTGGAGCACTTGAAAGTGGTTGGTAAATGTTACATATGAAGCACTTAAAAGATGGATTGCAGCTAGATGGCACATGTGACTCAATAACACATGCAACATGTGCCACGTGTAGAACATTTGAAGATGAGGTAAACAAGTGGTAGATTGAGTGAAGATAACCTCGGTTCAACATAGAGGTCTTAGTATCGATTCCCTGGTGGGGGTGGCTAACAGTGGAGTATGTACACACAGGGTGTGTACTAACAAGCTAACCTTAAAAAAAGAAGAAAAAAAAAAAAAAGGAAAAGGAAAAAAGATGAGGGATGATGACATGTGTCATAGTGATATGTATGACACTTTAAGATGGATGGTGGTACCATACATGTGGTGCATCGGTACATGCGGGGCAGTTAAAGAAGGACAGTTACACATAGAAGATGGGTAGTGACACAAGTAGTTACCATATGGGGGCACTTTATAGACACGGTATTTTTTATTTTTTATTTTTCTTCTTCCGTTTTCTTTAATTTTTTGAAAATGGTGTTTCTTAAATCTGGAGAAGAAAATGAAATTATAGTCGTTCTTCAGAAATACGTAGAGAATTGGAAATGACGATTTCAAGAAATATGTAACAATAAATAATGAAATAGCCTTTTTCATGGAGAACGTTTCTTGAATTTATATTTCACTTAATCTAAATACGCCTTAAAGAATGATCAATTTTATTTTCTAAATGGATCATTGGTGGATATTTAACGATGACCAAATAAAATTCTATAAAATAATAAATAAATGCTTATTAATTAGATATTAGAATTGTTAAATTAATTTAAAATTTAGAAAATAAACTATCTAATATTATTCCCAATTGGGCAGTCTACTTAAATTCCAAGTGGCCGAGTATCAACCTTCACACTTTTTTAGATTAACAAATAGCTATCTTTTACAGCTTTTACTGTCTTACGCTACCGGAGTTCAACTTTTTGATGGCCAAACAAGCTTATAAGGTCTACAGATAGGCTATAATAATTTTCGTTTAACACCATCTTAAAAGTGGTAGTGACTCATTTCTCTTCACATGTTGCATTAATATGCATCTATCCAAACCATTGAAATTGTGGGTCCCATTCTAAATGGAGCATGCATCTAAAGTCACACCGACCAAACAATCATAACCGTCTAATTAATGGCTATCACATAGGTGGAAAGTAAATAGTGAGTGGTCCAATATCGAAGGGCAAAATCAGATGGTTGATATTAACTTCTCAGCGATAATCAGGACAACGTAGTAGGATATCAAACAACCTTTCAGTAACCAGCCAGCTATCCAGACTCTTGAAATTGTGGGTCCCATGGTAGATGGAGCATGACTTTAAAATCACACTGATCAAGCAATCTTAACCATCTAATTAATGGCTATTACATAGTGGTCAAGACAATATTAAGACCGTCCAAATTCGAAGGGCAAAATCAGATGGTTAATATGAACTTTCCAGCACAGTTTTTTTGGTTAGGATCCGTCCTCAGCTGGGCTAGCTATTTGGATGGTATGGATTTGTGCACACCTATATAATGTGTACGTTTGAAGAATTACCACCATATTTTTAAAATGGTGGAAAACTATCATCATAGGACGATCACATTACAATGGAGTTAGGAATTTTCTAAAGAGCTTTTTCCGACTGTATGCCTCACTTCCAAGTCACCGTCCTTTCTCCTGCCATACACTATTACCCTTCAGTATAGGCTCATTTTTACCGGACCAAAATGCCCCTCTTTATATCTTTTATTATTATTATTTTTTTTCACATGCACATACGCCCCTACACACTCACGCCGTAGTGGGTTTTCACCACCTATGGACACTCGAAACCCTCGACCGGGTGTTGAATCTCCCGAGAGTCTATCACCCGAGCAAGAGCAAGGATCCAGCTTTCACCCCTCTTTGTAATTTGCATTCCTTTCACACGGCAGTACTACTGCCGGTGGCGGCAGTGCCACCCGGACTGTCAGCGGGTGGGAGCACTACCGCCGGCGGTACTACCGCCGTGAAATCAGTTGTTAGGATTGTTCTGTCAATCTGATTTTTGTTACGTGGCTTAGCACGGTGGGTTCCACAATTTAGGGCACGTGTGCAATTTCTCGGTGCACCTATATCAAGCATCATATCGTACCTGAGTATTATATAACTCCCTAAACTCATTACGTTTGATCAATGTCCATTGGTGACCATCAATTGGACGGTTAGCATTTATCCATTCACATTCTTTTTATGTTTACGATGCATTCAAAGCAGGCCCCACGGCATTTGGATGGTTTTGATTGATGGTGAGATGGCTACCTTATTAACTGTACGAGAGATGATATGTAGAGCCAGGAGTACCGGAATATGGTAAAGCCATGTTGCTGGGGAACGGATTGGCTACTCCCCCTGACACCAGCCCCGTGGCTGGTGGTCGGAGCTCTGTGGGCCCCACCATGATGTACATGTTTCATCCATTCCGTTAATCCATTTTAATAGATCATTTTATGGCTCTATATAGAAAATGATAGGAATATAAATCTTAGGTGGGCCACACCAGAGGACAAAAATAATGAATGGATATTCACAATTAAAATCCTCCTAAGGCCCCGTGTAATGTTTATTTGACATCCAATCTGTTGATTTGGTCATAAAGACCCAGATGAAGGGAAAAAATAAATATCAACTTGATCCAAAACTTTTATGGCCCCCAAAACGTTTTTAATGGTCAAAATTCATTCAACACTACTTCCTGTAATGTGGTCCACTTGAGATTGAGATATACTTCATTTTTTTTATCATACCATAAAATGATATATAAAAATAGATGGACAGCATGGATGACACACATACATCATGGTGGGCCCCACAGAGCACCGACCACCAGCCAATGGCTGGTGTCAGGGGGAGTAGCCAATCCGTTCCCATGTTGTTGCATTACATGTGGAAAGGTTACCTTTCAATCAATAGTGTAGATCTAGAGGGACCCACCATGGATGGAAATTAATTCAACATAGATGGGATGATCTTAGTCGTCTAAATAGTGACTTTCAAATGGCCGGTCAGAAATGAAAATAGTTAATGGTCAACGTTAAGTGATTCATATGATCTTCTTATTGTTATGGGCGGCTTGCGTTTCAATTTTTTCATGTATTAGATAATCCTGCCCCCTCACAATACTAATCATCAACCTTTTTTGTTTTTTACCATGCCTTTTTGAAGGCCACTGAATGGATGGCTAGGAACATCCTAGCCATTGAAGCACTTCTAATCAATGGTGAATTTGGCGAATGGACGGTCGCGAATAATGAAATAGCCATCTACATTAACAGAGATGACTTTAATATATTTTATTTTATGTATGCCCACCTTATCATCTCCTTTAAAAATAACATGGTACTTTTTAGTAATTTGTTATTGATGGGCATGAACATCATCATCCTGCGCAAATACTCATTTTTGGTTTCCAATGGTCTAATAATATTGAAATGAGTAAAATTCACCGCGAAGTGAATGCAATTTCCTGTGAAGTGAGTGAACTTGACTCCGAAGTGAATGAAATTCACGGTGAAGTTAGTGAACTTCATCGCGAAGAGAATGAAATTCACCGTAAAAACCATGAAATGAATAAAATTCACCGTGAAGTGAGTGAACTTGACCATGAAGTGAGTGAAAATTCATTGCAAAGTGAATAAACTTGACCACGAAGTTATTTAAACTTAATCGGGAAGTGAATGAAATTCACCGCGAAGTGAGTGAAATTCACCACGAAGTAAATAAATTTGACTATGAAGTGAGTGAACTTCACCACAAAATGAATGTACTTGATTGCGAAGTGAGTGAACTTCACGGCGAAGTGAATGAAATCCATTGCGAAGTAAGTGAACTTCACCATAAAGTGAGTGAACTTAACTGCAAAGTGATTCAAATTCACCACAAAGTAAATGAAATTCACCGTGAAATGAGTGAATTTGACCGCGAAGTAAATGAAATTCATCACGAAGTGAGTGAAATTCATCATGAAGTGAGTGAACTTGACTGCAAAATGAATAAAATTCACCACGAAGTGAATAAAATTTACCACGAAGTGAATGAAATTCACCGCAAAGTGAGTGATCTTGACTGCGAAGTGAATGAAATTCACCGCGAAGTGAGTGAACTTGACCGCGAAATGAATGAAATTTATCGCGAAGTTAGTGAAATTCATTGCGAAGTGAGTGAACTTGACCTCGAAGTGAGCGAAATTCACCGAGAAGTCACTTCAATTCATTGCAAAGTTAGTTAAATTAACCGTACTAATATACAAACAAATCACCATTTACAATAAAATCACTATTTACAAATAAATTAATTAACAATTCACAAGCATATCTTCATTCACCCTGAATTTTATACAAGACATCATTTACAACAATTTACAACATTTCTCAAAATTTCTCCATTCCTCTCATGCCTAAGCCAAATATCATTTATTGTGAAGACTTAAGCAATCATAAGCTATTGACTTCCTAAAGATGAGAGCGGATTTTTGCAAGTCTGTTCCTAACAAAATTTGACTACTGCACAAAATGTCAATATATTTCATGACAAATATGACATACTTATATCTGTTCGTCTGATTTGGTATGGAAATATCTTATCTAAAGATCCAATCCTTCTCATTCAACGCAGACGTATCTCATGTGGCATGAAATATAATAGGCAAGCCCTCCTTTATCAGCTCAATCTATTCCCTATATCAACTGACTGCTCTCGAATATAAACTATCGAGAATAACAATCTCTCGTTCTTGATGGTGAATGACCATCAGGTATCAATGACTATTGTCGTGGTTCATTGGTACGTATGCCTGTCAATGTTTGACAAGATAAAATATCATTAGAGAATTGATATAAATGATAAGTAAATGAAATTGACCGCGAAATGAATAAAATTAACTGCGAACTAAGTCAACTTGATCACGAACATCGTGAAATTGACGGATAACTGAATGAACTTCACCGCGAAGTGAATGAAATTCTTGGTCAAAATGTCAATTTCCCAAGTTATGTGTTATATATTTGCTTGAGAACATCATAAAATTAACCGTGAATTAAGTAAAATTGGCAGTGAACTGAGTAAGATTGACCGTGAACTGAGTAAGATTAACCACGAACTGATTCAAATTGATCGTGAACATTGTGAAATTTATCGTGAAATTGATCGACGACAAAGTGAAATTGGCCGATAACTACTTGAAATTGATATCTTCAACTAAGTTAAATTGATCGTGAACTAAGCTAAATTGACCACGAACATCGTGAAATTGATTGCAAACTTAGTGAAATTGACTGTGAACATCGTGAAAATAACCGATAACTAAGTGAAATTGACTAAGAATCCACTTAAGTTAGTGAAATTGACCACGAACTGAGTTAAATTGACCGTGAATTGAGTTAAATTAACTGATAAGTGTCTAAAATTGATCGAGAATTCTCTCATGAAGTTGTCGGTCAGTTTTCGAAAGTTCTCGGTTAACACAATGTCAATTTTAAGTAGTTATCGGTCAATTTGACTCAGTTCTTGGTAAATTTCACACAGTTCTCAGTTAAGATGTCAATTTCAAGCAGTCTTCGATTAGTTTCACTTAGGCCGCAGTTAATTTAACTAAGTTTGTGATCAATTTCAGTCAATCCTCAATCTATTTCACTTAGTATTCATTCAAAGAAGAGAAGAGAGAGGAAATTAAAAAATGAAGATTTTTCTACTAGAATAGGTAATCATAAAGAAAAAAAATCAGAAAATTGATATTTTTCTACTAAGGTACACAATCACAAAGAAAATTGAAGAAATCAGAAAATAAAGATTTCACTGCTAAAGTTAGACCACATTAAAAAAATAACAACTTTTATAAATTATGTTGATAATAAGGCAGGAGCATGTTCTTTCAGCAAAACTAATCCCGTATAGACAGGTCACTGTTTAGTAAAGCAAGCTTGGAGGTCCAAAGAAATGTTGGTCGCTTAAAGGTGAGGCATCCAATTGGGAAAGTCTCTTTCAAAGTTCTTTCACTTCCATGGTATGTGGAGCATTTGTCTCCCTTTATACAGCATGGGGGAGTATCTATCTTATGCGTCGCGTATTGCATATCCAGACGGTCCAGATCATGGGCCCCAATTTGGATGCACGGTAGGCTAGAAAATCTCGAGGTTGGTAATCGTTAATCATCCAACTTCCGGTAAAATTAGAGCAGTTACATGATACTCCGCCTACCTATGAGGCTTGATACGCAGGTACTTGGAAATTATAAACGTGGCATATATTAACTCAAATAAACCGACTAGATTGTGCAGCCCACTCCAGCCAAGGTCATGGTACAAAGACTAGGTTGGTTGAATAATTCTAATCTCTGATTCGTGGAAACCTGTTTGTGCAACTTTGACCGTTGGATTATTCTTTTTCAATTTTAACCGTCCAATAAATGCCCGCCAAACTGATAGTCAAATATGACCGTTGGATTATCCATTAAGAACGGAGCCATGATTTGGATCGTCTTGATTGTGACACGTAAATATGCCAGGCAAGTTCTTAGAGCTTGATCATGAGATATTAATGCAGTCCTTTCGCAACTGGAAGCGGATTGGCTGGGGTACCTCACACCAGCTATATACCTGCTGTATTCACGTCAGCATGTTCTGTGGGACTGATCATGAGATATTTGTTATATCCAAACCGTCCATTCATTTGGAGAGATTATATTAAGGCTTTAGAAGAAAAATAAGAGAGATATAAATATCAAGTGGATCACACTTCAAATAGCAGTGGGGGATTGAACCTCTACCATTGAAATCCATTTTGGGGTCACAGAAGTTTTGGATCAATATGAAATTTGTTTTTCCACTTCATCCAAGTCTTTGTGACCTTATGAACGGATTGGATGGAAAATAAATGTTATAGTGGGCACTAATTTTTTTTTTAATGGTGAAAATCATTATCTCCGCTACTATTTATGGTGTGGTCCAAATGATTTTTGGATATGATTCAGTTTTTGCATAATACTCATCTCTAAAACTAGATGAAAGGTGTAGATATAATAAATACATTACTATGGGGCCCATGTAACTTTGATCTCCTTTGAACCGTTCGTACAACTCGGAGCTGGAGGAGCGTCAGCGGTCGTCTTCGCACGACACGTACCTGCAGCAGCTATATAGCTGGTGTGGGGTACACCAGCGAATCCGCTTCCCTTCACAACTCATGTGGGGGGCATTTTCGGCGGAGGAATTATTCGATGAGAAAAACTTTGACACTCTGCGAGAGTGTGCTGGATGATACGCAGGCACTTAGAAATTACTTAAAAAGTGTAAATATTCTGTACAAATAATTCAAATCAAACTGTCCAAATAATGAGTCTCAGTTCAGATGTATCATCGTAAGTGAAGATTGGCGGATTTGGGGCCATTGACTGGACGGTTAAAAATGAAAAAAAAATAAATCTAATGATCCAGATTTAAGAACAACTTGTTTGCGGATCAGAGGTTAGGATGGTTCAAGAAATTTGATTTTAGGACTGCGAAATAACGGCAGTGGGTTCCATAAATTTCGTCCAGTATGCCACGTGTACAATTTGTAGGAGCCCGCGTATCAAGCGTCATACACTGCTAGAGTATCATAAATCCCCCAGGCATTCGCCCCTTTTCCATTTCCCATACTGGATGTTCTTTTCAGTCATCTACTTTCAGGCCACCGTTCAGATGGTTATGATTTTCGGGCCTTTATTTTCACAACCCCCATCTAAGGTGGTTTTCATCAGATCAACGGTTCAGATGACCGAGATGGGCCCTACTTGCTAAATCTCACGGCTCTAGGATACTTCCAATACCGTGAGGAGGATCATTTAAAGCCGTCCCTTTTAGGAGCGAAATTAGGTGTGACCCGGGTAACACATTCGTGGGAGTTGGCGTGGGGCTCACCTTGATGTATGTGTTTTATATCCACACCGTCCATCAGTTTTTCCATATTGTTTTAAGAGATGGTCCCAAAAATAAAGCATGTCCATATCTCAGGTGGACCACAGAATAGGAAACAATGTTCATTGAACGTCCACCGTTAGGAGCTTCCTGAGACCCACCTTAATATTTATTTACCGTCCAAACCGTTGATGAGGTCACACGGACTTTGATGAAGGGAAAATATAAATATCATCTTGATCCAAAACTTTTGTGGCCCAAGAAGTTTTTAATGGTGGGATTTCATTCCCTTGTGTGTGGTCCACTTGAGATTTGAATATGCTTCGTTTTTTGGACTACATCCTCAAATGAGCTGGAAAAATTCATGGACGGCGTGGATATAAGATTTTAGCCGAGTCACACCTAATCTTCTCCCCTCCCTTCCCTCTTTCTGTCCCACTCCTTTTTATTAATTAATATATTTATAGAATCCCTGACACCGATTGGACGGTCTAGATCGTCCGGTCACAGCAACATCGGCGGATCATAACTAACGACCTACTTCCGGCCTTTTTCCAGCTCCGTTAGCTGGTGAGTACGGACCCAAGACCAACCAGCCCTCTTTTCCTAAAATCGAACGGTACTCGCGCGAGTGAGATGTAGAAGGTTTCACGAATCACACGCGCCAACCTGGAAACTATCAAGAGATCTGATCCATCCATTTTGGTGGGACATAGTTTCTAAGTATAAATATCGATTAAAAGCCCTAAAAACCATCAAATGGGCCGTATATAACGATAAATATTATCTCTTGAAAAATTCTGCTAATATTCTCATTTTTTCCTAAGTCAAAAGAAATCATAGGTTTATTTTGGACGAAACTACATGATGAACGGTCCCGATCTTAAATACGAGTTTGAAGTTGTCACTTGCGTGGCAACTCTCTTAATCATTTCATTCCCGCGAGTCTCTTTTTCCGGTTTTAATACAATTTTTACTCTATAAAACGAGATGAAATTTACAGCAACAGAGAGCGAAAGGTATGGTCCAATGCTCGGGCGGGAGATCATGCAGTTCAGTTCATGTTTTCAATTTGTCCAAGGAAGTCCCATTTCTCAGTAATCCAAACCGTTGATTTTGTGGGGCTCACCAATGTATTGTCTATATATCCTAAATCTCACGGATGAAGAATCCTGCACCTTTCAGGAGGTGACTAGTAAAATGAACGGTTAGGAATGAAGTGCAACAACCGTTACATATCCAACCAACAAAATTCCAACCTGGGCCTTTTTAGGTGCATGGGCCACTGAGTCCATCGGCTTTTTTGGACCACTGATAATCTATGGGCCCCACTTATTAAAAAACTAAAATCCTAATCGTACTGTGAATCTCTCGGCCCGAGCACCGTAAGTTCATAACCTGAGAGAATCTTATAGAAAGATCTTAAAAAATTAAAGGCATTAACTCCAGTGTTAGTTACGCACCATTTAAAATGGTGATGAATCTCCAAACATGCACTGTGAAGACGGTATAGTTGTACGGAAATCCCAACCGTCCAAATCGACGATCTAACTGTGATGGAGAATGACAAAAAAATTGCAGTGAGAAGACTACATCAACCATCCATTTTCTTACTTTGAATTAGGGTCACTTATTATTTTACTTAGTCATTAATCGTACGGTTAGGATCACTTGATCGGACTTATTTTAGAGGTATGCTCCATCCAAGACATGCCAAGACATGCTTCACAACTTGGACGGTCTGGATAGATGTGCGTAAGTGGGAAATGTGAGAAAGATGAGTCACCACCACTTTTGAACATGGTGCAAACTAACACAGGAGTTACGTAAGAAATCTAGAGAGAGTTTCAAGCAATGAGGGGAAAAAAAAGAAAAAACAAAAGAAGAAAATCAAACGAACAGCAGTCATGAAATCGAATCGCGTTAGGAAACGAAAAAAAGCTAAAAAAAAGAAGAAAAAAAAAAATCCAAAACAGCGACCAACCAAAATCAAGAAAACCCAATTTTGAAATCGAAAAATTTCGAAATCCCCGCACCATAAAAATCCAACCTTTTCGAATCTCAAAAGAGACTCTCTCTCTCTCTCTCTCTCTCTCTCTCTCTCGATTGTGTTTTGTTTGGTTTTGACTTGGACGCGTTTGGGTAGGCACTGACACATGCGCGGAATTGAATTTCGATTTTAATTTGGATTTTTTTTTAATTATTATATATAGAAGTGTCCTTTCGTTTTATGTGATTTTTCAAGGAGGGTGGGGTGTTTTTTTAGGGTTTCTTTCTTTTCTTTCCATCCATCTCTTTCTACACTGCTTTATTAAGTCCTCTCTCTCTCTCTCTCTCTCTCTCTCTCGCTCGCTCGTTCTCTCTTTTTTAGGGATTTTGGGGGCCTTGGATGGGTGGTTTTCTCATCTGGGTCGTTGATTTTTCGTGGTTTTGGCATCTGGGTCGTTGATTTTTGTAGGTTTTGGCATCTGGGTCGTTGGTTTTTGTAGGTTTTGGCATTTGGGTGGGCGGTTTTGTTTGGTTTTGGCATCTGGGTCAGTGGGTTTTCGTGGTTTTGGAATCTGGGGTGTTGATTTTTCTGGGATTTGTGATGTGGGTCGGCGGTTTTTCGTGGTTTTCTTAGCTAGGTCGTTGATTTTCTGAGGATTTCTCGTGTTGGGGGTTTCGCCTTCCTTTCGTGTGGGACGGTGGTTTTTGCTGATTTCGTGATCTGTTTTGGTGGGGTTTTCTCGATTTGGGGGGATTTTTTGGGGTTGGATTTGGAAACAGAGGAGACGGTTTTGTTGGGTTTTTTCTCTTTGGCTTGGTGGGTTCTAGATTTGTGAGATTGGGTTGGAAAGGCTGATTTCGGGTTTGATTTAGTTTCTGACGCTGTGGTTTGATTTTGGGTTGGAAAGGGCCATATTTTTAATGGGGTTTTGATTTTGTGTTGAGGACGGCAGCCTTGGAGAAATTTTCATTTCCCTGCAGCTGTGGTTTCAGTGTCATGTGTAATTTATAAACAATGTTTCATGCCCAAGTTCCTCCGCGACAGACTTGCTGTCTCCTAGCGGTTTTCTGCAGAAAGGTTGCTGATAATCAGAAGCTGAAGGTTGGGGATGGTCGGCCATTGTATCCCTTTCCGGAGCTCGTTTCTTCAGGCCGCCTCGAGGTTTTTCTAATTCTACTCTGAAGTTTTCTTGTTTCACAAAATTGTGTTTGTTGTTTTTCTGTTGAATTGTGTGGGTTTCAACTCCAGAATTTCCCCTTTTTGTTCAACCACAGGTTCAAACTCTTACAAATCCGACGACTGATGAATTTAAGCATGCTTTGGAATCGTCGGAGCCAAATTTTGTGTACTTACAAGGAGAGCAGCTTCTAAATGAGGAAGAGATTGGGCCTCTGATGTGGGGGGACGTCGACTTGTCTTCTGTGGAAGCTATAAGTGGGCTTTTTGGTTCCACATTGCCAACCACAGTAAGCCATTTACCGTCTTTAAGTGTGCTATAAGAATACGAATTCACCTTTCCATTGTTTGAATTGCAATTCACTCTATTAAGAACTGTGTTGTTGTTTGAATTGCAATTCACTCCATTAAGAACTGCAATTGTCACTGTGTTTGAATTGCTATTCTCTCCTTTGAAAACTTCCTTTGATGTGATTGATACTTTGTGGAATGTTTTCTGCTTGTCAAAATTGCCGAATGCTGTTAGTTCCTTTGTTTCTACGACTAAACATTCTTACGTTCTTCTTGTCATTGATTACACAAAGATTGCAAAATGGAGATTTCTTCTAGCATTTTATTTGGAAAACAGATTCACATACGTACAAAGAAGTTACAACTTATACATCCTGAATCAGATGCCACTGATATATAATCTACAACTCTCAAAGTTCTCTTCAAATTCACATACAAAGAACATGTAAGTGACAGCACTCTGAAGCACTTGAACATTTGAAGGATAGTCCCAATTTTCTTGGATAGATCAGACTTCTGTCACCGAAAAATGAGTGTTCAACACAGCCAAAGTGCAATGTCATGGTCGGTCATGTACCATGTATAGGAGTGGGATTGACAAACTACAAGTGACTTATTCCCATAATGCATGAACAGCATTTAGTGGACTTTATGATTTCAAAAAATGCTTGGCAGTCTCCAAGGGAGGAATGAGGATGTCAATCGTCTCGTGGCCCAAAGAAGAACATTGGAGGAGTCTCAATGATCCATTTCGTGATTGCTTCCCTCTTCTGTTCCCTATATTTAGTCACTGGCCACTATTTATTGACAAGCACTTGGTGATGCTAGATGAATTAGCAAGATGTTTTTCTTTTGGCATGGTGGTGATGTGGGCCATAAGGGGTGGAAGTTGTGGCGGCGTGATCTTCTTTGCAGTTTCTAGGCATCCGGGCAGAAATAAATGATGGATGCTTTTGTAAGCGATGCTTGGCTAGAGGGCTGTCTTTAATAGGGCAAAAAATGGATTTTATAGCATGTGCTGGTTGTATTATGTCTTTTAAGACTGGTGCTTTGTTCCACTAGGCTGTTCGGCCTTGTTTGTTTTCTTTTTGGTGTAGACACGCATTTTAATAAAAGAGCATTCTTTGAGTTGTTCCTTTCTCACTGATGACCGCAAGATCATGGAATTTATGGTTTTTCTGTTGAATTTTTCTTCATACGTCCAAAAATTTCTCTTCTTTAATGAGGTCCACAGTAGTGCATGTGGGGAGATTCTCCATACTTTTTGATAGGCTGATAAGTACTGTTGGCGATGGGTTTCATTCCCTTTGTTTGAATAGAGTCTGGAATATGCATCAACTCATGGTTATTACAAAGGTATTGTGAAATTTGGGTGCAGGTTTATTTGGAGACTCCAAATGGCGAAAAATTGGCAGAGGCACTTCACTCAAAGGTTGTTATTATTCTTTTAATCTCTTTTTCCTTTCTAAAAGGGCATGCTCCAGTGGTACCTGTACCACCGTAAGCTATGGTGGTACTGGGTAGATTTGGGGCCCACATGATGCATGCATAAAATAGAACCCACCCATCGGATTAGTCACTGCATGTTACTCTAAGGTTCCTAAAATCAATCTGATCTGTGAAACAGGTGGGCCACACCACAGGGAAGAACAAGTTGGGAGGGAATGCCCACCTTTGATTTTCATGGAGGGCCCACTGTGTTCTGTATATGAAATCCATGCCGTTTCGATCCTTCACCTGATCTGCATGAAGGTGTCGAGTTAAAAATCTGGCTGTTTCGATATTCATGTGGGCCCCGTTTAAATTAAGCATGTGAATACCCTCTCACATGTTCCCATGTAAATTAGCATTGGTCAGGCTGATGTTTGACACCCGGTGGTCCTATAAGGTGAGGCATCTGCTTAAAGGGTTAGTGGCCTTCATACAGCTTGTGGGCCCTGCATCTGCTTGCTACCTTCATATGAGCTTAGGGTAGTACCAGTGTCACTTGAACGGCATCTCCTTCTAAAAATCCATTTTTTTAGGGTATTGTATTTTATGTTTCTCATCTTTTAAAAAACATGCCGGGTCGATTTTTTTTTTTTTTTTTGTCCTATTGGCAGGGAGTTCCTTATGTTATATATTGGAAGAATGCATTTTCATGTTACGCAGCTTGCCATTTTCGCCAAGCATTGTTGTCAGTTGTTCAGAGGTATTGTTATTCACTTTTTCCCCCCCTGTTAGCAAAGAAAACTGACCTCTCATGATCTCATGGTCGGCTATTCTGTGGTTGGGCAGCTCATGCAGCCATACATGGGATGCATTTCAACTTGCGCATGCATCATTTAGGCTCTACTGTGTGCGAAACAACCATGTCTCGCCATCCAACTGTCAAAAAGTTAGTGGTAAGCTTGGGCCCCGCCTGCTTGGGGAGCCTCCAAAGATTAATATTGTGCCACCTGAGAATGAAGTGGAGGAGGAAGAAGAAGGCTCACCGAATGCTCCGGCAATAAAAATATATGATGATGATGTGAGCATGAGATTTCTTGTTTGTGGAGAGCCATGCACCTTGGTAAGTAGGCACCTTTTTTTTTCTTCATCATCTTTTTTTTTTCCTCGTTGTTATGTTATTCTTCTTTCTTGTTGTTTGTCGGCCCCTAAACAGATTTTTTGCTAAGCCTACGTGTCCCTTTACTAAGCAGCTACATGTGCCAACACGGCATGTTTTGGGACATACAGGCTGTTCATTAGGTTTGCCCATCATTTAGATGAGGTAGCCCAAGAATCATGCTGAACTACTTATCAGGTGGTTCACCTGTGTATGAAAATTATGAAATGGTTTAAAAGACAAAAAAAAAACCTTCCAATTCAACATACCCATGTGGCCTTTGTTTTTTTTTTTTATTGGGGGGGGGGTGCATACGTGAGATGTGTGGCCTTGGAAAAACTCACTTAGTTGCTCTCTAGTAAATGGGTGAGTCATTATCTAGATTCATGCTTAATAAAATGACTTCTTTCCAGGATGCATGCTTGTTGGGTTCTTTGGAAGATGGCCTCAATGCTCTCTTGAACATTGAAGTAAGTATCATGATGTTTGGCGTGCCCGTGCTTAATGTCCATTACTTCTTCTTTTTTGTCTTGTTCAGTTCATATACATTCCTCTTTAAAGTACCTTTTAATAAATAACCTCTCTACATTCTTTTGCCAATTTATCTTTACTAGCCATAAAGAGATTATTATCCCATGACTTTACATCCCTCAGGTTGCCTTAGAAATGGATTCCAGCCGTTCATCACAATTGGTTATATTTAGGGCTGTCAACGGTTTGGGCCCAGTGTTGGTCTTGGCCCTGATTTTGAACTGTTTCGGGCCAGGCTGTCGAGCCGGGCCTATCAAATTCTGAATTTTTAGGCCCGAGCCTGACCCATTGACACTCCTAGTTATATTACAAGTGGTGCGCTCTAGTGGTATAAGCACCACCATAAGCTACGGTGGTACCAGGCAGATGCTGTACCTATGTGCTACATTCATAAAGTCTAACAAGTACATAATATGCATCAAGGCATGTTCCCTCCATGACCCTAAAATCAGAGTGATCCATGAATCAGGTGGACCGCACAACAAGGAACACATTGAGAGGGAATATCCACACATCATTTTTGTAGAGGGCTCACTGTGCAGTGTGCTGTTCAAAACTTCATCTGATCTGGATTAGGCTGAAAAACAGATTGTTTTAAATTCAGATGGGCCCCGGTGTAAATCAAGGCTGGGTGTTCCTTCTCACATTGTTCACCATTTTGTGGCCTACTTAAAGAGTGTTGGATCAGGATAATTTTTAGCACCTGAGAGTATAATATGAGATGACACATCTGATGGATGGATTGGATGGTCTTCATCCATCATGTGGGCCCCGCATCTGCCTGGTACCACCTGAGCCCAGCCTATATTAAAAATGTCCTATTTGATTTTTCATCTTTGCAAAGCAAAGCTGCAAGTTTTTGCTGTTTTGACTTACCTTGTGCTGTTTCTCCAGATACGGGGGAGTAAGCTTCATAATCGTGTCAGGTATGTCAGAACTTATTTCTCAGTTTTTGGTTGCATAGATGTCATGAACTGGGATGATATTGTAGTTCTTTTAGCTATTATTATTATTATTATTATTTCTGAGTAACTACATCGAGAAGGAGATGCATGCATTTTCTTTCATTATTGCTGCCAGCTGTGTTATTATTGATGCTTTAAAACTCAGTCAGGACTGGGGGGTAAAACCTGTTCGGACCAGTTAGGCCACCAAAATGGGCCAGGTCACCTTAAAACCTGTTCAGTTCTGGGGACATCTGTATTTGTAAAAATAAAAATAAAACAATTTTAACTGCGTCCTTCAAAGGTTGAACCCAATACTAATATTTGAATAGCAAACATTCCAACCATCAGATAAGCTGCTAATTTGCTCAACTTATATAAGTTATCAAATAAAATAGATAACTGGGCCATAACGGGCCATTTGACCTGGGCCATCCATCGAGGCCCTGCACAAAGGAAAAAAGAAAAAGAAAGAAAGAAAAAGTAACAGTGGCATGGAGCCGGTTGTTTTGCGGTCTGATTCATTAACATGTCCAATATCTATCAACCATATGAAATGATAGTAGCCGCCTGATGAAAAGGACAATTAGAACTGCTGGTCCAAACTTATGAGGGCACAGTTGGGCAGTTAGAATCATGTTTTGAAATACCTGTTTTGGTCCCTGACTGTCTCAGGTTTGAAACCGACTTGTATTATTGTAACCAAGTGGTATGATTTGTTTGAAACTCGGCAAGCCGTGGAACCAATACAGAAGGCTACTAAAACCTTACTTTGCAAATAAAAATTAAGAAAAAAAATCATAAGAAGTCAGAAAAATTATGAAAATGAGACCAAAAAACAATTATTACAAATTTTGATACCTTTACACAACTTAGATTAGTAAGTTCAAACCCAAATTTACACAAATCAGTTAATAAGCACATGGGACCACACAACATTTACATGACTTGCGTTAACGTAGTCTACATAAAAATCAATCTTAATCCATGAATTGATTTGGGTTATCGTCTGGTTCTTCATCAGCATCATCATTGCTAGCCTCTCCTTGCCGTCACCTCCACCACCAAAATCAATATGAGTGGCACTATTGTTATTGCCCCGCCTGCTAGGACTGTGTGGTCCTCACTGCCATCAACCGTCTATGGCAGCAGCCCCACCATGGCCTCCGCTGCCACCGCCACGTCCAAAATCAGTATGAGCAGCACTACTGATACACCTTGAATTGTGGTCGTTGTTGTCACTATCGACTTTCTATGGCTGCGATTGTGAAGCAACTACTGCAGTGGAGAGTACGATTTTGTATTTTTATGAGTCATTCATCTAATGGGGCCCTTGAAAAAGTTTAGTCCATTGTCATCTTGAAATAATTTATTAGATTATTAGGTGCTATTACGAACCATAGTTACAAACTCTAATTAAATAGATTATTAGAGTTTGGTGTTCATGTTTTATACTGTCTCCATCTCTCTCAACCATTCCATTAATTTTATTATGGCAGTTTTTACATGGTTGAACATCCATGTAATGGTTAGGGATCAATCGATTTTCAAGCTGTGGTTGCGTGTAGATGCAACTGACATCTCCAAGAGAAATTTCCATATAATTTTTATGATTTCTAGGAATGGTGTTTTGCTGCAATAGTAGTACTAGGATGGGTTACCTCCCCTTTTGCTGATTTCAATTAGTTGGGATAATGCTTAGATCATGATGACGATGATGTTTTGTACCTTCTTCTTAACAAATCACAGTGCCTTGATCTGATGGTATGGGAATGTATGACAGTGCTGCTCCTCCGCCTCTTCAAGCCGGAACATTTTCTCGGGGGGTTGTGACAATGCGATGTGATATCTCGACTTGTAGTTCGGCTCACATATCGCTTTTAGTATCGGGTAGCGCACAAACGTGCTTTGATGATCAGGTAAATATGATGTGTGAGGTATCATATGATGCTCGATCTAGAGGAATGCCAATTATGTGACCCGTCAATGACACAACTGAGGCCACCTTCGTGTAACTCAAGCTTTCATCTGGTGGGCACCATTTTACATGTGATGCCATAATATTTCACCTATCAGATGAACCTGACCATCTGTTGGATATGGACAATTACAACCAATGGCTCACATTAAAAATCAGCTCAAATCAGATAGGATCTTCCACGGGTGGACTTCTGGGGTATCCACCGTCCACCATAGCAACCATCATATGAACAGCTTGCATCATAGATAGATGGGCACAATATGTGTAGTCTATTGGGATACTCAAATATTGTATTTTTGTTTGATGTATTTAGATGATAAAGTTGTTTCCTCCTAGGAGACTTTCAAGCTCTGCTTATCGAGTTGTTTTCCATTGATGGACAGCTTTTGGAATGTCATATAAAGAACGAAGTAATTGAGAAGAGCCAGTTAGTGCATGCAGTGCCTAACTGTGAGGAAGGCAAACCCTCTTTTTCTGAGCCTCGGAAATCCGCTTCAATAGCATGTGGGGCCACCATATTCGAAGTTTGCATGAAGGTTCCGACATGGGCTGCACAGGTTTCTTTCCCTTGCCAAACTGTTATTCTGTCGAGTCTCTTTTGTGTTTCTTGGTGTAGTTGATCGATTTTCCTTGGGTTTTTACAAAAAAAGCGGCATATACAATGATTGGTTAGAAGAAATAAATTTATTTTTGTTTGACCCATGACTGATACAGGCAGGACCATCTTGCTGTAACATGCGACACACACACACACACACACGCACGCACCTGAGCAGTTGCTTGATTGAACATTGTATAATTCCTCTCTATGGAAGTCCAAGTTACTCCCTATTAATTGACCCAGGTTTTGGCTGTACCAGGTCTTGAGAAGTTTTAGCTTTTTTGACCACGTTGATCTTGGTTTCATTTCCAGCATTTGCTTGAACCCATGTTGTGACTTGTGATTGCTGTATGTCTTCATATGCCTGCCATTACAGGTTTTGAGGCAGCTTGCGCCTGAAGTCTCCTACCGTAGCTTGGTTACGCTCGGCATTGCCAGCATTCAGGGATTGACTGTTGCTGCTTTCGAGAAAGAGGATGCTGAACGCCTTCTTTTCTTTTGTACAAGGCAAGCAAAAGACCCGCATCTGAAAGACACGGTTCTCTGTAGTCTGCCGAGCTGGTTTAAGCCACCTGCTCCTAGCAGAAAAAGGCCAGAGCCGTGCCAAGAAACAAGATGTGTCACAAGTAGTGATATGGTGGACAAGAACGGAGTGAGGAATCCAAATGTAGAACATGAGGACATTAAGGAAACTGAATTGATAGAACGGGCTCGCATGCCGTTGGTACCCGTTAGACTGAAATTGAAGGTAGCTGCCATGAGGCCTGTTCCTCACACACGGCAACACAAAATGCTGCCGTTTTTGGGAATATCGGAAGCCAACATGTATGATGCGAACCAGGCAAAGGCTAGCTTGCCGATCGTTCCCTCCACGAAGCACAATCACGTGCCCCCACCTCCCACCACACATCGAAAATCAATGTCAAGTTCTTTTCAGGCTCAGCAGATTATTTCTTTGAATCCACTGCCGCTGAAGAAACATGGGTGTGGTCGGAGTCCGATTCAAGTTTGTTCAGAAGTAAGTTGTTCTGTTACTGCCTTCATGTGCAGTTTGAAAATGTTCACTGCAGTTTGAAAGCCAAGCAATCTGTCTCTGCTTCTTTGTTCAGTTTGGTTGGCTCGACTTGTTAGTCTGTTTGCCTATTTATAAGAATTGAATCTGGAAAGGTTCAGGGCTCTGTAGAGCCAAGTGATAGTGCTCCTAGTTGCATAGAGATGTTTGGACAGTTTGATCAATTGATCTGGAGTGTCCAATAGAGACAGCCCAGACTTCTCGGGACACCATGCAAAAAATCACGCTGATCATATGATCCTATCAATCTGAAAGTCTGCTGTCTTTAATATATCCATTTGTTTCCTGAGCCATGGATAGGGTGGTTAGGAATGTCCTGTCAAAGTGATTCTTTAGAACTACAAGCAATCAATGGTAAGGCCCCATCAAATAGATGGTTCAAAATGTTCATTTGGACCTATTTTCCATAAAAATTTTGGCCATCCATTGTGTAAGCCATTGATCAGATGGTTTGGATCAAGGATTTATTGATTGGACAATTCATGACCCACTATGCAACTAGAGGCACTATACATGTGCCCTGGGAGCAGCAGATCATTTATTATCTCAAAATGTAAATGCTACACAAGTTAAAATTGGTGATTATTAAAGGGTAAAAAGAGAGACTTTCTTTTTAGGTTCGTTTGGTTGCACCAAATATAATGATATCAACCAAACTCACTCTTAGAGAAGAGTTCATTTGTTCCAAAAGAAACCCATTATAAGTTCATAGCACAATTTTTATTAAGGTATATATGAATCTCAGCTGACTCCTGGTGAGTCGACTGACTATTCTCCACGTGAATCAATTCTCGACCATGTCTGGGGTTTTGGTTAAAATGAGTCTGGTTTGTTCTGAGTTTCTTTTATAAACTGTCATTTTTGCCCATGCCATGTTTTCATACCTGGGTATCCCTTTTCTTTGTTATATATTTCCATTGCAGGAGGAATTTCTGAGGGATGTCATGCAGTTTCTAATCCTTCGTGGGCATAACCGGCTTATCCCTCAAGGCGGGCTGGCCGAATTCCCAGACGCAATACTCAATGCGAAGCGTCTGGACCTGTACAATCTATATAGAGAGGTAAGCCATTCGCCTTTCTTGTTTGGTTGAATGATTGGGCAAGGCTCGCCGATGTGAACCATACCCTATTTTTATATACGGTTCTCTTGGAAGAATCTCATTCCTCCAATGTGAGATCATAACCATTCATGTCTTTATCTATTTCAGGTGGTTTCTCGTGGAGGGTTTCATGTTGGGAATGGCATCAATTGGAAAGGACAGGTTTTCTCGAAGATGCGCAACCACACGATGGCCAACAGAATGACTGTAAGTCCTTGCCTCCCGTGCACACATCTGTCCATGTGCTCGCTTAGATGTAATCAATTGGTACATAAACACTAGAGATTGAGGAAGAGCTCTTATGTGATATATGAGCCCTACAGTAGATGGGACCCATCATGAACATGAACTCGTTAAAAAAGAAAAAAAGAAAAAAAGGCTGCTACTCCCAACTCACAGGCAGCCACCCAATGAGCAGGACTGACTAGCTGGATTTGTGTATTGCTGAAAAGCAGTGAAAAAGTACTAAAAAAGCAAATGAACAAAGCATATTTAAGCAAACAACCTTATCAAATCCGGCTGTTGATGGGTTGGCCCGGGTTTTGAACAGGTCGGGCTGGACCTGTCTGGCTTGGCCTATTCAGAAATTTTGGCTGTCCCGTTCCAGTGTTGGCCATTAAATGCAGTAAATTTATTAAGCGGAATTCTTCTCGACAGCTGTTTTGGATATTACATTTTCTGACTGGCACTTCTTCAATCCCTCACCTTCTTCTGTGATAATTGCTGCAGGGTGTTGGGAATACATTAAAAAGGCACTATGAAACGTATCTCTTGGAGTACGAATTAGCACACGACGACGTTGATGGAGAGTGCTGCTTACTCTGTCACAGGTCTTAATCTCATTCTTATCTTGTTTCTTTTCTAATCTTTCCTGTCATATCCCTTTTTCGGAGTAGTTACTGATCATTGGGAGGCTGGGAACCTATCAACAGTAGTGCTGCTGGCGATTGGGTGAATTGTGGCATATGCGGGGAGTGGGCCCACTTTGGTTGTGATAGACGGCAGGGTCTTGGCGCATTCAAGGTACACAAATCTCTGCCATCTCTTCCTCTCTTTATCTGACATTCAGTCCCTAAATAATGCTGAATTGGAATAAAACAGTGGATTTAGTGGCATTCATTAAATGGTGTCCGTATCCCTGTAATTACCGGACCACCTCTTGGATGAGCCATGGCAAAAAAATTGCAAAAATTGGAGGGTCTCGAAAGGCCCGTGTGGATACCACCAAATAAGTAACTTTTTCTACTTACAGCGGTAGATAAGTAAGTTTGGTTTATGATCAATTATAAGTAACTTTTAAAATAAAAAATAAAAAATTTAAAGTTAATTACTTCAGTTTAATAAGTAGAAATCATGATAAGCTACTTAAGGCATAAGTAGCTTATCTTAAGTAACTTACAATCCAAACACCCGCTTAACTTTGTGATCTATCAGCCATTTTGGATGATCAACAAAAGTCTAGTGTTAACTGTACAGGGCACGCCCCACAGGTCGTGTGGTCAGGAATGGCCAATGGCGGCAATCTTTTTTTACTTTTTGGTCCTCCATGAGGTGGCCTATCAGTTACATGATGTGCCGTAATGGGGCCGAATTGGCCATTACATAACGGCTGTTATGGAATAAATGACCTGTATCAGCCCTGTCACAGCCTGGATACAGGTTTTATTTATTTATTATTTATTATTTTTTAAAAGAGACCATTATGGCCTGTATCGTAATGGTAATCGTGGTGGCCGTTATGGCCACCATTACCTTTACGGTACACCTTGATCAGTTGGTTGGCTCAGTCAAGGTCGATATCGAATGGGTCCCCAAGTAGTGATGCAGATGGGTTGGCCAGCATATGCCCCCAACAGGCCGGAGAGGCTGAAACGACTTGAAATTTTTTAGTTACATGTCAGGCTCATTGATTTTCTATGCTGCAGGACTATGCGAAAACGGATGGGCTAGAGTACATTTGCCCGCACTGTAGTCTAACCAGTTTTCGGAGGAAATCGCAGAAAACAGCAAATGGGTATTCGTAAACATAGACGGTTTTGTGGTCCCATGTAATCTTTTCTTTTTTAAAATATCATTTTCTTTTTAAATCCTTTTTGAAATGCATAAGAGAAGGCCCCAATTTGTAATGAGGCTGGTTTGTATTACTATTGTTACCCATCAAAGGTGGTGTAGGCTACATCATATATTTTTACGGTCCTTTGAAGCCATAATTTACAGTGAAATGGAAAAGAAGAAAATGCCAACATCCTAACACATGTTCCTTTCTCCTCTCTGTCCTTGATTTGCATGTTGAATGAATTTTATGCTGCCAAGTCAGTGAAGTTTTGCAATGACTAAATTAATCAGGCGGGCCAATCTTGATCAAGGAAAGATGGTAACGAACGACTACTATTTACTATGATCCTCGTTTTCCAGTTTACCACTCTTCCCTCAAGGCATGGTGGAATGCATTGCAATCTTTCCTGTGTTTAGGTTGCACGTTTGGACCTGTAATTGCAATAAATTGCTATAAGCCATATTGAAATGGCTTAGATGTTGCTCGGATCGCGCCGCACCGCCCGAGTGACCCGGCCCTGGGTCGCGATTTCAATTTTTGAACATGACCCACTAATTGCAATCCGGACTTGAAATAGATTAATCCTGGCCTTCGTTTTTGTTGTGTCGCTGGTGTTAGTTATAATTGGGGTTTTCTACTGTTGTGTTTCATGGCTTGCATTGGGACATGCAAATGTGGCCCACATGAGGGTAAGTTGGTAGCTTTGATTGATGGATAAGGATGAGGGAATCAGGACCATCCAAATGAGGTCCACATGAGCACCCATACACACACCATCTCGATGCAGTTCATTGCATTCTTCACTATCTTTTATGTAGATCATGGACACCTCGTGTTTTTGTTTTGTTTTGGAATATGCAGTCCTTGATGATTCTTTTCTGATCCTGGTATGGCTGCGATCTCTTTATTCTCACTCATTGTAATAATTAAGTGATATTTCTTATCACTTCCAGCGCAGTTTTTCATGAATGGACTAAATATTTTCATTTCTAACTCAGTTTTTCACTAATGCACCAAACATATTAATGGCTATTGTCATTTTGTTTAAATAATAATAATAATAATAAAGAATTCTGGCATTGTCGACCGTTCATGTGGTGGAACCTACTATGGATGATAATTATTTGAAATATACACAGATCAGATGATCCTATCCTTCTGATTGGTCACAACTAGAGAGCTTTCACAGAGAGAGAGAGAGAGAGAGAGAGAGAGAGAGGGGCTTAGTTGGGTAATTATATATATATATATATATATATATATATATATATATATATATATATAGAGAGAGAGAGAGAGAGAGAGAGAGAGAGAGAGAGAGAGAGAGAGAGGGGCTTATTTGGGTAATTATATTATATAAACATGGGACATCTGTCATGGGTTCTGCCGCATGGACTATCCGTACTGACACATCACTCTAAAGTACAGATTGGCAGTGGATGAGTCAATTCGGCAGACTCGACTTGTTTGACTCATTTATACCCAACAGGAGTAGGACATTAAGAAGAAAATCTCCTCGATAACTTTAAACAATGACTCTGTAAACAATAGCGTAATAACGATTTTACAGAAACAATTTAGGGCTAACGATGACTTGTATTTTAGTGAAAAAATATTTTATGTTAAGTGTTGTGCCCACATCTTAAACTTTATTGTATAAGATGTAACATCCCGTCCAACCAGCACAGTGTCCTGGGGGCGTCCACGTATGATTTTTCACAGGACCGTTCGTTTAAACCACTCACGGTGGGGTACCACAAGTTAATTAACCTAAGATTAGCCCATTAGAATAGACCAGATGGGTCATGACAGGACCAGGTGCGGGCCGTTAGGTCAGATGGCTCGTCTGCACTTAGCAACAGCCCGTACGGGTTATACCGCGACGCGAGAAGGTCAGAAAATTACAAAAATTCAGGGAAGTATAGATCTCACTGGGCTTGGGGACCATCGCGGACCACGAAACCGGTGGTCACCCAGAAGTGGGATCTGACATTAGCTAAATGCACCCCACCAATGCCAGGATCGGAATCTGACACTTACAAATGAAACTGAGATACCAGGCTATCCAGCGGTCGGATCTCTTCTACATTTACGGTGAAGGTCTAATGAATTTTTCTACACCCGTCCACAAACTTTGGGACCCGATCGAGGAGTGGTGACTGTTATCACAAATCGGACCCGTACGACCAAACCCCGAAGTCGATCGTCCCTAAATTTTGCATGGCCCTTCATCGGGCTATGGAGCAACTATCCTATGAATTTCATGGCCAGAGGGCCACCAGAACAGCTCCAATCACCGGAATGGCCCCACAGGGCCATTTAAAGATTGGAACTGTTGACTCAAACCCCATAACCGTTCATCTGTTTGTTTTCAAATTTTATATGGCCCCTCATTGGGCCATAGGGCACCTACCCACTAAATTTGGTGATCGGAGGGGTGTTAAGGTCGCCCCTAAGCCAATATGGAGTCCTAGAGGGCCATTGTGGGCATTTAAAGAAACTTAAGGCCAAAGGACCCAAGTCTAGGAAATAAAGCCCTAGCTCTCTTATAACTCCCTCCTTTACTACAACCACCAAGGAGTAAAGAGAGAGACGAAAGGAGCAAAGGAGCAAAGGAGAGAGAAGAGAGTGTGAAGGAGAGCTAGGAGGACCCTAAATCAAGGTGGGGCCCAACGAAATCAAACCCCACAACACCCTACATCTTCTCCAAAAAGAACCCCTCATCCACGAGCGCCCTTTTCATTCCATTAATCATCTAAGCAAGATCCATCACCCATTTTCGTTAAAACACATATAATTGAGAAGGGATTTGCTTGGGTTCTAATATACAAATGTTGATTTTGATTGCTTGGATGTTATATTTGAAAGTCTAGGGAAACCCTATGAATTGTATATTTGTTGGAATTGTATGGATTTGCATATTTGGCTCTTTCATGATGTTGTTCGTGTTTCTCACATGATTTTGTGTATGGATGATTATATGCTTATGTCGTGTTGATTTTTTCATATGTTGTTGCTTTATAGTATGTATGATTTCATTATACTCTTGTATATATGATTTCCTAAGATGGAGGAAGTGCTTAACTTCCTCACACACACCCACATCTCACATGCACTTGTTTCATGATATTGATAGCCTTTCTTGCTATGAGATCTGAATTGTATATGAGAAGTATGAGGACATGATGTTGTTTATGCTAGATGATACATTGGTAGTCGGCATGCTATGAATCACTATTTGTACTCTTGGGTTGGTCAGGAACATGAGGAGAGCGAAGGTAGTTCCGTTGGAAGGACCGCCTCGAGGCTAAACCCATGGGTTTGGGCGAGTGTGCATGGGCGACAGTAGTTAGATTACATGGGTTGCTTGCACCCGATGCCGTTCCGTCACGTACTTACCTGGACTCGTGTGGTCTAGTCTACAGGCTGACCAACTTTGTTTGTTAACCTTGTTTGCTTACATAGATCTACCCTACAACCGTTGTGGCCCATCAATAATCTACTTGAAACTGGTCCACAGTCTCGTGAGCCGGGCATGGTAGAATGGGATACTGTGTTCGAGTTGTCGGCCTACGTTGGGGTGCTACGCCTCCCCGTAGTGACCGCAAGTGATCCCTTCTCTCGGCACTCACGAGCTGGGGGGTCTTGACCTCGCAACCAGTTTAAGGCATTGATACGTGAGTTGTACCAGATTCTCCAACCTGTTGGATGAATGGACTTAACTAAGAACTTAGCTAACATGATCGCATCGCATCGCATTAGTTAGGGTGGCGACTCGGCAGTCGAGGTCGCTCTGAGGGAGTGTTGTCATACGCGATCGTTAGATGGAGTCGCTCGAGGGAGCGTTATAGAGAGGGCACGTATCATATCATTTATCATGCATGCGCATTAATAAGATTAGATAAGTGTTTATGATTGACTGCTTTTCATTAAGTTCATATTATAATTGATGCTTGTTATAACTTGAGACTAGTAACACTCACTGGGTTGATCACTCACTCCCACTCTGGGAGGTGTTTTAAAACACCAACTAGACCTGTTCATAGATGCAGGTAACTCAGGGCTAGAGGAGCCTGACGAGGCGAGCTTCGAGGAGGAGGATGAGCTATCCTATTTTCAGTTGATGGACGGCTCTCTATCAGCTTGATGGGCAGGATTGGGATTGCTAAGCAGTAGGCTCAACCTTATTCTTTTTTTGGACATAGTATTCTTTTGTTGTTTTAGTTGGACAATGCCTTGTGCAACCCATTTATATTTTTGGACCTATATATATGATAGATTTCTTTTATTTCAGTAGACATGTGTGGTTGTACTTCATGTTCCAGAAAATTTCAGGCTGCGCATTTAAACCTGATTAAACGCATTAATGAAAATCAGTTAAGTGACACTCGGGAACTCGGGAGTCGAGTGTATGCACGACCCCCGATTTCCAGGCGTTACATACGATGGGCTTAAAACAATTGAGCCAACCATCGAAAACATAAGAGAGTGTGAAGTACATATATGATCACTTTCATGATTAAATACATAAAATGAGATCGAAAAATGGTTGAATTTGCGGAAGTAAACGATGAAGATGAATGTCATGACACGTTGGAATTCAAACTACGAAATATCAGATTCAACGATAGCTTTTAAAGATGCATTCTCTCACTGTGCGAACTGTAATAGTGCATATCAGTGGTTGCCTTCTGATGATGATTGGACAAAAGTTGAAGTAGTTCACCCTTTTAGTTTTTTTACGACACAACAAAGATCTTTTGAAGAAGCAAGTATCTAATAATAAATATATTTCTGACAAAACTTTGGATAGTAAAAGATGTTTTATACAAAAGCTGTAGTGGATCAAACTTTTTACAAATAATGACTACAGACGGGTATATAGTTAAAGTTTGATAAGTATTGGTCTGAGTGCAGTTTGGTAATGGCTGTTGCAGTCGTTCTTAATCTTTGATATAAGATGTTCATGATTATATTCATTTTTTAAAAAGTTGTATGGTGAGAACTGAGAAGAGTGCCACTAAGGTTGATAAGATTCGTGATGCAATCGAAAGTCTATACAATTTCTATGTAGAAACTTTAGAGACCACAAAAGACAAAACCGCAGGTCAGACTCCTCAAGTAGGTTCTAGTTCTAGTATTGTTGCATAACGAAACAGGATCAACGATTTTTATATCTTTCATGGCACAAGTTGAGACCTAAACGTAGACAACCTAAACAAAACTTGACCACTATCTTAAGGAGGCACTTGTAAAGTACAAAGGCGAAGAATTTATTGTTTTAGATGGGTGAAAGTTATAAGCTCATAAATCATGGTACCATATGCACACATTGATTGCACGAGACATATTATTAATTTCAATTTCAACTGTGATATCAGAATCTGCTTTTAGCATGGGGAGTGAGGTCATGAACAAGTATTAAAACTCACTTATACTGGAATTAGTTGAAGCACTCATTTGTACACAGGATTGACTGCGTCTGATATGAAAAACAGGTAACTATGTTGATGATGAGTTCGTGGAAGATGGTAGTGAGAGTTAGGATGAGACAGTACCTACAACAATTGCATGAACTAGGATGATACGATGCCTTTGATTTCCTTTGCATTTTCTTATGACAATTTGAAAGTTATTATTTGTTAACTTGACTTGTAATATTTGATGGGTGGATGAATATTTTCGATACTATCGTTTCTCATATTCTATATTTTATTGTTTCTTTTTCATATTTTTCATCTTTTTATTTATAATTTTAAATGATTTAATGTTGCTTAAATCTTATATAATTGGTTGCTTGCGTTTGTTTATCTTCATTTCTTAATTATTTATGTTATCTCGGCCAAACTAAATAATCTTTCTTTCAAAATTCACACTTTTTTTTGTTAGCTTGTTAGTACACCCATTGTTAGTTCACACTTTCACTGTCAGCCACCCCCATAGGGTATCGATATCAAGACCTTAGTGTTGAAACAAGGTATCTTTCACTCAGTCTACCACTTAAGCTATGGATTGGGGTGTTTTCAAAATTCAAACTTATAGATATGTCATCGGAAGATGATCCATCAGTAGATATTTGGGATTATGGAGGCCAAATTTACTCCTATGATGGAAAGATAAAGTTGCAATGCAAGTTGTGTGAAAAATAACTTGTAAACAAAACAAATCGATTAAAATTACATTTGACTTGTCGGGGAGGAGACACTACCACATGTAGCAAAGCTCCTTCAGAAGTTCAAGATTTATTTCGAAACATTCTCGACTCAAATACAAAGGCTTTGACCCATTTCCCTACAATCAATACAACCAGTCATAAAAGATATATAAGTAGGGTTATTATAAATAAAGAATGGTTAAACAAAGGAAGAGCCCTCACGCTTAGTAGAGAAGAAGAAGATGGATTATTAAGGGAACAATAATAATGAGATTATAAACTAGGTGATAAATCAAAGCTTGGATTTGGCATATAGGACCAGACAACATCAACCTCACTCGAGAAAATATGATGCCGAAGTAGGCACGAGTACGAATATAAGATATAAGCCAAGCGATAAATCATCAAAGTTTCTTAAAAGTTTCACTGCATTCTATAGCCAGTTGAGAATCCTTTATAAATCATATTATAGAAAGATGTTGAAAAAACTTGTTAAATATATGAATGAAGACGATGGAAAGTCAACTCCATCATTTAATTAAAAAATGATAAATATTTTAGGAATCTCTAACTCGAACTCAGTACAGAGTTCTCCTACAGTTGAAGCCATAAAAAGAGAACCAAATGATAATCCTGACGACAAAGGTGGAAGATGGGTTATATGGACAAGGTTACTCAAGTTATACATTATAAAAGGCATTTATCATATATTAAATGAATGAATGGTTTATTAGTTTGTATATAGAACTCCATTTAAGATTCTAAACATGCTTTTGAGTTTTAACAATGTTTATTTATAACTTTGTTTATTTTGTTTTGTTATTTTTATTTTATTTTTTAAAAATATTTATTTATTTATTTCTTACACATGCACACGCACCCCACACACACACGCCGTGGGATTTCACCACTGGTGGGTACTCGAACCCTTGACCCGGTGTTGAAACTCCTGGGAGTCTACTACCTGGGTAAGAGTAAGGACCTGATTTTTAAATTTTATTTTATAAATTACTTTTGAGTCTTTATCAATATTTATTTTGGACAACTCAACTCAAGTATTAAAAAAAAAAAAAAAAGAAAGAAAAAGAAGAGAGAGAGAGAGAGAGAGAGAGAGAGAGAGAGAGAGAGATCGACTCAACTTAACTCAGTGTTGACTTGATTAGATTCGTCTGAGTTAGTCCAGGGCTACTCAAATCAGGTTAGGCATGCTAAGACACAGTATGAAGTTGGGCTAAGTTAGGTTAGGTATATTTCAAAACCGTATACGGTTAGGTAAACCATAACTTGGTCCTGCTCGACTGGATGTCTAGATAAGAATAGGGGTGCACACGGGTCGGTTTGGTCCAATTCTGGGGTGAAATCAGAACCAAACCGTTCCTAACGGTTCTAGAATATTCGGAAACGGAACTGGACCATTAACACCGTATAACCGAACCAGAACCGGACCGTTAAAACCGGTTCGGTTCCATAGTTTTGGGTTTTTTATAATTCAGCCCAATTGCATGTTTTATTGTATAATCTAGCTCATGTCCATTGGTTTTATGATCCATTTGATGAATGGTTTATATGCTGTATAAGGTATGCAAAAATACATTTATGAAAACAAATCAAATGGTGCATTGTAAATATGGGAACAATCAAAGAGTTTCTAGTTCGGTTTCAGGTTAGGTTTCAGGTTAGGTTCCACGGTTCAGATCCACGGTTAGGTTCTACGGATCAATTCACGGATGTGCACCCCTAGATATGGATGGTTGTTATCTATTCCGGTGCTTCTTACTATACTAATACCGTGCAATGAGAAAAGAAATAATTACACTTAATCAGGTGAATTGCATGTGCCCCGGCCCACAGCAAGTTCCTGTGGTCGGAAGCTATGTGGGCCCACAGCTTCAAGTGAAAAAATCCACTCCGTCCATTAGTTTCCCATCTCACGTGGAAAGGAACTCAAAAATCAGATAGATCCGAAACTCATGTGGCCCACGCGAAAATAAACAGTGAGAATGGAAACGTACACCATTGAAATCTTCCATGATATATATATGCCATTCAAACTGTTCAAAAGGTCATTACAACTGGGATAAACTGCATGCACAGATATCATCCTAATCCAAACCTTCTTTGGCCCCCACAAGGTTCCAACGGTGGTTGTTCAATCTCCACTGTTTCGTGTGGCGTGGTCCACTTGAGTTTTCGATCTATCTGATTTTTGGACTCCTATACTAATTGTAAGCTTGAGAAACTGATGGACGGAGTGAATTTCTTACGAGCATCTGTGTAGGCCCCACATAGCTTCCGAACACGGTAACTTCCTATGGGCGGGTGGCACAGGCAATTCCCGTCCCTCCATTTTCGTGATGGGACTCTTGTCATGTGAGTGGTGATTGGTAACCGTTTCCTTCTCTCAATATACGTGGCCACATCTTTTCACGGTATACCTTCATTTTCAATTCTGACAAGTAACGGCCACATCTAGGGGATCAATACCATTGAGTTTTTAGTCCTACTACTGAAACCTAAGATCCCATATATCAAGAACTTAATGGTACAAATTTAAATATCCTAACGGTCCATCTATATTCTGTAGAAAGGTTAATATTATCTAATGAAGAGAGTTTTCAAGTATTTGTGCATCCACTGTGGGTCACCATAATTTAACGGTCTGGATTATCTAAAATTGGTCTCCTATTCTCAAAATTCAAAATGAGTGTATACTGCAGAGAGTTGCGGGCGACATATCATAAAATATTCCTCCCTAGTGGTTTATCCCAGATCCTTATCCCCTATTTGAGAGGGAAGTTAGAACGGCAATCGAAAGGAGTTTGTTTTTCCTCTGTCGCGACTTAGCGCCAGCATATGTCGCGGCCTACCAGGTCCCACATAATGATAGAACAGATGATCGGAATCGTCCATATTCTGTAATACTTAACATAAGGTCTAATATATGAAATTTAATCTAAATGGATGATCTAGAACATCAGTATCTATTGACGAATTTATAACTAGTAAAGGAAAATTTTATATGGCTCACATTCAATCTAACATTCAAAAGGGTAGGATCATCAGGTAATAGCTTATCTATGATATAAAAGATTACGTGGACCGTACAAATCATTGGAATATTTCATCATGTGGGCCCCAGTGGCTGGCCACACACGTTTCGTAGCATAGGCAAAACGATCTCGCAAAACAAAATCCCCTCCTCCTCGACGCACGAAGGCTCCCCGTGCACCCAAAACTTTTCGCACCGTATTACGATGCGATTAGGGGCACTGGACACGTGGACACCTGAATCATAGATTTGGACCGTCCATATAAATTTAAAACTCTGGGATGTCAAAAAATTTGTAAATAATCCTAAAAATATAATTGTAGCCTTCAGATATTTGGATGTAGAAATAGACGGCTATAACAAGAACATGTTCATCTTAATATTTAATGACCCAGATCAGATGGATAGGATTGTCTAATAGGCGTGAATTTTTGAGATGTAAAACAAACATGATAGGCCCTACTTGTGGACGGACCCGATGTGTACATCATTCTGCCACGTGTAATGTAGAGAGGTAGCTCTACCATGTTCCGGTTCTTCCTGCTCCACCATATCAACTTTCAAAAAAATCCAATGACGTCTCTTGTACAGCTAGTTGGACGATAGTGTTCCTGTCCAACTGTGGGTAAATGTCGATGAATCAAGTACGTACAAGATCCAACCCATCCAAAAGGTTGGAATCACCATGAGTCTACTCACCATTCGGTCCAAATCATAGAAAAAATGTAAAACCGCTGATACAATCCAAAGTAAACTTCCAACCTGCCTGGTGAATGGATTGGCCTGATTTCCACAAAAGCCTATTTTGATGATGGGCCCAAGCTGATGTTCTAGCCCGCCTGGTGAATGGATTGGCCTGATTTCCACAAAAGCCAATTTTGATGATGGGCCCAAGCTGATGGACGGTTGGATGTCATGAACACATGAAACATAGGAAGTTACGCAGTAGTGGGACGATAAAACTTCGGTACAACTACAACCAGCTGCGTTTGTGACCTCTTTAAATACGGAAGCGGATTGGCTGGTGTACCTCACACCAGCTATATAGCTGCTGTATTGACGTCAGCAAGTTCTGTGGGTCCTATCATGAGGTATGTGTTATATCCAAACCGTCCATCCATTTGGTGAGCTCGTCTTAAGGCTGTAGACTAAAAGTAATACAGATCTAACTATCAAGTAGACCACACTAAAAAAAGAAGTGGGAGATTGAACGTCTACAATTGAAACCCTTTTTGGGGTCACAGAAGTTTTGGATCAATATGAATTTTTTTTTCCCTCTTCATTCTGGTCTTTGTGACCTTATGAACAGATTAGATGGAAAATAAACGTTATGGCGGGCCCTATGAATTTTTTAACGGTGAAAATCATCATCTCCCCTGCTATTTGTGGTGTGGTCCATATGATCTTTGGATATGATTCATTTTTTGTATCATACTCTAAAATGATCTCTAACAATAGATGAACGGTATAGATATAATAAATACATCACTGTGGGGACAATATAACTTTGATATCCTTTGAACCGTTCGGACAACTCGGAACTCGAGGGGCGTCAGTGCTCGCCTTCGCACGACACGTACCAACATCAGCTATATAGCTGGTGGGTGGTACATCAGCGAATCCGCTACCAATAAATACACTCCAAAACCCACATCTCCATTTCTCAAGAAAAAAACAATGGGAAACACAGTCCAAAAGCTCTCTTGTTTTGCATCCAAACCAGAAGAGATTTCAAGCTTCACATGTGAGATTTGCATGGATCTCATGGCCCCAAGCCAACGGTTCAAAAACAAGACATGCTCTCACCACTTATGTTGTGATTGCATTTCCAAGTACATTGACTCAAAGATCCATGACCACACATCCAATCTGCTCTGCCCCCACTTGGAGTGCAAAAAGAATCTGGACCCTATATCATGCCGTCCAATCATTCCTGCCCAGACGTTCGATCGATGGTGCGATGTACTCTGCGAGTCTGCAATCGCTGGGGCCTATAAGGCCTACTGCCCATACAAGACCTGCTCGGCGCTGGTGGTGAACGAATGTGGAACGTCGATGGTCACGAAATCCAAGTGTCCAGATTGCAAGAGGCTGTTTTGTTTTACGTGCATGGTGCCATGGCACGCTGGCTACAGGTGCGCTGAGGCTGGCGTGAAACGAGATCGAAATGACGTGCTCTTTGGGCTGCTGATGGAGAATAGAAGGTGGCAGAGATGTCCAAGGTGCAATACATGTGTGGAGCTGACCTCTGGCTGTCGGGCTATTACTTGCAGGTTTTTATCTTCTTGATTATGGATTTAAGGGTAATTAATTTTATGATTTTTTTTTAGTTGTACAAGTGGGGCCCATTATTTTGGTGATCTTGACCGTTGAATTGTGGAGTCACTGTGGATGGACGGTGTTGGACGAATATATGACAGATTAGAACATCCCGGCCTTTCAAGTCTTTATTAAGTGTTGACCAAGTCATTTGGTGAAATCTGATTGAGTTGGTTAATTGAGGCGAGTCAGGCCTATCTTGAATCAGATTGTTGCTGGGTTTTCTTTCCCAACCGTCTATTTGCAAAATAATAATCATAAAAAAAGATCCAGCCGTTCAATGGTTTAGATTTTTAATCAATGGACCCACTTGTATAAACTGGGACTGGAGTGGTCGGTGCTCTATGGGCCCTACCATTTGAATCCTCGGGACGGAAACGGATTGGCTAGTGACCCTGCCACTTGCCATTGGCTAGTGGTCGGTGCTCTGTGGGCCCCACCATGATGTATATGTTTCATCCATGCCGTCCATCCATTTTTTCAGATCATTTTACGGTAGTAGCCCAAAAAAGAGGTAGATCCACTTCCCAAGTGGAGTACACAGTGTTGATTGAATGCCTACCGTTACATACTTCTTGAGGGCCACAAAAGTTTTAGATCAAGCTAACATTTGTCTCCTTTTTTTTCTTTTTTCTTCGTCCAAGTGTTTGTGACCTAATCAATTGGTTGGATGTCAAATAAACATTACAGTAGGCCTCAGGAGGTTTTTAATGGTGGACATTCAATAGCTACTGTTTTCCCGTGGTGTGGTCCACCTTCCTGGGATAAAGCCCTAAAATGATTTGTAAAAATGAATGGACGGTATGAATGAAACACATACATTATGGTGGGGCCCACGGAGCATTGTTATATCCAAGCTGCGTCTAATTTTTTTATTTTTATTTTTATTTTTTTAAAGCTTATCAGTACACCCACTCTTACTTAGAACTAAGCAATCCTAACCCAATTCAGTGGATCCGACCCAATACGACGGCCTGGATCGGTGCAGATCGAGTAGGGCAGCCTAGATTCAAAAACTGTTCAGGTCGAGCTCAAATCCGATCCGATCTCGATTTGGACCGGGTCTAGCTAGCTCGAGTCTAGGGTTTTTGATTTTCGAAAGGGAGCTCTGGCATTATGATGGGTCATGAACCCCGTTGCTTCTCTCTCTCTCTCTCTGCTATGGAAGACCAAAAGATTGTTTTATGGCTGTGATTTTAAAGCTAGCTCTCCAGCCTTTAATTGAAAGTTTTCGTATTTCAAAGCCTTCCATTTTAAGCCGAGATCCAATACAAATGTTTTTAAAATAAGCTTTTAAGTAAAAAAAATCAACGCACTATGAGTTTCTAATGAAATCCAAACCGTCCATCATCGGTGCAACCTTTTTTTCTTCTCGAATCCCAAAAAACAGTCTGACCATGTAAAAGCATGCCTAAATCCTCAACAATCATATTCTGTCGCCCAAATGAATTCTGAAATGGTCTGATCTTTGAGTGTCCATTCATCCTACTTGGATTCATCTTCTCAATGGCTCAGATGGTGTATAAAAGATACGGTGGGCCCCACATATAATCATGAAGATTTACCATGTAGTGTAGCCCAGATGAGTTTTGGATAAGCCAGACTTTTGGCTGTCTAGGATAACATCAAGGACCACATGATGGACGGTTTAGATGTCACTATAACATCACAGTAGGGCCCACACTTTGATTTCTATGTTAAGCTTATGATAGAAACGTTTGCATGGATCCGGCTTTCTCATTTTTTTAAGAGGAAAGGATAAAAATCAAAATCAAAAGGTTCCATGTTAGGAGAAAGGTTAAAATACAGATCAGTTTCTGCTGCGTGACTCTTGGGATTCTTAGTTATGGTTTTTTCATTGAGTTGCGCTCTAGTGGTACCGCGGACTACCGTTGGCTGGACACGGATTGCGTCTAATCCGTCCGGGCAGGGATCTGTGGGGTCCACCGTGATGAAAGTATGTTATCCACACCGTTAATAATTTTTATAAAGTCATTTTAAGATATGATGCAAAAAAATTAATAGTTATCCAGCTCCATTGGACCACATCAAAGGAAGATGCAGTGATAATGAAACCCACCGTTGAAACCTTTCTAATGGCCACCGTGATGTTTTTTTACCATCCAACCTATTAATAAGGTCATGTAGACTGGATGAAGTGAAAACACAAATATCAGCTTGATCTGACACTTCTCTGGCTTCCAAGAAGCTTTTAATGGTGGATGTTCAATCCCCACTTTGTGGTCCACTTAAGCTCTAAAAATACTTCTATTTTTGGATTATACTTAAAATGACCATATAAAAATTATTAACGGTGTGGATAACATACTTACATCATAGTGGGCCCCACAGAGCCCTACCCGAACGGATTACCGTCCGTGCGGGGTAGGACGCAATTCGCGTCCCCGTTGGATACGGTGGTGTAAGTCATATATGGAGCCAACCTGATGCATTAATTATAATCCAAACCGTCCACATGTTTCGGCCCATGTTACGTAGAGGGGCATAAAATCATGATGATCAATGAAACATATATATATATATATATATATATATATATATATATATATATATATATATATAATTAAATTTGGACTAATCCGAATCATGTTCAATTCGATCTGACTCAATTTTCCTGACCGAGTCAGACTTGGATCGGATCCGGCAATACACATTTCGGATTAGTCTGAGTCAGGTGACCCGGACTTGGTCCCAGATCGGATCGAGTTCGGATCAAGCCATTGAGATTTCGAATCGAATTGAGTTGGACCCAATCCGATCCAATCCGGACCGATGCCCAGCTTTGGTCCATCAATTCATACTTCACTGTTAGCCACCCCCAGTAGAGAATCGATACCAAGACCTCAGTGTTAAAAATCTTTCGCTCAGTCTACCACTTGGGCTATAGATACGGTGTTCGGGACTGAGGGGGCTGAACGAATCAAGCATCCTAGCATCTATTTACTGATTTGCTTATCCCAGACGTCACACGTGTCTACATGGCATACCACTTCACATTACCACGTGTGCTGACATGGCACACGCGTGTAATATCTACGACGTCCATGACATGGGTCCGACCATGGAGAAGTTCATTCGCAAGAATCAGACCGATTCAGTCACGAGTTGGGCCGCGTTGCTAGAAACATGTGGATGGTTATAAATTTTCATCCAAGTTCTCATCAGCCGTACATTTTTGTTACAATTTGGCCCACACCTCTAATTAGTAGTTCGACTTGATTCTTGATGGACGGACCGGATCTCGTAAATCCACGCGTGTGAGCTTAGCAAAGGTCTTGTATCTAAACTTGGGTCCTGAATTGTCAAAGGTTTGAAACGGTCCAATTTACGATTTTTCCTCTTTGTTTTTGGGGTATCCTCCATCCACAATGAGTCCCATCGTATCAACGGTTCAGATCATTGAAACATGACCGTAGATTTAATGGCTAACAAGTGTCTTTAAACCGTCCATTCTTTCCTGCAAGGAATGCCTCATGAATCATTGACTCGGATCGGCCAGACACCTGGCATGGATTTTAACGCTGAGCCCGGCCGAGGAATTATATGATACTCGACCGTAGATATAAAAACTATACTCGCAGTTCATTTTCAACAAGTTGGGCCAATATTTCAGTGATCTAGACCGTTGGTATGTTGGGACCCACAATGAATGGTATGTATACGAAATCTTATGTTCCCTTTTTATGTTTTTTGTCGCATGTGATTGTTTCAGATGCAAGCTTGTTTTCTGCTACGACTGTGGAGGGAAGTACACTATCAGCCATGCATTTACTTGCAAATCTCCTCGGTGAGAACACTGTTTTCTGTACTCATCATCATACACGTGTCAACTTGTCTCTCACGCTCGAGATCCAGTCCGTTCATAGTAACGGGACCACTGACTGAAGCCTTATTTCGAAACTCAGTCTGGATTATGGATGAAGTCGAAAATTGTGGGGCCCACATTTTATTTTTATGAAATCCAACCCTTCCAACAGATGAATCTTATCACAATGATTAGATTGATAAAATTCTGGCAGATACAACCAAAAGGTGGGCCACACCATAGAAAATTTATACACAGCTAAAAACTTCGAAATTCCCATGCAACCCATTTGATGATTTTAACGGCCCGATTTTTTGCTCAATGATCATCGTTATGGGATAAATACGTTGAACGGTCTGGATGTTATACAGATACCATGTGGCCTTACAATTCTCAACTTTATCACTTTTTAAAGAAAGAAATACATGAGTAGTCTGTAATTTCGTCCGTTTGACCGCTGGAGGCATTATTTGGCAAAACCAGCATTTCGAAGGAATATTCCTGTAAAAATCTCCATCTTGAGCCGTCGATGGCAGGATGCAACATTCACCGGATGGATGGTTGTGGATTCCACGGTGGGTCATGTGTATTGGTGGGACCCACGTTCTAAATAAGTCCGGCCTCTTCCCCGGATCCACCTACCCGTGGGGCCCACTGGGATGTATGTGCCTTACATCCATGGATTCCATCCATTTTGAAAACTCATTTTAGAGTAGTATCCGTAAAATGAAGTAGATGCAAATCTTAGGTGGACTATCCCAAATGATACAGTAGTGATTGAATCTCTACCATTAAAAACTTTACGTAGGCCATTGGAGTGTTTATTTTCCATCCAACTTAGAGTTATGCATGGACGAGTCGTCTAAACTCATTCAAATATGACTAACTTGAACTGAGTGGGTGAGTCGATCCTATTTGAGTTGACTTCGATCAATTCGAGCTGAAACTGAGTTGTCATTTGCTCGCACCCGACCTGACATCTCTCCCTTTCTCTTACTCCACATCTCCTGAGCTCAACAGCCACCCACCACCACCAAGCCACCCTCCTCTTTCTCTCCGACACTATTGAGCTCGGCTTCTCATTTCGACTGAGTGGCTTCTCCACACCCATCCACCCATCACCGACTCTTGGCAGTCACTCAACTCTTCAAATCAACTAGTTAAGGTAATTTCGTATTAAGAAAGATTTATATTTCATGATTTTCATCTATTCTTATGAAATACATCGTGATAGGGTATTCTAATTTAGGGGTTTTGTGAAATTGGAGTCGAGTAGGGTTGAATGGACAAATTGGAATGGATTGGGTGCTTGCATTTGGTCTGGGTCAACTCTGGTGTGTTTGGATCAACTCGAATGCTTTTGGACTGGCCCAGTTTAAGTCATTTCTAAACCTTAAACCCTAAACCCAAACTCTATACCCTAAACCTATTACCTACACCCTAAACCTAAATCTTAAATTGCTAAATATAAACTCTCATTTCCTAACTTGTTATTGTTTAGCTTATTATTGTGCATTAAACCGTAGCCTAATGCAGTTTATTTTTGTAAGTTAGACAATTAGTAGTTTATTTTTGTGGATTATGAATTACGTTACTTATTGCTTAGCTTATTTTTATGCATTAGACAGTTAACCTAATGCGTTTTATTTTTATGAATTAGATAGTTAATAATTTATGTTTATGAATTATTGATTATATTGTTTATTACTTAGCTTAGTATTGTGCATTAGATAGTTAACCTAATGTGGTTTATTTTTGTGAATTAGACAATTAGTAACCCATTTGAAGATTTCTGTGTGAACAAACATAGATCTATTGTTTTTTTTTTTTTTTTTTTGTGGCATAAAAATTATTTAAATTGTCCTATTTTATATAGTTTAAGGTTAGATAAATAATATGCTTTCATATAATATATTTAAATGCTTATGCCTATTTTAGGCTCATCTTTCTATTTCTCTTTGGACATGTTTCTTCATTTTTATTTCTCATGTCAAATATCTTTACATTGCTTAGATGTTTGTCATGTAAATGAAATGGAAGATCAACTTATCTGGAGAGACATCAAGAGATGTTACCGAAATTTTAACATAGGCGTTTAAATGAGAATATGAAAGTATTATAATATATCAACCTTTAACGAGTGACTAATTTAAGATTTAATGTATACCTTTAATGCATTACAGTGTTACTCTAATTTAGTATCTTTTAATTAGATGACTAGTGATGAGATTCACGATACCCCCGACGGTTTGTCAGTCACTTCACCAATGATATTGGGTGAAGATGTGCACATTGAAATTAGTATCTCCTATAATTCAGTAAAAGAAAAGAAAAGAAAAAATCGGTAGTATGCGCAGATTTTGAATAACTTTAAAGATTTGCTGCATTCTACAGGCGATTGTGAATCCTGTACAAATCAGATCATCAAAAGCCTAGATTTCTTCTTTTGCCACCCAAGGCATAGAAAGAAAACCAAGTGATGCTTCTAGCAACAAACGTGGAGGAGGGGTTACTATTATGGATAATATTATTCAGGTTACATGCCATAAAGGCATTCATCATACAAAAACATTCTTCATACATAGGATATTGAATTAATGAATGGTTTATATGTAAAATTTTATTTAAGATTCTGGACATACTTTTGAGTGTTGTCAATATTTATTTAATTAATTTATTTTTTTCTGCTATAAATTACTTTTAACAATATTTATTTCAAACAACTCAACTCAAGTACACTACTAAATGGGATAATAAAAAGAAAAAAAAAAATTGAAAAACAAAGGTTTGACTCGACTTGGTCCTTGTGACCAGGTCGAACTTGGTTTGGTTTAGTCCAGGCTAAACCCGAACTCAGATCGGGTCAGTTATGTTGGACTCGATACCGAGTTGGGTTGAGTTCACGTCAGGTCTATTTTAAAAGTGGGTCGGGTCGGGTCAGGTCATGTAATGTCCTGGATTTTCATTGTTTTGGATTTTTGAAATTTTTTAAATTTTTTTAATTAACTTATAATATCACTTAATGACCATTAGCACTCAATATTAGTTTATGCAGGGGTGGTACCAGTAAAGAACCATATAAGTCCGATTAATCAGTCGTAGGAAGCCAACGAATCCGCCCGATCACTCGAACATTAGGTGTAGCCTTATGATTTACTCACATAGGACCTAAATCTAACCGACCCATCGCTAACTAATCAAGACAAGCATAACTAAATTAAAGATCTAACCGAAACTGAGTCAGATAAAGCCTAGATCTTAACTAATAGACCAAATCAACCACATTACTCTTTTAGCCTAAAACCGACGGTTTAGAGTAGTCATGACCAAATCTCCATTTTCACTAGTTATAAATAGGCCACACTATGAACATAGTTAATCCAAATCTTAATCAGTGCTCATGAAAAATCTCAATACCTAATTCATTCCAGAAATGCCCTGATTCTCTAAACAAGCTGTAGACCGCTGGTTGGTGGGCCACTAGTTCCAAAACTATATAATAATGTCCATCTTACTGGGCTTGACGCCTATCACGGGAGTTGGACCGGGGTAATGTCCAGAACCGCTCAACTTGAACCGAAGGACGAGTGTATGAGAAGTGCAAATACCCTAAAAGAAGAAGCTGAAACTTAAGTGAATTGAGCCATCTACTCTTATGCAAAGTTGAGAATTTCGGACCGTCGGTTTGCAACCAAACTTCACACATGGAGTAAGGATATTTTTCTGCTCATATCCGTATAGTTGTGGCCCCGATTAACCATCGGTGATTGTTGAATAGACTTCTAATCATATCTGTCGATCGACGCATCTGAATGGCGGACCGATCATATACGTACGTAGATCATCATTAGGGCCAACTATCCAATGGTGTATATCAACTCGTACACCCCATGGTGGGCCCTAGAGGCTAGAAAAACTCTCCCAGAGGGCTAGTATAGTGAAAACCCAACATTTGGGGCCATTTGCACCAAATAAGCATTATAAAAGGGGCTTCTTTTGGGCACCCCTCTCCCTATACGATTTTGCCATAGAGAAGGAAAGAGAGAAGAGAGAAAAAGGAGAAGAGAAAGAGGAGTAAGGAGGAGAAAGAGATGAAGAAGGAAAGAAAGGAGTGTGTGGTAGGAGGTGGGGCCCAAGGAAGCTTGGAACCTTAGAGTAATACCTTCCCTTTTCCCATATCCACAACTACAACCCACTTCCATTCGATTGGGGAGGTAAGCACCTATTTTTTTTGTAACCTTTTGTGTTGAGCTAGGATTTACATCTAACCCTAACATGCAAGTACATTGCTTTAGGATTCTGGCCGATCGACATTGAGTTCGGTGCTTCTAGGTCATTTTCCAAGCCTTCAACGATCTATAGGTGCGGGCTATTTTTCTTAGGTGGCCTAGCACCAATTTTAGTATGAGTTTAATGATTTTGATTGCTTGGATGCTATATTTGAAGAATCTAGAGAAACCCTAGGAATTGTATTGTTGTTGGAATTGTATGGAATTGTATGTTTAGCTCTCATATGATGTTGTTCTTGCCTCTCACATGATTTTGTGTATGGATGATTACATGTTCATGCCTTATTTGATTTTCTCATATGATGTACCCTATAACATGTATGATTCATTGATTTTTGTGCATTTTGGTTCTAAGGGAGGTAGGAAGTGTTTAACTTCCTCACCAACCCACACAATACACACGCATCTTGTTCATGATATTATTCGCTTTACTTGTTAGTAGAAATTTAGAATTGAATGTTAAGAAGTATGAGAACATGATGTTATTTATGCGAAATGATACATTGATAGTTGACATGTTATGAATCACCACCCAAAACCTTGGGTTGGTCAGGAATATGAGGAGAGCGAAAGTGGCCCCGTTCGTAGGACCGCCTTGAAGCTAAACCCATGGATGTAGGTGAGTGCGTGTGGGCGATAGTAGTTAGACTATATGGGTCGTTTACACCTGATACCGTTTCGTCACGTACTTGCCTGGACTCGTGCGGTTTAGTCTACTGTCTGACCAACCCTGTTTGTTAACCCTATTTGCTCACATATGTATGAAACCTGGAACACCCTACAACTGTTGTAGCCCATCAATACCTATATTGAAACTAGTCCACCGCCTTGTAAGCCAGGCATGGTGGAATGGGACACTGTATTCGAGCTGTCGGCCTACGCTGGAGTGTCGCACCTCCCCGTAATGACCGCGAGCGATCCCTTTCTTTCGGCACTCCCCATGTGCTTGAAGTCGGGGATGAGGAACCCGACGGAATCAATGACTGCGGGGTCTCGGCCTCACATGTTAGGGGGCCTTGGCCTCGCAACCAGCTCAGCGCATTAATACGTGGGGTATATCAGTTTCCCCAACCTGCTGGATGAATGGATTTAATTAAGGACTCGGCTAACATTATCATCGCATCGTACTAGCTAGGGTGGCGACTCGACAGTCGATGTCGCTCTGAGGGAGTGTTGGTCATATGCGATCGTTAGATGGAGTTGCTCGAGGGAGTGTTGTGGTGAGGGCATGTATCATATCATCCATCATGCATGTGCATTAATAAGATTAGTTAGGTATTTATGAATGATTGTCTTTCATTAAATTCATAATATAATTGATGTCTATTGCAACTTAAGACTAATAGTATCCACTGAGTTGATCACTCATTCCCACTCTGGGATGGTGTTTTAAAACACCAACCAGACCCTTTTCTAGATGCAGGTGAGATGGAGCTCGATGAGCCGAGCGAGGTAAGCAAGGATAGGGAAGAGGAGCTTCTCTGCTTCCAGACTTTCAATGGATCTGTTTAGTTGAGTTCAAGCTATCGCATAGTATGGACCAGGGCCCTAGTCGCTTTGGGTCGTGTATGGGTGGGACGAGTTCCCTATTTAGATGATTTTGGATTCATTCTCTAGATATTTTTATAATTAGTAGCAATTGATACTGCTTATGACGTACTTCTACTTCATGCCTTACTAAATCCTTCATTGTTTATGAGATCATCCAAATGTAATTAAAATATGAAGCCCATTAAGGCACCCATGACACCTGAAAATTTGGAAGCCGAGTTCTTATACGACCCTTGAAAACCCGAGGTGTTACAGGTTTAGTCCAGGCTAAACCCGGACTCAGATCGGGTCAAGTATGTTGGACTTGGTACCGAGTTGAGTTGAGTTCACGTCAGGTCTATTTTAAAAGTGCGTCGGGTCAGGTCAGGTCAACCCTAACTCTCCTGACTCGACTCAATGCCCAGGCGCTCTAGTATAACTATAAAGACCTATATGACAAGACCATACAAATACCAGCTTGATCCGAAACTTTTATGGCATGAGAAATTTTTAATGGAAAATTACCACAATTAGGCTAAAAATTGGGCGGGTTCAACCCAACCCGTGATCGACCCGACATTGGGTTGGGCTCGGGCAGGATATATCGGGTCTGATCTCAAGCTTGGGCTATATAAACACCAACCCGATAAAACTTGGGTTGGGCTCAAGTTGAGGTCTCGGGTTGTCCGACCCAACCCGAATCCGATGAATATATTAGTTACTTATAAATTATAATTGAGTGTGGATCGTTTGTGTCGAAGGCACACTAGTGATGTTGGGTCTCATTTGTCCACGTCATTTCCAAGTACTCAAGCTAACAAGATATGCCAAATTTCTCTCTCTCAAATAGATTGCATGCTATCCTACATGACTTTTAAAAGAGTAATTGTCCTATATTTTAGCTCGTTTTTTTAAAGAAAAAAAATGAAGATCTTTATGATAAATAATCACATATATAATTAATAAAATCATAGATATAAAAAATAAGTCCTATATTAAAATATAATAAACTAATGTAATAACGAAAATATTAGCATGTATACACCCGACCAACCCAATTAACCCGACCGAGCCCGCTTGGGTTGGGCTTGGGTTGAAAATTCCCAACCCGAGATTGGGTTGGATTGGGTGAAGGTTGAGGTATAGGAACCTTGGGTTGGGTTAGGGGGTTAGGGTTGAGCACCAACCCGACCCAACCCGCCGGATTTTCAGCCCTAACCACTATTTCTTACCCTTTCCTGTATTATGCTCCACCTGAGATTTGGATTAGCTTCATTTTTGAGTCATACTATAAAATGAGTTTTCAGAATGGATGGACGGCATGAATATAAGACATATACATCAAAGTAGGTCCCACGGTCTTGGTGTTCGGTCCCACTGTTTTCTTCAGTGTGGATAACTTGAGTTTTGGATGTCTTATTTTTCGGCTCAAATCCTAAAATGATTTGAAAAAACTGATGGACGGACTCCATTTCACACAGAGATCTAAGTAGGCCCCACGATGCTTTGGGTTACACGGGATTTATATAACAGGGGTTTACACGAAGCTCGCATCCTCCACTCGAAGGAGGTCCTCCACCCGAAGGAGTCGTCATTTAATACCAGTGTCAAAGGTCTGAGAGTCATATACAAGAATGTAACAATTGTACACGCGACACATGTAATTCAATCTAGACCATCCAAATTGTGGGTCCCACAATACATAGATCCTAAGCATAAAAATATGTCGTATTTAAGGTGTCAGACATACGATTAATGGATGTTTGTTTGTTGAATACTGACCGTTGATTTTTTATTTTATTTTATTTTCATTTTTTTCCATTTTATGTTCATTTGTCCACCGTTCGGCTAACTTGGAAATAGTGTTGGGCTTCAAGTGGGACACACGGCCACACGTGTTTTGGATGGCCTGGATTTTGATTGCGTGTGCGTACATATGTATATGCCGGGAGTGCCAGAGTCGTATACTACTCGAATTCAACTTTTTTAAATTGCGGGCATTCAATCACCGCTCTTTCTTGTGGTGTGGTCCATCTGAGATTTGTATCAGTTGCGTTTTTTGGCCCATCGACTAAAATGGGTTGATAAAACTAATGTACGGCGTGGATATATAAGAAATAGATCAAGGTGGGCCCCACGGTCTCGCTCTCACGAAATCCGTGTTTCCTCATCCTCGACGAATCCCCTTTCCGATGACGTGGATTTCTTGGACAGGCTTTCGCAGGAAGTTCCTGCGCAAGGATGCTGGATGGGGCACACTGAAATGTATGTGAGAAATCCATGCCGTCCATTCATTTTTCAAGCTTATTTTAGAACGTTCAACCAAAAATGAGGTTGATACAAAACTCAAATGGGTCACACAAGGGAAAATTGGGAAAAGAAATTCCCACCGTTGAAACCTTCCCGAGCTCCATCTTGATGTTTATATGCTACCCAAACCTTTTAATAGGGTCATTCCCATTAAGTGAAAATACCGAAAAGATAGCCTGATACAAACCTTTTATGGTCATAAGAATGCTTCAACGGTCCTCACTAAATGCCCACTGCTTCTCTCCTATGTCCCACTTAAATATTGGATACAATTCATTTTTGGTCGTACGTCCTAAAATGAGCTCAAAAAAACGGATGTACGGTTTGGATTTCTCAAAAACATCTCGGTGGACCCCACCCAGAATCCTTGCGCACGAACTTCCTGCGTTTGGCAAGGAAATCAGCGTTCCCTTTCCTAATTCAAGTACAACTCATCCTCAAACATCTGGACCGGACTCCTCGACAGCACCTGCTCCATGGGGGCCATCATATTTTTACATGTAAATCCAGTCCGTTCATCAGTTGAGAGCCATTATTTCAACCGTACATGCAAAAGGTCAGACCAATCCAAAGTTCTTTGGCGACACCAATGAGAAAACAATGTAATACCGCCCTTCGTAAGGCGTAGCCAGCCTGATATATGGATCAGGCAGCTTTTTTACATTTTCCTTTCATCACGATAAGTTACATCTGATTAATGGTTTTGATGAAAGATACACACCATACCAGCCCCACATATAAACCTAAGGCTGACACCTACGGTGTGGCCCACCTGGGTTATGGAACTCTCTTAAAACATTACCCAACTGCTCCGATTGATGATAAAACCTGATAGACGGAGTGGATTTCACCCAAGTTCTCCAATTGATGATAAAAACTGATAAACGGAGTGGAACTCTCTTATGTGTTTTTTTAGCTTCACGAAACAGGTATTGCGGAGGCATGCTCACCTGCGCACCTACGCACATGCGCAACTTTTCACACGTGTCATAGGCATCTAATCCCAACGGTCCATGTGATGCGGAATCCCATGAAACCACAAGGAACAAATTTTCACCCTGATATAAACAAATTTTCACCCTGATATAAAATTCTGGTGGGCCATAACAAAGAGAAATGAAATTCAATGGATGAAAATGTTTTTATTTTTCATGGCCCACCAAAATTTTGGATCAAAGTAAAAATTGGACCCAAAAGGGTTTCATAGGTGATGTTTCACGTGGACCGTTCAGATTTTGGAGTCACATCTCAAAAAAGTTGCGTGCACTGTGCGTAGCTGAGGATTCGGCTATATATATCTGTAGAGAGAGAGAGACTCTTTTTAGAAGACGTCCAGTCCAATATCAGAAGAGCCACTCATGGGAAACTCATGGCAAAAGCTCTCGTCTTGTAACATAAGAAGAAAAGATAAAGAAGATGAGATATACAGCTTCACATGCGAGATTTGCATGGAAATCAAGGGTCCATGCCAAAGGTTCAAAAATAAGAGCTGTTCCCACCCCTTGTGCTTGGACTGCATGTCTAAGTACATTGATACAAAGGTCCATGATCACACTTCCAATGTCTTCTGCCCCCACTTGGCTTGTGACCATTATTTGGACCCTCTATGGTGTCGGCCCATTGTCTCCGGTCGAACATTCGATCAATGGTGCGACTTGCTCTGTGAGGCAATGATCGACGGGCAACGTAAGGCCTACTGCCCTAATAAGGACTGCTTGGAGGTGGTGGTGAACGAATGTGGCGGCAATGTCAAGAAAACGATGTGCCCTAATTGCAAGAAGTGGTTCTGTTTTCAGTGCAAGGTGCCATGGCACAGCGGGTACCGGTGCGATGATGAGACAGGCGTGATGAGAGATCGAAACGATGTTTTGTTTGGGAAGCTTGTGGAGAAGAAGCGATGGCAAAAGTGCCCACAGTGTAACCAATGTGTTGAGTTGGTTTCTGGCTGTGCTATCATGACTTGCAGGTTTGCTGTTATTGTTGTTGTTGTTGTTGCTACTGTTGTTATTGTTATGGTTGTTAATTAGGTTGAATTTTCTATCGACTAGTATATAGTTTGAGTCATAAAGATTCATGCCTTAAAAATCAAGACAATTTATGACTAGTAGATAGGTTGAGTCTTAAAAATTCATGGCTTAAAAATCAAGACAATTTATGACTTAGGTGGGCCGCGGCACACAAAATTTCAACTGTATCAGAAACTTTGGTGGGTGGGCACCACTAAGTTGTTTTAGGTGTTTAAGGCACAATTTTACATAGTTTCAGATGATATGACCTACTTCCGAATATGTTATAACTTAGAGGGGAACCATCAAATGCATGGTGTGGATATCTGACATAGATCATGACTGGTGGGCCCACATAGCTCGAACTCATGGAAAATTCTCATGAATACACACGTGTCAACAAATAATAGATTGATGAAGGAACACATCCAATCCTCATAAACACAAGGAACTAAACTCGCTTTCTTTTTAGTAAAAAACTCCCAGTTATGACCTTATGTTAATTAAATTTCAAGACTTCTGTAACTCCATCTCTACAAGGCAGAGAACCATCACTCTTTGATAACTCAAAGAATCGATTGATTATTTAATTGACTTTATATTAATCGTTAAATTTATATTATTTAAAGTATTTAAAATTGTTAAAAGGTAGATACATTAATTAGAATACCTAAAACAACACGCAATTGACATTATCGTATGGGGGAAGCATGCCTTGGCTTTGGTTGATAAGGTTGGGTTGGGTAAGTCAGGCCAGGTGATATCGAGTCGGCCGGCTGACCTGATGAGACTTATCATGACCCAACTGAGTCATGTCAGTCAGCAAGTTTTCATTATACTTAGACATGATTTTGAAGTCGAGTCATGAGTTTTAGAACGATGACAATACTGTTAGGGACAAGGCACACATGATGCATGCACTTGAAAAGAGTAGGAGACAGAGAAAGGAGAGAGATAAAAGGAATGGTCCAAACTAAACCTAGGTGCATAGCATGGGAAGAGAAATAAAGAGAAGAGTACACCTAGGTGTTTTATGCCTGATCTGACCGCACTAGATTAGTAACTCAATCGAATGATGTCATGTGACAACAAGATTTTGATAGGAGATAAACGAATGATCTTTATGATCTTTTAAGTTGCTCCGATGATTGAATTTAATCGGAATTTAAAAATCGTGAGTAAACTAAACTTAGGTGGGGGACAGAGAAAGAGAATGAGGAGCACACCTAGGTGTTTATGTCTAATCTGATCGTGCTAGATTAGCAACTTTATCAAATAATGCCACGTGGTAATGAGATCTCAATAAGAGATGAATGGTCTTTTTGACTACTCTGATGGTCTAATTTAATCAAAATTTAAAAAGTCAGGAGTAGTCCAAAAAAGATAGGTCTAGTTTGCTATTATCATGGGATGCATGTCACGTGGTAAAGTCAACCATTTATAATATTGGCCCCATGACTGAGAATGAGTATCGACCAAAATATGGCTAACCACAATTTCAACTAATGCGGCATGACATTTCACAAAAGAAATCTTTTAAAGCATCACTTACACATCAATAAACGATCGAAATTAAAGCAAACACCAAAAATGGTTTCAATTGTAATAACTCATCCCAACCTTTTCAATTTCATAGCTTACCATAGGTTTAAATCTAATTCTTTGGGGTGTACCTTACACTATCAACAAATACAACAAATATGTGAAGTGAATGTCACATAGAGATGCAACAGAGCCACATGCAAAGATAGAGGTAGTTAGTAACCACCTCTCATTCCATTTTTCATTTCGAATCAAAATCCATCCAACTAATTATAGGGGTAAAATTGGCCAAATAATTTGTGTGCTGAGTTTGCACATCCAGGACCAATGGTTAGTTTATCCAAGCCGTTAATTTGATGGTCCAAAAATATTATGAATGTATCATGCTCCGAAAATCTCTCAAACAAGAAGATCCTACCATGATTTTTTTTTTCTACTCCACTGATTATGGACTGATGGTGCATTTTTTCTTAACCATGGATTCACATGCCAAAAATGCAAATACTATTAATAGACTAAATGAAGAGATTTTTTGGGCATGGTTCATCACTTGATGGGTGGCATCAGATCAATGGCTTGACTAAACTAACAATGGCCCCCACATTTACAGATTAATTTAGAACTTGGAAAGTTTATGTTTGGTACAAATATGAAACTGGGCACTTACTAATGTTGTTGTTGCTGCTGCTATTATACTTTCTGTTGTTGGGTCCATTGATGGTGGGCCATCCAGATGAACGGTCTGAACTTGATGGCTAACTAACAACATCTAGATTTAATACTTCTCAATTAGTTATGGTCCTTTTTAACCCCTTCTTTTCTAACGTGGGAAGTTGATTGTTTCAGATGCAAGACCTTTTTTTGCTATATGTGCGGATCAAGATTCACTCTTTTACATGCTTTCACATGCAAGAAAATAAGGTTTTGGTGTTTCTGAAATAGGAATTACAATTCTAGAAATACTCTTGTGAAAATTTTAAATTTTATTTATTTGATACCACAATGGGTGTACTCGAATGCATGATTTTCTATATTTTTGATGAAAAATTTTATATTTATAAGACAATTTCCTTATACTATGGATGAATGAATGTTTGAAATCTTCTATTTTCTTTTTCATCCAAGCATTTGGGATTTGATGTTTGCAAGAGACTCCTGTGTTAGTTTACCACCATTTTGAGAGGCGGCAGCAACTCTTTAAACCGTACATGTGGCATGATTGCACAGATATCGAAGCTGCCTGAAGGGCTGAACCTACTGTGGATTGATCCTAAACCAAAAATTACAATTAGAAGATAATGTTAGCCATTTGATTTCTACTTTGTAATTTTGGCCACTGACTATACTTTTAATCATGCAATTGATAGCCATCAATTGGATGGTTAGGATTTATTGGTCAGTGTGATTTTTTAGAGATGTTCCATCCAAAATGTGACCCCACAATTTGGATGGTCTGGATAGCTGTACATCATTGCCATCGTGGCCCTTGATACATGCAGTTATCAAATAGTCCAATCTTGCCCTTGAGAAAGTAGAGTTGTAATATTTCTATCTAACCCTTCGCAACCCCAAAAACCAGGCACATCAGATCATCAGGTGGGGTCCACGATAGAAAGCAATTGACAACCGTCCAAAAATCTCCAGATACTTGTGGCCCACCTGAAGGCTGAACCAGTCTTATTTTTGAGGCTTTGCCAGCACAACTGGTTTGCGTCACTGAATTTTTGTGCATCTTCATTGAGGATGGTGCATAAACCAAGCGCTGAGATTCGTTGATTCTTTCCAATCCTACCTGCATCGTGCGTTGCAGATCATTGCAATTTTATCACGAGTTTTCTTACCAATCACAACAATCCATCATTCAAGATGGGCCATCCTTCATGCTAGCAATTCAATGCTAGTATTTTTTTTTTGGACGCCCTTGTTGAGTGATCCAGACCGTTGGTCTGATGGACCGCACTGGCCATAATATTCCAATGGTGGCTCGGATCGACAGGATTCTTTTCCACGTGGCCCATCTACGGCACATTCTTACCAGATGAACAGCTTGGATCACCTCCTTGTTCAGCGCAAGGCGCGAGCAGCAAATGAGGAATCATGCTAACAAAATTCATAGAACAATCTGAACCGTCCAAGGGAACGATTTTGATATTTATTCATCAGGCCTGCTTTCTTTCCAGACATTATCGCCCATTCTCAACCATCTATTTGCAAGCGACTCATGGATTAGGATCTTCCGATCTGTTTGATGTTTGGGTCATTCCTTGTCCACAGAAGGGATGATCAGATAAACGGTATTGATCACTGAACCATGGGCCACACGAGTACAACATCCAATGCATCAGGACCGTTAACTCGTGTTTCTTAACGGAAAACCATCTCCATCAACATGAACATCAGTCGAATTAAAAAAGAATGTGTTTTCATGGAGTTAAAAATTAGGATTCTCCCAGTGTGGGATCATCTACAGTAAGGGTTACGATGTCCTATTTGGACACCGAGACTCGCTTATTTAACGGTTAGGATTCTCCCAATTTGGGTTATTTTTTATACAGAGGCCATAAATGCAAATATTAGAATAAGACAAAATGAAGAATTTTTTTCCTGGGAATGGTAGATAAACCGAGCACTGCTCATCATCGATCATTGCAAATTTAAATTCGCAGCGATCCATCACTCAAGATGGCATCAGGGATTTTTGTCAAGTGATCCAGACTGTTGGTCTGATGGACCCCACCGGGCCAGAAAATTTCAACAGTGGCTCGCAGATACATCTTTATAAAAGATAAAAGAGTACAACAATCCACATTCAACTAACGAAGGATACTTACTGAAGATATAGAATCCTCTAATCTGGGGGATTTTTGGCCTGATCTGAAAAAATGGAAGATGACAGCTTGGATCACTACCTATTGAGGTGAACAAGCAGAAAATGAGGAATCATGCTAGCAAAATTCAAAGAACAATCTGAATCCGAAGGGAACAATTGTGATTTTATTCATCAGGCCTGCTTTCTTTCCAAACCCATTATGGCCCATTCTCAACCATCTATTTGCAAGCTAGTGATTCAAGGATTAGGATCTTCCTGTTTGATATTTAGGTCAGTCCTCATCCACAGCAGGGAGATTCAGATAAACCATGGGCCCACACTAGTGAAGCATCAAACGCATCAGGACCCATTAAACTAGTGTTTCTTAACAAATATTCATAGCCATCAACATGAACATCATTGCCAATAACAAATGATGTTTTTAAACATACATGTATTCTCCACCACGGACAGCATTCGCAGCGCCCTTCCTTTCTTCTTCTGCCTCCTTCTCCCGCTCTTTCCAGCTCTCATATGCATGATCGTCCGTCTGCAGCTCATGCCTGCAGATTGGGCATGAGTTGTGCTCATCCTGCCATACATATTTAGAAGACTTCCAGTCAACCTCCCAAGTGCAGTTAAGATCATACAAGGTCAGAAAATGAGCAATGTTCTAAAATATCAGGCTCGGAACTTGGCTGAGTTGACTCAGTTTGGGCAGGCTCAACTGCCTGCAGACCCATGTGGTCAAAATGGTCCATGATCAGTACAGTCCAGGTGGGACTCACAGTGGAGCAGCCACATTATAAAAGTCCCATGGATTGTACGATCTGCAATACATCATCCACAACCAACAGGTAGATGGAAGAAAAAGGTCAGGAAGGTCTGCGAACTAGGAAATGATACAACTATAACAGGTGGGATCATCCAAACATTGGGATTTAAGGAAGTGCTGCGGCCACAGCAGATCCCACCCGATGAACTGTTTGGATCATGAGCCATTTCCTCCCATGTATCGGAACACCGGAGAAGGAAATCGGCAGGCTGCATTCGGATTCAATTGGAAAATCATATCCAATGTTTGGCCTTCTTTCCAGACAACTGACTTTTCACCATAGCCATTACTATCATCTAAGCCTTGTCCTGGCTATCATTATTATACTTGTTTTCTGAAATATATTTATGGATCATTTATTGAAGGGTTAGGATGGGCATGCTTTATCCACAATGGGGCTTACCTACAATGTAGATCACATGGACCCCAGGCTATGCACCCTACAATTCCTCACAATGTTTTTTTGACTTGGTGACTTGGACCGACTCGTTCAGTCCTGAGTCGAGTCAAGACTTGGCCAAGTCACCTTCATTTCACAATCCCCACTTGTGGTGCCAAACCAGATGGAACTCAACCAAGTCTGAGTCGACACAGACAAGTTGCATCCAACTCAGATGAGTCGTTAATTCCTTGCTCACCTCACCACTCAATCTCTTTTATACCGGAATATAAACAGCATCAAGGCAATGAGGAGACGTCAGCTATGTTTTTGGCTCTGTTTGGATGCAAAAGTGGATTTAATTGCATACATGCAGTTTTAACCAAATAGAAACAGCTAAAACTAGTTATGCTTCCCAGTATTTATAATGTTGAAGAAGCCCTCAGACACTAGTTAGGTTTGTTTCAAGTCCAACTTGAAAGTAACACAACTGCAATTTGGAGCCCAGACACTCAAAATGGATGTAACAAAGGAAATGGTATTTTGGTTATTTCCAGTTTATTGGACCAGCAATTGCAATTCATTCCCATACTGCATCCAAACATACCCTTGTGATTCGCCAAAATTCTATGAGAATGTAAATGCTCAGGCAGTGGAAGTAAGGATTACCAGCCATGGCTTGAGGCAGTCAGGGTGAAATAGATGCTTGCAAGGCAGCTCCTGCATCTTATCATTGATAACCAAGTTCTCCCTGCACACAGCACACTGAGTCTCAATTCCCAGCCTCTCCAAGATTTCATCCGTAACGGTGATGACTGGAAGCTTTGCGACCACTTCTTTGGAGGCTGGGGGTGGTCTCTGTGGTCCGGCTCCTATTTCCTGGATATTGGAAAGACCAATGGATTGGTATAAACCTCAACAAAACATGGTAAAAAATCACCAAGTTAAAACAAAAAACCAACTTACAACTAAGATGAACTGAATCAAGATGTGTATTGGTGGATTTTGTAACCCCACAGACATGCATAAGGCAACCCAGCTACACACCACCCTATATACCAATATGGCACACTGGCACAAGATCACATAGATGCCCTGGCCAAAGAATCAGGTTTGTCCACTGATCATATGGGATACAATTTTACAAACCACTGGACAACTAGAAAAACTTGGCCAAGTTCCTTTTAGCTCCATTCTAAAAAAGTTTCTTCTTAGCCATCCAATTGTTATAAAAAGTGTGGCCCATGACCTGATTACTGGGCAAAGTCATCCACATGGTGGGACCCGCCTGATTGACCACTTGGATCTTACGTCATGTGCCACATCCCCACATGTGGCAGCATGTAGATAGGTTGCCTACTTGCTCTGCTCGTACATGGGTTCAGACACAGACCTTAGACAAACCCAGAAGAACCAACATGCAGACACGTCTGCACTGTTATTCACCTATGAAACTTGGACACAGGTGCATTTAGGAGTTGGGTAGTACAGGATCATGGAAAACCTGTACACCAACAGATCTCATAGAGATATATATTGCAAGTTTTGACATGTAAACCTTACTTTACAAATGCCTAAGATAAACAGAAAAAAATGTACTTGCATCATTGGAAGATCACTAGAACCATGTAAATAGTATCAAGTGCTGCTAAAATACAAAGAGTAAAGGATAATTAGGGTGTGTTACACTGTTTTTGTATGCTCAATTGAACTGAATTTCAACTCCTTGAACTCATTTAATAGAAAGTCAAAAAGGAAAAAGAAAGAAAATGTGGAGGTGAGACCATTTTAAATCACATGTATGACCAAATCCCTAACTGCAATTCCACACATTTCAAGTTGGACTTGGGATGGTGCCAATAGCAAGGTTGCGGCCAGTTTCTCATTATGAATGCAGTGGAGCTTGCCTCACTTTGGCGATTCAATCTTTATTGATTTGATTTTCTGAAGGCCAATTCAATTGAGCACCCAAACATTGCCTTTCATTTTCAAGTTGGACTTGGGATGGTGCCAATAGCAAGTTTGGGGCCAGTTTCTCATTATGAATGCATTGGAGCTTGCCTCACTTTGGCTATTCAATCTTTATTGATTTGATTTTCTGCAGGCCAATTCAATTGAGCACCCAAAAATAGCCTTTCATGCCCCCTCCCTCCCCCCCTCCACACACACACACACACACACACAAGGTGTTGAAATTTATAGTTCATGGAAGTAATAGATAAAGAGACATGTATCTAGATTTCTATAGATGCATTACAATAAGGAGTCTTGCATACAAGGGTCTAAAATGTCCTGGGAACTTCTTTTCAAAGCCTCACTATTAAATATTGTGCATGTACAAACCAATTTACATATCCAAGAGCTCGAGTGCCAACCATGGTTAAAAAGTCTGTGACTCAGATCGACTCATTCGATCCTGAATTAGGACTTATCCAAGACGAGGCTAAATGTGGCCTGGCTCACCCAAATTGTGGGCTACTCCAGAGGGTGACTCCTGGTATTGAACTGGCTTGGGTCCTAGTGAGTCAAAGTCAACTCAGACAAGTTGTGGGTGACTCAAAGAGTGACTCGTGGTATTGAACCAGATCAGGTCTATTGAGTCCAAGTCAACTGATGAGAGTCTCATCAGACACTTCCGAGTCATAAAACCAAGGTGCCAAGAAACATAGAAGGTTTGCATTTTCGATGTCGAGAAAGACAATTTATTAGATCATAGATATTATGTAACTCTCGAAAGCAAAGAAGTTATAGCATGAAATAGAAGAGTGGAAGGTCCCAAGGACATGATTAAAGTTACCTGCAATGAAGCTTCAATCACACTCTCAATATCCTGTAATCCATTGATCTCTTGCATGGTATTCATCAACTCTTCTAGTGCATGGATCCCTCTAGTGCTCTCAGATGTGCTACTATTCTCCCCCTGATCTTGTGAAGACTCAGAGGCAATGTCCCTCTCTTGTGTAGCAGCAAAAGTTGTTAGAAAATTCTGTGCCACAAGCCATGCAGGTGGTGGGGGCTCGGGCCCCACTGTCAGATGCCCTTCAAAAAGAAATCTTGAACCTGGAAAGAGAACAAAAAGGTCCCATAACTTATTTAATTGATATTTTGAAATTCAAATTAGACTATAAAATCATATGAGGGATGGACAGCATCAAGTCATAATTTTACACTTTTTGTTGTTTTTTTTTTTTAAAAAAAAAAAATATGAAAATAAAGGATACATGGAAACCTAAGATTTGATCAATCAAACCATATTCATTTGTTCTCCATTGACTTCTAGTCAAATTTGATCACAAACCATATAGAGCATATAAACAGAGAGAGAGAGAGAGAGAGAGAGAGAGAGAGAGAGAGAGAGAGAGGAACCCATCCTAATTTTTGGGCTGACATCCTAACATGAGCCAACACAACAAATGAAAAAAGTGGATGTCACACAACAATCAGGGTTAAAGATCACAATTTTGTGCACATGAAGTTGAGAATCAAAGCTTAATTGCATGGTAAGTTGAAGAGTGTGGCTATCTTGTCTAGAAAATACAAATCCCAGAAAATGTCCTAAATGAAACGGTACACTGAGATCAGCAGTGCCGGTGATTGTTGCACATTGGATGTTTGCAGATAAAGTCTATCATGTTTCTTGAGAACCATTAACTAATCGTTATTTTCTTCTTCTTTTTTTCCCCATAGTTTTCCATGACATTTGCCAAATTGTGCGCATCTCAAAGATGCAAATCGTAAACATTCATTCTGACATCTTATGAATTAACATAAACATCAAAACCCATAAAATATAGCAAAAGATAGGCTGTTGCTTGGTTTCTAAATAACTGAAATTTCTATCTTTTTGCTTTTCTCAATAAGTTTCAAAATACATAGAAACATATCTAGATGGTAGACACAGAGAAATGCAGTCAACATGAAAATCATAAATCAAGGTTCTATCTTATTTGTCCAAATAAGTCTCTTAGATGACCTTATCCAAAAAAATAAAGGTCCAGCAATTTCATCAGGTGGGTGGTGGGCCAGGCATTTACGAAGAAAGTGGTCAGCATGAAGCTTGTCAGAGGTCCACATTCAAGAAACATGCACAACCTGCCTGATTAGCAGAAAGCTGTAATCTTTGGACCAGGTCACCTTCACAGCAAAAACTTAATTAACGGCCCAGATGTCCCACACACATGAAAGGGCGACAGATGTTGCTGCATGTAGGGGTGACTGCTGACCTAGCAAACCTCTTAAACAGGAGAGCCATCAAAGGTTACTCATAAAAGTAGCCATCCTAATCCTACTCTCACCACGAGCCATTGATGGTCTATCATATTCAACAGAATCATATCAACATCTCCATCTAAAACATGAAAACAGTATTCTTTAGATGATAGGTCGTGCTTACCATAATGACAGAGGTTCAAAATCACTTTAGGTAGCAATATTGATAGGCCAAAGAACAGATATGTATCAGTGCACATCAGCCGTATCGGTGACTGTTATCAGCTGAATTTGTGTGAATGGTTTAAGCTAAAAAATCTTTGAAAAATCAGATAAATCAGAAATAATGGCAATGCCGATCTTTATGTTGATTTCATAATGTTTTCAGCATTTTTTAAGCATGTAATGGTCCAGTTTGTAGGATGGCCCATCACAAAGAGTGTTTGTGAAAGTGATAGAGAGTTGAAAGTATAAGCATGTAAAGGTCCAGTTTGTAGGATGGCCCATCACAAAGAGTGTCTGTGAAAGTGATACAGAGTTAAAAGTATAAGCATGTAATGGTCCAGTTTATAGGATGGCCCATCAAAAAGAGTGTCTGTGAAAGTGATAGAGAATTAAAAGTACAACTATGAACTTGTAATTGTGTGTGGGTGTGCGCACACAATTAAGCAAGCAAGCAAGCATGCATGCATGCACTCACTAGTCCCACAAGTATTGATGTTGCATATCAGCCTGTATGCACGGTATTGGCCACCCACCCACAAAAACACACGTCCTAGTCCCACACGTATTGATGTCGCATATCAGCCTCTATGCTCCATGTTGGCCAATACAACGTGATTTTTTGTCATGGCCAATTCACATATAAATTCCATATCAGTAGGTATCGATAAGCAATACATAGTCCTACCGATATATATTTAAAAAAAAAAAAAAAAGACATGAAAGGCTGTCAACCGCTATTTTGAACCACGATCAGAAAAACCAATAGCATTCGATCAGCTAGAGTAATCAATGATTCCAAGCTACCGCAACCCAAACCAGAAAACAATAGGCAGTTCAAAATACCTGCACGCATATTATTCTGAGGAACCTCGGGCTTATTCTCCTCCTCATGCAAATGCTCACGAGCTCTAGCAATGCATGTTTTCAAATGTGCCTTCTCTGAAGGTTCAGTAACCAAGCATTCTGCTTCTTCAAAGAGCCGTAAACCCGCCAACCAAAAGCCAGGTGCAGTATATCTTGTCTGTAAAACAGTTGCGACTCGACAAACCACGGAATATATCTGCAACAGGAAATACATGGTTGATGAAACTCCCACATGCTATGGGACAATGATGATGAAGAATTTGTCATCATTGAGAGAGAGAGAGAGAGAGAGAGAGAGAGAGAGAGAGAGAGAGTTTACAAAGCTCACCAATATTGTAGAAAAAGTGCTGCTAATGCATTGGAAATGTGATTCTCAAAAATAAAGAAGGAAAAGCAAATCACTCATCCTGAAGTGCTTCTCCACTCCGCCTCCACAAGATAGAACCTCTAGGGATTGGAGGCATAAGAGGGTGGAAATGTTGAAATGCAATTTATGGAAACTCCGTGTAAAAGTGTTTCTTAGTTCTCTATGGAGGGCCTTGGTTTTTAGAGATCCGAGTGGGTGAAAAGAATTACTGAATCCTCTTTCTAACAATGACTTGGGAGCCATTTCACAAAGAAGATTCAAAGGCGTCTGAAATCCTCAAAATCCTTTTCTCCTTCACAAGGTAAAGTCTTTAGGAGGATGGGTTTCCTGGAGTTTCTATAAAAGTAAGGGACAAGGGAGGAAGAAAGAGGGAACTAGAAAGGGAGGGTGAGAATTTGATAATCCAAAGGTGTCTTTTCTTAGAGGCAAAGGATCTCATTTATAGAGTTGAGAGAGGATCTGTGGTAAATTTAGGGCACTTTGAGTGTAACGGTGCATAGAGACATGTGACACAACCCCATATGATCTTTGGTGCATAGGGACACATGGCACACATGACACGATAGGACCTAAGGATGGTTGGTTGGAAATTTTGAGAATTCTTGAGGGTAAGGATGGATAGGGGAATACATGACATTTTCCTATAAAACTTAGAAATGGAAGAACAAGACACCACCTGTAAACATGTTATAGGAAAATATTGAAATCCAACGTACCTATTTGTAAAGTGATTGCATGTATAAACCCTTTACAACTAAGGATTTTACAGGCATCCAAATGACCCCTAATTGCAATGAAATTTATTATTATCATTTCATCATTTAACGATATGTGTAGGAACTATCAATGACAATGAGAAATGATGATTAAAGGGGCTATTGTCTTTCTTTTAAGTGAGAACTGGTGCTACCATACAAGAGATTATTTCTCTCCGATGAAAAATCTATGTTATTCTTTAATGAAAATGAGAATTTTATTAATCTTTTTTCTTATTTATTAATTAAAATGAGAATTTTTATTCTTAAATGATGACTAAAGAGAGTAATGTGGAGGAACCCCAAATTGTGGCCTGCAGCCCTCTCCATCAGGTCGTGCCCATCTTCTTGATGATTGGAACCATTCATGGGTTGGCCCTGCCAAGTCAAGTGATGGACCACAACCAAATGAGCCTACCAGTCCAATCAGTTGGTTGCCCGCAAATGGACTACAACCATCCCCTATGTGTAGACAACACCCACCCCTAGTGATCAAAGCCATTCATCAGGTTGAACCTACCAAAGACGGGCCACCACTGCAGCGATCCCTCGGTGAGCTGCAAACCGTGAGCTGGACTATCTCCAGCATAAACAGTGCCTGCCCTTATCCATAGGAACCGTCCTCATGTCAGAACAAACGGCCAAACCATCCGATCAACCATATCACAATCCTCATTCAACATGAAAGAAAACCCATCAACGGGAACGGCGAATATTTTCCGATGAGCACGACTACGTAATTGTATCCTGTCAACCAACGCGCCCCATGCATAGCATGCACATAGCAATATTGGCACCGGAAATTCAATCTAAAAACACAAAAAATGCAATAAAAGAATGCAAATTTATGAAAGAAACTATATAGAAATATCCCTTAAAAAAACCCCAATTTCATCTGACATAAGAATTAGAAATTCGAAATGAGAGAGAGAGAGAGAGAGAGAGAGAGAGAGAGAGAGAGAGAGAGAGAGAGAGAGAGAGAGAGAGAGAGAGAGAGACCGATTTGCGAAGAGAAGGAGAGGAAGAAGGGTAGTGTTCGAGGAGAAGAGCTCGGATTGAAGAGACGGATTCTTCGAACATGTTCTTCTTTCCCAGCATTTTCTGCAGATCTTGCAATCTCTTCTCCACCTCTAATTTCTCTTCAGATCCCATCTTTTCTCGAAATCTCTCTTTTCGTTTTCTTTTCTTCTTCAAATCTCAATACAACGCAAATGGATTGGAATGATTTTTCTCTGTTTTTAAAACGTTTCATTTCTTGCCGGAGGGGAAAGCTAACGTGCGCCGGGGAGGGTCTACGCGGATTTTTATGAGAACAGCGATACGTACCGACTGGGGTTAGTTTCACAAACCTAGAGCCATCTGAGTGGAACTTTCATGTGATCTACACTGTCCATCCGGTAAGGTAACTAATTATAACCGTTAAATTTAAACATTAAGCTCTATTTAGGCTAATACATAGGAAAATATTTTGGACGGAACGCTCACCATTATTTTTTGCATGGCCCAATGTTGTATTCATTTCCCATCTAATCCATTCATCTGATGTGAATCATCAAGATGAAAGAATAATCCAAAAATAACAGTATTCCAAGAATCAGGTGGGCTATAAAAAGTAGTTTTAGCAGTTTCAAGTATAATTTTTTTGGATAGCCCACCTGATCTTTTAATAAACCTGATTTTTTGCATGATAGTAAATAAGTTGTTTTTACCCTTGATGGACGGATAGATTTTATTCATATTGATTCCTTTCTCTGGAATTAGAGAATACATTTTCATTGATATCTAGCGCGAGGTACGCAAGCGTTTTTCTTCTGTATACCGACCTTCGTTTTTCTAGAAAGATTTTGATGCTCGACTACGATGGATGATATGCAGGCACTTAAAAATTGTATAAAGTGGCAAATAACTCAGAAAAATTAAACTGTCAATATTATTTTTCCTTGCTTATATTATCATGAACTAAAAATTGCAGTTAAATTGTTATCTGAATATTGGATTGTTGGACATTTATTGGACAGTTAAAACTGAAAAATCCAACGGTCCTATTTTAACAAACAGGTGTCCATGAATCAGAGGTTAGGATTTTTTAAATTGTCTGATTTTGGGACTGTGACTTAAATGAGAATAGTCCGAATTTTTAGTCGGTTTAATTTTAGTAAATACATGCCACATGTATAGTTCTGATTTGTCTGAGTACAATAAAAGCAAAACCAACAGTTGTTTGCACGAGGATGATACGAGAATTTCGTGCAGCTAACTAGCTACGCTTGGGATGCGGCTTCGGTGGATCCCTGACTGCGGCCACAAACCAGGCCATGGGAGGGAAACGGATTGGCTACTCCCCCTGCCACCAGCTCGGTGGCTGGTGGTCGGTTTTTTGTGGGCCCACCATGATGTATGTGTTTCATCAATTCCGTTCATCCATTTTTACAGAACATTTTAGGGCTTGATCCAAAATATGAGATGGATATAAGTCTCAGGTGGACCACACCACTGGAAAACAATAGTGATTAGATATCCAACATTAAAATCCTCCTAAGGCCAACCGTACTATTTATTTGACATCCAATCTATTGATTAGGTCATACAGACCCAGGTGAAGGTTAAAAACAAAGATCATCATGATCCAAAAGTTTTTAATGGTTGACATTCATTCAACACTATTTCCTGTAATGTGGTCGACTTGAGATTGGGATATACCTCATTTTTTGTCTCAAATCATAAAACGATCTAAAACAATAGATGGACAGCATGGATGAAACACATACATCATGGTGGGGCCCACAGAGCACCGACCACCAGCCATTGGATGGTGGCAGGGGGAGTAGCAATCTGTTTCCCATGGGAGGGGCACACGGGGCATGCGAGGCTATTTGTGGCCACACGCGGCCACACGAAGCCATGGGTAGCCACATGCATTGCCATGCGTGGCCACGCGATGCCATCCAACTTGTTAATTAGGCCAAAAAAAAATACAACCTAGATGAAGAACCACACAAATATCAGCTTGATCCAAAACTTCCTTTGCCTATAAAAAGTTTATAGTGTTCAATCACCACGGTAGTTCACCTGAGATTTGGATTTGCTGCATTTTTTGTTCGTGTCCTTAGAATGAGCTGATAAAACAGATGAATGGCGTGGATACGAGATAAATATGATAAAGGTAGGCCCCACAGTTAAGTATCAACGGACCACATCGGCCATGAACTTTTGAATGGTGGCCATTTAATCCCTACCGTGTGGTCACTTGAGATTTGGATCTGCTTCATTTATAGGACAATTACCGTAATTAGCTAGAAAAACGGATGGACGTAGTGCATATTCAACACATAAATAAGGTGGGCCCCACACATCGCCTCGCCCACCAAACCGTTACCCCGGCCTCACCTAATCCGCTCCCCATCGCGTGGGCCCCACCTAAACGCAGATTGGGTGAGGCTGGTGCCTGACCTTGATGCATGTGTTATATATCCACGCTGTCCATCTGCTTTGCCAGCTCATTTTAGTATACAGAATCCCAAGTAGACCCCACCACATGAAGCAGTGTTGATTGAATGGCCATTGTTACAAGTTTTGGATCAACCTGATATTTGTGTTTTCCTTTCATCCGGGTCTATGTGACCTTATCAACAGGTCGGATGGAAAATAAGCATTACCTTGGGCCTTAGGAAGTTTTTAATGGTGGGCATTCAATCAGACACACCTTCAGGTCAGCACGTGTGCTGCGCGTGCAAGTACTTGCCGAGACCGCGCGCGTGGAGTTCCCAGACCTATGATTATTAATGGGAGAGGATTAGCTGTTACCCGGGTAAGGCCTTAGTGGGTGTTACCCTGACCGTGTAGGGCCACATTGATAATATTTTTGTCTATCCATGCCGTCCATACGTTTTTCCAGATGATATTAGGACGTGAATCCAAAACTTAAGCATATAAATATCTTATGAGGACCACACCACTGGAAATAGCGGTGAATGACCAAAAATAATATTCCTAACCGTTCACAAGGTCATTCCCACTGGAATTAACTGAAAACACGAAAATAATAGCCTGGTCCAAAAAATTCTATTGGCCCCACAGAAGTTTCAACGGTGGACGTCCAATCCCACTATTTACTATCATATGGCCCACTTGCCTCATCTCTCAGGCAAAATGGATGGATTTCTCACATACACCAAGATTAGAGGTGGGCATCGGACTGCTCGATCCGGCTAACTCAACTCAGTCTGACTCGCTTAGATCCGACTCAATCCGAACTGAACGGGCGAGTCAGTCCGAACCGAGTAAGCTTAGTCCAATCCGAACTCAAACTGAGTTGAGTTCGAATTACCTAGTAACTCGACCTGAAACTCCATCTGGTTAGACCCGACTCGATCCGAAATCCAACTCTCGAACCCCACCTGCCGCACCCTACTCCGATCACAAAATCTCTCTCTCCCTCCCTCGTCCTCCCCATCTTCGAAGCTTGGCCTCTTTCTCTCCCTCCCACGTCTCTCAATCTGACACGGTGCCAACTCAGCTCGACTAGGTACTTCTAACTGGATCGGACTCGGTCCAAATCAGTTTAGGCCAGACCGGAATCGGATCAAGTCAAGCATGTTGGACTTGGTGTCGAGTCGGATCGAGTTCGGGTCAGGCGTATTTCAAAACCAGATCAGGTCAAGTCGTCCCTAACGCGGTCCGACTCGACTCCCAGCTCTAATCAGGATGGCCGCACCGAGCTTCCAGGGCCGCAGGGTTGGCAATCCGCGTCCGAGATTCTTGTGCCTTCATAGTGGGTCCGGCCTGATAAACAATCTCGGTTCTCACACGAGTCCCCACCCTCGCACGTGCACACATACATCCCTCACATCTATACAACAGCCTCTGAACTCCCGAACTTTCAGTACTCAAAATCCATCTCAGATGTATGCCTTGAGGGCTGTTGACCGTCCATTTTTCTCACACATGCTTAACCCATCCAACTTACACGTGTGGCACACATGACAATCAATCGGCCAGGGTCTCTTTACCGTGGGGCCCACCTGATAAATGGTTAAGATCTGCCACGTGCATGACAAAAGAGCACAAGATCAACACAACAGCTACTGGAATTCCAACGTACACAAAATCAACCCAAATCAAATCATTTATTTCTCATGCAAATACACATACACGCCTACAGTTTTGAGTCTGCGTATGTACGTACATGTCTATGCAACGTATATATACACCGACGACCTGCCAATTCTCAAAAATCCAATTCACCACCACCCAACTCAAATCTCAAAAAGAAAAATGGAGATCAGTCCATCCATTGCCATGGGCCACAAATCACATAAAATCAAGCCAACCAAATTACTTATTTACTTCTCTTATAATAATACACACGTACATCTACATATACATGTCCAAACCAGTATATGTACGTATGTACGCATGTATACTTCAACGTATATACAATGCTATCAGTACTATGATTTCAACTGAAACTCACCCAACTCAAATCTCAAAGAATTTAAACAAAAAACAAAAAAAACAAAAAAACAAAAAGCGGAAAAAGATGTGGAAATCAGTTAAAAACTTATGGGTTTGATGGCTTGGATTCTCTTACGTCGGACACGGACTTCGGCAGTTCTTCCTGTTTAACAACAGACCCGTTACAGCTGTTGATCGAGGCTGCATCCTCCCTTGCTGTGTTCTCATTGGTGGATGACAGTGGCTGGGACGCAGCACTGGGTGGGCCACCATTTGTCGAAACTGGGATGTGGGTTGTGGTGAGATTCTTCCTATCGGCATTCGAAGACGCTTTTCCGCCGGAGATGGCAGCCGCAAGAGCGATCGGCATGAGGCAGAGGCCTTTGGTTTGGAGATACTGCATGGCGGTTGTCACATTGGATTCCATCAGTTTCACTATTTCCTGCTCGAAGGCAATGTTGTCTGGCGAATCGGATAGATCGGCTCCTTGCCCGACTGATGCTGATAAGATCAGACCGCTGGAGCCCTGTAAAATACAAATCAACACAAGAATCTGAGGACTGTTGATCTGGTGGGCCAACTTATGGATTGGCTACTAAATTGTAGTGAGCTTTACTGGTTGATGTGGATAGCTGCTCTGACCATTCCTTTTCTGGGAAAATTATCAGATGGATGGCTACTGACCATCCAATTTCCTTTCTTCTTGGGCTATGGCCCACCTATGTGGTGGCCTATTACAATAACCATTGGGATCACCAGACCAGTTTGACACATTTACCATAGGGAGATTGAATGGAACTTTAGATAAAAACTACGCAACGGGTGCTCCAACGGGACTATGCTAAACTTGGATCGAAGATTCGGTGACTCAGACCAACTCGTTTGATCCTGAGTCAAGTTGGGAATCGACCGAGTCAGGCATATTTTCATTGCTAACTTGGGATTGGAATTGACCGAGTGACAAGCCATCAATCAATGATCCTAACAACAATAATCATGGCCCAAAAATAGACGGTTGAGAAAATATGTACAATATAGAATACATATAATCCTAGCAGAGAATGGAAATGGATGGAGATTCTATTACCTCGGATTGAACATCTGTGATGAGGGGAACGACAGCTCCTGCAGCACCGAGTCTGCTCATGCTTAGAACCTGCAATTCAGATATCAAAGATCCAATCATGCATTGAGAGTGGAAAGCTTGAAGCAGTGTTTGTGATGAGTTCCAAACTGATAGTCTGTTATGCTGACCTTGACTTGAAGCTGAAGGAATTTGACATATTCAATGATCTCATCAAGCATTGATGCCTTGTCCGTCTGCCGTTTAACAAAAAAAAAAAAGGTGGAATATTTAGAGGGTGTTTGAATGTTACTGCATTCACATTGAACTCAAACGCGATTGGCTGAGATGGCCTAGCAAATTCAGCTGCCAGCTGAATTTTGCCCTCTTGAGAGAATTGCGGGTTTGACAGGCTTCTGCAATGAGCAGGCTTCAAATGGAGCTTCCTTGCTTTCCCAAATGGAAAACTATTTTGTAAAGCTGAAGCTGGTGTACTGGCAAATAGCAGTGGCTATGGGTTGGGTTTGGGCCTGGCTAGGCTAGCCACAGCCCCAACCCAACACTTAAGACATAAGGCCATGGACCTCGCACAACAGGCCCAAGACCAAGCGCGAATAATTGGTTGGGCCTGAGCCTGGACCCAATGAAACCTGGCCTAGCCTGGTGCAAAAATTGATAAAATCCATATTTCCAACTTGACTGTTCATAATCCATCTGTTGATCAAGTGGGCCACATATGCACAAAGAAATAAACATTTTAGAGGAATGAAACCAACAATCTAAATTAAAGACCAACAATTGGAATGGCAAATTTGTAGGGATATAACACCGTAGGGCTGAAAGTCGGGTGGGTTCAACACAACCTACCCATGACCAACCTGACATTGGGTTGGGCTCAGGCAGAATGTTTCAGGTTCGGTGTCAGGCTTGGGCTATACAAACACCAACCCGATAAAACTTGGGTCGGGCTCAGGTTGCCCAACCCAACCCAAACCCAAACCCGATCGATATATAAGTTACTTATAAATTATAACTGAGTGCGGAACGTCTGTGTTGAAGGCACAGGAAATTCCAATGCTATAGGGTCTCATTGGTCCATGTCATTTCCGATGACTCAAGCTAACAAGATACGCTGGATTTCTCTCTCCCAAATAGATTGTGTGCTACGCAACATGACTTTTAAAGGAGTTGTCCTATATTTTAGCTTGCTTGTTTAGAAAAAATGAAGTTCTTTACGATAAACAACTACATATATAATAAATAAAATCATAGGTACAAAAAATATAGGTAATAAAAAAGAAAAAAAGAAGAAAAAAAAGAAAAAATAATAAATAATAAAATATCATCTTAGGTACAAAAAATAAGATGTGTATTGAAATATAATAGACTAATGTAATAACGAAAATATTAGCATGTATCCACCCGACCAAGCCCGCTTGGGTTGGGCTTGGGTTGAGAATTCTGAACCCAAGGTTGGGTTGGGTTGGCGTTGAGGTATAGGAACCTTGGGTTAGGCTAGGGTTGAGCACCAACCTGCTTGACTTTCAGCCCTAATAACAGGTCCATATAAAGTCGGGCTGGGCTGGTCCGGGCTAAAATGACTTGAGCCCAACCCTGACTCAAAAATTGATTGGGCCATGCATTCAAGGCCCCAACCCAGCCCACAGGCCTAGCAAGTAGGGTCCAAGCCTGGCCCAAAGCCAGGTTGGACTCATTGGGTCAGGCGGGCTACCCAGCCCATTGGGGTCACATCCACTGTGATGGTAGCACAAATGCCCTTCCATACGATGGGTGGGGATTTGGATGTGCTTCCAGATTTTGGGCTCCAAAGTTTGTTTGGCCTACAACAGAATCTCAAATCCCACTGGGCCCTGTTTCCTTGCTCCTGAAGTTTTTGATTTGGGAACCCATTAAAAAAATATCCCACAATGTATGTTCATTATATCCTTCATGACTCATTTCAGGAATAAACAATTCATGGGGTGGTTGGAGTATCACATGAGGAACTATAACGGATCTGGGCATTTAGAGTGACAAAGGTGTGGCCGGGGCACAACTTGTGCTTCTTATCAGCTGGCATTGGGTGTATTTGGAGCTAGAAATATTATGTGATGAACGAACGGGAAAACCCTCTTCAGATTTGCCTAAGATCTTTCAAATTCATTTATTTCTCTCAGGGGTGGCTTTGTTTGGGTTTGGCGTATTTCATGTAACAAGCCTGTATGATCCTAGAATATGGTTGTCCAATCCTTCAGGCCAGAATGTAGCATTTAAAATCTGTAAATCCAGAGTGGGGCTGTTGGAGATAACTCTCGTAATTCCTCCTGATTAAACTGATAATTCGAAAATCAATTCACTTATGCATCTGAACAAAGCCTAAATGCAACAGCTGAAGTACCATAGACACCCAGTATCAAGGCAGATTGCGGTCTCAAGCACCAAACTCCGAAAAGGAAAATCCTCAACATTTCATGAGGAAATTAACGGTAAAAAATACTTATTCTTCACAATAAAATGAGTGATGTGGGACGGTACCTTATTAGAATTCGGGACAAGTTCTTGCAAATTCTTCATCCTTTCTGCAATTTTCTCCCTCCGAAGCTGCGTGTTTATATCACACATTTCAAAAATAAAAATTCCCAATTTTCAAAAAGAAATAATAATAATAAAATCAGAAACTACATCAGCAACGTAGAATTAAGCTAAATTCCATCAATGGACAGCAACATTCACAAGAAGGGAGCACTGTACAATCAGTCCAGTGACTATTCCTCTCTTGAATGGAAATGAAATTGTCTACTAACCCGTTCGGCAATACTGTGTGGATCAGTGGCTTGACCCCTGCGCGCTCTCACGCGTGGCTTTACCGCTCCGTTACAACTGCCCCCAGCAACTTGCCCAGGTTGTAATTGAGAAGCGCAGGATTGGTTTGTATAATGCTGGGTGGAATTTGCTTCAGAGGATTGTGACAACTGGATATTCAAGAGGGCAGAAAACACTTATAACAAGTAACCATAAAAGGGATCAAAGATCATTTCACTAGGCCCACATGCACATGCCAAACTAGTAAGTGTGAGGGGGCATCCGAGCCGTGCATCAGGTAGGGCCATCTGTGTAGATCACCTGGCCGGAAATTCAGTCTGGCCAACTCATCAGGCACATTTACGTTGAATGTGGACCGCTTGCCAACTTTTTAAACTGTTAACTGTTTTTTAACATGTGCAGCCCAGGGTGATGAGTTTGGCACGCCCTGATTCCTGGGGCAGGGCATCTGAACAGTGAGATCAACCCAGAAGCATGTGCCATGTTGGTACATTTGGCTGGATGTAGAGGTGCACTTGGGCTTAGCAAAGCTCAATAACACGTAAAAGGATAGCACGAGCCTTGATAAGCTGACACGCATGTGTGATAAAGCTCTTGCACACGCCACACATCGACATTATGGCAAGGTAGGTACAAGATCCAACCAATCGATTGGAACTGCACCACTATATTGATGCCTAGCCCAAGAATCACAAGATCCACTGGTCAGGTGGGCCACAGTTTGCAAAACAAGTGTAAAGCTGTAACAAACTTGACTGAAGTTTTCTGACCCATCCATCTGTTTCCAATGTTGGGGCTCACATGCTCAGAGGACAAGATTTCCGACACATACAAGGTCGGACCAACCTGATGGATGGATTGGATCTTGCACCTATGTGCCATGCTGGCATATGCGTGGTGTGTACATGAACTTTATTGCACATGAACACATGTTTGTGTGCTTAGCAAAGCTGGGGATTGAATAACTGAAATATACATGGCACCTGCTGATGCGGCTGCAATCCAGTAGCAGCTCTTGTCAATGTCATAGGCATCCCAGACCCAAAAGATGGGAAACGAGGGCTGTGTAGCTCATCTTGCTCCTACAATGTTATAGAAGAACAAAATGTCAGATGGATTCCTGACCTAACTCTGAGAACGCAGCTTAAAGAACAGGCCACATGAGATTTTATACATTTGATGTGGGCAATTTGTCCAGCTGTGGGAGTTTTTCATCCCCAAAGAATCTTCTTCCCAATATATCAGCGCCGCCTTTCACAAACTCTCCTTGCAGGCCAAAACCTTGTAGTTTGCCTTGCTCCATAACTGGAGGCAGAGAAGAAACACCTGAGAATGATGGAAGCCATAGTGATGGAGCAGAACTTCCAACTACAGGACGGAGTTGGGGTGAACTCTGAGGGAGTGGGACTGAGGATCGAGATTTTGGGCTGGTATCGATCACTCCATGCAACAAGATCTTGCTTTCTTGGGACCCATTATCAAGACGGGGCGATAGCATAGATAAACGGTCCAGATCCAGCGGTTGGGCTTCTTCACGGAATAACCCCTTGTTGAGGCCGTAGTTTGAATTCCCACCAATCAGAATAGAAGTATCATCCTGCGGCATGTGCCCAATGACAGAGCCTGAGGAAGTAATATCCAATGGTGATGATGAGTTCTTTTCATCACCTTCATATATTCCCATCGGATCGGCAAGCAAACCATTTGTTTCAGTTGAAGTGCTGCCAACCCAAGACGGCTGGCCCGTTCCATTCACATCATCTGGCCATGAGGAAGACGAAAGTATGTGATCGAGAAAATCCTCCATAATGGAAAGGAAGATGTTGTCCCAGGAACTTCAATTTCACGCAGATTCTTCAAATGGAGCACGGCAGGATTGCTTCGAGAATATCATCATAACCCAATTTAGAAATTAGTCGAACAAATACGAATCATCAGCTTAATCATTTCATGGTGCATCATGCTGCAAGGATTGTTTCTTGTGTCCGAGATTCTAAAGAATAACGAAAAACAATGTTGATTGATTGATATGTAGATCGCTGAAGAAGTCCGGGAAGCAGAAATCTGTAATTAGCAGTTGCCTCTCTTCATCTCTCTTGGCTCCTAACTAAAAAAAATAAAATTGAATGATTTTAGCTTCTCATTATAACCCGATTAGCTACAGATTGAAAAATGGATGTTTCACAAGATAACCTTAACTATAAGGTAGTACTCCAATGTAGCACCAAATAGTGGTCTGCAGGACTTTCGACCCAAGAAGGTTCTATTTGTGTTTAAGCAATGGAACCAACATTAATTGGGATTCCATTTCCTGCTAACCTTTTCTGCCCCAAATCATGAGTGGGATATGTACTGGAAATACAGGTGCATCTCGAGCAGGTTGTATCGGGTTGATGATGACCACAAGATGACCCAACCCGCAACCCGAACCGAATTCCTCTATACTTGACCCTAAACCGACCCGACCCTACCCAACCTGGCACAGACCTAACCTGGCCTGAATTTGCTCTAGCCGAACCTTACTTGATTCCAAATTGGGTTAGTTTTCCAACCTGAGGACCTTCACAACCCAAACCAAACTTGAGTTGGGTCGACCAGGTTAGGATTGACCTGAGCCCAAGTTGCATTCCTAACTGGAAGGTTCTGAACATATTTCACTTGCATGCACAAGCAAATAGTGTTGACCTTTGGGAACCCTGAGGAACCAATAACAGAGAGGGATGCAAGACCCCCACTTTTGCTAGGCAATCCACAATCTAATAAAATAATAGATATCTCTCATTTAATATATATATATATATATAAAGGAAAGAAAGAAGGTAAAACAATAGAGTTTGCATTATGCGAGATCAGTTTAAAAACAAGTTGCATCACCCAAACCATGACAATTTAAAATAGTTAAGACTAAGGGCCTGTTCGGGTCCACTTAAAAATGAGGTAGTATCATTTTAGTCAGCAGTAATTATGTATTAGTGACTTTTGTGGATTAAAAATAATCTTGATAACCAAACATTCATGTAAACTATAATCTCTAATGCAAAATTGCTGTTAACTAAAATGAGGAGAACTCATTTTTAAGTGGCACCCAAACAGGACCTAAAGGAATTCTACAATCATGCAACTAGGAAAATGCTGTCAGATGACTCCACAATGGATACTACTATTCCTGTACAGCAGTTATCCTAAATTCCATGAGATGGAGCATTCTCCTCTTGCATCTATCTAGCGAGCAGAGATTCCTTCTCCATATGGAGCCCCAAGAGTGGTTCCTTTGGGCTGGAAATCAATGGTCCACTTGCAACATGAAATACAGTGGGAACAGGGGGGATATCCAGTGGGTGGAAATATTATTTCCACCAGCCAGTGGTCTCCATCTGGCTGGCAGAAATAATATCACTGCCATCCAGGGATCTCAATCATTAGTTGGAGCGGGTCCCTGATTGGCAGAAATCTACCATTCAGGGGATTTGTATAAACCCATTAGCCCGTAACAGTAATTAGATTTTTTAAATCTGAAATTACAGAAATTGCCAGAGGTTTTGAGAGAGGATTTCTCTGTCCTTGAGTTTGTGAGGGTTCTTTGGGTGGAAATTGCCCCAAATCCCCTTACCTTACCGGAATTTCCTTCTTCTCTCTTCTCTTGGATTGTGCTTGGGTTTTGAAGAGTTTTCGCTGATTCGAAGAGATCGGAATCACATCAAACTTCTAATGATTTAGTGGATAAATCAGCAAATTTTGGAGAGACAGCTCTGCTAATAACATGGCTGCATCTGCAAGGTTGGTTTCTCACTCAAAACTTTTCTTGTAATGTTTTTATTTATGCTGCAATGGGCTGCTTAATTGAATTGCATTTCAATGATTCAGAAAGTGGAAGTGAAGAAAGTGTGGCTAACACCACTCAATTCTTAATGAGCAACTAGACCCAAAATTCACAACATGGTCATTTCTAGTCCAACTTGAAATGCATGGAATTGAAATGGGTGGATTGGTCCACTCAACGAACTGACATGGTGCCACCTTGATTTTCCTTCTTTTTTCCATGTTCAATTGGATTATTACAAATAAGATCAAATGGGCATCCAATTGCAGTCATTACAAAGTTAATTTCGCCCGTTAAAAAATGAAAAGAGCCGATAGATCAGATCAAATCAGATTGTATAAAACAGACAAATCCGAATCAGCATAACAAAGTTCGCCAAAAAAACCAACAACGAAAATCATCTATCACAGTAGTGCATTGTTATGGTGGACCCCACAGAAGCCCTATCACCAATGTACATGTAACAACGAAACATATCAATGGGCACCATCCATTCCATCCAGTGGGGCTTATCATGGATGGGTCACTATACCACAATCACACCAATCAAACAAACCTGGCCATCACTTTCTGCATTTCTATCCTGCAATATTGGCACAATTTTATTTTTTTTATCCTCGCTTTGAAGGACACTGATTTGATGATTACAATCATCTGTGGTTTTTGAAAAGTTCACAATCCACAGCAGGGGCACTCGGTGGCTAGTCCTTAATTCCACTTCTGCGGGCTCTACCATTTCATCTCCCCACAGAAACAGCAATAGTAAGATGTTAAGCAAAAAAAAAAAAAGTGACGAAAATAGGCCTTTGAGAAGCCATGAACTGAAACTAATAACCAAAAACGCTAAATCTCCATAACCATACCCAAATTCCAGTAAGGATCCACCAAATGATGCTCAAAAACCCCTCTAAAACCGCAATTCAACAATGTAACCATAGAATCTACCATTTCAATTAGAAAAGCCACTTCTATCTACAAAAGAAGTACAATTAACTGAATGTTCTTAAAATACATAAATAAAAAGATTTTTTTTTTTTTTAAAAAAAAAAAGCCCCTCAAAAAATCTATGACCAGGAATTATTCTATACATCAAGAAGCAATGGAAGAAATGCAAGGGAATTAATTAAAAAAATGCCATTATAAAATCACTAACAAATCCTCTAAAACCCAAAAATTCGAATTAAAATCACAAAAACCCACATAAAAAAACTCATCCACCATCAAATTAAACCATCACTTCTTTCTCTCTTACTCATGCAAATACTTTCAGTTACACTGGAAAGAAAAAGGGAAAGAAAAAGAAATCCGGACAAGCAATTTAAGAAAAAAAAATCCAAGAAATTGCAAAAAATTCAAAACACATTATCTAAAAGCCTAATACCAAAAACAAAAACCCCACAAAAAAGTATCAAATTTTGATCATCAATTTTTTTTTAAAAAAAAAAACAGCTAAAATCTTTTCCTTTTTTGGAAGGTAAGATGGATAATTTTATAACCAACAAAAATAAGAAAAAACCAAATTCTCACTTCCTCAACCCCATTCATCCCAACTCTCAAATCCAGCAAAAAATATTATAAAAACAAAAAAACCATTAAAATATATTCCCCATTAACAAAATTATCAGATTAAAGCAACAGATAATTCAAAAAAAATAAAAAATCACGTCAGCCCTCTCTAAAAGAACAAAAGAAATAAACCACTGAGTAACAGCTAAAAATTGAAAAAAAAAAAAAAGAATAAAAGAAAAAGGAAGTCCAAAAATCATTACTTCAATTCCTCATGTACATGCTCTCAAATTACAAAAAAGAAAAAAGAAAAAAGAACAGTAATTCTCCAAGCGATACAGAAACAACCCAAGTCAAAGAACTGCAAATTCAAACACTTGAACTCATCCAATTCAAATATTTCTCAATTTCAATGAGAGAGAGACTTACAAAGAGAAAGCCAAAGAGGGTAAGCTTCTGAGCATAGAAAAACTGAAGAATGAAATCCCAAACAAACACTTCATCACTTCATCCTTTTTCTTTTCTTTTCTTTTCTTTTTTTTATCTCTCCCGACGAAACTGATCAGTTATTTTTTCATTACCCCGCATGTCTACCTGAAACTGTATTCCACTTGGGCTGAAAGGGTCCATGACCCACCTTTGTCATCAGAGCCGTTCGTTGTATCCGAGATGCTGTGAGTTATATCCACACGTCAAGATTGAGCAGATTACGCAATCTGTAGACCTTTCAGTTCCAGCCGTTCGTTTGATGGTCATGACAGGGCCCACCCAATTGGGCTTTTTCTCTTTGGGCCAATCACAGATTAGTCTCATGGAATGAATGATTGTGATGAAACGGGCTTGGGCTGAGACTACAAGCATATGGGCTGATATTGGCCCAATAACTAGGTACTGTCGGGCCTGGCCATGTATGGTATGATTTTCTTAGCTCTGGTCAAGCCCAGGACATGCTTTTAGATTGCATGCCCAGCCAGAAATCAACGGCTGAGACATAGCGATTGGAATGGCCCACTTAGATTGGGCTACTTCATATGCCAGGCCTTGAATTCAGCAACAGCCATGGCCCATTATTGCAATAAACAAGCACTACCTATGTTTGACCAATCATGGTACAAAACGGTCCCGTTTGTAATCTCAGCCGTTGATGGCAGCAGATCTAGTGTTTGGGCCCATTCCTTGCATGCATAGAATCTGGACCAAGGGACAGTAATGGACTGGGCCATGGTTGGCCCTAATCCCCTAAGTTGTGACTCTGGTCAAATCAACGGATAAGATTTAAATGATCAAAGGCTTGAAAAACTAATTAAAAAATTGGGCTATTTTATCTACAGTAAATCCCATCATATAAACGGTTCAGATCATTGAAACATGACCCAAATCCAATGAGTGCTACTTTTATATAATGAAGGCCCACTGGGCCATTTATCATTGGCTCAGGCCTATATTTCATACACCAGCCCAGGCCAGAGCCCTCGGGCCGATTTTAGTGGGCCAAGACCTCGCCCTGTAGTTTTGGGCGGGCCGGGCTACATGGCCCATTACTAGCCCAGACTCTCACACATCCCGCGGACTACAATTTTTGGTCGTCCTGCGAGTTACATTGTCACCTTTTCCTCCCCTATTTCCGGCAAATGATATCGTGACACGTGGCAGAATCTGGTTCGTCCTTTCGGTCAGGTCTCGGTACTTCTTCCGGTCCGATGGACTGTTGCGATACTAAATCGCTTTTAAATTGTCGTCACGCGTCAAAAAGGTTCTTCCCTTTCCCATCAGCGTCAATGTCGAACATGCCCTCGATTTTCATGCCTATGTTGACCAACATAGCCTTGTCATTGGTGGGTATTATCGTCATTTCTGATGGGTGGTTTTGGTTTATCCGGATAATCCGGAGAGGTTTTGGTGATTAGCATTGAAGTGTGATTATTGCCGATAATGACGAAAATGCCCTCGAGAAGTGGGGGGTGTTGATTTGCTTCAATGACGAAAATAACCTCCCTAAAAGTGAAACTTGCTTTGCCATGTGGCTTGTTAAGTGGGCGTATTCTCGTAATTTGGCAGAGAGGTTTTTGGTCAGCTGGGCCTGATTACGCGGGGGTGGTTGTTTTGTTGATTTGCGGAACGGTAGACGCAGGAGAATCGGAATATCGTAGACCCGTATCTCTCTCGTCCACGTGGCAGGTACGGGGCATCAATCTGGACCGTCCATCTGGTGGAACTATCATGGACGGCATACGTTTAAAAACAAAATTGTTTACAATCATAGCCGTCACACATTTTTGCACTTTTCCGAATAGACATCTACACTCAGACTATTTTTGTTGGACGCGTATTGGGTACTACACTCGAGCTCATAACAGGCTGGTGCTCTGAGGGGCCCACAATGATCTATGGGTTTATCCATGCTGTCCATCCTTTTTTTCATGTCATTTTAAAATATAAGGCCAAAAATGAGATGGATCCAAGGTTTAAGTGGACCACACAGTGGGGATTAACCGCTTACCATTAAAAACTTATTAGAAGCCGTAGAAATTTTTAATCAAGCTGATATTTTTTCTGCCTTCATCCAATGTTGGATGGCAAATAAATATCACCGTGACATATGAAGGTTTCAGCAGTGGGCATCATTATTACTGTTGCTTCCTGTGGTGTGGTCTACTTGAGCATTGGACATGCCTATATTTTGGGCTTACTACCTAAAATGATAAGGAAAAATGTATTAACGGTGTGGATATATCCATACATCACGTTGGTCCCATCAAGTCACAGTGTGTTCCATGAGCTCGCGAGCTCTGAGGAAAAGTGTCCACATCTATTTTTGTTCTCTGCCCTGGGAGATCAGTGTTTTTTTTTTTTTTTTCATTTCCGTAGAAATAGGACGGATAGATGGTCCGATTAGGGGTGCAGGTTAGGTTGGTTTAGGTTGCACCCAAGCACAAGACGAATTGACGTAACGGATAACCCAGGAGTTAACTTATACTCGATCGAACATATCAATTTTAATGATTTGATTAAAAAATGATGATAACGTATCGACAATAAAAAAACTTCTCATGTTTCTAGCAGCACCAAACAACTTACACAAAGTTATCGAATCTTAAAATTATGGACCCAATTAAAGCTCAACATTATATATTGAGTTCTCAACTCTAACATAATTTGGGGTTGGGTTAGGTAGTTCTATTTGGATTAGGTGACCAATAAACTAACATATAAATTTAAATATTAACCATCAATGCAATTTTCCCATTGTGGCCAGCATAGCATACAGTCCGCAATATGGACTGTCATGTTTTTGAGACTACTCATCATCTGTCCTTAGTTTGGTTCCAATAATAAATCTTATCATTTATGCACAAGCAATTCATGAAATATAGTTTACTATACAAGTTATATTTATATATTTATATCGTGTATCTTAGTCATAATTCATATTTATATCATGTATGTTAGCCATAATTCTAAGTTCAAACCAATTCAATTAAAAATTAAGATTACGCCCAACTCAATTTCACTCATATTATAATTTCACTCATATTATTGCAGAGTGAGGCTTGGCTCACTCACCCTAACCAATTTACTAGACGGTCCAAGAAATCTAAGTCAGCCAATTGATTTATTAAATGGACCAAGAATTCAAATGCTAGCCCGAGTGACAATCCATGGACCACAAGCTTCTCGATTGAGACTGACAGTGGCCAAGTCATTGAACTGGACAGCCCATTAGGTTCACCGAACTTTTATGGGCCACCAAGAAAAAATCACACCAGCTAGAGAAACTTTTAAATGTGATAAGTGATTAACATAAGGGGACGGTTTTGATCCGTCGCATTAGAGGATAACAGCTTCACAAATTAATCAACGATTACAAAAAAGAGAGGCTCATAATTTAAGGGATAACATCTTCAAATCGATATGATTTTCCCAAGGTAGCCCATGAAAAGTGGGCCAACCTAATATACTATACAGATAGACAATTTGATCAACCGCATGTCTAAAAGGGAAGCATCAGCATATTCCAAGCTTTTCTTTTATTTAACCAGGCAATACAAGGCACGTGTCACAAGGGATAGAGAGATAAAAGGAGGGAAGAAATTTCAAGAGGATAGAAAAGAACCTAGAGATAGGTCGAGGGAGACTAGAGTCCTCTACAACGGGAGCGGATTAGGTGAAACCTCGGCCTTACACAAGACGGTGCGGCTCTTACCATGGGCCCGCCTTACGTATGTATTCTATATCTACAGTGTCAATCTATTTTTGCAGATTATTTTATGGTATTATTCCAAAATTGAAGCAGATCCATTCATTAGGTGGACCATACCATAAGAAATAATGGTGATTGACCATTAATGGGCCACAAATGTTTTGGATCAAGCTGATATTTGATTTTCCTTTATCCAGGCTTATTTTTCCTTATCAACAAATTGTATAGAGAATAAGCACCATGAAAACATTAAGGTGTGTCCTAAGAAGTTTTTAATGATAGGGTGTTCGAACACCACTGTTTCTTAGACTGTCGTTCACTTTAGATTTGTATCTTTTTCATTTTTGGAATAATACCTTAAAATAATCTGAAAATGGATGGAAGGAATGGATACAAAATGTATAATCAAGGTGGGCCCCACAGTAAGGGCTGCACCGTATTACCTGAGGCCGGGGTCTCATCTAATCCACTCCCCTTAGGACATGTACGCAATGCATAAAACACTCAAGTCCGTTGGGCCTACTACGTTTTAAGTGTAAAATCTATTACACTCATCAAAATTTATACTTTATATTAGGTCTCGAGGTATAAAAATAAAAATAAAAATAAGAGCTAGATCTAAAATACAGATGGGCCACAGCATATGGAACAGTGTGAATGAGATGTTGGCAATAAATTTGTGTGGGCCACCATGTTAATGAGGTTTAACTCACTGGGATACAAATATCAGCTTGTTAAAAGCTCATGTTGGGGAGCAATTTTACATTGTTCCCATGGTTGTGATCCATATGGGTAGTCTATTAGGCTAATATTTTGTATGTATGGTTCAAACAACGATTTTCATCAAATGGATGAAGTGGATTTTACACGTATGATATGTGCATTTTAGGCATGGAGAAGAGGAAAAGTTATGGGCCACCCATGTTAAAGAAAAAGAAAAGGAAAAAGAAGCGGGTTTGAATCTAAACCATTAAGTATATTTGCAATTGAAATTTTAACTGCCCATTATTAAGCATGCACATTTTCAAACTCTTAAATGCCATATGATTTGATTTAAATTATCTTTTCATGTCCCTTAAACACAAAGTAATTCGCCCTTAAAATTGCACAAGAGAGTGAAAGGATTTAAGTAACATGGTATGGACACCCCACCTTGAGCCAATAAGCTAATTGTAGTGGACTATTTTGATGGCTAATCAAACCCCAATCTGACCCCTAATCCAAATTCTAAACCCTAGTCCTAACCTTAACCCTAGACTCTTAAGCCCTAAGAATCTTGAAACCCAACTCATTGAGTCAACTCATTGGGTCATGCCAAGCCAACTTGCTGTGCTGAACCCGATCAATTCACCTAGTTAAACCAAATCCTCAACCAACTTCAAAACCAATACCAAGCCCAAACCCATATGCCCACCAGAGTTCCAAAGCAACTCTAGTAAATGAACCACAGATAAGTCAGAGCTCCCACACGCTTATGGGAGACTACCTGCCAAAGCAGGAGGCGGGTTGTGGCCTGGGCGGTGAGTTACCCATCGCCCATTACGTGGCACACCTCTTGGCTTGGCAGGAGGCCTCCAACACATGCGAAAACTCTCTTCTTTGTCTAGTAAGTATATGGGGGTCATGAAAAGTCCTCTGTATGCCTTATTGAGCTCAAAATTATCATTTTACCAGCCAATCCAACCGTCTAGATCACGTCATATGGCAATCTGTAATCCCGGCCATCAAACCGCATTCTAACATTGAACTTTCAAGAATTACCAAAAAATCAAACCTGTGGGCTATAAAGAGATCCCCTCCCCTTTTCATTTCTATCATCCAATGATCTTAGAAAACCCAAATTATCTAGTGAAGCCAATCATCCATACACCAAGGAAAGTAAAAGTATAAGAAAGAGAGTCTAACCCAAGTCTGATCTAGTCTAGCTAGAGTCTCAGCCTCTCGAGCCATCCAAGCTCCAATTTAAGCCACTTGATCTAAGCCTTGCGACATAAACGTCCATCAAACTGTCCAAATTTTAAGCACCTTCGTCTAATCCCCAGCATTAGCATCATGCAACACATATTCCCTTCTTAACCCCCTACTCATCTCATCTATTAGTATTGCATCGCGTATCATTTCGTACATAATCGACTTAAGTATATGCTCTGTGATTTGCTGATATAATCGGATCCTGCCTATTAAAAAATATTGTTGACTAGTTTATGCTTCGGTAAGTAGAGAAGTCAAGACGGATTTATCTAGCCTAAACCAATGCTTGTCATAATTGTTGCATTTGATACAATACTACACACACTATTGTATCTACATTATACAAGCATTAATCTCAACCCTAAAAAATTAGTCAGATCATGCAAAGTATAGACTATACGTTTAGGTGCTTAATACATCCCCTCTTTGTAACCATGGACCCTTACCCCAAATCTTTAATCGTATATCAAGGAGTCACGTTGGGACTGAAAATCTGCGTATCCTCTCTCCTAGCATCTCTACATGGTCTAGCTGACTATGAATATGGAATAATTGGCTAGTGGCAACTACTTTCAAATATAATACCCTTATGCATATAATGCAATTGCGCAAAGCCCTTGAGAAAGATAACCCATAGAAAAAGTGTGATCTGCCCGCGATCTAGCATTCACACATGGACCACTCACTAAGTGGGACACATAAGAATGGTCCACCATGCATAAATTCAACTGTAAGTTCCTCTTTGGCCCATCAGCTCAAGACATCTCCTGTGGTCCACTGCATTCACTGACTTATCCATGCAGAAAATTTATATGAACATTGCTAAAATGAGAACGTCTAACAAAAATAAAAAAGATGGTGGTTGGATCTTTTTCCGAATATTCCACAGTGAAACTGTTTAAGTTCTCAAAATGGGGATTTGTTAGGTAGCATTTCAACTGTCATCAATGCAGATATACCTAATGTTCTGCAATTTGCAATAGTCATAAACCTATCTCTACAGTGTTAGATATGATAACTGACCAACTATATTCCATGACACTTGCAACTTAGCGCCGCACTGTCTTTCCCTACAACATTCCACTTGTGTAGAACAACCGTACCATCTAAATGCTGGGCCCTACCATGGAGATCACCCTTCTAAAAAATCAGAATGATCAACTCACTAGGTGGGCCACACCTGCTAAGCTTAATAAGACCTTTGGTTGTCCATTGGTTCCAATGGTGTGGCCCATCTGACCGAATGAATTATATGGACCATATAAATTGATTAATGAGCTAAAATAAATTTGGGTTTTTAATTTTAACAAGTGAGGTTCATGATTTGGTAATCTAGACCATTGATCCGTTGCATCACATATGTTGATGCAAAATCTGGTTAGTCCCTTTCTAGACCTATTTACCTGCACAAGGAACGAACAGAGAAGACCTTGGTTAGAGTATGAGACCCTCCGAAGCATAAGTCAAGAAAAAGATCTAGGTCTAGTTGAGTATTGAAGGTTTAGGGCTAAAGATAGTGTGTATTAAAGGTGAATGTAGATTCCGGATTAGTAGGAGGATCTTCCAAGATTTTTGGTGAAGATCTCGAGGGTCTGAGTGTGTCGTAGATGTCCTCTGAAATTCTTATAAAAGACCTTGAACGGACTTCTCTTGAGCGAGATCTGATTATCTAAGATCATTGGAGACATGCAATGGAAGGCCAAGGTGGCCTTGGCCGACCTGACCTGCGAGCGGCGTGCCGTTTCAAGCTATGCCGACTTGGGCCACATCGACTTGGGCTGTGATGACCTAGGTTTTACCGATCTAGATTATGCCGACTTGTTTCCTTAGTTGAGCAGCGGGACGGGATGTCCCTGACAAACTCTAGGGATCTTGGAATCAACGGAGGTAATGTTCTTTCAGGAGTTTGGGCAGGTTAGTAGGTATTCCGATTTGGAGACGAGATACCGGGCTCGATCTTACTTCTTACTCGGATTTTGAGTATACGATCGAACCTGCCGTCGTGTCTGACCTGGGGGAATGCAAGCTTCCGACCTGACCTTTCATCATTGGTTGGCCTATTTTTCCTACAACACTATCTTCCATGGCCATACCTTAGAAAGCACCAGATTGGAAGATCACAACCACCAATAATATAAATCCTTTCAATTAAATGTGAATTGGTGCTGTATTTTTCTTGTTAACCATTAATATGGGTAATCTTGAGTTTTTAGTTCTAACAAATGGGGCTCATGGTTTATTAATCTAGATCATCAATCCATTGCATTTCATCTGGGTCGTGCCCAAAAAGTAAGAGATTTAAAAATCATAATAGTAGGACTTTCTTAGTTGAACGTGGATTGTCGTGGTATTTCTCTTCCTAACCATTCATTCGCAGGCAATAAATTGAAAATCTACGATTATACGGTTGAAAAGATTTTTGAGAAATGTCGATGGTCTGGATCACAAAACTATGGCTGCATTTGTCATAATTAAGATGGTAATTACAGCTATCAACAGCTATCAAAACCAACATGAACTGAAAAGGCAAAGGTCTGAGTATCATGTAATTCTTCTCCAGAGTATTGGGTTCTCTTAGTAATTAGCTCATGACATGATTGAAACAAAGGGCAATGATCACATGCGTTGGAGCTGTGTGGGGCCCATGTATGAGTGTCATCCAACCTGTCCATTAGATACTTTTTCCTTTGTAGGCCTAGGTCCCAAAATATAGCCTGATCCATTAATCACATCAGCCAAGGTAAAGAGAGAAAATTGGGGAGGACGACGACAACCGTTGCAACTCCTAGATAGAATGTGGGGTCCACCGTGCTGTTCATATGTCATCAAAGCCATTCATCACCTGATCCAATAGATCAAAGGAAAAAACAGAAAATCAAACCACTTCAAAACTCATGTGGGCCACAACAAGTGAATGTATAGGTTTTAGGCATGACTGTATGATTCTCCCCCTGGTGTGTCCCACCTAAGCAGTGGATTCTGATGATTTTTTGTATTTATCATAAACATGAGAAGATTCACCAGATTCACGGTTTGGATTACAAATTCTCCTCATGGGTGGGCCCCAAAATCTCCAATGTATATGATCATTGCCCTAAAACTGAAGTTAGGGATGGGAAAGTCCCACTTTCATTTTTCAAACAAGGATGCTGTGATGGACAATGGAAGCCATCAAATCACATCCGTCCATCACAATGGCCAAAAGGGTCATTTTCAAGCCAACCATTTTCAGTGGGGTGGTTTTTGACTTGTGAGTACGTACATAAGATATTTTAATATGTGTTTGGACATGTCAGGAATTCAATAATTGAAGATCATGAAGACAAAACAACATGTTGTAATCATAGAAAAAGTGAAGAGAGTGAGGTGAGAAGTCATTAATCTTCTATGAATGAATTAGCATGAATACTTTTTGCTAATTTAGCACGTGTGAGAAATCTGAGCCATGCATTAGGTCCACTCATCAGACAGGGCGCGTGTATGTAGATTGTCTTGTCTATATCATCCATGGGTTTCGTCCAAAGTGGGCGGCTAGATTGTTCACACCATCTCGACCGTCGGATCCACCTCATACACGGGCTGGATTTCCAAACATGCATGCAAAGCTGGCACGTGTGCCACATCTACAGTTGAACTTCGAACAAGGATTGTGTGGTGAGTAATTGAGTAAACTCTGTGGGCCCCTGTGATGTATGTGTCATCATCCGTACCGTCAATCTGTTTTTTTTTTTTTCAGATCATTTTATGGCATGAGCCCAAAATTGAAGCATATTCAAAGTTTAAGTGGACCACACCACAGAAAACAGTGGGGATAGTGATATCCACCGTTGAAATGTTTCGAGGCAACCGTAAGCATTTAATTTCCACTGTTTCTTGTGGTGTGGTCCACTTGAGTTTTGGATATGCTTTAATTTTTGATACACATCATAAAATGATCAGGAAAAACCAATGGACGGCATGGATGAAATATATAAATTACAGTGGGCCCCATAGAGTTTCCTCTTGGCTCCTGGAAGTTCTATTAGGAGAGCACTAGCATATTTCCCCAATTGAGGCATGGAGTTAGTTTGTGTGGGACAAATGGTTATGAAGCCATTGTTTAGATGGCCCACATCATAAATAGATCAGCACCCCAAAACTTCCAAATTGGAAGATCCTAACCGTCCAATCTTTACCTCTTTTTTTCTATTACTTGTGGATCGTTGGTTTTTTTCTTTTTAACCATCCATTTGGGTGTATAATAATTGAAAGGTTATTGTTACCATTCACAGAAGTTATTTGGTCATGATCCTGTCCATCCATCATATGAGCCAAGCTCAATGATCCTTAAAACCAAATCATGAGGCCCACCAAGAGAAAAAAAGAAAGATAGAAAAGCACCACCATGGGACCGTTGTAAAATTCCCCTAAAACCTTTTAAATTCACTCCATGTGGCCCACTTGGAGTTTTGGGTAACTATGATTGTCAGATTTTCCCTTCATTCAGGTGAGACTCACCTACAAAGTAAATAGGATAGGATATAAATACTACAGTATGCCTAATTGTTGGGAGAAAGAACCATTCTCAATTGCATTGAAACTAATATTATAATTAAAAAAATAGAAAAATGAAAAGCAAACTACAAATTAAATATTTATATAATTTTCTTTTGGTACATTTAGGGCTTGTTTGGGAGCGTGGATTTGGAACCCCTGGGTTTGAAATCCTCTTGGTGTGTTTGGACACTAGAATGTGAATCAACTTTATTCCAAAAGTAGTTATGCATGGTATATTTACAAGGATTTGAATTTAATTACTAAATCAACTTTAATATCTCTAATTAGTGAGATATATAATTTTTAACACAATGGTATAAGCTTGTCTCAGATGGGCCACAAGCACAAGATCATGTTTGAATGACTGACCAATGTTTTTTAATTGTTGATTTACATGGACAATGTTTGGACGGTGTTAATCATCATTAACGGGCCATGTGGCCAATAGAATGATAGTACAGTGACACGCATGTTACACCTGCACCTATTGAAATGATTTTAGGTGTAATACAGGCTCTCACTGTGAATTTCAAACCCCCTCTTTTAGAGGATTTAAAACCCCCATTACTTTATGCTACTAAATAATTAAGGGATTTGAAACCCCCTCAAATCCCTTGAATCCATGGTGCCAAGCGACCCCTAAATCCTAATAGATGTATGCCAGTCCACCCTACTTAAAAGTAAAAACATGAAGAAGCAATTCTTGATATAATTATAATTCTCTCTTTTACAATAAAGTATATATTATCCCAAGGAAATAAGATTTACTATTTTAAGTGAAATTATGAAAAATGACAGTTAAATAATCAATACACCTTTTATGGTCAGGCTATGCAGATCTTAACACTAAATGCAAACCTATGGTTGGCAATTACTTGTGATGTGGGCCGTGGAATAGGCTTCGTGTTGTGTTTTGTTTTGTTTTGTTTTTTTTTTTTTTCAATTAAAGAGCTGATGAAAAGAGAGCATTTGATGGACAGACCCAAATCGTGGGGGATTTGATGGGCCACCTGCTACTGCCAGCTACTAAAGATTAATTAAGCCAAATCTATGAAGCGGCACATGGCCCAATCAAATCCCATCACGTGGACAAGAACATCTATGGTTGTTGTCAGCATCCGATCTGAATCAATCTTTTAGAGAGAGAGCAAAGGAGTGGACATGAATTGTGTGGCAATCCTAATATCACCACTGTCTATGGTAACCCCATGTGCTGGGATTTAATTAGGCCATGTACCACTGTAAGAAGTGGACCGTTTGACTACTACTATGCCAACTTTCAAAGATGCTTTGTGTGGGCCCCATCTTTAACAATGACAATTGGCCCAATCAAATCTCGCCATTTCCCCGCAATCGATGTCGGAGGCTGAGAGCGACCCCTACTTTGACTCAAGACCAACCCATTAGAACACCTGGTTCAAAACAACGAAACTTTATACCGTCCATCGAGTTGTATTTGCCAAATCAAATCACTTCCAAATGGTGAGATTCATTATCTTCGCCCTACATACATAATATCAATTAAAAACTCATATATATGGGCCACAAACTGCTAAGTTCACATGGTGTGGCCCACCTAACTTTTATTTTTGTAATTTACACTTAACAGGTTTGATGAAAGATACCCAACATGGTGGCCCCACGTCTTATCTCCATTGTTTCATGTGGTGTGGCTCATCTAATTGTTGCTCATGTAGCAGATTTTTAATCTTGTTGCCTAACATGGATGATTGAATCTGATAGATGGAATGGATTTTACATATACAAGATGGTGGGCCCCATAGAGTTGGGTATTTTCTGCACTGCGCAACAAGTGGACCCCACCACGAAGATCGCCTGGCCCCCAAAAATCAGGATAGTGATCCAGACATCAGGCAAGGCACACCATGTTGGTATCACGTGCACAAGACATCTGATCCGTGCAAAAGGTGGACCCCACCTTGAAGATCACCTGATGGCAAAATCAATCCAGTCCACTCATCAGGTGTCCACCCCTGTAGTTTTTATCAGACCGATGGCTGTCCATTATTTTCTACCGTGTGGGGTCCACCGAACGAATCGAGACTTCATTTTATGCCACAGTGTTCTTAGACGTGGGTCCCACCCCTTGGACGAGTTAGATGTTATATTCGAAGGCATAATTCGGGTATTATCAACCCGATAATGAAAAGCCCATGAGGGCCGATATGGGCCTTGTAACTGGGCCTGACTCTAATTTACAACCTTCAGCTAAATGAACCCAGTCCACTAATAAATGTTTTAACCCCTAAAATGGACTACAACATGGTCTATTTATAATGGGTGCATTTGAAAGTATGATAAAAAAACCACATGCGGCCCAATTTTGAGGCCATCAACGATCGAGAGGCGGGCCGCCACTCGGGAGCTTGGAAACAATGCCCATGGGAAATATGGGAGATGGATGGGCTCATCTTCGTCGTTGATGAGTGCACTAGATTGAGAATCTACATGGTGGGCCCACCTAATGATCTGGTGACCATAGGTGAGAATCTGGCTTTTGAGGTATAGATCACCGGATTTGTGGGACCCACATCATCATCTTAGTCCAGGGTGCTACATTGGCACATATGGCCACAAATGCAGCTCCTCTCAAAAGCTTCAATTTTACCAAGGGAATGCGTAACTTTTGGGCCTTAAATCTAGATATAGGCCCAGCCCACATGCTTGAAATTCAGGCCTAGGTTCAGCCCATGAAAGTCGTAAGCATGATGGGACATGAGGTGGGCCACACCTCCGAATAAAATCTATAGGAAATTAGATCAAGACGATCCATTTTCTAGTGGGAGCTTTGGGCATAGGCCCAGCCCATGTAGTTCTAAGCCCAGTGGGCCTTCAGGACAACCTGGCCCATATCAGCCGTCCATGTTGATACTAATGGAACTGATTATGTTGTTTGATGGAGGAATGCTAATTCCAGATGCCCCATCACCAAACACAAATACACTACCCACGGAAGATCCGGAACGTCCATTAGGTGGGCCCCACAGTGACTGTGTCCATAGTCGAAAAAAATTATCCACCCTACTAATCAAGTTGGCCTATGGGTCTGAGAAGATATGGACGGTTAGAAAAATGGTTACCAATGGTCTACATTCATTGTGCATGTGTTGTTCACCTGATGAATGGGGTCCACCTTGATTTTTAGATAAGACGTACCGATTATTTTCAAGTCTTCGGCCTTGCTTGTATTAATTAATTATTATTTAATTTTGGGTGGCTTGGAAATGTAGTGATTACTCAAAGATAGTATTATATATAGAGGTTTGATACAATGCATCCTCACCTATTGCTATAAATACAATCGAGACTTTTATCCCTTGGATCCTGGGGTGATTTCTTGATGATCCCAACCGTATATTTGATGGGCCTAATCTTAGATGGGGAATAACAAGAAAATCATTTCAAGGCCAACTTAACTATTTTCCAATGCATAAGGAAGTTTTTATTAACCATTAAATAATTAAAGAGTTGAGGTATTCTAATCTATCCCTTCTTTTTTCATCCCATCCATGTTGAAAGCGCCATCAACCATAGGGTTATTAAAAAAAGATCCAATCCAAAGGCTAAAGGGAAGTATTCTAGCTAACCTCTTATGAGTAGCTTGCAATGGAGATGTTTTGGCTGAGGTTTATCTTCTCCTCCACTCTCCTCACTTTAGAAATGCTTACCCACAATTAGTTAGAGGCCCGCCGTGGTGTTTACAAAATATTATGTTTACACTCGTTTTAGGCAAACCCTCATGGATCAATCGGATACTATGTACCATACATGCTTAATAATGGTTGAAATCTTACTTGCGTACTGGGTGTTTACACTTGACCTAGTGTGGCTAGATCAAACAATCTAAGAGACCACATGTCAATCAAGCCGTAGGTGGTGTACATGAGCTTGAAATATAAGAGTAGAGACGTACACATGTGAGAGTATTAAATTCTAGAGTTTTATGAAAAGCGACTTTCACTGGCATCAAACAAACTTCTCTAGAAGCATTAATCCCATCAAAGCAAATGTTTGTTTGTTAAGCATTTAATGTCGAATTTCTACCAAAAGTGACTCTTTTCATATGCTAAAGCCAAGTAACTTGAAAACCCCGACAACTTTTCTATACAGGAGTTAGTGATGTCAGGACTATAAATGACGCATGATCTAATAAGCGAGAATATATCTCTTATACACGTGGCCAAACACAATATGTTACGTTTATGCGGAGAATCAATGAGATTTGTACAGTCGATTGTTCAAGTCTTTCACGATGCCGAAGACTACATGATGCTACCATCTCCTAAAAACCTATATAAATAGTACTTCACGAAAAGCTCATGGACAGATCAACAGACATCAATACAATCAAACCCAACTCTACATTGCTTGTCCATCATGGATAGTTTTCTTTTTTTCTTTTTCTTTTTCTTTTTTTTCTTTATTATTATTATTTAGTTTATTCCATCATTGTTGCTCATAGCATGGGGCGTAGTTTTTAGTCCTTAGTTTACTTTTTTACCTTTCATCTATGACATCCCACTGAATCACAAAGAATATCGCTTAGTTTTGAACGAAATACTATATGACTTTCCTTGTACGTGCTACGTGATTCCGTTTACCATCTTACCATGAAATTTAGTCAACATCAGATGATGAATATATAGTTGATTCATGACCATCTCATCATGTGCTCGGTTCCCATTGAGACCATGAACAAATTATCACCCCACTAGTCATCTTGCTATGAAGCCCGGTTCCGACTGGGTGATGAACAAATTATCGAACGTCCACCCTTCATTGGTCATCTCTTCAAGATGTCCGATTTTCGATCAAGCAATAAATAGACGACTATACTATACATCACAACCGTCCCACTTTGAAGCTCAATTTGCGATTGAGCGATGAATGAGTCATCATCCCTTAAGCCAATCGTGTTTATTAATTATAAAAATCATTTATAAAATATTTTTGACTTCGATCTTCTTTTTTTATTGTTTTTATTGTTAAACTATATTAGCAATCACACCGAAAGAAAAGTCCTGAACACAAAATAAAATGAATTCATTCAAAATGACTAACCCTTACCGTTCTATAAATCACCTAATCGTTGTAACCATCGATGTTTGAGAGGCTGGGCGAGTCTTTGAATTCAGTCTTAATCAGTCCATTTCAACGCAGGAGCACCAACGTTCAATCAAACTTAAGTCGAATATAACTCCAGCATGCCTGCATTGTCTTAATCGTAGACGTTAACCAAATACAAGCCCTTACTAACATTTATGGCCTCGTGTTTAATTGAATCATGCAAAAAAATTCAACCGTTCTAGTAAAGTAGTCCCATCATAAAAATAGGATGCCCAAAAGTTGGTTCAATTCAATTATCAAGTGGGCCACACCATTGAAACAAATAAACAACCACCCAAAAGCCTTCACGTTCATATGGGTCCTATCTAGGTATCAACATGATTTTTGGGATATCTAATTTTCATTTCATGGTACCATGGTAGTATTGAGAGAAAAGATCTCTTCTAAACCACACACACCAATATTAAAATCAAAAGAAAACAAAGTAAAAAAATACAAAATATAACATCAAGATTTACCTGATTTCCTTTCAATCACGTCGATCCATTATACCTAGAGGCAAAAACAAAATAGCAACTTTTGACGTAGTAATATCTTTCTCACATCACAATGTATATTACCCCAAAACCAAGTAAACTGGATCCATTATACCCAAAGGCAAAAACAAAATAGCAACTTTCAATATAATAATATCTTTCTTACATCAGAATGTATATCACCCCAGAACAACTTTCAATATAATAATATCTTTCTTACATCATAATGTATATCACCCCAAAACCAAGTAAAGTTTAGCTAGAACACTATGATATTGTGAAAAACCTTCCGGGCATGGTGAAGCCTCCACACCCAAGTAAGGGAGCATTGCCGGTGTGACTTGCTATTGTAAATGGTACATCTCTAATGATCAGGCTCCATAAATTTTAATAATTTAAAGGCAAGATAGCATATAAACACCATCATTAAATCCCATTCGCATTTCTCCTCTTTTAAGATTGTAAGATTGAATTAATGGACTAAAAATTCAGACAGATTTATTCTTTGGGTGAGTGAATGATTGCAAAATTATTATTTTCTTCTAATTCATTTGTTTAGATATTCTGTGGCCCACTTTAGATCTAACAGCGTGTATGCTCCCACGGACGTGTGGAATTAAATGTTCCATAATTTTAGAAATGGTGGTGACTCTTCAAAGGTAAATATGGCATAGCTGCATGAAATTTTAGACCGTCCAAATCATTGACCTAAGCATGTATGGAGGTTCGCCAAAATGTTGAGCGGAGAATATAATATTAGCCATTTGAATTTCAATCCTTCCTATCTTAGTTTTAAGTATCCATTTGGTAGTTATTAATTGAATGGCTAGGATTGTTTGATTAATGTGCTTCATCCACAATGGGCCCACGATTTGTATGGTTGGATAAAGGGACGTGGCTTGGGGGGTAGTTGACTGTGGGGCCTACCGTAATGTACGTAACTTTCTGGGTCCACGTCATCTATCCATGATCATGCCCAAAATGAGCTGTCAAAACAGATGAACGGCGTGGATGTCAGGCAAATGCATCACGGTGGGCCCCACAGTCAGGGATCGACGGCCTCAGTGGATCCCGGGGTCCACTGGAGCCCCGTCCTGGATAAATGTGGACTGGACTCCTGTGATAGTTTGCCACCATTTTAAAAGTGGCAGTGACACTTCAACTCTTCAACTATACGCATGGCATGGTTTCACAGCAATCCAGACCGTCCAAATAGCTAACCGTATGTGGATGAGCATAACCCATAAATTACACTGAAAAATATGTAATCACCAAATTTTACTCATTTTGAATCTGGACCATTCATTACTTTGCTTTTCACTGTTCTTTTATGGACATCAATTGGATGGTTAAGATTGCTTGATGACGCAGCGGAGGACGTGAGGTCGAGCACCATCTTCCTCAATAAGATAACTATTCCGAATCCACGGAACTTTTTTGGACTCCTCACAGAGACTTCTCGAATCCACGAGAAAAGAAAGCAGAAAACAGAAATAAATTCTAATAAATTCGAAATTGATTGATGAATGCTTAAAAAGGAATTTACAACCCTTTAAATAAGGGTACCAAGCAATGGGAAAGAAATTAGAATCAAACTACAACTCAAACTCCTAAAATCCACGACTTACTATAAATAGTAAACTTACTATTTATAGACGGTCATGATGTCTACTAGTGTGCAAGGTTTTCGGCCAAAAATAGTAAGTGTCCTATTTGGCTTCACCAAACCGTGCTCCTAATTATTCTAAGCTCTTTTCATGTTGGGCGCAACTCCTAAAGCTCAACGGATGAAGAGTTATAATCAAACTAAAACTTACTATTTATAGTAAAAACGAAATTAAAACAAGAAAACAACAATCGATTAAGGGGTTTTTTGCAATTCCGGGCTGCGCAACCCGGCGTAGCGGGGTTGGTTGGCTAAAGTAGCTCGTTCTACTTCAAAATCATATATTTTACATCAGATAACTCATCCCGAATTGCAAAATATGCCCGATCTAAGGTCCGATGGTCCGGATCACTTCTGTCGTCGACCGGGCCTTTTCTGATCCATCTTGGCCATGAAACTGTCCGCGACCCGCTCTACATCACTTGATCAGTATAATTTTATAGATATGCTCCATCCGTGATGTGTCTCACAATTTAGATGGTCCGGATAGCCATACGCAGTTGCCCCATATGAGGAAAGATAAGTAACTACCATTTTGAACTATCACGAGAGGCTAGCTCCTTCAGCCAGGTTAATGGTGGATGTGACTCTTCAACCGTCAACGGTGTGCATGGCATAGTTGGACAATAATCCAGACCGTTCCAGACCGTTCAGATAACTGACCAAATCGTGGATGACCATAATCCAAAATTTACACCAGAAAAGATGTTATTAAGCATCCAATTTTACTCTTTAAATTTGGTCCATTCACCTTCAACCCTTCATTTTATAGTTATCAATTGGATGGTTAAGATTGGTTTGATAATCCAAATAGCCATACAAAATTGCCAGATGTGAGGAGGATAAGTCACCACCATTTTTAACATGCTCGATGAACAATCAAAGGACACGTCCCTTTACCCATTTTAGAAGGGGGCCAGACTCTTGAATCCTTCAACCGTATGCATGGCATAGTTGAACAGCAATCTAGACCGTCCAAATAGCTGGCCTACTGTGGATGAGCATAACCCATTAATTTTACAGCCATCAATTAAATGGTTATAATTTCTAATTGCTTGATCTAATTTTCTCATGTGTTGTAGTAAAACCTTCTTACTAATCATCTAAGCTCTCCAAAATCTTAGTATTGTCTTTTGAGAACTGATCACCACCATGCAATGGTAACATGCCATCTTTCCCACCAACATGTAACCTGAGAAGGAAATAAGCACCATCTAAAAGATAGGCCCACCCTCCTTGAATATCAGGTTGATCCAATCAGTATGTTAGTTTCACTTATATATCAAGTCAGACTATTGGTTGTCCATTGATTGCAATATTTTTGTTGCCTATTTGATGAATGGAGATGAATTGTATGCTGTTGCCAGCTGACCTTCATGGTGGGCCAAACTATTCTGATGGCATTCATATCTTACACAAGTGACATGTTGGTGTATGTCAAAAAATAAATTAGATCCAAAACTCGGTGTTTGTGAGAAATTTACCATGTCCGTCTTTTTTTTCCAGATCATTTTATAATGATAGACCAAAAATGAAGTAGATTCAAAACTCAAAAAAGCCACACGTAAAAAATAAATAAAATAAAATAAAATAAAGCCTATGGAGATTGAACGACCACCATTGAAACATCCATACGACTACAAAGGTTTTGTCTTAAGCCAAGTTGTTTTTGTTTTCAGCTCATCCCAATAGAAATAACCTTATAAATGGTTTGTGTGACATATAAACATTAAAGTGGACCCAAAAAGGTTTCAGTGGTGGCATTTTTTTACCCAATTTTTCTTCCGGTGTGAGCCACTCGGGTTTTCGTTCCTCCTCAATATTTTGACCTCATGTCATAAAATGAACTAGCTAGGAAGATGGATGAGGTGTATTTTTAACAAACATCACCAAGGGACCCACTTAGCTTTTTTTTTTTTTTTTGTGCGAAAGCTTTAACCACTGGTGAGGCTAGGGTTTAAGGTTTAAATACAATGTATTCACATTCTTGGATCAAAACCTTGTTGTCAGTCAACCACATTTGTGTCTTGATTCTCCGACGACGATGACGATAATATGATAAGAGATTTGGTAATTCCACACGGCTATGGGACCCGTTCAAGTTGACAATAAGCTCATGCGTCGCACAATGTGACTCTCGTGGTATTTGGGCTTTTCATTCCATGAGTTAGATTGTTTATAAGTCAAATTGTATGGTGACAACCTGTATGGTGCAGGACTCTACGGAGGCCTACCATGACTATTCCCAAAAATCTATCCACCTTAGTAATTTTTAGGTTGCCTTGAACTTTCGAAGATATGGATGGTAAGAAAAATGGTAGCCATTGTTCACCTGATGAATGGGGCCCACTTTGATTTTTAGGATAAGATATGCACTGATTAGTTTCAAGTCTTAGGCCTTGCTTGTATTAATTAATTGTTATTTAAATTTGGGTGGTTTGAAAATGTGTTGATTACTACTAGATAGTATTATATCTTGAGGCTTGATAGAATGCATCCTCACCTATTGTTATAAATACAATTAGGGCTTTATCCGTTGGATCTAGGGTAATTTCTTGATGATCCAAACGGCTTATATAATGGGGAACAACATAAAAATTAGTTCAATGCCTGCTTGATTATTTTTCTTGGATGAGGATGGTCTAGCTAACTTTTAAATAATCAAAGAGTTGAGATATTCTTATATGAACTTGAAAAAAATCTAAAAAAGGTGAACATATTTGAGAAGATGACTTATTATTTATTTATTTATTTTTAAAATTCAGTATGGTGGCATATAAATACAAATGAGTCTGGCTTAACATATATGGTTTAGGGTTTAGGATATAGGGTTTAAAGTACACCATAAGTAGAAAAGTAAATTCATTGCATTCACCTTCTCGGTGTTCAACGTTTTTCTATGGTGAGAGAAGTTGAACCGACCCTTGTCAGTCAACAACACTTATGTGAGATTTGATAATTCAACACGATATAGGATCTGTACATGTCTGACAATGAGCTCATGTGTGGCACGATGTGACACGTGATAAGATGGACGGTGACGATATCTACGGACTACGGTGGCAGGACTCTACGGGGATTCTACCATGACTACTCCCTTGCCCAAAAATTCTATCCATACACCCTAGTAATTTTTAAGTGGGCCATGAACATAAGAAGATATGGATGGTTAGAAAGATAAATGGTAACCAATGGTCTAGATTCATTGTGCATGTGTTGCTTGCCTGATGAATGGGGTCCACCTTGATTTTTAGGATAAGATATACACTGATTAGTTTCAAGTCTTAGGCTTTGATTGTATTAATTAATTGTTATTTAATTATGGGTGGTTTGAAAATGTGGTGATTACCTCAAGATAGAGTATGTCTTGATGATGTCTTGATGTTTGATAGATTAATGCATCCTCTCCAATTGCTGTATATACAATCAGGACTTTTTCCCTTAGATCAGCAGTAATTTTTCATGTTCCAAACCGCTCATTTGATAGGCTTATCTTAAATGAGGTATAATAAGAAAATTATTTCAATGCCCATACTTGATTAGTTTTTAATGTATAAGGATAGTCTTATTAACCTTTAAATAATCACAGAGTTGAAAATTTTTCATCTGAACTAGAAAAATTTTAAGAAAGTCGAGTGAATTTGAGAAGATGACTAATTATTTTTCTTATATATTTTCTATTCAATATGGTGGTGTATAAATATAGATGGAATAATACAAAATGAATAAAAAATAAAATATGAAGAAAAACAATGAGATTACATTAAATCTCAGCAAACATGGAAAGAGATTAGCAGTAATTAAATCATTTCTACTACATTCCCAATAGAATTTTCTTAGAAAAAGACCGAATCCAAGGGCTAAAGTTGCTACATAACCTATTGCAATATGTTGGGAAGTATTCTAGCAAGCCTCATGCATGCAAGAGGATTTTTAAATTATGCTTGAAAGGGAGATGTTTTGGTTGAGTTTATCTCTTCCTCCTTGAGAAATGCTCACATATAGCAAGTTGTGTGTGAGGCCCATCATGGTGTTCTGTATAACATTCAACCGCTCTGGCAAGATAGTCCCACCATGTAAATGTGATGCCCTAATAGTCAAGTTGATCCATCCATCAAGTGGGCTACGCTAACAACAAACAACCATTCAAAAATCTCCACATTCATATGGGTCCCATCTAATGGTTGAATTAACCTATTGTGAGGGCATCCCATTTTCATTGTAGATAATATGGTAGAAGGTGAGATTTGAGATCTTCGTAAGGTTGGAGGTAATGATTGAATCACTGGCCTAAAAATCATACAATTTTATTCTTCAGGTGGGCGCAATGGTTATAAATTTTTTTTCTAATAATTTATTTGTTTTGATAAGCTGTGGCCCACTAGAGATAAGCAATATCACTACTTTTTATGTTAAAAGATCTAACAGTGACTCGGCCATTGGAAAGCTCAGAACATAGGATCAAACAAGTGGACATTAAGCAATTTTTTAAGCTCGTGTAACTTTTGCATCATTTTAGAAATGGTGGTGACTCTTTGACGCAGGGATGAATATGATGAAGTCGATCACCGTCTTCCTTATGGCTGAAAGTCAGGCAAGTTCAACTGACTCATGACCGACCTGACAGTGGGTTGGGATCGGGTGGGATGTATCAGGTTAGGTCTCCAACTTGGGTTATATAAACACCAACCCAATAAAGGTTGGGTCGGGCTTGGGTTGAGGTCTCGGGTTGCCCAACCCAACCCGAACCTGATGGACATATAAGTTATAAATTATAATTGAGTGTGGATTGTCCGTATTGAAGGCATAGAAAATTCTAATGCCGTTCGATCTCATTGGTCCATGCCATTTCATATGACTCAAGCTAACAAGATACACTGGATTTCTCTCTCCCAAATATATATTCTAGCTTGTTTGTTTAGAAAAATTGAAGTTCTTTACAAAAGATAACTACATATATAATTAATAAAATTATAGGTACAAAAAATAAGGCATGTATTGAAATATAATAAACTAATGAAATAATGAAAGTATTAGCATGTATCCACCTAACCAACCCGACCGAGCCTACTTGGGTTGGGCTTGGGTTGGGCTTGGGTTGAGAATTCCCAACCCGAGGTTGGGTTAGATTGGGTTAAGGTTGAGGTATAGGAACCTTGGGTTGGGCCAAGGTTGAGCACCAACCCAACTCAACCCGCCCGACTTTCAGCCATAGTCTTCCTCAGGGATCAGTACTCCGAGTCCACGGAGCTTCTCTAGACTCCTCACAGATACTTCTCAAATCCACGATGAAAAGAAATATAAATAATTTTAAAATATATGAAAGAAACTTGTTAATTGATTTATAAACAAACTTACAATCTTATAAATAGGAATACCAAGACTTAAAAAAAGTTTAAGAATTAAACTATAACTAAAACTCCTTAAAATTCGTAATTTATTATAAATAGTAAAATTTCTATTTATAGTAAGTGTCCTATGTGGCTTAACTACGTTATTCTCCTAATTATTTTAAACACATTTTTATATTGGCACAACTCTTAAATACCAACAGATGAAGAATTATAATCAAACTGAAACTTATTATTTATAATAAAAATGGAATTAAACATGGAATTCGGCTGTGATATGATGGACTCTCGCAAATTCGACATGGGTAACCTGGCATATCCAAGTTAGTTGGCTAAAGTAGTTCATCCTACCCCAAAATCATATATGACACGTCGAGTAACTCATTCTAGCTTGCAAGATATGCCTGTTTTAAGGTTCTGACAATCTTGATAACTTCTGCATCTAATCAAGCCTTCACTAATCCATCCTGTACATGAGTGTCTGCAACGTGCTCTACATCACTCTTGAGATCTAAATATGGCATAGCTGCATGGAAATTTAGGCTGTCCATATCATTAATCCGACTACGAGTGGAGGTTCACTAAAAAGTTAAATGGAGAATATCATACTAGCCACTCGATCGAAATTCGAGACCCCCTATCTTAATTACTTTTAATTAAGCATCCATGTGTAGCTACTAATTGGATGGTTAGGATTGATTGATCAATGTAATTGTAGAGATATGCTGTATCTACGATGGACCCACATTTTGGATAGTGGGATAAATGTGGAGATGGACTCTCGTGCTAGTTTGCCACCATTTTAAAAATGGCAGGTGACTTTTCATCTCTTCAACAGCATGATTGGGGCAGTTTCACGACAATCCAGACCATCCAAATAGCAGACCATATGTGGATGAGCATAACCCATAAATTACACCGAAAAATTTGCAATCACCTAGTTTTTCTCATTTTGAATTTGGACAATTCACTACTTTACTTTTAATTGTTCATTTCTAGACATCAACTGGATGGTTAAGATTGCTTATTCAGTGTAATATTATAGATATGCTCCATCTGCAATGTGTCCCACAATTTAGATGGTCTGGATAGCCATAAATAAGTCACCACCATTTTGAACTATCAGGAGAGTCCAGCTTTTTCAACCATTTTAACGGTGGGGATGACTCTTCAACCTTTAACGGTGTGCATGGGATAGTTATAAAATAATCCAGACCGTCCAAATAGCTGACCAATTTATCGGTGAGCATAATCCAAAATTTACGTCCAAAAAGATGTATCTGTCCAATTTTACTCTTAAAATTTGGAACACTCGCTACTTTTCTTTCAACCTTTCATTTTATAGTCACCAATTGGATGGTTAAGATTGGTTTGATGATTCAGATGGCCTTACAAAAGTGCTACATGTGAGGAGGATAAGTCACCGGAACTTTCATAGGAAGCCTGGGGCCGAGTACTCTTGAACCCTTCAACCATATGCATGGCATAGTTGCACAAGCAATCCAGACCGTCCAAATATCTGCTAACACCAGAAAATATGTAATCATCTTGCTATCTCATTGAATTTGGACCAGTCACTTCGTTATTTTTAACCATTAATTTTACAGCTATCAATTCGGTGGTTATGGTGGCTTGATTGCTCTAATTGTATAAGTTTACTCCATCTACAATGTGTCCCACAATTTGAATGGTCAGGATAGCCGTACACGAGTGTCATGACTGGCTTAAACAGATCTTGATAGCAACTTGGTCATCCATAAGGGTATTTTTCGTCATTTCAAAATAAAAAATTTTGCTGGTCTTTCAAGACATTCAAACAGGGAACCGGGTCTTTCTCACGAGTTATTAGTAGAGGTGTACATCCAGTCGAACCAAGTTGAGTTGGACTCAGATCGGCCACTAGCTGACCTCAGCTCGAACTCGGCTCAGCTCAGTCCTTGAGGTTGACTGGCAAGCTCGGCTTGGTTCAGTCGGCAACTCGGGCCAATTTGAGCTGAGTTCAAGCCAAGATCGAGCCAAGTTCACCATTACTACACCTTCAAGATCTCACCGTATTTTGAGACAACAAAAATGGTTTTATAGGTATTTTATCAAACACCTAAGCAAAATAAAAATCAAGAAAAAAAAAAAGTGTTGGTTTCATATATATACCTTCCTTGCCACCAGCCACACTTTCTTGAGTCATTTCATCAAAAACTTGGTGAGCAACATCGATATCAAAGTAACCGAGTAAGTGTGAATTGACAGCGGGGTGTACTAACAAGCAAACACAAGGAAAAAAAAGAAAAGAAGAAAAGTTAACCGGGTCACCGAACTGGTTCAATCCTAGTTCGATTCGAGCTAAGTTCGATCCGAGTCGAGTCAAGCTCGGGCTAGCTCGAACTCATTTTCAAGCTCAAAAAATCAACTCAACTCAGCTCGAACTCAGCTACAAACCAAGTCGAATCGAGTTTTTTTGAGTCGAGTCGAGCGAGCTAACCAAGCTAGCTTGGTTCCTGTACACCTCTAATTATTAGTAAAACTTTTTGGCTAATTCATTTACATTTCCAAAGGTCTATTTTCTTTCAAGAACTGATCTCCCGCATGCAATGGTGCCATGCCATCTTTTCCACTGACATGAAACCTAAGCAGGAAATCAGTACCATTAAAAAGATAGGCCCCACCATGAAGTTCACGCTCCTTGAATCTTAGGTTGATCCGATCACTAGGTGAGTTTTACCTATATATTGAGTTACACTATTGGTTGTACATTGATTCCAATTTTGTGGCCGACCTGATGAATAGACTGGGTTATGTTTTGCTACCAAGTGATCTTCATGGTGGGCCAAAATATTTTAAGGGTGTCGATGTTCTACTCAAGTGGCATGTTGGCCGAAGAGATGGCAGGGCACCATAAAAATGTTGTACCTTACTTGTCAGTGATCAGGTCTCTTCTAGCCCAACCACCGTGAGTGAGGTTTACGCTATAGGGTTTAGGGTCTGGTGTAGGATTTTCCTCGGCATATGATGGGCAGTTGCACTCACTTGAAAGAAAACAGACCCGGATTAGGTAAGGTAAGGTACAATGTGTTTAGATGGGATATATAAAACATGTTTGAAAGTTATTCGGTTGAAAATAAAATTTTTAATTAACATCAACCTCGCATCCAATTAAATATTACCATGTTTATTAGCATCCAATCAAATCTCACTGTATTTATTCTGATATTGGTACAGTCGGAAGCAATACTAACGAATGTCAAGAGAAAAGTCAAAATTCAACTCTTGTAGTCAATTTGTAACACCCGTGTCCCATTCCACGATGACATGCTAGACATTTGTTACACCCACGTGGCTGTGTGATCCGTACAATCATACAATAAACACATGGATGACATTATACTCAGAGATTTGTTACATCCACGTGGCTGTGTGATCTGTACAATCATACGATAAGCACATGCGTCATGTTGTGTGACACATGTGAAATTGAGCTTTTTCATCAAAGAGTGTTTGAGTTTTTTAAATCTTGATAAATACTTATAAATGGGCTATTATTACTCCTAACATATCATTTTGATGAGATAGGTGAAACTTTCACCTAAAAAACGGTCTGAAAAGGGCGCTGTTAAAGTAGTGGCTCTAAATATATAGTTACCTAATTTATTTATTTTTTCATTTTGAATTTGGACCATTCACTGCTTTGCTTTTAATTTTGATTTATAGACATCAATTGAATGGTTAAGATTGCTTGATCAGTGTAATTTTATAAATATGATGCATCTGCAATGTGTCCCACAATTTAAATGGTTTGGATAGCCATACATGAGTGCAGCATGTGGAGAAGATAAGTCACCACCATTTTGAACTATCATAAGAGTCCTGCTTCTTCAACCATTTTAACGGTGGAGGTGACTCTTCAACCTTCAACGGTGTGGATGGCATAGTTGAAAAATAATCCAGACCGTCCAAATAGCTGACTAAATTGTCTGTGAGCATGATCCAAAATCTAGGAGGAAAAAGATTATCTGACCAATTTTTCTCTTAAATTTTGGAACACTGCGACCTTACATCAACCCTTCATTTCATAGTTATTAATTGGATGGTTACGATGGGTTTGATAGCCGTACAAAAGAGCGACATGGGTGAAGGATAACTCACCGCCATTTTCAACATGCAGGATGAACTTTCATAGAAGTGGGGCAGACTCTTCGACCTTTCAACCATATGCATTGCATAGTTACACAAGCAATCCAGACCGTCCAAATAGCTTGTAACACCAGAAAATATGTAATCATTTGACTATCTCACTGAATTTTTACCATTCACTTCGTTATTTTTAACCATTAATTTTACAGCCATCAATTCGATGGTTATGATTGATTGATTGCTCTAATTTTGTATGTATGCTCCATCTATAATGTGTCCCACAATTTGAATGGTCAGGATAGCCTTACACGAGTGTCATGACTGGCTTAAACAGATCTTGATAGCAACTTGGTGATCCATGACTGTATTTTTTGTCATTTCAAAGTAATAATTTTTGTGCTGGTCTTCTATGATATTCAAACAGGGAACTAGGTCATTCTCACGTGTTATTAGTAAAACCTTTTTACTAATTCATTTGCATTTTCAAGGGTCTATCTACTTTCTTTCAAGAACTGATCACTCGCATGCAATGGTGCCGTACCATCTTTTCCACCAACATGAAACCTAAGCAGGAAATCAGTACCATAAAAAAGATAGGCCCACCATGAAGTTCATCCTTCTTGAATGTTAGGTTGATCCGATCACTAGGTGAGTTACACATATATATTGAGTTACACTATTGGCTGTTCATTGATTTCAATTTTGTGGCCTACTTGATGAATGGACTGGGTTATATTTTGCTACCGAGTGATCTTCATGGTGGGCCAAAATATTTTAAGGGTGTCGATGTCCTATACAAGTGGCATGTTGGCAGGAGACATGACGGGGTACCATAAATTGTGGTACCTTACTTGTCGGTGATCAGGTCTCTTTTGGCCTAACTACCGTGAGTTAGGTTTAGCTTACGAGGTTTAGGGTCTAGGGTCTGGTGTAGAATTTCCCCCAGCATATGATGGGCAGTTGCACTCATTTGAAAGAAAAGGGACGCTAAAGGTGGGCATCAAGTCTTGTCAAACCGAGTTAGGTCCAACTTGCCTTGATCTGGTTTTACCTACTACCTGACTCGAACTCAATCTGACTTGGGACCGAGTCCAGTAGGGCTGGCTCGATCTGAACCAATTCTTAGCTGGCCTGACTCGAATTGAGTTCAACTCGGGCGGAGAAACTCAGTCGAATCGAGTTAGGTACAATTCGGATAAAGTCTTTTGTTTTTTTTGTTTTTTGTTTTTTTTTTGAAAAATTAAAAAAAAAAATCAAAAAATTATAAAAATCAGTAGCTAATCCATGTCCGTCCCGATCCAAGGCAGGCCATGACCGAGGTCCCGAGACAAGGTGGGCCACCGGCGGCCTACACGGCTGCACCCAAGGTCTCGAGCTCAAATCAACACAGAAAAAAAAAACATATAAAATTAACCTACTTGATGGATGGATGAGGATGACCGATGAAAATGGGGTGCTGGGCTGCTGACCTGCCTAGATTCCGATCGAGTTTGGTGTGGCGCCGGCTCAGATAGGATTAAGGTTTGGATAGATGAAGGGTAAAGGTAAAATAATAATAATAATAATAATTGACTTTATATTACCCGATTCCATATCGAATCAGATCGAGTTGCTATGTAAACCGAATTTGACTCGATCAGGCTTCGGATCCGAGTGAGTCTACTCGATCTAACCCGGCCCTGGCTTTTGTTCAGGTTGAGTTGGATCCAACTGGTTCAGTCAAGTTAGATCCGTTGAGTCGAGTCAGATCCTGCCCACCTCTAAGGGACACGTATTACATTACCGTGTTTAGATGGGGTATATAAAACATGTTTAAAAGTTATTCGGTGCGTAATAAGATTTATGATTAACAACAACCTAGCATCCAATCAAATTTTTAAAAACGTTTTTTCTGATATTGGTATAGTCAATGGCAATACCAATGATTGTCAAAAGAAAATACGAGATTCAACTCTTGCCGTCAATCCGCAACACTTGTGTCCCATTCTATGATGGCATTGTATTTAGAGATTTGTTACATCCACGTGGCTGTGTGATCGTACAATCATACCATAAGCACATGCGTCATGTTGTGACACATGTGAAATTGAGTTTTTTCATCGTGGAAGTGTTCGAGTTTTTTAAATCTTGATAAATACTTATAAAGTCATCTTTACTTCTAACATACCGTTTGCTGAGATCGGTGAAATTTTCAACCAAAAAACGGTCTGAAAAGGGTGCTGTTAAAATAGCGGCTCTACCATGATGTATGCGACTTATCCACTGAAAAATATATAGTCACCTAAATTTTATTTTTATTTTTTCATTTTGAATTTGAACCATTCACTACTTTGCTTTTAATTTTGATTTATAGACATCAATTGAATGGCAAAAATTGCTTGATCAGTGTAATTTTATAAATATGATGCATATGCAATATGTCCCACAATTTAGATGGTTTGGATAGCCATACATGAGTGCAGCATACGAGGAAGATACGTCACCACCATTTTGAACTATCATAATAGTCCAGCTTCTTCAACCATTTTAACGGCGGAGGTGACTCTTCAACCTTGAACGGTGTGCATGGCATAGTTGGAAAATAATCCAGACCGTCCAATTTGCCGGTGAGCATGATCCAAAATTTACGCGGAAAAAGATTATCTGTCCAATTTCACTCTTAAATTTTAGAACACTGCTACCTTACATTCAACCCTTCATTTCATAGTTATCAATTGGATGGTTAAGATGGGTTTGATCATTAGATAGCCGTACAAAAGTGCCACATGTGAGGAGGATAAGTCACCACCATTTTCAACATGCTGGATGAACTTTCATAGAAGTGAGGCAGACTCTTCAATCTTTCAACCATATGCATGGCATAGTTGCACAAGCAATCCAGACCGTCCAAATAGCTGGTAACACCAGAAAATACGTAATCATATGATTATCTCACTGAATTTGGACCATTCACTACCTACTTTTTAACCATTAATTTTACAGCCATCAATTCGATGGTTATGATTGCTTGATAGCTCTAATTTTATAGGTATCCTCCATCCGCAATGTGTCCCACAATTTGAATGGTCAGGATAGCCGTACACGAGTGTCATGACTGGCTTAAACAGATCTTGATAGCAACTTGATCATCCATAAGGACATTTTTGTCATTTTAAAATAATATTCTTGGGTTGGTCTTCTAGACATTCAAACAGCGAACCTTCTCACATCTTATAGTAAAATCTTTTGACTAATGCTGCATCTACACTCTCCACGGTCTAAGTTCGTTCTTTCATGAACTCATCACCACCCACATGCACTGGTGCCATATCATCTTTCCCACCAACATGCAACCTCAGCAGGAAATCAGAACCATTAAAACAATAAGCCCCACCATGAAGATCACCCTCCTTAAATATCAGAATAATCTGATCCCTACGTGAGTTTCAACTATATATCAAGTCAGATTATTAGTTGTCCATTGATTTCAATTTTGTGGTCCATCTGATGAATGAACTGGATTTTATTTTGTTTCCAGGTGACCTTCATGGTGGGCCAAAATATATTAACGGCGTTCATGTTCTACGTACACAAGTGGCATGTTGGTAGGAGAGATGATAGGGTACCACAAGTTGTGGTACCTTGCTTGTTAGCCATAAGTTCTCTTTTGGACCAAACATCATGAGTTAGGTCTAGGGCCTAGGGCATGGGGTGTAGGGTTTAGGGCAGGTGAAGAATTCCCCTCCTTGGCATACAACGGTAAGATGTGCTTCCTTGAAAGAGAAGTGATCCGTGGGTGTAGAATTTCCCTCTTTGGCATACAATGGTCACGTGTGCTTCTTGGAAAGAGAAGTGATCCGAATTAGGTAGGGTACAGGCACAATGTGGTGTGATTTGATTAGATGTCAGGTTAGAAATAGGGCCCACTTAAAGTATATTTGAAAGTTTAAGTTCATCTCTGGCAACGGCTTGCCATACCATCAAATTCTATCATGAATGAAGCAAATCCAAAGCTCAAGAGGACCACACCAAAGGAACAATGGTCCATGTATTGTTCACCGTTGAAACCTATTTCATTTCTCGGGCCCACAATGATGTTTATTAATTTGTCATCTAACCCATTCATCATGTCGCAATGACATAAATAAATGGAAAACATAAATATCAGATGGATCCAAAACTTTTAAGGTTGGCCCACAAGAAGTTTTCAATGGTAAAGATTCAATTCCCACTGTTTCATGTGGTGTGGTCCATTTGAGCTCAGGCCCTAAAATGAGGGGGGGCAAAAGGGATGAACGGTGTGGATAAGTCACATACATCACAGTGAGCCCCACCGCTTTTACCTTTGGGCTTGGAGACCAATAATTTCAAAATTAGACCGTTTCACACCTGTGGACTACCACATATGAAAACAAATTAATATATAGGTTAAGAGAGAAAAAAATATTGTAACCGATTGATTTACTCTGTATTTTGTGGCCCAAGAAAATAGGAAATTATTTACATTTTTGCATGAGGAAGATCCAAATATTATTTGGAACCTTATGAAAAGCTCATATTCAAACAAGTTTACCAAATGGGACCCCTCTAGTACAGACATAGGTGCTAGAAAAGTTCTGCAGGCTTACCGTAATGTATGTGTTTTATCCACGCTGCTGTCCATTTTGTCAACTCATTTTAGGGCATGAGCCCGTAGTAAGTAGATCAAATTTAAGATAAGCCATACGGCAATAGTTATTAAACTACCATTAAAAACTTCATTGTTCATTTTGCCAGCTCATTTTAAGGCATGAGCCAGAAATAAGGTAGGTTGAATCTAATATATACCATATTGCTGGAAACAGTAGTGATTGAACACCTACCATTAAAAACTCAAGTTTTTTGGATCAAGCTTATATATGTGTTTTCATCTCATCGAGATCTGTGTAATCTTACCAGCGGGTTAGATGGCAAATAAATATTACAGAGAGCATTAAGAAGTTTTAAATAGTTGGCGTTTAAACGCCACCATTTTCCATGGTGGGTGCTACTCCAGACTTGAATTTACCTCATTTTTTGAATCATGTTTTAAAATAAAGTAAAAAAATAAATGAACGTCATTACTACATCATCCGGGTCCTTACCTAACCTAAACTCTTGTAATCAAACCATGTTCGAATGTGGCGGAGACAGGTGGATCGGACGAGTCTTTTATCCTTCTTTTTTTATTTTATGTCAAACCTTCTCTTCTGACCTATTTTCCCCTAATCGGCTTCTAGCTTCTTTATAGGCACTCGAATTTCCATTTGTCCTCTTCAGAAACATTGCATGTGACTATTTTCTAAAAACTGGATTGAAAATTGGCTCAAAATACACAATCCGTTGCATGCATGCATGCAAAGATGCAGAGATCAATGAAGAAAACCTCAATTTTCAACACGGTGTGTTTTAGAACAATGCTGTGTACTTGTTCTACTGAATTTACATCCAGTTTCATGTATGCACTCTTTTATTAATTAAGATCGATTAAGTGGAGAATGAGATTGGTATGGTCATTGACTGCCTTGAGTGGAAGTCTTCCTTGAAATGAGACTTTTGTATTCCATTTTGGAATGCATGTTGGGATTCTCGCCAATATTTTTCCTTCAAAGGAAAAACAGGCAGTGGAGGGCATTCATATTGCACGTAAAATAGATGCGAATTGCGTCCAACAGGACGCTAGACTCACCCTATCTGGTGCCAATGAAAAACTGCATGTTCTGTGTAAGGCGTGGGACCCACAATGAAAATGGAAAAATCATCATTTCACTGTGGGTCTTGTATGGTTTTACATTGGTGTTGGACGAGGTGCATCTATTGACAAGTTGGATGCAATCTAAAAGTTCTGCAAAATCTTCAATGAAGTGGCTATTTGTTTTTTTAACCATTTTGAAAATTAAAACTGACTTGCGATAAGCAACGGAAACATTATTTGTACAACTCAACTAAAAAAATGCCCAAATGAAAGTAGCAATTATATAAAGCATGATATTACTAGGCCTTAACTGTATCCAATTTAAAGAAATTTATTCCGAATAGGGAGAAATTATCGTCTGAAATGTGGAACATAAATTAGTTGTAACTTTTAATCTGAGCATCATCACAAAATGCACAACTTGTCAATCTTTATGTGACGTTAGTTTGGAGTCAATCGACCTACATTTAGCAAGAAAACGCACCATTCTGGTACAAAATTGTTATTTTAGAATATATATATATATTTAAAATTTTTATTTTTATCATATTTACTTTTTAGAGTTTTAGGACTTTTTAACTTTTTTTAAAATCACTTGTAAAAATATCAACCATTCCAGTACAAAATTGTTATTTTTAAAAACATATATTTATATTTTTTTTAAAAAAACTTATTTTATCATATCTACTTCTTTTTTGAGTTTTACGACTTTTAACTTTTTTAAAAAAATTTACTTATATAAATGTCAAGAATGCCTGATAAAATTTACTTAGACTTTTTATTTTTGAAAAATTAAACTTTAGAAGAGTTTTACTATTTTGAATAACTTTTAAACGAATTAAGACTTAAACTATATATTACTATTTTGGATAATTTCAAATTAAGTTTTGAATTATTTTTTTTATTAATGATGTAATTAAGAAGTATTATACAGTATTCAATAAAATACCTGAATTCTCGCTTTTATATTTCTATAAACTCAAAAACTCTTCTTGTGCGTTTCAGGTTTTAATCATTTGAAGAAGATATTAATCTTTTTCTTATTGTTTCACACCCTTCCTAGCAACAAAAGCTTTAATCATTAAGTTAACAATAAATTAACTATTATTGCTTACTATTAATTTTATACAAATTAAGTTGAGTTTCGAGCCAACCCAAAGTAATTCTAGGCCGTTGGACTTAGTTGGACCAACCGACCAATAACAAAATCTGGGTCTGGATTTTAAAACATTGGTGTATCATAATATGCCTAATACATCCAAAACATGATTTCTTCTGATTGCATTGCAAAAAGTATTAAAACTTAGTATCAGGACAAATCTCCCTGATCAATGAGTATTAGCACTGGTTGACACATCACTTTCAGGCAAAGTTTTTAAAAATGCTAAGGTGCATAGATTTTTTTAATGAACACAGATGCGTCCAATCATCAATTTGGACCGTCCATTCCGTCATAGCATAGCATTTACTGAAAAATATAGTGAAAAGATCACACAAATTAGATAATCCTAGCCTTTTAAATGTGAGACATTTTGTTATCCATGCGCGACCTATTAAATAATTGTTTCAAGATGATGATTGGAATTATTTTGTTTCTCCAATCAATCTTGACTACCCATTTTCCACGCTATTTATTAGATGGTTAGGATCATTTGATCCACATTATTTTTTCACCATAGTGTTACCCCAATGGTATCAATGAATGGATGGTCCAGATTGATGATTGGACATGTCACCTGTCATTAAAAATTTTGGAGACATTGTTAGAGTCTCACAAATTTGGGGTAGTTTGCAATCCCCATAAATAAATATAAATAATAAAATAAACCCAAAATTCCTAACATTGGATTATGTCCCATAATCCACTTATGTAATTTTAATGATATGAATAATAGAAAACCATCAAGTTAGCTCTAGAAGCTTGAACAAGTTGTAGTATATGAAAATGGTTGTATAATACAATATAAGGGTGGTGGACCTTTAAAAAGGCTCCAACTGTTATTTTATTCATTTATGTCAATTATAGTACTCCTGTGTTAGTTTAGCACCATTTAAAGAATGGCAGACTTTTGGCATGGCATAGCTGTACCGGAATCTAGACCATTCAAATCTCTGACCCAACTCCATTAAATGGATCTTTTTAGGGTTGTTTGATCCATCCATAATTGGACCAACAATTTGGATGGTCCACATCTAGGTACCCCGTATGAGGAGGATGAGCCTCAGCATCTCTAAAATGGTGGTAAACTAACATAGGAATGCAGCTGTGGTGTACATATGAAGACACAGCTTCTATCACAGTCGTACAAATTCTACAATGGTAAGTGGGTCCCAATATCCACCACTTGATCTGACTATCGGATTGAATATATACTACTTGATTGCCCAACGTCATACGAGAAAGTTCATTGCATCTGGGCAAAGAGGAATTATAAGAAATGCTGCCCATTGCTTTGGGCAACGTAGTTTTAAAGCTGGAAAAAACTGACTTGACTCGCTTTGATATGCCTGAGTTAGCTGGACTTGACCAAATTTCAACAGTACTAAAGAAAAACTTGACTTGGGCAGGAGCGGAAACAGCCAAAGGCGAATTAAGCAAATTACTCATAATTGCACAACTAAGCCTAAACAAAAAACAATTCAAATTTTATGTGAAAAAATTATTATGAACAAAAAAAAAAACCACAGCACGAAGTGATGAGTATGCACTACAACGGTCTATGCTCTTGCTCCAGCGGTAGACTCTTAGGAGTTTCAACACCTGGTCAAGGGTTCGGGTACCCATAGGTGGTGAAATCCCACTTAGGTGTGAGTGTGTGGTGGTGTGTGTGTGTGTGTTTTAAAAAAAAAAAAAAACCAGAAATTATAAGAGATAGAGTGTTATCAATTCGAACAAGCCTCGAATCCACTTTATAAGCTCTAGTTATGCCCTTAAAATCCGTAGTAACGAATTAGAAAGCCCTCTATATACCTCTTCTACTCTCAAATTACGATTACATTCAATATATAAAATATCACAACTGGAAAGGAAACAAATCCCGCACTTACCCAACTTTACATGTGTGCTTGATGAGACCTTCGATGGCATCGACCACCCATCGAAGACCCCAATGGCATTGAGTATACAGTTAGGCATCGAGTCGAGTCGGACTGAGTTAGGGCTGACTCGACTCAATCCGGTTTTGAAATAGGCATAACCCGAACTCGATCTGACTTGATACCGAGTCCGTCATGCCTGACTCGATCTGAGTTCGGTCTAGCTTGGACTTATCCGGATCGAGTCCGAAGTACCAAGTCGGGTCGAGTTGACACCGAGTCGAATTGAGAGATGAGGGAGGGAGGGAGGGATTGGAGAGGAGAGAGAGGAGGAGGAGGAGGGTGATGGTGGTGGGTGGTTGTCGGGCTTGGAAGAGGAGCAGGATGAGGGAGGGAGAGAAAGAGGTTGGGATTAGGTCGGGTAGAGTTAGAGAGTCGGATCTATTTGAGTTTTGGATCAAGTCGAGTCTAACCGGATCGAGTTTTGGGTCAAGTCGGGTCGAGTTATTGGGTAACTCGAACTCAACTTGGTTTGAATTTGGATTGGGCGAAGCTTACTCGGTTTGGACCAACTCACCTATTCAATTCGGGTCGAGTCGGATCGGAACGAGTCGGACGAGTCGAGTTAGACGGATGGAGTCGTCCCATGCCCACCTCTAATCGAGTGGCAACACTAAAACATTTTAACAACCAACATGCGATTTTCTGAATTTTTTCGATTAAATCGAGCACACAAGTTTAAGGCATCAACAATAATTCAATTATGACTTAATTAAAACTTGAGGAAACCCCAGCATAGATTAGAAAAACCTTGTAAAATCAAAATAACTCACACAAGTTTTCAAGAATGTTGCCCGTGCTTTTGAGTCGACTTGACTCAACTATACAATTGTCCGTTTATCATTAAGTGATCGAAATCGTTGATGTGATGGTCCTCTCCATGGATGGCCCAATGAGAAAAGTCTCCTCATTAGAAATATGCTAACCCTTGATCAGTTGGTGGCCTTCCAATAGATGGTTATGAAAATATGAGTGGGCACTAAACCATAAAAGAGGCTACATATGCTGCAGCTACAGGGATTTTTCCATTTGGTTGCGGTCATGATATCAATGGTTTTAATCACTCGACAAAGGCCCATCACATCAATGGTTTGGATCATTGGACCGTTTGTGCCACTTCCCCAAACTGAAAAACCAAAACGATTTTCCAAGGTTTGCATGTTGTGGAGAGATCATAACCATTGAATGTTTTACGTTTCTTGATTGATTGTGAGCTGTTGCTGCATTTTCTTTCTTAATTGTCTATTACTTGGCTAGGACTAGGACTTCTCTAATGTAGGAGATTTTTATATTTTGACATTTTTCTCACGACATACCAAGAAAATAGCTGAAAATAAAATATAAAAATATTTACTATAAATTAATAAATAAAAATATATAGTTGTAAAGTAAATTATCTTTAACTTATAAATGTTTTCACATTAATAAATAATTTCACAATAAAATCATAAGAAATTCAAAACCAACAAAAATTTAAAATTCTCACAATATCATCACAATATTATCATTTGATTAGTTTTCCAGGGAAATATTATGATATTTTCAAAATCTCTACCATGTACACATTGGTTGTAATGGAAGCTTTATAATTCTCCGGCTGAATATTCATGTTGGAATTTTTAATTTTTCAACTTGGGATTTATGGTCCATTAATCCAAACGGTTGATATGATAGGCCAAGTAGAACATAGCTCTAGTGAAATTACATACATACATTCACCGATCCTAATGTAGTCATTATTATAATACGAACGTTGAATTTTTATATGGTAATGTTTGAGTTTTTGAATTTTCATACAATAATGTTTGAGTTTTCGGTCCATCGAGGGTCAAAACCAATCCAGGTTGACAATATGGTGTTACTTGGGCTGACTCGGAAGACTCGTTTGAGTTGCTAAGGACTCCGGCAGTAAGGCCGGGTCGACTCAGTCAACCCGAGCATCTCATCTTGATGAGAATTTGTATAATGTACTTAGGTTTCTCATTCTAGACAGTGGGGCCGTCGTCCTTCGACACTTCAGAGTGTTGTTGTGCTGTCATCATCGATAAGGTATGGTCTAATATTATTGTAAATAATACAAATTGTTTGATTTGGGGCTACGATAAATTATTAAGAAGATTAAAAAAAAAAAAAGAAGAAGAAGAAGTTCTAATGTGGGAATTACAGCATTCTTCATACAAGATGAGAGAATCAATAGATCAATAGTCTCGATTACTGAACCATGGGCCCCATCCATCTTAATTAGAAATAGGGGTGGCTTTGTTGGGCTTGGTTGGTCCCTTATTGTAGATATCCAAGTATGGAGTGAGCTTGGATCAAGGACCTATCAAGATCAAAGATGTAGAGAATCAGAGATTCAATGGTTTTGAGCTGAAGACAACATGATTAGATCTTCAATGAGTTCAATGAACCATGATTATGGAGTGTGGGAAGGGTCACATGGATTTGTGTGGACCCACACATTTTATTTCTGTAAATTTTAAATAGAAAAGTGGGTAAAGTTCAGCAGCCCCTTGGTCAAAGGGGTTTAAAGCTTAGCCATCAGCTATGAAAGAGTGGGGCCCAATAGGTTGGAGTGTTCAAACTGTCTTTAGCCAACAGTGATTAAAGTGTAATCGTCTGTAATTCATTTTGTTTCATTAAAGTTTAAACTCTCTCTATTTATTGTTCAATTAAGATAATACCTTTCAAATCAATGATTCTACTTCAAGACATGTTTTACACTTATATTTTTTTTACAACTCTAATGTTCATTTGGTTTATATACACTGTGCATTTCATCTATGAACTATTGGGGGGCTCTGGAAGCACACAGAGATGAATTAGGCAAAGTATTTTAATCACGCAATTAAGCCTAATTACAAAGACATCGAATTTAACGTGAAAAAAATTCTTATGAGAGCAGAAATTACAAGAGAATGAGAGAATACCCGATTCAAACAAGCCTCAAATATCTCCTCACAAGCTCTTAAAAACCCGAGAAATGAATTAAAAAGCTCCTAGATACACCATAATTTCGATTACACACGCGCACACACACACGCGCACACACGCGCACACACACACACATATACATATAGCTTATAGGTGAATCACAATTAAAATTTGAAATAAATCCCACACTTACGCAACTCTGCATATTTTCTACGCGATCGTTCGATGGCATTAAACAGCCTTTGATGTTATCAAACAACCTTCAATGTCATGGATTTTTTGAATTTTTACAATGGCACTTCGATGTCATCGAACAACCTTTAATGGCATCAAACCCCACTCGATGACATCGAATAGGACACAGTATCTAGCAATCAACATAGGAAATTTTAAATTTTTACGATGGCATCGAGCCGGACTTTGATGGCATTGAAACCTGCTCGATGGTATCGAGTTTGTCATCGTCATACCAATTGATTTACAGATTTAAGACATCAATCAGTAAAAACATTTCTTTCATCTATTAAATAATGACTCTGAATCTTCTCGATGTTTTCTAGGTTATGTTTGGATTACAAATTGTTATCTTGTTGAATTTTAAAAGTGTCATCATTATGATTTTATTTTTACTATGTTTGTTTACACAAAAAATATAATCTGACAGGCCAATGCAAAGAGTATATAATAATTACAATTTTACATGGTATGAAAATTTTCTATTTGAAAACACGTCACAATTTATTGATTTAACATTTTTCTTGTTGATTTGACATTTCAATTATTTAAAAGTATTATCATTAGAAATTTACTACGCTAACCAAATATTGAAATTACCAATCAAATTTTATAATTTTCATCAGACAAATAATGTAATATTTAATAATTATATTTTTACAATACATTGCACATATTCTATCAAATTGAAGAGAGGAGAAATCAAGGACAAGTGATGGATTAGCCACCTACACCAAGCCTTACTAGAATTTAGCAAGTGGCGACTCTAATATCTGAAAATTTCATTTTGGATACTAAAATCCATTCATCAAAATCATCTTATAGTGGCTCCTGAATCATAGGGTTCACAGCATGAATGGTTTTGATCATCTTGCCCCTCAACGAGTGGGCCACACTGATTCTTATGCTGCAATATCTACAAAATGAACTCGTGGACCGTTGATAAGTTACCATCTAAAAATCAGGTTCGTTGAACAATATTAACCTCTGATCCATGGATAATTGGCTATTGAAATAAGGCCATTGGATTTTTTTCATTTATAACCGTCCAATAAATATCCATCCACCAAATAGTTAGATAATCAAATAAGCCTAATTTTTTTATTCATGATACATCTAAACCGGTACCATATTTTGGACAGCTTCATTGAATTACTTGTATTCCAAGTACTTAATTTCCAAAATAATTTCTAAGTGCCTGCGTATCATCCATCACACTCTGCCAGAGTATGAAAGTTTTTCCCTTGTGGCTGATCCATGTAAGTACTGCCCCGAACGTGCTAACCACTGTTATTTGCCTGGCTCCCTTGCAGGCATGTCACGTGCACCTCCCCACTCGCCTGCGTGGTAAATTCCCAAGAGAACTTGAAATACTCGGGCAGAAAGTGAGGGATGATACTCGGGCACCTCCCACTCCCCCATTTTAGATTTTTCATGAACCAAAAGATGCGTATATTTGACCGTCTATCTATCTGATTGGTGGACATATTATTGGACGGCTAAAAATAAAAATATCCAATGGCCATATTACAACAAACAAGTATCCACGAATCAGAGGTTCCAATTGCTCAATTAATCTGATTTTCGGACTGTGAATTAGAGATATTTGTTTCTACAACTTGACCGGTTTAATTTGAGTTAGTGCATGCCACGTGTACAATTTCTAAGTACATGTGAGTATCAAGTAACATACTCCGCCAGAGTACCATTGATCCCTTTATGGAGCGTGTCCGCCACGAGCTCACCATCCATCTCATATGCAGGCGCTCGTAAAGCTTATCTGCTCAATATAAAATAAAAATCTCATTTAATGGGATACCATGCCGTTGAAAATATGGTACGCCCATCTCTTCCCAGCGTACGTGGCAAGATAAATTATCAATCGGAACCGTCCATCTCATTTGCAGTCCTGAAGATGGAAGGGACATAAAAATATACATCCATCAGATGATCCTAGATATATGATTAATGGCCTTCAAAGGAACGGTAGAAAACGATTTTTTTTTACATTTTAATAGTGTAGAGAAGTTATGGATGAGATTAACAGAATCTGTGAAATCAAAGCCCATTAATGGCAGCTATCACTAGATGGACGGCTCAGATCGATGCATAGACTGCCACGTGTCGAATTAAAGGTGGCTCGACCAGATCATCTTCCTCATTAACTAGACTGATGTCACAAAGATGCTTTAATGAGAGAGAGAGAGAGAGAGAGAGAGAGAGAGAGAGGGATAAAAATCATTAAAATAATCTTCTATTGTTTGGTAGTGAGGCCCTGAAGTCAACAGACGTGTGGCAATTGTACACGAATAAAAAATAATGCCACCCAACTTGCCATAAATTACGGAAATGCCGAAGTTTCTTTTGTCCTTCAATCAAGGTGAAATGGTCCACCTTTGGATCTGTCTCATTGATTTGGTAAAACAGCACATACATCAAGGTGAGCCCCACAATCAAGGAACGGATCACCTGCAGGCATGGTGCAACTTGAGGTAACATGCCATCTTTCCCCTCAATCTGCCAATTGGGTAGGACATCAATACCGTAAAAATGGTGGGCACCACCATGAAGATCATATGATACAAAAATCAAGCCATTCTGCTCTTATTTCGGGCCACACTACTTCAATCAATGAACGGACGATGGTATGACTCAACGTACAGTTGTGGCCCACTTAGGGGGCCAATCAAGCTGATTTTCAAGAAATCTGATCTTCTTGGTGGGACCTATCATTTTCATGGTACTGATTTCCTAAATAATAGTCCCGATGGCCGGAAGGGTGGTACCAGTGCCTATGAGTGATCAATCTCTTTGAAATGGCCTGTGGTACTGATGCATGGCTGTCCAAATCATTCAAGTTGTGGGTCACTTTGTGGGAAGCGGATTGGCTGGTGTACCTCACACCAGCTATATAGCTGCTGTATTGAAGTGCTGTATTAATGTCGGCAAGTTCTGTGGGTATGATCACATGTATGTTTTATATCTAAGCTGTCCATCCATTTGGAGATCTAACTATCAAGTGGACCACGCTGCAAAAAGCAGTGGGGAATTGAACGTCTACCATTGAAAGCCTCTATGGGGTCACTATAGTTTTGGATCAATATGAAATTTGTTTTCCCTCTTCATTCAGGTCTTTGTGACCTTATGAATAGGTTCGATGGAAAATAAATGTTATAGTGGGCTCTACGGATTGTTTAATGGTAAAAATCATGATCTCTGACTACTATTTGTGGCGTGGTCTAGATGAACTTAGGATATTATTCATTTTTTTTTAGATAATGTTATGGGAAGATCTGAGTCCCTTATAATTCTAAGGGTCGACGTCATGCTGACCCGATCAGACAGACGACTACCCTATGTGATGCCCACAATTGAAGGATTCACCAATGAGCTTCAAAGTTGCTTCGGTTCTGAGACTAATGACCGATTCGGCTCAAGACGATCTAAGACCAAAATAGGAAGAAACTCAACTTGATAGAATAGGCCCGACACTTCACCTCGGACCTCATGAAAAAGCCGTTCAGAACATCCGACTGGCAAGAGGCCAAGGCCATCAGCTCGGCTCAGATTGTAAATGTGGTCACTGTTTGATGAAGGCTTGTTGTAACCGCTTTGATTGTGCCTGTATCTGTCAGAAGGATCGAGCCGAGGCCAGATCCGGAGGTGGACGTTCTATGAGCTAAGCTTAAAAACTACCATAAGTGGACGTAGCTGGTTATTTCGTTCGCCGATACGCATGATATGCATAATATCCTACATGATCCTTGAATTACGTGCGATATCCCCTCGATCTAAAAATCTTCCTGATTGAGTGAATCATCCGAGATTAACGAACTCATACCATCCGACAATCAGGTATAAATACGTCAAGACACCATTACTACAGGTACGCAAGATCTTGTACTCTCCCTCTACCTTTCAACTTAGACCCAGATTCCTTTGACTTAACTTAGGCATTGGAGGGTCCTACGACTTAGCCAGGGTCTCCTTTACTCACTTTTTGTACAGAATCAGAGTTCGTCGAGAGTTCCCCTCACGGAGTGAAGGGTGATCCAGATTTTGACCTCAATACATAATACTCTAAAATGATCTCAAAAAATGTACAAACAATGTAAATATAATAAATACATCATTGTAGGGCAATGTAACTTTGATTTCTTTTGAACCGTTCGTACAACTCGGAGATCGAGGACCATAGTGCTCGTCTTCGCACGATAGGTACCTACAGCAGCTATATAGCTGGTGTGTGGTACAGCAGCCAATCTGCTTCCCACATTGTGGATGGATCATACCTCACGGACAGAAAGTGATCAAGCAATCCTAAGGGCCTGTTTGGTCAGGCAGATCCCACGATATTAGGAGGGATGGCATCAGCATTATCCGGCAGTATCCTGGGATAGGCATAACGAGCCAAACGGATCCGGTTAACTTGTCCCGGGATATGAGCAATCCCATGGATCCCAAGACAATCCGCTGACATCACTATCATTACCTTAAAAGTGATCCTATCCCTTGGTTGGATGGATTGAAAGGTAAAATCCCAAATATGCACGGCCTGCCAAACAGACCGAGTGAACAGGGTAATCCCATGGATCTTAAGACAATCCACTGACATCACCATCATTACCTTAAAATTGATCCCATCCCTCGTAATACCATGAGATCTGCCCGGCCAAACAGGCCCTAAGTGGACATGAAATGAACGGTCAAAAATAATGAATTGTCCGACTTACAAGTGCAAAAATCACGTGCTTACTATCATCTGACGAGTGTAGTTTTTGGGGTAGTGCAACGATGGCTTGTCTCAGCTGTCTCAGGTGGATGAGTCGCAATCATGGGGTCCAGTCAGTGTCATTCCAGTAACATTAGTCATAACCAGTAGTCATTGTCAAGAGACGTAAGGAAAGAGTATAAAACCACTGTACACGTCAGCCATCGGTTACTCCAAGGCTCCTTGGGCACCGAACCGATTCAATTCACCTGCCGCTAGTGCCTTCCCCGCTGTGGGGCCCACTCATCCTGGCGTTTTCATCCGTGGGTCCCACACCACTTGCATAGTTTTTATTCCATTTCGGATTGCGTCCTGCCTCCCTGCATGGACGGATTCGGTCCAGATAGGGCTCTGACTTTTTGTCTAATCCACGCCGTCCATTCGCTTTTTCAGATTATTTTAAGATATAAGCCCAAAAACAAAGAAGATCTATTGCTCAAGTGCACCACACCACAGGAAGCAGTGGTGATAATCACGCCCACCGTTGTAACCTTCCTACGGCCCACCGTGACTTTTATTTTCCATCTAAACTGTTCATAAGGTCACATAGACCTGGATGAATGGATAGAAAAAATACCAGCTTGATCAAAACGTCCGTGGCTCCCAAGATGTTTTTAACGGTGGGCAGTCAATCCCAAGTGTGGTCCACTTGAGCCTTGGATCAGCCTTATTTTTCTTTCTAACTCCTTAAACTGATATGGGAAAATGGATAGACGGCGTAGATAAAACACAATCATCACAGTGGGCCCCACTCGGTCCAGGCAAGGGCAGGACAAAATCCGCGTCCTTTTCTTCCCCGTTTACGGGCAAGTTGAGATTATGTGCATGAACCTGATTTTAATATGTCGTTTTTATTTTCTCTTTTTTATCTTTTGATACCCTACTTTGCCTAACTTTCAAAAACCACCCCTCCATAATTTCAACAGTAACGACAATGCCATCGTACGATGTTTGTCTCCTCCTCCCATTAGAGATTAAAAGAGAATAAATAATATTTATTTGGAAGTAAATTAATAAAAAAATATGTATTAAATATCATAACAATAGCCAAGATAGGAGAAACATAGGATTATAAGGTATTTAATCAACACCATGGGATTAGTTGTTTTATTTAAGCATGGTGGCAAAGCCATGGCCCACACGAGATGCATCCATCACGTACGTGTGCCCTAAAAATTGCTCATCCTATCATTCAAATTATAAGGAGAAAATTGGGGTTACAAGGGATTTTAATCAACACTAGGGTTTAGTTGTTTTTGGTTAAAGCATAGTTGTAAAGCCACGGCCCATTGAATTGGTATACACCATGTGGATTCTCCAAAGTGACCCACTAGAAATATAAAAATGTAAAGCATTGGTACCATGTATGGAATATTGGCCCACTCATGCGTACCGAAGCTCAGAGGAGTCATGCAAGGCATGTGTTGTATCCATCATGTAATGCATGCCTCATATACTGCTAATCCCATCCTTAAAATCATAGCTTACTTGTTTTTAGTCGTGCAAGGAGAAAACTATGGTTATGATGGACTTAACTAACGCCATAGCTTACTTGTTTTTAGTTAAGCGTAGTAGTAAAGGTGACATGGTTGGCGCAAACCGACGCAAGGGAGGACGTGAGGTCGAGCACCGTCTTCCTCAAGAGGATAACTATTCCGAATCCACGGAACTTCTCTGGACTCCTCACAGAGACTTCTCAAATCCACGAGGAAAGAAAGCAGAAAATAGAAATAAATTCTAATAAATTCGAAATTGATTGATGAATGATTAAAATCGAGTTCACAACCCTTTAAATAAGGGTATCAAGCAATGGGAAAGAAATCATAATCAAACTACAACTCAAACTCCTAGAATCCGCGACTTACTATAAATAGTAAACTTACTATTTATAGACGGTCGTGATGTCTACTAGTGCGCAAGGTTTTCGGCCAAAAATAGTAAGTGTCCTATTTGGCTTCACCAAATCGTTCCCCTAATTATTCTAAGCTCTTTTCACGTTGGGCGCAACTCCTAAAGCCCGACGGATGAAGAGTTATAATCAAACTAAAACTTACTATTTATAGTAAAAATGAAATTAAAACAGGGAAACGACCGTCGATCAAGGGGTTTTTCGTAATTCCGGGTTGCGCAACCCGACGTAGCTGGGTTGGTTGGCTAAAGTATCTCGTTCTACCCCAAAATCATATATTTTACGTCAGATAACTCATTCCGGATTACGAGATATGCCCGATATAAGGTCCGATAGTCCTAATCACTTCTGTCGTCGACCGGGCCTTTTCTTATCCATCTTGGCCATGAAACTGTCCGCGACCCGCTCTACATCAGTCCCCTCCACTTCAAAAGAATTCGTCCTCGAGTTCTCATCCTACGCTGGTTCACGATACTCGGTCAGGTCCGCGACGATGAAAGTCCATGAGATTGCCATGTCATCTAGAAGATCAACAACATAAGTATTGTCATTGATCTTTCGGATGATTGGTACCGGTCCAATCTTTTTATTCTTCAACTTGTTGTACGTTCCAGTCGGAAATCGTTCTTTGCGCAGATGGACCATTACTTGGTCACCCACCTTGAACACTTTTTGTCGCCGATGCTTGTCGGCTTGCTCCTTGTATTTTTCGTTCGAGGCATGTAGATTGGTTTGTACTTCCGCATGAATGCTCATGATCTTGTCAGCCATATGTTCCACTGTAATGCTCATGCCTGGGAGCTTGGGCGGAGGGACCAAGTCTAGTGTGTGGCGAGGACTCGTCCATAAATAACTTGAACGGGGATTTCCTGTCGAGCGGTTCACCATGTTGTTGAATGCAAACTCCGCGTGAGACAATCCCATTGCTTCAGTTTTTCACTCGAAATACATCGAAGGAGGTTTCCCAACGTGCGATTTACAACCTCGGTTTGACCGTCAGTCTGTGGGTGGTAGGCGCCAATGAAGTCGTGTATCAAATCGAGTCCACAAAGTCCGCCAAAGTGGCTTATGAACTTCGTGTCACGGTCGAAGTAATAGTCTTAGGAACCCCATGTAGCCGCATAATTTCTCTGAAGAATAGATTCGCCACGTGTGTTGCATCGAGAGTCTTCTTGCATGGAATAAAGTGCGCCATCTTGGAGAAACGATCTACTACCACGAACACCGAATCCATGCCACGTTGTGTTCGTGGGAGACCAAGCACGAAGTCCATAGATAAATCCTCCCAAGGGCCGTCAGGCACGGGTAACGGAGTGTAAAGGCCTGTATTATGAGATTGCCCCTTAGAGGTCTGACAAATATAACAACGTTGGACTGCCTTTCCCACATCACGTACCAATTGCGGCCAGTAATACCGTTCTTCCACAAGAGCTCGCGTCTTGTCTCGCCCAAGGTGTCCACTGAGGCCACCTCCATGTAGCTCTTGGATTATCTGTTCCCTTAGCGAACTGTTTGGGATGCACAGTTGATTTCCCTTGAAAAGGAACCCGTCTTGCATATGTAAGTCGCCGGGGTGACCTTCTTGGCATCTAACCCATGCGTCCTTGAAGTCGTCGTCATCGGCATATATGTCTTTGAGGCGCTCGAACCCGACAACCTCATTGCTCATGGTGACTAACAAAGTTGCACGGTGACTCAGTGCATCAGCTACTTTGTTCTGTTGCCCTGACTTATGTTTTAGTACGAATGTGAATTCTTGCAAAAACAAGATCCATCTAGCATACACACGGTTAATGTTAGCTTGACTATTAATGAATTTGAGAGCTTGATGGTCCATGTAAAGTATGAATTCCCTTTGAATCAAATAATGTCGCCAGTGCCGCAGTGCCTGGACCACCGCGTATAACTCGATCTCATATGTAGACCACTTCTTACGTGCATCGCTAAGTTTCTCGCTGTAGAAGGCTACCGGCCTACCTTCTTGAGACAAAACTCCCCCAATTCCAACATATGAGGTATCACGCTCAACTTCAAATAGTTTGTCGAAGTTGGAAAGTACAAGAACCAGGGTCGTGGACAACCTTCACTTAATTTCACCAAAGCTCCTATCAGCTTCGTCAGTCCACTGAAACTACCCCTTCTTCATGTAATCTGTGATTGGTGATACAATGGTATAGAAATTTTTCACAAACCGACAATAGAATGTTGCCAGTCCATGAAAGCTTCGCACTTCATGAATATTTGTGGGAACCGACCATTCTCTAATTGCCTTCACCTTCTACTCATCCACCCGAATGCCCATAGATGTGACGACAAAAGTCCAGAAACAATAGGCTATCAGTCATGAAGCTGCACTTTTTTAAATTGAGGTACAGTTTATTTTTAGTGAGCACTTGAAGGACCTTCTTGAGGTGTTTCATATGGGTGGTTTCGTCTTGACTATATATCAAAATATCATCAAGTAAACCACAATGAACCGCCCAATGAAAGGTTTGAACTTGGTTCATCAATCTCATAAATGTGCTAGCCGCATTGAAAGACCGAAGGGCATGGCCATCCATTCGTATAATCCTTCCTTGGTTTTAAAGGTCAGTTTTCCACTCATCACCTGACCGTATTCGAATCTGATGGTAGCCGCTCCTTAGGTCCAATTTAGAGAATATTTTTGCACCCTCTAGCATGTCCAGCATATCGTCCAACCGTGGTATAGGAAACCTGTATTTTATGGTGATTTTGTTGATGGCTCGGCTGTCAACACACATGCGCCAACTCCCATCTTTCTTTGGAGTTAATAGAGCTGGTACAGCACATGGATTCATGCTCTCCCGAATAAGACCCTTACGGATCAACTCCTCTACTTATCCCTGCAGAATCTCGCACTCATTCTGACTCATTCGATAATGGGGACGATTAGGTAAACTGGACCTAGGGACAAAGTCGATATGGTGTTGGATATCCCGCATGGGGGGTAACCCATCGGGAAGGTCATCGGGCCAGATTTCTTTGAATTCATGTAGCGGGGGCCTTAGTCTTTTAGGGATGTTGGTAGACTCGAGTTCTTCCCCTTTTATAATTAATGCATAAGTCTGTCTTGTTTCCTTTGATTCTTCCACGAAGTCCCGTATGGTTAAGAGAAAATGGCCCTCCACTTTAGAAGTTTCAGGTGGTCCCTCTAGATTCATAGGGGCCAATATGGTCTTCCGGCCATCCTTGACAAAGATATATATGTTATCTCGCCCTTTATGAGTGGCATCATGGTCAGATTGCCAGCCAGGGCCAACCGAGTAGTATGTGACATGCTTCCATGTCAACCACATCGTATACTACTTCATCCTTATAATGTTTACCAATTGAAAAAGATATGGTGCACCGTTCAATTACCTTTGTTTCACTAACCTTCTTGATTTAACCGATTTTATATGGAGAGGGATGACGCTCCGTTTTTCATTGTAATTTTTTCACCATGACCTTGGAGACAATGTTCTCACTACTCTCGCTATCAATGATCACGTCATAAACCTTTCGATTCACCATACATCTAGTGCGAAAGATGTTATACCGCTGTGGATGCACTTCTTTTCTTGGCGCATATAATAGTCGCCTCACAATGAGCAACTCGCTGTGATCTTGTTGAACCCAACCTGAATCATCTGCCTTGTCCTCGGTGATATGCTCCTGTTCTTCAATATCTGGATATTCATAAGCGTTATCAGCACTACTATCATTGATGACAAGGTTTGCCACTTTTTACTGGGGACAAGTATTTGATAGGTGGCCTGGTTAGGCACAACGATAGCAGTTATCGGGCCTTGGCTGAGCATAGGGGTTCAGGATTCTACTTGGACCAGCAATAGTCGGTACGCCCCTTTGGGATCTAGCTTGCTCGCTTCCTTGATCTCAGTTATTAGACGTAGGAGGTTGAGTGCGTGTTCCTACGGGTTCCTTCCCCTTGGGCTGTGGAGTTTCTTGGGGTGGACCTGCCACAGAGATCCTTTCAATAGGATAGGTCCATGTGTTAGGACGTTCAAGTTGCGCTTCTGCTCGAGTAGCTAACTTGATCGCATCATTCATTGTCCAGACGGACTACATCTGGACCTGATCCTGGATAGCCATACGTAATCCACCATTAAATCGGGCGACTTACTACGATTCAGTCTCGACTAAATCATTACGCACCGCCAGGCAGTAAAATTCTTCTGCGTATTCTCTCACCGATCGACTACCCCTATCGACAATTTTGGTATTGTTGAAATAATACTTGATCGTAATCGCTAGGGAGGAATCGGGCACATAATAGCTGCTTCATCCGCAGCCAGGTGTGGATTGATGCTTTTGTCACTGGTTCGCGCGAGTTGCGATTGTTCCCACCACGCCGAAGCTCCTCCTTTCAACTTCTAGCCACAAGCTTGACCTTCTTTACTTCGAGGATGTCCATATAGTCAAAAATCACTCAACTTCATAAAGCCAATCGAGAAAATCCTCAATGTGTAATTGGCCATCAAGCTAGGAATATCAACCCTCATCTTGAATTCTCGATCCGTTCGATCTACTCGATCGCCGCCATGTCTGGGGTGTTGGAAGAGTATGTCGTCGATTTCCTCCTCACTGGAGCCCCCTTCCTCAGGAATGACCCTTGGATGCACTGTCGGTACTATCCTGCGATCAGGGCGATTAATTAGGGGTGGAGGATTGCCACCAGGAACACGAAGTTGCCTTAGGTTTTCCGCCAAGAGATCCGCTATGCGGTCGATGGAAGCCTGCAGCCCTTGCATGGCTTGCTGATTCTCTCGTTGCGCTACTTCGAAAGCTGCCGCCGTTAAAGGTAAATTCCCTGGAGCACCGCCCATGGGATTGTTGCCCGACCCGTCGTTAGAAGCCATCAATCCGAGGAGAAACCTCGCTTTGATACCAAACTGACGCAGGGGAGGACGTGAGGTCGAGCACCGTCTTCCTCAAGAGGATAACTATTCCGAATCCACGGAACTTCTCTGGACTCCTCACAGAGACTTCTCGAATCCACGAGGAAAGAAAGCAGAAAATAGAAATAAATTCTAATAAATTCGAAATTGATTGATGAATGATTAAAATCGAGTTCACAACCCTTTAAATAAGGGTATCAAGCAATGGGAAAGAAATCATAATCAAACTACAACTCAAACTCCTAGAATCCGCGACTTACTATAAATAGTAAACTTACTATTTATAGACGGTCGTGATGTCTACTAGTGCGCAAGGTTTTCGGCCAAAAATAGTAAGTGTCCTATTTGGCTTCACCAAACCGTTCTCCTAATTATTCTAAGCTCTTTTCACGTTGGGCGCAACTCTTAAAGCCCAACGGATGAAGAGTTATAATCAAACTAAAACTTACTATTTATAGTAAAAACGAAATTAAAACAGGGAAACGACTGTCGATTCAGAGGTTTTTCACAATTCCAGGCTTCATAACCCGGCATAGCCGGGTTGGTTGGCTAAAGTAGCTCATTCTACCCCAAAATCATATATTTTATGTCAGATAACTCATTTCGGATTGCGAGATACGCCCGATCTAAGGTCCGACGGTCTGTATCACTTCTGTCATCGACCGGGCCTTTTTTGATCCATCTTAGTAGTAAAGGTGACATGGTTGGCGCAAACCTGGTCCATAGCTCAAGTGGTAGACTAAGTGAAGATACCTTCTTTTAACACTGAGGTCTTGGTATCGATTCCCTGGTGGATTCTTCCCTATTACCGATTTATACATGCTAGAATATTAGCCCAATCATGGAAACCACAGCTCAAGAGCATGCATACAAGATGTGTTGTATCCATTGCCTAATGTGTGCCCTAAATAAAATTACTCCCATCAAAAGAAAACTAGGGTGATGATTGATCTAATCAAAGCTAGAGCTTACTTGTTTTTAGGTAAACATATGACATGGCCTGCACGATGTGGATTCTTCAAAGTTACCCACTAGAAATAGGAAAAAATGTAAAGCGTTGATGCCATGGCATGCATAGCATCTATGACTAACACATTAGCCCTAGAAGATCGGTCCACTTATGCACACCAGGCCTCAAGAGCAGGCATGCAAGGCGTGTGTGTATCCATTGCATAATGCGTGCCCTAAATAATGCTTGTTGCATCATTAAAACTATAAGGAGAAAGCTAGGAATAGAGGGATTTAATCAATGCAACGGCTTGTTTAGCAGTAAAGCCATGGCATACACGATTTGGATTCCCCCAAGTTACCCACTAGATATAGGAAAAAGTATAAAACATCATACCATATATATGCATTGACGATTGACATGGTAGCCCCTGAATATTTGCTCACTTAAAGCACTTCACCTCATGAGCAGGCATGCAAAGGCATGTGTTGTGTCCATCATGTAATGTGTACCCTTAATAATGTTCATCCCATCCTTAAATCCATAAGGAGAAAACTAAAGTTACTGGGAGTTTAATCCATTCTAGGGCTTACTTGCTCTTAGTTAAGCATAAAAGTAAAGTGATGGCCCACTGACATGGTCTGCACAATGTGGGACTCTCCAAAGTTACCCACTAGAAATAGTTAAAACCGTAAAACATCGTTGCCATGCATGGCATTGACGACTGGTACGGTAGCCTCAGGAAACTGGTCCACTTACACCAGACATCAAGAGCAAGCATGAAAGACATGTGGTCTCCATCGCGTAAAGTGTGCCCCAAATAATGCTCATCCCATCCTTAAAACCATAAGGAGAAAACTAGGGTTAGGGGGGATTTAAACAACACCTTGGCTTATTTGTTTTCAATTATAGTCTAGATCCCCTGCTTGTAACAAGAAGGGTTTTCCTACTTATTACAATGTGATTAAGCCACATTGTGTAAAGCATATCATTTTGTCATTGCTTTATTGCTATACTTAATTAAAAGAATCCAGATCTTTTGCTTATAATAAGTAGGGTTTTCCTATTTGTTGCAATGTGATTGGTCCACGTTCCACCCAAATAAAGCCTAATCACATTGCAACAAATAGAAAAACTCTACTTGTTGCAAGCAGATGAACCGGATTCTTTTAATTAAGTATAAAAGTAAAGCAATGGAAAAATGACATGATTTGCACAATGTGAGTTTTCCCAAGTTACTCAACGTAGGTCCGTGCATTGAATTTGCAGTTAACATGGTAGCCTTTGAAAGCCCACTTACTCGTGATGTGCACCCTAGACAATGCACATCTCATCAATAGACCTATAAGGAGAAAACTAGGGTTCCAAAGGAATTTGAAATCAATGCTTGGGCTTGCTGCTTTAGTAACTCATGGCAATGAAGGCATGGCCTGCAATGTAGATTCTCCAAAGTCACCCACCAAAAATAGGAAAAAATGTAAAACATCGTTACCATGCATAGCATTGACCACTGACACAACTACCCTGAATATTCGCCCCCTAACACACACCAATCCTCACGAGCAAGCATGAAAGGCGTGTTTTGTATCCATAGCGTGATGCGCGCCCCACGTAACGGCTCATCCCATCATTAGAACAGTTTCATTTCATAATGAAATTATAGCGCAGTGCCACATTGCAACCCCAAAGCTGATTTCGCTCCAATAGAATAAAATCGGTAAATCTGCAACATGTGCCGTGGCACTCTCTGCATGACAATGCAGACTGAGTGCTCATGTGTTTGATCCATATAGCAGCCATTAAGAAATTCCAACCTTCCAAATAGACACTGGCCAACCTTAGAACCTGAACCCTAAATCCTAAACCCTAAATCCTAAATCCTGAAGTTAGAAAGGTAACCAACCTCGTAAAGTTAAATATGCCCAATGAAAGAGCAATAGACCTGAAAAACCTACAAAAATAAAATGGTCCCCATGATCAGTCATCCGTAGTATCAAATAAATCATTTTCTCCCTTTTTTAGTAATTTGATCATCCAATTTAAGTGGGGGTTATTAATGAGGAGACACATTAATAGAACAAAGAAAGAAAAGAGGTTTGGTGGGATATATAGCGAAGAAGTATTGTAGGATAATCTTTCAATCATCCAAACCATTAATTCGATGGGCCTCACCTCGAACAGGGGACATAGTAAATGTTAAAATTCTAAGATAAGAGTATTGTAAGCTGATGTTCATGTGGCTATTTTCCTTCAAAGATTGGCAACCTTCATAATGCTAGATTAATCAAAAGGGTTGAAATGTTTCATTTTGAGAGTCCTTTTTTTTTCTTTTTTCTTTTTTCTTTTCCATAATCTACATTATGGCCGATGTTTTAAATGGCTCGTATCATTGAAAATGACCCTGGCCCTACGGCTAAAGTCCTGATTTATCCTACCAAATCTCATAAATGATATTTACCAATGTCGATTTCACTATCTTCTCTCAATCAACATTTTGTTTACAAAAGATAAATGCAATGTATGAAAAAGCAATTGAATAAAAGGCAATGATCGGTGATTGTACAATACCATAAGGTGGGGCCCATTTTTTCATCATTCATTGTTTATTCGATGGTCCACACCTATCATAGATGACCAATGCACCAAAAATCACTATATTATTAGTTTTGTCATGCTCGTTGCCATTCTTTGACTGAACTGGAAAAGTCCTAACCACTGAATCATATTTGTAGCAACGGTTCACATGCAATAAAGAAAGGCTAAAATTTCGACGACTAGGATCTTCCAATCTGAGTATTTGTGGGGGCGTAGGCTAACCAGAGCTAGACCTATCAGATCAACGGTTTGGATCACCTACTGCTTTGACTCACATTGTAAAAAAAGCACAGTCCATTGGGTGGGCCTAAGAGTTCTACAGCATCTATTTTCAAAAAAACATTTTCCTATTGAGTAGGTGAAGCGGTTGTGGTACAGAGAATCAAATTACATGGGCTTCTTTTGAGAAGAAATTCAAAGAACCCTCAGATGTGGAATTTCAGATACTTCTAGAAGAATAGAATTAGATGGGCCCCCTTGATTTAATCACCGTTCATGAATTATAACAGAGAAACTGGAAATGCACTTGCTAGTGTGTTAGATCCAAGCAGCTGAACAGATGGAGACCATTATTTTGATTCCTGTTACCAAAGATAGCCCCTGTCCGCTCATCTATGGGACCACACAAGCACATTGAATGTAGACCGTCCATTTCTCTTGTGCATGTGGGTCCAGAAAATGAATAGACCACATTGAACCTTGGCCAAGAGAATCTACACTGTAAGCCCATGTGATGAGCGGCTTGGATCGAGATGTTGACCATGAATGCATGCTGCTGGGATGTCCTTGAGATCGTACGCGGATTGCCTGCGACCCTCAGGAAGTTTCTGCGTTCGAAAGGTAGGTGGGGCCCACCGTGATGTTTGTTCGTTCATCCGTTTTTCCAGGTTGTTTTGGGACATGATCCCAAAATTGAGGTGGATCCAAAGCAAGTTCCCCGTTATAGGAAACAATGGGGATTGATTTACCACCGTTGAAATAGTCGTTCAGCCACAGAAGTTTTGGATCAGGCTAATGTCTTCGTGTCTTAAGTTCATCCAATCGGCAATGACCTTATGAACGGTTTGGATGGAAAATAAACATAACGGTGGGCCCTGGAAAGGTTTCAACGGTATGCATTTTTTCCCCCACCTTTTCCTTTCGTGTGGCTCACGTGAGGTTTGGATCTGCCATTTTGGGGGATATTTCCTAACATTAGCTGTAAAAACGGATAGACGGGATGGATTTATAACAAACTTCACGGAGGGCCCCACCTAGAGTCCGACGGCAGGAACTTCCTGCGGTCGGGATCGCAGGCTATCACACGCGTAAATTCCGTCTCAGCCATCCATTTTAGAACAAGGACGCAAGCCCATCGAAATGTAATTTCGTCTTCTGCAAAGGGGAGTTTAGTCATTCTCTCTATTATCTTTTCACAGCCAGCTTTTCTGAACGAGAATCAACCAGATATTGCAGGTGTATCATACGTTACAGTACGGCCATTCTTCCCGCTAACCTTTTATATAATTCTAATATCCTACCCGTGAAATATGTGGACCACATCCTATGATCATTTGGTATAAACAAATATCCAATCTGATCGTTGGGTTATCCACATTAGTACACGAAGACAGACCATCGGCTGTCCATTTATGTGGACATTTTCTCTCAATCTATGACTAAATCGTCCTGATTTTATTTTCATTCGATCATGATGTGGTCCACTTCTCTGCAATAGTAGATTCTATATATCTGATACACAATCTAGAAATTTTTGTCTGTATTAAAACTCACGGTCCAGCCGCTTTACATGAACAGTTCTCTCATGAATTGAATGCCGACATCTACATAGTACCTAGTTTACTTTCTTTTCTCACAGTTTAGTAGTCCGCGAGACATTACCATACGTAATCCCTCTGATCTTACCATACATGGCTACTGAAGGAAGCTCACCGATCAACATGCCATGCCAGTCCCACAAAGGATGGGCCAGCCAAATTCACATTGATCCGCACGTCTGGTCCATTAAATGATTAAAGTGTTCTGATTTTGGGCCACAATCACATGGCCACTTGATGTGCGGTCCATATCTCTCAGATGGTGCCAATGGCTATCCAGCTCCCAGAAATGGTCTGGACGTATCACAAAGATCCAATATAGAGCAGTTTTCACTAACAACGGCCTTGTATTTTAGCCTGTTTGCAGTAAGGCCCACCTCCTGACAGGCATCGGGGAGTGCGTGGACTGAGGGCCACTGCCATCTGAGGTGGTCCTCAGAACTACCGACCTTCTCTCTCTCGCTGCTCTGTTCGGGCGCGACTTGGCTGCCACCCCTGAGCCAGCAATGTGGGTGGTACGGTACCTGACCGTGGGGCCCACTTCGAAGTATGGGTTTTATATCTAAGCCATCCGTCTGTTTATTTAACTCATTTTATTACATAAATCCAAAAATTAAGCTGAAAAAAATCTCAGGTGGACCACACCATAAGAAACACTGGTGCATGAGTGTAAAAATCTTTTTTTTGGGCCACACAAGTTTCGGATCAAGCTGGTATTTGTTTTTCCCTTCATCCATGTCTGTGTGACCTTATCAAAATTGATGAAAAATAAACATTAGTGGGCCTAGGAAGTTTTTAATGGTGAGCTTCAATGAACACTGTTTCCTGTGGTGTGGTCCACTTGAGATTTATATTTACTTCTTTTTTAGTCTTACCATATAAAATGAGTTGGGAAAACGGATGGTCGGCGTAGATATATATCATATGTACTGGGGCGAGCCCCACGGTCAGGGTACCACCTTCATCGCTGGTTCGAACTAACAGGGGAGAGCGGATTAAGTGAGACCCCGGCCTCATCCAGTACGGTGCGGCCCTTGCCGTGGGGTTACCGTGGGGCTCACCTTGATGTATTTATTATGCATCCACGCCGTCCGTCTGTTTTTCCTGGGAAATTTAGAATATTACTCCAAAACCGAAGCAGATCCGATTATCTGGTGAACCATATCGAGAGAAAATTGGTTATTGAACATTAATGGGCCACAAAAGCTTTGGATCAAGCTGATATTTGTTTTTTCACTTCATCCAGGATTATTTGATCTTATAAACAGATTGGATGATAAATAAAAACTATAAAAACATTAATATATTCCCTAAGAAATTTTTAATGGTAGGACAGCCAATCACCACTGTTTCTTATGGTATGGTCCACCTGATAATTATATCTACTCCATTTTTTTATAATACTTTAAAATGATCTTAAAAAACGTATGGATGGCGTGGATACATAACACATACATCAAGGTGGGACCTACGGTAAGGCCGGGGTCTCACCTAATCCGCTCTCCTGCAGGGACCAGTCAAGTCGCGCGGGCTCTGCTCAGTGAACGCGCGCGAGTACACAAGCTACTGCACTCACTCCCATACGTGACAGGGCGTGAGATCCGAGCTGCTCATCATGAGGGCCCCACCGTGTAGATGTTCTGAGATGAATGTCAGTTCGGTCTGTCCTCTCTAGACGCCACACGTTAATAATAAAATGGATGCCTGAAAATTGGACTAACGGTCTACATTCAAAGTGATTGCGTGGCCCACCAGATGAATGAACTCGCCCGAGTTATAGCTTGGGCAAACAAACAATGGGGCCCACCTTATGAGGAGATCCGATACTTTAGTTGACACGTGCCGCAGCGAGTACACTAGCAGGTTCATTTGCAAAGAGGCCTCCACCCTACACCTAGTGTAATAGGTGGATAGGCTGCGCCGACCTTCGTGGTGTCAGGGATCTGTGGGACCCACCTTGATGTATTTGTTTCATCCACGCCGTCCATTCGTTTTTCCATATTATTTTAGGGTATGATACAAAAATTGAAGCATATCAACCTCAAGTGGGCCACACTACCCGAAAAAGGTGAGAATTAGATGCCTACAGATTGAAAACTTTTTGGGGGTCACATGAGTCTTTGATTAAGCTGATATTTGTGTTTAAGCTTGATCTTTGTGACCTTATGAAAAGGTTGGATGATAAATAAACATCACTGTGGGGCCTGGGAAGGTTTCAACGGTAGATGTCGTTATCCTACTGTTTCCTGAGTGTGGTCCACTTGAGCATTGGATATGCTTGAATTTTTCATAGATTCACTAAAATGAGATATAAAAACGTATGAACGGATTGGATAAAACACATACATCCTTGTGGGCCCCACAGAGTCCTGCCACGGTTGAGATCGGTGGTGGCAGGATCACCACGCAATCCGCGTCCAATCGTAACGGGCATTTTGAGTTCGAATAAGTGGGGACACCAGTAATCCAGACCATTGATCTAACAGATCGAGCAGCAGATGGACTAGCACCAAAAAATCTTACAGGTTGGAAGATCCTAGCCGCTCCCGGGATTCCTCCTTTCAACCACAAGGCCCATATGATGTTTAAATCAAGGATCGGTTATTTCAGAATCCTTCCACGATCAGGTCCCATCTGACTAATGGTCTAGATTATTGAAAATGTGGGGCCCACTTCTACTGTATGAAGCCGCCACTTCAGAAGCTCACTCGCGCAACCGCACCTCTCTCTCTCTCTCTCTCTCTCTCTCTCTCTCTCTCTCTTTCCGTTTCTTGAATCTCTATCTTTTTCCGCCCCTTTAACGACACGTCTCGCGCTCTCTCTCGCTCTCTCATCAATAAAAACCCTCCTTCGGACCTTCTCAGCTCTCAAAAACCTCACTCTCTCCGATATTTCGGGTTTTTTCTGTCATAAAAGAAGATGTGTGGCGGAGCGATCATATCGGATTTCATTGCTCCGAGCCGATCGAGGCCACTGACGGCCGACTACCTGTGGCCGGAGCTGAAGAAAAGAGCGGGAAATTACCACTCGAAGCCGTTGAGACCTGGAGTCGTCGATCTGGTAGATGATTTCGAGGCCGATTTCCAGGATTTCAAGGACGACTCAGACAATGATGAAGATCAAGACGTCAAGCCATTCGCATTCCCCATGTTCGCTCCTTCTCGAGGTACTGATTTTCATGCCTTATTTCCAGATTTCGCGAGATGGTTTTGGGTTTTATTTGATTTCTGAGGTGGGTTTTCTTTTTTATCTTCTTTAGATGAGTATTTATTAAGTTGGGTTTTTGGGTTTTGATTTTTGCTTCTTTTTTTTTTCTTTTTTTATTTGGGGATTTGCTAAGTGGATTTTTCGTTTTCGATCGATTATTTAAGTGGATTTTTTTCGTCATTACCTGATTTCTTGAACTTCATTGGGGGTTTTTTTTTTTGGATTTTTGCGATTTCTGCCATGTGGGTTTTGTATTTCGATATTTTTTCCCCCTAAATGGGTTATTTTATTTTATTTTCTATCTTTACTTGGGATCTTTATCTTTTTTACCTTTTTGCATTGGTTTTGGGTTTTTCTTTTCTTTTTTGATATTTGTAGAATTTGTTAGTTATTTCTGTTTTTATCTCGATTTGGGAAGGCGGTTTTTTTTTTTCTTTCTTTCTTTCTTTCTTCATAAAAAAATGGCATTTTTAAGGTTTTGCACTATCCTGCAAATTGGAATTTCACTTGCCTTTTTTCCAGAGTTCTTGTTGGATTTCTGTGATGCTGTTGCTTTGATATGATGTTATAAAAAAAAAATTTTAAAAAAAAAAGAAGAAGAAGAAGAAAAGATGGAAACCCTCATTTTATCAGAAGAATTAGATGATCCTGACTGGGACTTGAAGAGTTTCTACAAGTGGGGATCCATTGTTCAGTGATCAATACCATTGAACTGATGGATCCCACCAATGGTTGCAGCATGCCTGAAAGTTTCTCCGTGGGGACAACCGTAACCCTCCGATCAGCCGGCCGTATTGGCGGTTGAGAAAAACAAGGCAAGGTATACATTCATTGTGGGAAGGGCTGGAAATCGGATGGCTATGATCTTTCGGTTGAGATGAATTTAGGGGCTTGTTCTGTCCACAGTTAGCCCCACCTGGTTAACAGTCTGGATCAATTCCCACGTGCGAATTCATGGACAGAGGTGGCGAAAGGATCATTGGCTGTAGAAAGAAAAGGCAGATATTTTCCTTGCCATCTTTAATTGTTATGAAATAAATTGCAAGATGTTGTTTATCTTCCCTTGTCATTTATCAGTAGAAGAAAACAAGTGAATCACAAGAAAACAAGGATCGGATTATGATTGCAACATCAGTTTGGTTTTTTGCTAGATGTGGATTTTTATCTCTTCCCATCTCTATTTCTGCAAATTTACCTTGTCATCTCTTGTAATTCCTTGCCTTAAGCCTATCTGGATCATCAGCTGTAAATGCAATTTTTGTCCATCTATGGAAATAATGGTGAAAACAAAGGTTGGATTGTTAGAAAATGCATTTCTATTAGTCATTAAGGTGTGTTTGAATGCAATATCAAATTCAATTGCAATTACGAGTCTAATGAAATGGAAATAACCAAATTGCAATTCATTTCCTTGCCATTCATATTGAAGATCTGGGCTTCATATTGTGTTATATTCCTTCCAAGTTGGGGTTGAATGAAATATGACTGCAATTCAAGGGCTATTTCATCATTATGGATGCTGCAAGAAGTCCTTAATTTTTCTCGATCTCTCTTTTATTGAACTGTGTGCACATAAACGCATTCTTTCCCATTTTCTTTGTTGTAGTTTGTAGTTTTTAGTGATAGGAATGCATGAAACATCCATGAAAACCTGTCTATCAACACTAGTTTGTAGTTTTTCAGTGATTGGAATGCATGAAACATCGATGGAAACCTGTCTATCAACACATGGACATGCATATTTGCTCATTCAGGGCCTGTTTCAATGCATCCTCAAAAGGGGCCTTTTGATGGCTAATTGCTGTTTTGAGCCATCCTCCATGGATTCACTTCTGCCAACTCTGTTGGGTCACCACTTGGTGAAATGGGAGCTAAAAAAATCCACTCGCTGATTGGTTTTTGGCAAGTCGAC